>NW_025813485.1:672376-1344752 GCF_021976095.1 Xenia sp. Carnegie-2017 | reverse complement strand
CAATTTTTCACAAAAAGACTATAATTCACGCATTTTCACAGATTTTCACAATTTCTAAAAATCATGAACAGTAGTCTTTGTCATGAAAATATGTGAAAATCATGAATTAAAGTCTTTGGCATGGAAATGTCTGAAAATCATGGACTATGGTATTTGGCATGAAAATATGTAAAAATCATGAACTATAGTCTTTGGCATGAAAATGTGTGAAAATCATGAACTATAGTCTTTGGCATGAAATGTTTGAAAATCATGAATAGTCTTTGGCATGAAAAGTGTGAAAATCATGGACTATAGTCTTTGGCATGGAAAATCTGAAAATCATGAACAATAGTCTTTGGCATGAAAAGTGTGAAAATCATGAATAGTCTTTGGCATGAAAAGTGAAAATCATGAACAATAGTCTTTGTTATGAAAAAGTGTGAAAATCATGAACAATAGTCTTTGGCATGAAAAAGTGCAAAAAGTCATGGATTATAGTATTTGGCATGAAAATATGTGAAAATCATTAACAGTAGTCTTTGGCATGAAAATGTGTGAAAATCATGAATTATAGTCTTTGGCATGAAAATGTCTGAAAATCATGAACAATAGTCTTTGGCATGAAAAAGTGTAAAAGTCATGGACAATAGTCTTTGCCATGAAAAAGTGTAAAAATCATAGACTATAGTCTTTGGCATGAAAATGTCTGAAAATCATCAACAATAGTGTTTGGCATGAAAAAGTGTAAAAGTCATGGACTATAGTCTTTGGCATAGAAATGTCTGAAATTCATGAACAATAGTCTTTGGCATGAAAAAGTTTGAAAATCATGGACTATAGTCTTTGGCATGAAAATGTGTGAAAATCATGAATTATATTCTTTGGCATGAAAAAGTGTGAAAATCATGGACCATAGTCTTTGGCATGAAAAAATGTAAAATTCATGGACTATAGTCTTTGGCATAGAAATGTCTGAAAATCATGAACAATAGTCTTTGGCATGAAAATATGTAAAAATCATGAACTATAGACTTTGGCATGGAATTGTCTGAAAATCATGAACAATAGTCTTTCGCATGAAAAATTGTAAAAATCATAGACTATAGTCTTTGGCCTGGAAATGTCTAAAAATCATGAACAATAGTCTTTGACATGAAAAAGTGTGAAAATCATGGACTATAGTCTTTGGCATGAAAATGGGTGAAAATCATGAATTATAGTCTTTGGCATGGAAATGTCTGAAAATCTTGAACAATAGTCTTTGCCATGAAAAAGTGTAAAAATCATGGACTATAGTCTTTGGCATGAAAATGTGTGAAAATCATGAATTATATTCTTTGGCATGAAAAAGTGTGAAAATCATGGACTATAGTCTTTGGCATGGAAGTCTGAAAATCATGAACAATAGTCTTTGGCATGAAAAAGTGTGAAAATCATGAACAATAGTCTTTGACATGAAAAAGTGTAAAAATCATGGACTATAGTCTTTGGCATGAAAATGTCTGGAAATCATGAACAATAGTCTTTGGCATGAAAAAGTGTGAAAATCATGAACAATAGTCTTGGCATGGAAAAGTGTGAAAATCATGAATTGTATTCTTTGGCATTAAAAAGTATGAAAATCATGGACTATAGTCTTTGTCATGAAAATATGTGAAAATCATGAACTATAGTGTTTTGGCATGAGATTTTGTGAAAATCATGAACTATATTCTTTGGCATGAAAATGTGTAAAAATCATGAATTATAGTCTTTGGCATGGAAATGTCTGAAAATCATGGATTATAATCTTTGGCATGGAAATGTCTGAAAATCATGAACAATAGTCTTTGGCATGAAAAAGTGTGATAATCATGGACTATAGTCTTTGGCATGAAAATATGTAAAAATCATGGACTATAGTCTTTGGCATGGAAATGTCTAAAAATCATGAACAATAGTCTTTGGCATGAAAAAGTGTAAAAGTCATGGACTATAGTCTTTGGCATGGAAATGTCTGAAAATCATGAACAATAGTCTTGTCTTTGGCATGAAAATGTGTGAAAATCATGAATTATATTCTTTGGCATGAAAAAGGGCAAAAATCATGGACTATAGTCTTTGGCATGAAAATATGTAAAAATCATGAACTATAGTCTTTGTCATGAAAATATGTGAAAATCATGAATTATAGTCTTTGGTATGGAAATGTCTGAAAATCATGGACTATAGTCTTTGGCATGGAAATGTCTAAAAATCATGAACAATAGTCTTTGGCATGAAAAAGTGTGAAAATCATGGACTATAGTCTTTGGCATGAAAATGTGTGAAAATCATGAATTATAGTCTTTGGCATGGAAATGTCTGAAAATCATGAACAATAGTCTTTGGCATGAAAAAGTGTAAAAATCATGGACTATAGTCTTTGGCATGGAAATGTCTGAAAATCATGAAAAATAGTCTTTGGCATGAAAAAGTGTAAAAATCATGGACTATTTCATGTAAAAGACAATAATTCACTATTTTTCATGTTAAAGACTATAATTCACAATTTTTCATGTAAAAGACTAAAGTTCACAAATTTTCATGCAAAAGACTACACCTCACTATAATTCACGATTTTTCATGCAAAAGACTATAATTCACGATTTTTCATGCAAAAGACTATAATAGACAAATTTTCATGCAAAAGACTATCATTCACCTTATAGTCTTTATAATTCACGATTTTTCATGCAAAAGACTAAAATTCACGATTTTTCATCTAAAAGACTATAATTCACGATATTTCATGTAAAAGACTATAATTCACGGTTTTTCATGCAAAAGATTATAATTCACGATTTTTCATGCAAAAGACTAAAATTAACGATTTTTCATGCAAAAGACTATTGTTCACCAATTTTCATGCAAAAAATTATATTTCTCCAATTTTCATGACAAAGACTATAGTTCACTAATTTTCATGCAAAAGACTTTTGTTCACCAATTTTTACGAAAAAAAACTATATTTCTCCAATTTTCGTGCAAAAGAGTATTGTTCACCAATTTTCACGCAAAAAATTATATTTCTCCAATTTTCATGGCAAAGACTATACTTCACCAATTTTCATGCAAAAGAGTATTGTTCACCAATTTTCATGCAAAAGACTATTGTTCACCAATTTTCATGCAAAAAATTATATTTCTCCAATTTTCATGCCGAAGAGTATTGTTCACCAATTTTCATACAAAAAATTATATTTCTCCAATTTTTATGCCAAAGACTATAGTTCACCAATTTTCATACAAAAAATTATATTTCTCCAATTTTCATGCCAAAGACTATTGTTCACCAATTTTCATGCAAAAAATTATATTTCTCCAATTTTTATGCCAAAGACTATTGTTCACCAATTTTCATACAAAAAATTATATTTCTCCAATTTTTATGCCAAAGACTATTGTTCACCAATTTTCATACAAAAAATTATATTTCTCCAATTTTCATGCCAAAGACTATTGTTCACCAATTTTCATACAAAAAATTATATTTCTCCAATTTTCATGCCAAAGACTATTGTTCACCAATTTTCATACAAAAAATTATATTTCTCCAATTTTCATGCCAAAGACTATTGTTCACCAATTTTCATACAAAAAATTATATTTCTCCAATTTTCATGCCAAAGACTATTGTTCACCAATTTACACGCAAAAAATTATATTTCTCCAATTTTCATGCCGAAGACTATGGTTCACCAACTTTCTTGCAAAAGAGTATTGTTTACCAATTTTCATGTAAAAGACTATAGTTCACCAATTTTCCCGCAAGAGACTATTGTTCACCAATTTTTATGCAAAAAACTATAAATCCTCAATTTTCATGCAAAAGACAATTGTTCACCAATTTTCACGCAAAAGACTATAGTTCACCAATTTTCGTGCAAAAGAGTATTGTTCACCAATTTACACGCAAAAAATTATATTTCTCCAATTTTTATGCCAAAGACTATAGTTCACCAATTTTCATACAAAAAATTATATTTCTCCAATTTTCATGCCAAAGAGTATAGTTCACCAATTTTCGTGCAAAAGAGTATTGTTCACCAATTTTCATGCAAAAGAATATTGTTCACCAATTTTCATGCCAAAGACTATAGTTCACCAATTTTCGTGCAAAAGAGTATTGTTCACCAATTTTCGTGCAAAAGAGTATTGTTCACCAATTTTCATGCAAAAGAGTATTGTTCACCAATTTTCATGCCAAAGACTATAGTTCACAAATTTTCGTGCAAAAGAGTATTGTTCACCAATTTTCGTGCAAGAGTATTGTTCACCAATTTTCATGCAAAAGACTATAGTTCACCAATTTTCATGCAAAAGAGTATTGCTCACCAATTTACACGCAAAAAATTATATTTCTCCAATTTTCATGCAAAAGACTATGGTTCACCAATTTTCTTGCAAAAGAGTATTGTCTACCAATTTTCATGTAAAAGACTATAGTTCACCAATTTTCCCGCAAGAGACTATTGTTCACCAATTTTTATGCAAAAAACTATAAATCATCAATTTTCATGCAAAAGACAATTGTTCACCAATTTTCTCTCAAAAGACTATTGTTCACCAATTTTCACGCAAAAGACTATAGTTCACCAATTTTCATGCAAAAGACTACTTTTCACCAATTTTCATGCAAAAGTCTATAGTTCACCAATTTTCATGCAAAACACTATTGTTCACGAATTTTCATGCAAAATACTATAGTTTACGAATTTTCACGCAAAAGACTAAACTTCACCAATTTTCATGCAAGAGACTATAGTTCGCCAATTTTCATGAAAAAATGGTATAATTAAATTTTTTGCATGAAAATGTGTAAAAATGTATGAATTATAGTCTTTACGTAAAAATGTGAAAAAACATGTTCATACATTTTCATGCAAAAGACTATAATTCATGCATTTTCTAACATTTTCACAAAAAACTATAATTCAAGCATTTTCGCATTTTAGTCTTACTTGTGTTCGTTTCTGCTTTCATTCATGACAATGAATCAACAAGACATTTTATAGTTGAAGTACAAAAATTTTGACATAGATTAATATATTATGGCATGGCTATTAAATTTTGCACATGGATTTTATGATTAGCTAAAATAATCACACATTGAATTTTCAATTTTACAATTTTTTCATTATCATTTCATCATCCAATTAAACAATTAAAAAAACACACACATGCTTAAAAAAGTTGTTTGACTGCTACATGGTAATTTATTAACATTTTTTTTCAAATTTTCCTATACTTACGATCATGTGTTTATTTCAACATCTGAATATAGTGGATTTGTTTTAAAGATTTCATGTAGTTCTGCAAAAGTTGGTCTTTTTTCAGGCTGTAAATCCCAGCATCTTAACATCAGCTGATATGTGTGTTCTGGACATTTCTCTGGACGCTCTAATCGCTTGCCTTGAATTTCTACAAGTTCCATTACTTCAGCCCCTGACATTTCTCCATACGGTTGCTCACCAAATGAAAACATTTCCCAAAGTGTAACTCCATAACTCCAAACATCACTTTCGTGTGAAAATCTACCATAATTTATTGACTCCGGTGCGTACCTACAGCGGTGAAATCACAATCAACGATTGATAAAAATTTCAAGTAACCAAACCATGTAGCAAATAATGAGAAACTTGTTTCTTAGACAATACATAGTTATTATAACAAAATTTTCTTACCATTTTACAGGCCACCGTCCGCCCTTTGATGCAACGTAATAATTGCTACCTGAACCAATAGCCCTTGATAGACCGAAATCACTAATTTTGATCTGAGAAGTAAATATAATACGTTTCACATTTCTTTGAAAATATTATGCCTACGTCACATGTCACAAAAACAATTGGGCAGTGATGTGCGAAATGATGTTGGTTTAATTTCTATCAAAAAGATTAAAGTCCATCTTTTCCTCTACTAATTTTCTAAAAACTGCAACATTTCAGCTACCTGATTCCTAGACTGTAGAAGAATATTTCTTGTAGCAAGATCACGATGAACGAAACGTTTTTCTTCTAAATACATCATACCCCAAGCAATTTGCGCTGCCCATAGTTTGAGATCACCTAAACATATTTCTTCGGCCAAAGTGTAGAGATAATCAAGCAAAGCACCCATGCTTACCAACTCTTGAACCTGAAAAAAAAACATATTAACAATAACAATTATATCCTCTTTTTTTTTAATTTATGTTTTCAAATTGTAATCTGGACATGGTTTTTAGTCCTAACTCATGATAACAATGAACTATGAAATTTAAATTAGTGTAAATTCTAACACTTACGAGTATAAGAGGAGGTCCGAGACAGACACCAAGTAGTTTTACGACACAAGGATGATTCAAGCCTGACATGACACGAGCTTCACGCAAAAATTCCTTTAGTGTAAATCAAATGAGTTTAACAATTTTCGAACTTTGTTAAGTATAGATTACAACGATAGAACATCGTACCTGTTCACCTTGCATTATTTTATCAGGATGTAACGTTTTTAGGGCCACATCCATCTGAAAAATAAAAATAAAATTACGAAAGATAATGTTGCAGTGTTTTTGTCAAAATATGAATTCAATACTTACAACTTTACCGCCAGGATTTCTCCATATTCCCCGTAAAACAGAACCAAACTCTCCTTGCCCAAGTTCAGCTCCTGCTTCAACATCATTCACGTTTATTATTGTCTGCGGCTTCTTTTCATCTTCCTCTTCGTTTGGAAGTGGTGGTGGAGGTCTATTGAAATTAGATTGACTGTTTACCGGCAGTGGTGGAGGTGGACGTCGACCAAAGTTTGTCTGATGATGAAAAGGTTCTTCTGGAGTTTTAGGACGATCGATACAATCAATATTGGAAGAAGGCTTTCTAGGCTAGATGATGAATACACATAAATTATGACGCATACAACAATTTAATTAAAATCAAATGCCATTCAAAAAGAGCCAGCACGTCATATTTATAACAGTTTTTCACCGTGGGCAAGATTTGGCATTCAATTAGTAGCAAGAACCTTCTTGTTTTTTGGTTTTAATCGTGATTACAGTAACTAGAACAGATTTCATCATCAACAGATGATTTAGCATATTAGCTACAACTTTTTGAAATCGTCAATTGAAATAACCCAGAGTAACTCCATTTACTAGTAATAGTTTTACTCTTTTTGAACTGTACTAAAAATATATTCTTTATAGCAAACAAATTTTGTTTTCCCAAGTCAACCCATGGTATATCATGTTCCACTGAACTCTTCATTTACAAAATTGATAAACAGACTGTCATAAAGGATACTCTTATGAAGAATCTACTATCATTCACCATTACATAAGTTTTCTTTTTTTACCAAATTTAAGACATCTCACCTTAACGATAGGAGACTGAGTTCTAATATTAGGGATGGGTAAAGGAATTTTTAGAGGTAGTGGATTGCACTGAATTGGAATTAGTTGATTTCCAGATGGTTGAATTGCATAAGTTAACTTGTGGGGTAAACCATCAGCTAATGCACCATAATAATCTACCAAGTGAGGAAGTGTTTCAAATAATGGACCATCGTCAATATAAAACCATCGATCACCCTATAAGGCAAAACTTTTTATATCAATTTAACACAATGTGAGTGTAGTAATGAGGTCATATTGCTTAGATAAATAAACTTCATATATTTATGGCAGTTATGACATCCACATTATGTAAGTGCAGTTGATAATAAAGATATCTTTGGAATGACCCATGATGTGTTGTAATCAGTGGTGGCTCATCCAGTTCACTAATGAATGTACTTAAATTTCAAAATACTCTAGAAATAAAGCCATTAGTCATATTTTGATACTAATATCTTTAGACATTCATTAACAATGGTATTTTTATTCAACCATTTACCATCAAGTTTGAATTGTAGGCTTACAAAATAAAGCTATTGATAGAAAAGTATACCTTGTTTTGTATCTGAAAATGATATGGTGAATTTCTATCTGCCATTGTCAACACATAGACGCCCCAGTCTCTCGTGCTTGTTCTAATAAGAAACAAGCCATCAGTACAATGCCATTTGTATAACAAAGAAACAGCAACCTGAAATTGAAAAATAAGTATTAATAAGCAACACTAACTATTTTAAATTGTTACAATGAGATATTTCAAACTTGTGTAAGTAAACAGTTTTACATACACACCTCACGATCAACATTTTCATGAAGCCAATGCTTCAAATTGGCCTTTGGAGTTGGAGGGACAAATGTTTCTTCAAAACCAATGACAAACATTACATACTTTCTCAGAGAAAGGCACAATGCAATAATGACAAACAAGTAATATAACCAACATGGACAATAAAGTGACTAAGGAATAAAAATTGAAGCGTTTTCATTAGGCACCTGTCACTAAAACAAATAGAAAGTGTTTTCAGTGATTACAAGTTTCTTTTGTGTTCTACATACCTACCTAAATATTTAGCCAGATTGTTATAACCATTGTCTTTGGCAAAATCTTTAGGAGTGTTTCCTCTAATTGATCTTGGATGAGCTGGAGCACCTGCTCTTAGCAAAAGTTGTACACAATCAATGTGACCCTGCATTGCAGCAATATGTAAAGCGACATGACCTTCTCTATACGAACGATCTTGAATTGCAGCATTGCTATGAAATACAAGAATTTCACAAAGTTGCAGATGACCACCACGGCATGCATACTGAAAGGCAAGAAAACAAAACAAAGTCAATATGTAGAATATCTAAAAGTACATTTTACCAATGGACCAAGATTTCTTGGTCTTCTAACTGCCTGGAGGTGTAATAAGTAAAAAAATGCTATAGTTCTTCCATGTCATATATAACTTCAAGATTACTCACCATAAGTGGTGTTCGACCATCATAGTCTCTACAGTTGACATCCGCTTTTGACTCAATCAATTTCATCGCAATTCCTATATGACCTTTCCTACAAGCTACATGTAACGACGTCAATCCTTCCTCATTAATACACTCAGTATCAATATTAGGATCTTGCAGTAATCTTTTCACCTCATTTTCATCTCCTACATCACAAGCACGACATAAAGCTTTATTGATTTCAAGTCCTTGACATATTGACGAAGGCGGAGGTCGACCAACAACTCCTCGAACTAACTTTGTAGCTAGTCCTCCAGCTTGATCTCTGAAATAATTTATTAAAGTATCTAGACCAATAAATAACGGTCCTTCATCAATATTAAAACGACCATAACCACGATTTCGAATTTGATAGTGAAATGCCGAATTATCACTCCATAAAGATAAAACAAAGCTTCCTGGCGTATTTAGACTTTCACGAACAAGAAACAACCCATCTTGTTGCCCTGCTTCGATTAACATTTGGTAGGCTTGTTCACGAGAAAGTTTTCCATGAAACCACGCTATTTCATTTCTTATCGGTGTCTGATCTGACATTATTTGCTCAAGTATATTGCGATGTCCTAATATATTTTCTGTAATACATCATTTTTGGTCAAAGAAGTTTGTAAAAGACAAATGGCTTTCATCTTGACATTAAAAACCCGGAAGTTTAATTATGGTGACACTAAAAGCTATTGTTACAATTTAAAATTCCATCTTCAAGTTCGAACACACTTTCTAAAATACAAGCATTTTGATATCACACAATCGAATGTCCAACTGTAAACTGACTAAAAAAGTAGTAAACAACAGAAGGTTTTACCAAATTTACCTTAGCAGTTAGCACATTTTTATATCAAAGACTTTGGTGAGGATGAATTTTTCATTACTGTGGGTGTAAAATATTTGCAAAGTTAAGTTTGTCAAAATTCATCAAAGTTATGATAATATTTTGTGTCCAATTAGTTGCAATATTGAAATTTCTTTTGTAAAACGGAACAATAAATGAACCAAAAGTTAACTACGTATACTGCCTATAGTAAGAATAATTAACTATTTTTTTCAATTCAATGCACGGGACATTTATTTCAGGCACGACATTTAAGGTAAATGCTCAAACCAAAGACAAACGTACATTTTATGCTTCGATAGAGCACTAATTCACGCAGAGAATCTTGATGTTTCTTGTCGACCACGTAATTATCTCATTTCTTATGTTCAACAACAACCAGCCAACTATCATGGTGTCGTTTTTCAGATCACTTGATAAGACAACTATCAATATGATCATTTACTTCTTTATTGTTCGTTGTTACACCAAAAATCTTTTTACAAATGGGGCACTTTTTTCTCTCGACAGTCGACGTATTTAATGAGTTGAGTATACTTCCTTGCCTTTTACATCTTTTGATACCAATTTGGTTGAAACTGCTTTCAGATGGTCGTTTATTGTTCTCTGATATAGACGCAGTTCCCTTCATAGAATTAGTTTTGTTCTTTGCGTCGTTTGGAGGTTTGCAAAACGCACGAGTTTCGAAATACATTGATTCACATTTATGGGTAGAAGTGACTCCCATATTCTTCGAATTACCTAAAGTAGTTTTTTCTGTAACGGCAGGTTTACAAGGTTTAAAAAAGTTTCTTATATTAACAGGTGGAGCCAAAGCTTTCTTTAGTAAGGTTGTATTCACAATAGTTGGTTCCTCAAATGTCGTCAAGTTTGTTGCGTCTGTTAACATTGGCATGATGACAGGTGCAATGCCCAAACGAAGGTTAACTTTATTCTACAAAAATTACATCGATTCTTTATTTTTGATTAAAACCAAAATACGTAATATCTACAATTGATCATAATATGAAATACAAACCGCCAAAGAGTTTAGTTTCTGTTGTTGTATTAAGAGAGACACTTCAGTAATTAGGGCTTCAGGATAGCGAAGACCAACAAGACGACGACCATTGTCCAATTCAACTCGTACAACACGCAATGACCGAAGCTCTTTACTGCAAAAAAAATCAAGAATAACAAACACAATAAAATCAGACAAATAATTAAATAGGTAAATTGGTTCTGGTTGATTTAAATATGGTTGTCTTCACATGAAATTATTTTACTCATTCAAAGTTCCATTTATTTCGAGAAATCCATTTTACTGTAGTATGTATGTGTATGATTATGTAGGTATGGCATGGTAAATATGGCATTTTGTACCCAGGGGCGAAACTAGAACGTTAATTGGGGAGGGGAATATTCGTATATTCAGCTCTGCTCTGCTGATTTCTTTTCAAATTAAAATCGCCAACAAAAGAAATCAGCAGGGCAGAGCTTAATGTATGAATATTTACCCCATTAGCGTTCTAGTTTCTCCTCTGTTTGTAGCCATACAAATTGTAGTTACCTGAGTTCAAGACTACTTGTTCTTCTGGCTACAGTACTCTCCAATAATGACAACAAAGGAATAATACCACCACAAAGAAGGTGAATTTCTGTAGTACGACAACCAACTAGACACAAAAATAGAGTTAACATCCATTAATGAATATATAAATATTTTTCAATAGCAAAATTGTCAACTTACTTTTACAAGTTTTGCCAAATTTACAGCCTATACCATGAATACAACAATCCAATGTACGTTCATATTGTGCTTTCCAGCCAAACTCTAAATCAGAAATACAGCGTTCAATACGGCGCGTACATTTTACACCCTATTCATATTATCGAACATTTCTAACGCTGACCAGAACCTTGTGTACACCATGATGGTGTACACACCGCTGACCAGAACCTTGTGTACACCATCATGGTGTACATAACGCTGACCAGAACCTTGTGTACACCATGATGGTGTACATTGCCTACTACAGCCTCGTTCTCGTTATTAGGAGCTTTATCCTTGTAAACTTCCTTAGATAAACTCAAGCAATAAATTCGAACTTTATCAACAAATGATCTCAATTCATGAAAATACCTGCATCTTCAGGAGAAATTGCGATGTATTTGTTTAGAAGATTGTTTTTCTCTTCATCAAAAGGTGATATTCCCGTGTTCGGTCTAAATTAAAATATTTGTTCTTTAATATAAAATAAATTTTACGAGCAAACTTTGTCCTAAAGAAATGAACCTTGTTATGCTGAACAAATGAGAAGAGGATTTCTTCTGAATAGCTAAAAGATAAAGTCGTTTTCCTTTCTGCTGTTTCTTAGAATAATAAAATCCATTCATCTTTCCTTTCGAATGCTCCAAGCGTTTTAACGCCATTTCCCATGAGACACCACGGTCAGTTTGAAGTTTAACATGCCTAGCAAAGCAATGTCGAGTTCTTCGTAACCAAATACTGTGTTAAAAAAACTCAGTTTTCAATGAAAATTATGGTGACTAAAGCTGCCCCATGTTAGCCTAGCGCTTGACGAAAAGGTTAACATGGGGGTGTACAACCTTACACCGTAGACGCAGGAAAGAAATATTCTTACTTCACTATCATGACAAATCTCTCATTTCAAGCAGTGTGCGACTTCGAAAAGTTTGTAAACTTAATTTTTATAACTTTATCATACGCGAAGAAAAAAAAGATGTCTTTATGGGCATAAACTAAGGTTGTACAAGTAAAACGTATGGTAGCTACTATACATGAAGATAAAAAAATCGGAAGTTTAAAAAAGATATCCTTACTTTGTTACAACAGTACCACGTCGTATCTCTGTAAATACCTCTCTTGGTTCACCTACGATTTTGATGGATGTAGCTTGAATGTCAGTCACACCTTGGTTGTACCTACAGGTACATTACAAATTTAATCAAAATTAAACGAATTCTGGCAGAAGATAAAGATTGGCCTACGTAGAACTTTATTATGATTTTTTAAACTGAAACTTCAAGTCAAAATAAGCATTTGCGTGCTTCAATGTATATAGTTGAGCTGCCATACCTTCCTTCACGTTTAGCAGCTTCGACAATGGCGTGCAAGCACTCACAAAAATAACTAAAAATCTAAAGATAAATGTCTTTGTTCGTTAATGAAGAATTTTCACAGCTTATGCAAAGTTATTTGTCCACCATGAGCAATTGTTAAGTCAGGAAATCATAGGAAAATATATCACACAAATAAATACTTTTTGTTGAAAATAAACCTTTGACTGCAACGACATAATACAATATACATTACCAAGTTTTGTTTTTCAACACTCAATCCAAGTATTCTATTTAGAAATCGGCTCACATCTCCCGCCTCATTTTCCTTCACTCCTGAAGCAACCATATTCACGTCAATAAGAACTCCTATTGACACCAAGCAATTCTGAAATGTAACAACCAATGTAAAATTTATATGAAGTCCAATTATACAATGTATAGCAAAGGCAAACTACATAAAATTAAATTTATAACTTCATACCTTCATTATGTCATTGAATTCTACAAATTGATATTCTTTATTTGCATTCGCTAATGTCAAAACAGCAGACAAGTTGACACCGGGAAAAAGATGATTCTAAAAAACAAGAAAAATGCAACACAAAATGGGAAGATACTTTCAAACGTTTGACAATCAACAGAAGACAGTTATATTTTGCAAAAAGTGATATTCAAGTGGAGTGATATTAAAAATCTTAGACTGAAACTCTTAATAATTTCCTCAAGAAGAATAAAATTGTGATGGATTTACCTGACAAATGGCAGAGTACATCTGTCGAAGAGAACTCCTTCCATAAGTCGTATCAAAATTAAATTGAGAAAGATCAGCTCCAGTTGCTGCACGTCGATCTCCTTTAGTTAAAGCACCTAAGAGTTGAAAAACAAAGCAACATACACATGTGAGCTTACCAAATCAAAAACTGCCGACACTGTCTACCTTAGAAAGGGCGTGCAACACCCTTTTTCACATGCAACACCCTTTTTCACATGCTTTTTCACATGCAACACCCAAGTGCTCTTTCTGTCTCGGATTATCGGGAGGTATGGTTCCAGCGGAATTTTCTGCTTTCAATTTTTTTTCCTTTTGCCCCGCACACGTGTGCTTCTCATAAAATAAACTATAACATCCAAGGCCGATACTGCAAAGTTTCAAACAACTGCCTTTTTGACTTATAATTTAAGCTAACCTTATGTCCATGTTTGTACATTTTTAATCAGTTGATATTTTTTAAAAACAACTCTCTCATTTATTGTTTAATGTATCACGAACGAAAGCATCCACGGAGCTTCAATCAAACAAAGATTATTTCCTTTCCTTGTCTCATTTGATGTTGAAATAAATAATTAATTCCAACACTTTACAGTTTTTGCAATGAAAACATTTACGTAATAAGCCAACCTTTTTGAATAGTTCAAAGTGAACTACACCTTCAACCCTTACGTTTTGAAATTTTAATTCGTTTTAGATAGAAAACTTTGAAATCTGAAAGCATGCGTAAGCACGGAAAAGACAAATTTTTAGCTATGTTGAAAATGTAGAATACCCAAGATAGTTCTATCAGACTACATTAACAATACTGACAAGTTCCTAGTGTTCAAGAAAACAAGAAATATTTACCCAACGATTGAAGTCGTTTAGCAACAGCTGCAGCAAATCGCCTTTCTCCTCCAAGATTCGTTGTTACCAGTTTATAAATTGGACAACTATAAACATCACAAAAAGCAAAACCATACTCTTGAAAACATTAAAGATTAATTCAATTGATTATTTATCGTATAGAAATTTTCAATAAACCTGCTTTGATTTGATCGATGAGATCTTCCTAATTGTTGAACAGCTTTATCTGCACTCCAAGGTAACTCCATTGTTATATGAACACGACGTCGTTGATTTTTAGCACGTATATCCGCATGAATTGATATTCCTATGAGAGACAAATTTGACAATCAAAATGCCCTAGTAATCTACGCATGCGTTATAATTATCATATATATATTAAAAACTATTATGTTAATAATTATCACATTCTTATTAAAATTATCATGTATCTTATTAATAATTATCATGTAACATACAAACCTGTGCTGGCAGCATCTGAAATTATCGCAACAAACTTTTCACCATTCATGAAACTGTTTTTCTGTTTAAAAACATCAAGAAAAATTATTTTGCTGAAATTATTAAACAGAGGAATTCCTTCCACATGTATTTTACGTGACATGATCATCAGATCAGATCATTTCAATTGCTTCTCATGAAGTAACTCAACTACAATTCATACAATAATCCATGTATAATAATATAAAACAATTTCCCTTACAAAGCGTTTAAAACGTAAAAATACTTGTTTCTTACGTACGTTAGATTTGAATGCGAATGTAACTACCTCTTGTATATTTAAACTATCCACATTGGTGCTGTCATATTCTCTAGCTTGATACTGTGGCTTATTTCCTTTATTTAGTCGTACGATTCGTCCACGCCTTCCGGTCATTTCAGCAACACACGATGGACCACCAAGATTGTCAATAAGTTCATCTAATGGGCTGACATGTAATAATCATTTATAAACATTATTATTGAAGAAATACGTCAAAAGAAAGTGAACAATGCTAATGGTCATCAAGAAAACCTAACATACAGTCTCCTTTTTCAAAATAAGTACCAATAAAATCCAAATGATAATACAATAACCTCTAGATCAAGTTGTTTATATACAAACATTTTACACAATAGGGATAGTGCTCATTTCCTTCAATAGCGTGAATGCCTGAGCAAAAATTCATTTCTATTCTCCTTGTGAGCATAATTATGTGTCCAAAACTTTAAATAATTATGAATTCAATATTTTGAAACTGCCTAAATAATAAAAAACAACAAAAAAATGCAATGCTGCACATATGTTTGTTCACTTACTTTATTGGTAAGTTAATTTTCTCAACAAATTCTTTAAGAAGCTTTTTCGCTTGAACACACCACTTATCACAGACGTATTCACCACTCTAATGTTAAAATAATCTAAGATCAACATAGAGCAGACGTAGAGCAGTCTATAAACACACAATACAAACATAAACTTCTAGAATACCCACAGGTTGTTGTATTTGAGTTGGAAAATATTGTTCAATGAAACGATTTAATATTTCTGCTGTTGTTGATACAAAATTATTGATGTTTCCACCAAGACGTGTCACTTCACTTTCAAGACTTGCCTAAAATAAAATATCCATATTAAATATAAAACCAAATTTCATATTACTTCTATGCCAACAACTACAGCTCACGGAACAAAACCTTTACTTTCAGTTATAATTCACTGACTAAAAAACATAGAATGATTCCGTTACTTCGCCAGTTGTCTGCAAGCCAATGACAACTGCATGGTCAGATGCTAACGCTTCTTTAGCTTCTTTAACAATAAATGGAACTTTCATACTCATGCTTAAAACGAAATAAAAAATGAAAATAAATAGAAGAAATACAACGTTATGTGAAGGGTATTTCATGATCAAAGTAAGTGCGAGCTCACCAAAGTTGCTTAAAAAATCTCTGATGATTGGCCCAAAAAGTCGACCAAATCCTATTATTTGAAGTTGTTGTTCTGGTAACCGCTATCTCCAGTGATTTTTTCAGCTCATTCCTGGAAAGTTATAAAATTTAAAGTTCATTCGTGATAAGAAAGGGTTGATTTTAAAGTGATAATTTCTTTATACCACAATTCAAGTGAGCAAACTTTTTACAACATGTGGCAACGTTACAACTAATGCGAGCAAAACTGAAGAATTCAGTTCCATAAAAAATACATACACAACAAACACAGGCTTACCATAGATGGGCAGCTTTGTCAAAAAGAATTATTTGCTCTTCGGAAAGAGATGATTGCACAGTAAGAAACTAAATGTTTTAATAACAAGCAAAGTCTAGTTACATACAATAAAGTGAATATTTATGACAAAAGATAATCTCAAATGTCAATTATAAATAAATTCAATTTGAGTTACATAATGATTCTTATGCACAAAACAAGTACGTATGTACCTCAGCTTCACGAAAACTTAATCCTCTGGAAACATACATTCCAGCTGCTTTCATTTCCATTGCCAGCATTTCTAACGCTCCTAAGTTAAAAGATAAGCTATTAAACATCAAATTCAGATGGCATGCTTTAATAGATAACAATTTGATTTTCAATACATTTCATAACATATCTATTTCCTTAAGACAAACCTAATCCTCTTTTGATAATGCCATCAACAAATGTTTCAAATGTTTTAAAAGGCGTTCCATCACCCCAAAGACCAAGTCTCTCCATGAATGCCTTAACAGAAAAATCATATCGTCTGACTTCTCATTAGTTACATGTCATGGGAAGCAAATATAAATTTTTAAGTTACTCCTAATAGTCATGAGCCTATAAGTTGACTAATTACAATACATACGATTTGAGAAAATGAAATTTTACTATAACATTCCTAACAACAAAAAATAGCAAATACCATATTTTTAACATCTGTGACACCTGTTGCGCTGCAGTAGATAACCCTCGCATTTGGTAAAAGTCTGCATCAACAGATGAAGAAAAAACAATATTGCGATGAAAAAGATGCTACAAAAACACAAACATTCTGTTAAAATTCACCTTTGTAAAGTTGCAACAGCTAAGGCTACTTTTGTGCTGGATTTCTCCTTTCCCTAAAAGTTGAAAAGTAAAATCTGCTTATAAAACACTGAAGACAAAAAAATGCGATGATCTGAGCGAAAAATTCCTTCTACCGGAATGTAATGCTTAGCTTTGTGTGATTCATCAAATATTAAACATCCATCAAACGATGATCCTCCACACCAATCAATCAATTGCTGCAGTCGACTTCGACTTTTTCCTACACCAATACACATTATTTAATAAAACTTTAAATTTATTAACTTTTTCACGAGCTCTCACCGTATAACATATATACGTAGCTATAAGGAGAACAATAAGTATGTAAGGAGAACATGGCAGAAGGCTGTTGGCATGTGACAGGAGTATGTAAGAAAAAGCATACTAGCAGGGCTATGTACGTACAAGTGACAGGAGTATGTAAGAAAAAGCATACTAGCAGGACTATGTACGTACATGTGACAGGAGTATGTAAGAAAAAGCATACTAGCAGGACTATGCACGTACAAGTGACAGGAGTATGTAAGAAAAAGCATACTAGCAAGGCTATGTACGTACATGTGACAGGAGTATGTAAGAAAAAGCATACTAGCAGGGCTATGTACGTGTACATGTGACAGGAGTATGTAAGAAAAAGCGTACTAGCAGGGCTATGTACGTACATGTGACAGGAGTATGTAAGAAAAAGCATACTATACTAGCAGGACTATGTACGTACATGTGACAGGAGTATGCAAAACAGAACTTACATACTTACCTGCACGCTGTGTACATGAGACAAGTGTAGCGTATGTACTAAAGACGACGCCTTCTTTGAAGTCAATGGAAAGGCCAAATACTCTGAAATTAAGAAAACACTATTCGTCATAAAGATTGAATCAGGCTAAAAGAATTGAAATATTAACAATTTCTACAGTTACCAATGAATATAAAATCATGAACAGATCTCAACTAGCATTCACAATTTACAAGAAATTTCTTATTTCTAACTTTGAAGTAAACGATGTATATGTATGTAGACACCTTGTTTCTTTATCAAGCTGTTGACATCCATCAATTACTTTAAGGTAACAACCAATATCTTGAAGATCTCTAAATATAACACGGATCAGTAATTTCATTGGACGAAAATTCGATAATCCAATAAATGAAACTGTCGGATCATCATCCAACAGATCATAATTCTACGTACGTCATACACAACATCAAGTTTCGTGACTACAAACATTGGATTTTATCAACTCATGCCTTACAGCAAAACGCAGTTTTGATCTCAATCTTATTTTCATTTTGAAGTTATTTTAATCTTGTTAAAATGCATATTTTCCAAGCCCAACAGTGGTGAAATACAAAAAAATATTGGATATTTACCTTTGTGCGTCGAGACGAAGATCCGATGATATGCTAAACCAAACATGCTTCGTTCTTCCCCGAGCAAAATTGTCCAAAATTATTCCCGCTATCTATTAACAAAAAATATGCTTTTTCACCACATACAACTAAAACATTGAATTTGCTAGTTAGATAACCAAAAGCAGTGAAAGCTAGGATTTACGTTTGCAAATACATGAAGCTTCACTGCCGTTTATAAAGCGTGAGTATTGCAAAATTTGTTGAGCTGGAGATGAAGCTCATACATTGGGAAAATTATAAAAAACGATAAATAGTTTGATGCTGCAGAATTTAATGTCAAGGGATGAATAAATTAAGTCGTCTTTAATTAATCAACGAAAATACAATAAAATATCCCATTTTTTACGTTTGAAGTTTCATTGTTAAAAACCATGACAACAAACTACGTAATCATAAACAAAACAGCTTTACTGGCTTCCGTATTGCATGTTTATGATGGTTTATGATAAAAATGGTGAAGTAACCTGTCTGCCTTTACCAACACCTGCTCCATCACCAATAAAAAATCCAGCTCTCTGACCACAAGCTAATATAACTTGATGCCTTTGACACTTTAAAAGAAAACAACATGTATAAATAAATAAATTTTTTTCTTAGTCAATATCAGGATGTTTACAACTTGTAGATGATAATTAAAAGATTAAATTTCACACATGTTTACCTAAATCAAAACAATTCATTGATATATATGATGTTGAAACTGAAAAATATTAACACTAATATGTCATGAAACAACTTACACAATAAACAACTCCCTCAAGCTGGAGATCACTCAATTTTCCTATAATTTTAAATAGTTCATCACAATAATATATTGGAGATATTTAGAAGCATTAATGAACATTTATTCCATTAAATTCACTTAAAATACAAATTCTTGTATATAAACTATTGAAGTAATCCTTAAGTATAAATGCACAAAAACAATTCAATTTTTTCATAATTACCGTTTTCAATAATTTCATTACTTATTGAATCACATATTGGGTAAACAGCTTCTGGCAAAGTTTGTGCCTGGAAATTTGTATCAAGCAAATTAATTATATATTATAAGTGTACCATTCTACATAAAAATCTTGCAGACCAATTTAATTACTTGAAAATGTGTTTCATTTGTCTTTTTTATGCTTATAATTACTAAATTCCTTCTTATATACTGTAATCCATGTTATATAATTTATCCTGCTACGTACTTAAAAAATGCTATCAATGTCATACAAGTTCCCAACTTACAACATATTGTCTGACCCACTTTTCCCAATGAATCCTATGAAAAACCTTACATCTATATATTCAACAATACCAAAAAAAACTGATGTCAGAAGATACTTACAGACTTTAAAATAGCTAATTTTGCTGCACTTTTGGCAACTTTTCAATGGAAAGGCATGTATTTGGTATTAATTCCAAGCACAAACTCCTCAAATATAATTCTTACTTTAACAAAACTTAAAAGGTTAATAGTTGGATAAGGGTTAGGGACTGGGTTGATTGCATTACATTTGTTTTGATTCATTAATATTTTTAGCAGTTAAATTTTCTTTCTTTGTAATGAAGTATGTGCAATAGCCCTTTAAGATAATAAATGGTTACAAACTTAATACACTTTAAAATTAGTACGTATAGGTTGAACTGCATTATTGTTGTGAAGACATCTTATATTTGTTTATTTTAGCATCTGTGCCACTTCTGTACTTTTTGTCAAGCATATGCATGAATTTAGATTAAAGTAGGGAAAATGACCTGAATCTCAAAGAGTTTCTGTCTATTTACTTTCCTCAATCGCGTTAAACAGTGTTGTTATTTATATGTCAAAAAAAAAGGATTGTCTTTTTGTTCCACAAACAGTGAATATAAAAAATAACTTACAGATAATGAACCAGCTTCAACAATGTTTCCTGGATGTTTTTGAATTTTGTTAATGTGATGCAAGGAATGACATTGATATGACAAAAATACTTCCTCACTACAAAAAAAGACATTAAAGTAGAGATAATATAGAGAGATAGATGTCTAATCAGGTCTGCAACCAGTGGTATCATTGGTCTGATTTTAACTGAACTGCTTTTTTGAGAACCATGGTTTTTTTAAATAATTTCAGGATGAGTTGGTTAGTTTGTTTTTAGTGGTAGTTTTTAAAGATTTTCAGTAAATTCTTTATCTCCTAGGCTCTTACGTACATGTGTTTTAGAGAGTAAGACATGGGTCTCCATGATCAGTATGAGGTCAATCAAAAATCAAAATAGGTGCCAAAGATGCCAGACATATTAATGGTTAAACTAACAAAACACCTTGAATTATGAGTAAGTATTAAATATACCTCACAGTTTCAGAAACATCATGTGCCATTTTATTCATTTCTTCTTGTTCTTCTGACGGCAAATCAATTTGATTGAATATCCTCGATGTTGAGGAACCATGTTGTTCGATTTCTTGTTTATATTTCGACATGGTTTTGGACATTGTTGTCGAATAAAATGATGACTAACTACTTCAAATTGAAAATCCATCTAAAGCAAGTAGATGCATGTTCGTAAAGATTAAAGTAATAACTAATGAAATAATGAAAATTTCATGACATATCGAGGTGACGGTGTCACATATATTTCCAATATTCTTTACAAATGTGGATCCTTCAAATGGTGATGGTATTCAACCGCCTTTTTCTGGTACAGTGACAGTGTTCTGTGGTCGGTAGATAAGATGAGAGGGGGGTGGCAGATTAACCGCCAATATTTCTTGTACCCTACAACTAATCCTATCCATAGGGAAATGACAAGTTTGCCAAATGTACAAAGTGACAAGCGCATAGTGAAATAAAAATAATAATTTTAAATTTCAGGAAAATTCATAAAAAAAACAATGCATTTATATTTTGTACTGTATTTTTATAAAATTTAAATAAAACCAGTTATAATATCACAAGTACTCCGAGTTACTGAGTAACAGAGCAACAGATTAGGTACATATATTACGGTGCAAGCTACTTGTAGCCCAAAGCAAGTACAGTAGAACCTGCATTAAGCGGTCACCCTTGGGGATTTCTCGTGAAACCGTTTAATACAGGTTGACCGCTTAATACAGGTCTTTAGGAAAATCACCAGACGGGCCACGTGTGATGTTTCATACAACTAAAGTTGAGCCAATCGGTATTGTTGCTTAACAAATATGCCAAATAACAACACTACATAAAGCAATTTTTTTTAAGTTTGAAATGGAAATTAAAAATAGTATACATAAACATGTCACGGCACAAACTGATGAAAAATAATCAATGGCAGACGTGTCAACTGAGAAGGTGATTATTTTTGACTTTCAACCATTCTCTTGAGATTTACCAAACAATGTTGCTCGCCCACGTCGGCTGGTGCCAACAAGAACACTGATAAAATATTCATTTGTATTATACCACAAACATGGCAGAATTGCAAGTCAGGAATAACTTATAAATTCCGTGTGTATATCCCTTTCTTGGAGATACATTTTCTTGTCAATGGCTGAAGGGACGTAAGGAAAGTTCAGATTGCTGGTGCAATTCGTCCACACAAACAGAAAATATTGTTGGCTTTATGAGTCATTACGGAAGATAAATACAATATAAAGACATGTATACAATATAAGTGACATGTTTCAAAAAAATATTTAATTATATATTTTATGATGTGGTGTATTTACTTAACCTGACCGCTTAATGCAGTTTCCAAACAATGAAAAATTAAGTTTGGGACATTGGAAAAGGTGACCGCGTCCGCTTAATAGAGGTGACCGTTTAATAAAGGTCACTTTAATAGTATTTATGCTATGAAATTTTCAGAACTTTGCCATATGACCGATTAACACAGGTGACCGCTTAATACAGGTTTTACTGTGCTCAATTTACAGTGCTGTAATTGCTATAATCCACCATTCCGAAGGTAAACACACTTGTCAAAAGTACGAGATCAAATTACAAAATTCGGACAATGAAATGGTGGGACATAGTATTGTACATGTAGAATAATGACAAATGATGCACTTGGGACATCATATTTTATATCATATGTAAATCATATTTTAATATTTCAAAACCACTAATTATAAAGGCAGAAGATGTAAGAGTAAATATACATAATTTTCCATCGAATCAAAAGAAAGCTTAACTATGACAATGCAATTTGAAGATATAAAGTTATAGAGAAAAATAAAAACATCTCTATTTTGTCACCAATAATACGAGTGCCGTAACAAAGTGTTGATGAGTTTGACATGTATTTGTCAAAACAAGCTTAAGAAGACAAAGAGCGTGCCAAAAATATATGATTGAAAACTTGCTCAGCGCATCTACAAGCACCAATTTCAGAGCTCGCTCTGTTACAAATAAATTGAGAATCTGAGCATGTGTTGTCAAACCACAAACTCTCCAAGCTCATGGTAACGACCAACTGGATGTACTAGTACCGATTTTGGAGTAATTAGCTCGCTCAGTCACAAGTTTTAACACAAATCATCTGCGCATGCGCAGTCTGCTTGAGCATGCGCAATCAACTTGACCAGATACCCAAGTTCATTTTCGTGGCAACGACCAACTGCATCTACTAGTACCAATTTTGAAGTAAATAGCATGCTTAGTAACAATTTAATAGAGAAATCATCTGCGCATGCGCAGTCTGCTTGAGAATGCGCAGTCGACTTGACCAGCTGCACAAGTTCATGGTCATGGCAACGACCAACAGCATCTACTAGCACCGATTTTGAAGTAAATAGCATGCTTAGTAACATTTTAATAGAGAAATCATCTGCGCATGCTCAAGCACATGCGCAGTCTACTAGACTAATTGTTCATAGTCATGGCAACGATTAATTATATGTACTTACACTACATTAGAGGCAAATAACTCACTTAGTCGTAAATTATCAAAAAAATCATCTGCGCATGCGCAGTAACGATGTCAATTATACCACAACTTTCGTAAGCCTTTGAATTTACGTATATATATATAAAGTAAATACATTAAATAGTAGATGTCAACTAGCAGTGGAAGCTGGGTGCGATATAGTATGCAGTGGCTTAGGGGCTCACACTTCGGTGGCGACCGCACTCTCCCTGCGTACCCTGAGCAAAGCCTATCGCAGGTGATCTCAGGGTCTGATGGGCGGAAGCTTGCTATTGGCATCTCCCAAGTAGGATAGCGTGGAGGGGCCGAAATCTCCAACCGAAACGTTAACATGCGGCGTTCTAGTGCCTTGAGCTTAAGAAGGTATCGGGAAGCATGGACCGAAAACGGGGTTTTTTGCTTTCGAATTTTATCGTTTTTGTTGTTTTTTTTGTTTACAAGAGTTCTTCTTATAATGTAAACCCAGCAATGTTGTTTCAATTAGCTTCTTCTGACACTGTGCCTTAAGTTATTCTGACACTTATAATAAATATGTGTATTGACAATTTATAATAAATATATTTTATACAATTTTTATTGGTTTATATCTTTCTGATTTAACTCTCTCATTTACTGTTTCTCATTTATCACGAGCAAATCATTCATAGGCTTCATGGCAGACAGGATTATTCCTGGGTTTCTTTAATAAACATGGTATGCTCCTAGTGCTCAACTATCTCGGGGTATCGGGAGGCATGGATCAAAAACGAGATTTTTTTGTTTTTAAAATTTGTCTTTTTTCTTTACAAGAATTCTTCTCATAAAAGAATCTAGAACATCCAAGGATACTGCAAAGGTTCAAACAACTTCTGCCGTTTTGACTTATAATTTAAACCAACTCTAAGTCTGTTTATACGTTATTTACTTGTTACCTTTTACAATGTAACTTTCTCATAACTCTCTCGTGATGAACGAGAGGTTCCTTATACAATATGACTCTCTCATTATGAACAAAAGCATCCATGGGCTTCATGGAAAAAACCGATCATCTACTTTGTTATAATAATTTCTACAAAGATAACATTTAATAAGCTAAGCAAATTGTATCGTCTAAATTCATCCTTGCTTTGAAACATTATGTTATATAATTTTGATGCCTTTTGCATAGTAAATTTCTTTTTACCTTCCAATATTTTTTATGATTCAATATAGAAAGTAACTTCTCTTGTCGAGTAATGTTGCGATTAAACTGCACATTTTTAAGGATTCAAAAGAATTCTTTTGATCGCATAGAGACACCCGTCCAATTTATTACGTACCTAAGCGTATATAAAGCATTTCCAAATCACCTACAAAATTTCCTTCACATGACCAAATTACCTTCTATTTAAACGATGTTGTATGTAATAAAAGTTACCTTGACAACTGAAGCAAACCCTCCTTTTTCCAAGCATTTGCAACACCTCAAACTCATTCCGAACTCTTGTTCGAGAAGGATAATTTTCAATATAACCCTGCGATTCAATGAAAAGCAATTTAGATGTCTAAAATGAGCTTTTCAATTCATTCAAAGACCAAACTCTTTTTCCTTGACATTAGTTGACTTTCTAAAGAAAACACCTAAAAAATGTAACAATAGAAAACCAAAAATGTCGAAACGCATTTACTTGAATCATACCCTAATGGCAAAATACATGAAGTGCCGCCCAATAGATGACGACGAATGACTGTAGACTAGACTCAAAATCAAATATAGTAAAGATACAATGTCATTGACCATAACTTAATTTGACTTTTGATTCCATTCCGCTGTTTTAAAATTTTACACTTATTATGTGAAGATAATAAAGTATTATGTAATTTGTCCAGGTAGTGAACTTGTTGTGATTTCGGTGACTTCAGTATCTGGATGGGATGATTCAATGTAGTTTTTTACAATATCATCATTACATGGTATTTCTATTTGTTCAGGTATACATGGTAATGCAGTAGATTGTTCAATATCTGTACTCAAAAGATCGTCATAACCTTTAATTGTTATTTGAGAAGCTGTGCGATTTTTCAATGCAGCAGAGGTTTCTATAATAAATGAACATTCATCTGGATTAAATGGCCTCACACTGTTAGCACCAATTTTAAAAGTTCGACGAACTAAAGTGTTTATCTCACGTCGAACCAATTTCACTCGAAATGCATATATTATAGGACACCACAGTACGCAAGAGAAGATCAAAATTGCTGATGCTGTTTGAATTTCTTGCGGTATTACATCAGTACGTCCACGCAAATCCTCTACTAAAATACACACAGAATATGGTATCCAGCAAACTAAATTAGTTCCAACATGAAGGACAAGTGTCTTCCATGCTTTGATTCGTGAATGTTCAGCTCTAGTGGCCATTGCCCGTTGCTGGTTTTGTGCTTGGATATATTCACTTGGTGAAATAAGACTTCCCAAACTAAGTCGGCCACCACGAACCTGCTTATGTACTGCGCGCAATATAAAATGTAGGATACAATAATGATAAGGAGAGGTAAAAATATTGAAGTCACACAAAAGAACTTCGAGTAGCCACTTGTATATAAATGCCATAAGACAGTACAAGATAACTTCGATCTTTGATATCCAAATTTTCCCCAGCCAAGTAC
This sequence comes from Xenia sp. Carnegie-2017, assembly GCF_021976095.1. Lineage (NCBI taxonomy): Eukaryota > Metazoa > Cnidaria > Anthozoa > Malacalcyonacea > Xeniidae > Xenia > Xenia sp. Carnegie-2017. The sequence continues at coordinate 1,318,397 of NW_025813485.1, read as the reverse complement.
AGGCAATATGGCCGTAAATAATGATAACAACCATATGACAATTATCATAATATACGCTCGTGAAGAACTCATATGAATAGGATAACGTAGAGGTTTAACAATGAAATAACAACGATCATAACTTAACGCAGCTAGTGTTAAAAGCAAAGCACACGAGAGCAATATCAACAAAAATCCATTAATTTGACACCAAGTATGTTTGAATAACCAATCATTATTTATGCTCGTCGTTGTAACAAATGGCAACACAAAAAGCGTCGAAAAAACATTTACGAATGTCATATTCAATACAAACTTATTACATGTTACAGTGAAGAGATCGCGGCTCTTGTAAAAGGTAAAAAGAACAAGACCATTACACACCAACGATGATATGACAAGAATTAGCATCACCGTTGACTGAATTGCGATCGTTTCATCTGACAGCATGGCCACTGAACCAGAAATATTACTAAATGTGTTCAAAAATGTCGCGTTCATCTTTACAACATTTGGCTGTGAAATTTGGGAATATGTCGCAAAAGTAAACGCACACACTACTAGTTAGGTGACGGAAACGACGGAATTCTATGTATAAGGTTACACATGTATAAAACACTGGGTGGTCCCTTAAAGTTAACTTGGGAAGAAATAACAACAAATTTACAAGATGCTTTAAGAAATGGTAATTTTTAAAATTTTTAAAGGGAGTATTATTATATTAGTTGTGTACTTGCCTGAGTAAGTGTACATGATATTTGTAAAATGTTTCTTAATATCAATTTTGAGCACACAGACCCAGGAAGTTTTTGCCAGAAACTTTTTTTGATCATGCCTGAATGTCATTCAACATTTCCTTAATTTTCAGCTCGAAGAATATTGTAGAACATATGTCTGAATAAATTTCTTCAAGAAATTTATTGCAGAATCGCGTGTAAGGCCTATAGAATTTTCTGGTGAAATATCACACAAAGCTCACAAAGTTTCATATTTTGCTGTGGCAACAGAGCTGTAAGTTTGTGACAATATTCACTAAGTAACACCGCGCAACTTCATGACATAAACATTATGCAATGGAAACAATAATTAACTTGATATAGTACTGATGTAGTTATTTAATCAGTGAAGCTTGTCTCCGGAAAAATGAATTTTCAAATTTAAATGGAGGAAATTCGGAATTTATGTTAAAGCCAGGGATTTACAGCAATGATATTGTCCATTTTCTTCAAAAACACCACGCTGGCAAAGATGGATGTTGTCAATATGATGTTCACCAAAATAAAAATCTTTAAAATTCTAAAAACAAAAATATGAATATCATGACCATCGTTGAAAAGGAACTTGGGAAAGACTTGCACGAGAATGGTGACAGGATTTGGCTGTCGAACGATTGTCAATAAAACAAACATGAAATATTTGATCCTAAATGGTACTTGAATGCCAGGAGAAAACAACGAGAAAGACAGTGTGTCCGAAAGACAAGCAAAAACAGATACAACATGCAACTAAGATGAAGACAAATACGAATCATGAAATTGCATTGGTCAAAATATCTATCAAGCTATAAAAACCAACAAAATTCACCTCTGTTATTTGAGTTGCATCAAAACTAACACGATTCACAGATTGCCCTCGCGTGCCACTCTTTGCCAACGACTTCATTTCACGCAATTTCGTGTTTATAACAGTTGCATGCAGTTTTACACTGTCGAATTCATCTTTTGCTAAATTCTTCGTTACAAAGTATTTCATGATTTCATTTGCCAACCTCTGAAGCCTTAAAAACAAATGAAACCTTAATGAAAGATATTAATCACTGTAGTATATTTTCATGTCACAACAGAAAATAGTGATTATACACCTTCTTTAGTTTTTGCCTTTTAGTACTGATGTAAAACAAAATCTAAAACAAAGAGAAGAAATATGACCTCTACCTTTCACCTTCATCCATTTCGTTCACTTTTGCATATAAAACATCCACTTTATTTGGATCATCGTTCATGTATTCAACTCCTTCAAGTGTTATTCTTATTGGTTTATCCGCTAATAGCGGCCTTTAATGATAATTTTTTGTCAGTTTATATCTTTCAAGTGTAAACTTTTCATACAACTTTCAACAAAAAACTTTAAATCTAAAATATCATCATTGAAGGATTATAAATACATCATAAAACGAAAAATAGAGAAAACGATAAGAAAATACAGACATACTTGATAACTTCTTTAAAACAATTTTCTAAAGCAGAAATCGCGTTCTCCTAGAAAAGAAAAACATGTATGAAAAAACTCCTTTAACGAAACACAGCTGTCTTTACTAACAATCTTTATACACAATATGATAACACAATCTTTCACACAATCAACAAAATCTACGTACAAAATACAGCAGGGGTGGGCAACACACGGCACGCGGGCCGGGGCCGGCCCCTGAAGGGATTTTGACTGGCCCGCCTACTGTATCCGACCATTGAATATTGAATATTATTCATGTAATAATCCGGCCCACCAATAACTTCATTTTCCTAAATCTGGCCCGCCGACTGGAGAAGTTGCCCACCCCTGAACTACAGTGAAGTAAGTCAAATAAACAGGATCGCGGGGCAGGAATAGCGCTGTCCACAGGATAGCAATTTTTTTGAACGCTTTAAAGACCTCTTGAAATGAAAAACTACAATTTGAAATAGACAATCAATAATTACACTATTAATCCTAGAATTGAATAGTTTCATTATCGTAAGGAAAATATAACCCTTTTTATGAAAAAGTTGAAAAATTACTATCCAATGGATAAAACTGTCCAGGCTTCGTGAAACCGGCCCCAAAAATACAATTTCTTCCACAATTCTAGCAGATTTTTAATACAGCTATTCTTAAGGTCGCAGTATTTTATTTGAAGGACCAACGAATCAACTGTCTTACATATATGACACCAAAACGTTATAAATAATATATGACATGAGTAAAACAATTATTTTTAAACATCAATCAAGCCACATTCAGCTACAACAAATAAAAAATAACAAACACAACATACAACTTCGTTCTTTGTTAAAAGTGTCAACATAACAACTGTAAGATGAAGTTTTTCAGGCTTTTGAAAAATACTAGATTCCAGACCTTTTGACTACAAAAAAATAAAAGATATGTTCAATAAACAGAATAAAAAACCAAAACTCAGATGTCTAACAGACATATACAGTAAATAATGTAAAAGATTTAAATAAAGTTTCCATTATTAATTTTTTTTTCAAATATAAATTTCACATTGAGTTTAGCACACAATTTATTTGCTTACTTTTTCAATGAATACTTCATGTTAGAAATTGTTACATCATTCACCTGTTTACACATTTTTAATGCAATACTTTTAAATTCCACAAGACGACCAATAATATCCTTGTTATACAAAGGAAACGAGATGAAATGTGTTGGAGGAATTTTTTGTCGTGATGTTTCAATGATTATTTCAATTTTTCGTCGACATGATGACACATTGTTTTTCTTTGCACCAGTTATAACTAGACAAAAACATATTGGTGAGATTGTGAGATAAATAAAAACTGAACACACAAAAAAGTCATACAGTACCGACCTCGAGTAACATAACTTGACTCGCGAGTATCGAATGGCGAGTGACTCGCGATGCAGTTGCGTGTGAGAGGTTTGCGAGTGGATAAAATATTTTGCTGTTTGCGAGTATATCGAAATAACTCGGAAAAATTTCTTTCTCCGCAACTGCATCGCGAGTCACTCGAGGTCGGTACTGTACATACATACAGGTCCCCTACAATACAGTCCCATATACCTAAAGGTCCACTACAATACAGTCATATATACCTACACCTCCACTACAACACAGTTATACATACCTAACAATCCCTCACAATATAGTCATACATACCTACAGGTCCCCTAAATACAGTCATATATACGTACACCACCACTACAATATAGTCATAAGTACCTAGAGGATCTTCAGCACCAATTCTGGGTATTTTGATCTGAGTATTTGTTTCTTTTTCAATCCTGGTCTTTGTCTCCATTTTTTTGCCACAAATAAACTTCACAAGCTCAACAGGTACATCCACAATACTCTTAAATCCATTGCTTGATTTCTCAATACTTTCACAATCATTTTCATTGTCTTGATACTCCTCTTCGTCACTTACAACTGTTTTAATTTATAAAACGAGATTAAACATAGTTCAATTGAAAATTTTAAGTACATACTACTTTGAATTTATAATGAAATTATAAATATCAGTACATTGGTCCACATCAAGTGGTTCACAAGTGTCAACAATGGTACATCTAGGATCATTGTGGGAAATGATATAAATTGTAGTAGATGTAGGCTGGTTTATGTATAACACTTTTGTAAATATCAAACAGTCATTTAGGATAATTAACATATATGTTATAGAAATAACCAGCTTAAAGGTTGTTTGTAGGAAATTTTCACTATAATCTGTCCCGAGCAAAGGATCATTGATAAAGAAACATTCTCCTTACATTCAAGGAAGCATAGGCAACAAACATAAATAATCGTTATCATGCAAGTGAAATTACAAAAAAAAATGTCATGTTTAATATGTAAGAGTTCTTCTAAAGAAAATTTGCTGCCAAGTATCGTTTTACGTTTTGAGAGGTCCCTTTACATTTGTAGACACGCTGGACTAAATAATAAGATTATCATGAGACAACTGAGGTGCATGTGCATCATTATACAAGAAACTGACGCTGATTTAGACTGACCCCCCTTTTTGAAATTTACTTGATTGATCTAATTAACGTTTCATTTTTGTCAAATCTTACCATTATTGCTGACTGTGTTGCCTGTACTATCTCCCTCTTCAAACACCAATTTTCTGTAATATCTATTGCCAATTCTCGTAATTTGAGGACGTAATATGTTCATATCCTCCAGATCCATTTTCAGTTCATTTCTGTTCAGCGTTTCTCTTCCATTCTGTTACATTCATTTGTACATGCAATACTTTATTTTACACGCAATATAAGACGGCGACTGTTTTCCATCGTGCAGAAGTTGAGGTTAGGTTCTAATCTCTCGGGACACACAATCAGAAACATTGGTATTATCAGAAAAAAGCATTCATCAATATAAGTCTCGACGTTTATCTAGATGTTTTTGGCATTGGATCATACAATATAGCTAATGTGTGAGAACCCGCGTTTTTAAAAACGCATGAATTTATACAAAATGTAGAGCTAAATATCTCTTTTCTATTTAACAATTAGAAAATAATTTACAGTGGCAACTACCCATTCGATGTGCATTATTAAGATATTGATAAATGAGCAAAGTCAACAACTTATACAAAGTATGAAATTAAACAAATATTTTTCTGCAGTCGTTTTACAAAAGATTGTGTTCATCAGGGGCTTGGGAAGCCACGTGTGTCTGGGTATCTGGACACCCATAGTTTAGTGTAGGTGTCCCTTATAAGAAGGACACATATAAAATTTGCTTCTTGCTTAAACGTTTTAGGATATATTGAATGATAGGCACTAGTGTAGAAAATTTTCAAATCATCACAAAGACCTTTCACTCTAACATGAAGCAGTTTAATGTCTAGAACAACTCTTCTGGGTGATGATATGGTGAGCATTTGACACCAATCAATTTCAAAAGCTTCCAAAACCTCTGGTGTTCATTATTTTGCAATGAATCGTACCATGTTAACATTTTGTATGATGGTTATCAAACGCTCTATTGAGGAATGTAAGCTTCAACCATACTAGCTATCTCGTATCCCTAAAAAAATGAAAACATTATTATTCATTTATTTTCATCCATTTAGCTACTTAAATTAGAATAGCCATTTCAAAACAGCTAGCTACAAAGAGAAATACAAATTTATCCCAGCCATATAATAAAAGTGAATAAAAAGTCTAGTGTATGTATGCGAGTCTATTGTCATCTTGCGCGGCATGTATAAATTGTTTGGTATGACAAATTTTACTCCAAACTCCCGTTTTAACGTTATGTAAATACCTGCGTTGTTTGAAATTTTATTTGTTGAATTGTTTCTAGAGTACTTTGAAATTGAAACGTATAGCCTTTCTCTTCACCGTAATGACTCAAAACATTTTCCATTGGAAACATTTCAATTGTAATCTATAAAAACTCAAAACATCTAAATCATGTAAAGTGTTTTACTGTTTATACTGTTTCATTATCAATTTATACCATAGTTTCAGGATTGATGACATGAATTCCTTTACTGTTAATGCCAATGATGATAACTTTAGGTGAATCCCTGAATTGATTTTGCTTGAAGGGAAAATTAAACGAGATAATAAGCGTTTGGTAAATAAACCGTAAAACAATTCTCGCAATCAAGTTAAAGACATTCAGACAATTACAGAAGCAATTTTGAACAGAGTTAAAATGATCGTTACGACTCGTGATTTGAATTAAACTTGCTCCTATACACTGAACGCTACAGTCGCTACTATATTTTATAAATGTAGAAAATCTTACCAACACTTTAAAATAAGCTGCTCCAAAGCGCTCGCTTTTCTGAAGACTGTGTAAAAACAACAGTCTAATTTCTTTTTCTGAATCAAATGGAATCTTCTCACAATTCGTCAAAATATACTGGAAGGAAACACGAACGTTCATTTTAATTAAGTTTGCAACAATACAAAATTTTCCAATACTCAAAAAATGATATTTCAACGCTCTCGTGAATGTATGTGTATACAGTTATCCATTGATGAGCATTTTCATTATGTTTTATACAAGAAATTTCATTATGTTTTATACAAGAAATTATGTCAAACATGATTGCATGAAGTAAGTCAAATAAGTCTGAACACAGTTTTTGTCACTGAAACTCTGTTTACTTCTTCATATATGAATTATTACTTTATAAAACAGCTTACGTGTCTCCATATTACAGGAAAAAGATCTTCAATAATGTTATAGGGCAAAATTTCTTCTAACATTTGTCTGAATTCAACAATAAAAAACATGAAAATGTTTCCAAATAACTAAAGTAAAAAAAGCCATGATAAATGTAAAAATAATAATATTTACGTGATTTCTGGACAATTCCAACCACTTTTATATTTATATTTTAAAATCAACGCTGCAAGGTAGGCAACTTCATCAATTCCAAGTTTGTAATATCCACGAAGATATTTATACACTTCCTTAAAAAGATGGATCAGTAAAACGATAAAATTATTAACGCTTAAGCACAGTGTTCAACAAATTACCTGAGGATAGATAAATACAGCATCAGCAATTGGATCATCTCCAGGATTAACTTGAGTCCACACTCTTCTTAAAAAGATCAGTTTGTATGGGATTCCTTTTGCTTTATCGTATTCTTGTGAAAAGTAAATAAAATATCCATGTAAATATACAGTCAAAGCAAATGAATGATTTGAAATGATTTCAAAGTTTTATCGTATGCAGTGGTGATCATATTGTATTTTAAGCATATTTTTCTCGACACACATACACACCTTCCATGTAACTCACCCATTGGCAAAGATAAGTTTTTCTCTACAATTTGTGTCCACTGTTGAATAGCATCGAATAAGAAATGCTCAGGTTGAAGCGGTGCAGCTGTATAAAAATTATAATTATAATTTTGATAACAAGGCTGTATAGCAATGTTCGTGAAAAATTGTTTTTTAATTTTCACCAACTTTTTGAAAACACTTGAATAAATAACGAATATCCAATTCCATTTAAAAGTCCAAGTTTTTGTACAATACTCTGTGCCAGATTCTTGACTTTAGTACGAGCATTAACATCAAAATTCTATAAAACCATAATAAAAAATTACCGTGATAGTATTTTTCATCATAATGGGAGACTGATGAAAATCCGTTCGATTTATTGATAAAAGATGTTATGTATGATATAACATGTTGTGTAACGTATACACAACAACAATACAATCGTTCCTCTAAGGAAGAACTTTTTGCCAACTCAAGAGACGATTCCTTTACATAACTTGTGCGAGCAAAATTAATTAACATAATTCATAAAAATATGTATCTATTATTTGTATAACATATAAAAAATGACATTGATGACGTACGACATTGACACTTTAAAAATAACATGATGTATTAAAGGAATGACATCCAATAAAATCTTACTATTCACAATAGTATGGTAATTTTCACAATAATAAAATTATCTACCTTAGATGTTGAATCCGGAAAATATACTTTGTGCGAAACATTTGCAAGCTGTTTCTGAAAAATGAAGTTTCATAGACAATATCATCAATTCAACAAATATGATTCTTTCTTACACAGTAAGCTTTTGCATGCGGTTGAAATCTCATCAACCCTCTTCATACCGTGGCAGCAGTGTATTCGACAAAGTGAGGAGGGCACATTCTTGGACCAGTCAGAACAGTTTCACGTAGAATTGTTAAGCATTTCATAGCCATTTTTTCATGCTTACTCCAGGTAGCATAAAACAACATCACTTCTTTTAAAACATCTTCACTAAAATTTGTTGAACAAGTCAATTTTCATGTTTGATTTAATAATACATTTTTTCAGCAAACAACCGTAAGTACATTCCGTTCACTATATTAATATCATCGTGTTGAGATAAATTTGAGTTAAAAGTACCTTAAAAGTTAAAACCGGTGTTTTCAATGGAAAGTTGTAGATAGATGATGAATTTTTTACTAACTACCATGTGTATGAAATAGAGATTTTGTTAAAACTATAAACATGTGCATTATGAAGTGGAGATGTTAAAAGTAATCATGTGCTTGTGTTGTATGAACAAACCTGCAAGAAAATAGACTAGTGGTTAGAAACATCAGCTCCCATCCACGATGACGACTATCACTGTAGGTAAAAACGAACAGTTATCAAAGCTATAAATATGTCCTTGTGTTTAATAATATATTGCTTCAAAATATTATAATCTTTATAATGACTTACGCATTTCTGTTGTTTGTGAGCTGTTTCATAAGTTGACAGTAAAGTTCATCTTGAAGAGCGTTCTACAAAAATTAAACAATGATTAATTCATCTATGAATAATAAACTTATTCACGAATAAACGTACATGTTTCAGCGCCAAATTGAAGATTACGACTGTCAATTCTTTCTTGCGATACTTTAAAGATCTGTCACTTGATCTACTTTCCTGCATATACTCAAGTATTGGTAATCAAAAGTGAAGGAAAGCAAGATGATAAATTGAAAACCTTTACGTTATACTGAGATATCAAAGTGAAATATGTACATTCTTTTGCATGCTTTCAGAAAGGATATCCAAAAACATATTCAGTGAGAGTTTTGATAATTCTTGTATCTTTTCCAATCGAGCCAGAAGTGGAGATTTTAATGGTTCCTGTGTCGACAGCACAACACCATCGGAAGCATAAATGAAATTAGCATGCTTTCAAAATATATTACTGCAGTGTTTTTTTTTATTGAAATTTGGCAATAAAAAGACTTGGTAGAAACATGACAATAAGTATAGTTCAAAAAGCAGATACTATATTAGAGATACTAAATAACTGAGAAACTGTGTGTAGAAAGTCTCAGTCATATAAATGCAAGTCAAAGTACCTATAGAAATGAGATTATTATATATCTATATATAGCTACTATGAAACTGTTTCAGAGATACATACAGACACACATTTACAATAATTATATAATTTTCAGTAACGACAACTTACAGTTTGATGAGACCAATTACATAATGTTTCTACGGCGCTATTCATTGAAATGTTTGTTTGAGTGAAGAACTTTTTTCCATAATCTTCTAAAGTATGGACATCTTTGATGCTGTCTTCGTAGTCTTCGCATATTTCTTGCAAGGACATTTCGTTGTCTTCAATAAATGTATTTTTATCTTCAGCAAGTTTGGCACTACGTAAATCACTGATTCTCGAGGTCCTACGCCGTACACCAAAATTGTTGGTTGCTCCAACAGATGAAACACTCGAAAAGCTTCCTTGGCGAACCAGGCTTTCATTAGATGGTGTCCGTTTGAAATATGTACTCACATCATTAATTTTCTCCGTACTACTGAACCTCTATATCATAATTATTATGAATTATAAATATATAGTGCATGACTACGCTAAAGTAATTTTGCAAAACAAATCAGACTATCAATATACGATGAGATGTGTATGTTACTTATTTTTGATACCTTTTTTAACTTTGTGCTAACACGAGTTTTGATGTTATTAACTACGAATTTATATGCAAAATCTGTCCAACTGATGTCCATGTGAAATTCGTCAGAAGGACAATACACTTCTTTTCGATAGTAAATTTTCCATGGAATTGTGTCTTCTTTATAACCAAGTTCTCTAGCACTTTGCTCACATACCCATATAGCATCCATTACTTTCTCATCACCATTACCGATATTAATGTCCTAAATGAAATGTTTAGAAGTTGTTTCAATTTTACTACAGTTATGTTTTAGACCGCCTAAGTAATATTTCTGATGTTGATTTCTACACAACATATACACGCCTGACCACAAATATACAACAACTTAAGTATATTCACAGCAATCCCTAACCTTGCCCATTATATGAACTTGAATTCCGTAGTCAGCATTGTGACTGTTTCCCGTTTCATCTGAGACTTTAAAACACAATTCTCTCGCTGTTGTCGACGAATCTACTTCAACACTCACTTCCTTACCATCGTTCAATTCCACTAATACGACTGGAAGTGCAAGTTGTTGAGAAGCCTATAATACATTGCTTATATAAGTATATGACTAACATAACATAATTTATATAACTAACAAATATTAATTAAAACATGTATTTAATGTTCTTGTTTAACCCTTTCTCTCCAAAAAAAAATGACTTTCTTATTTTCCTATTTGTTTACACTGAGTTAGCTATAATAGGCCAAAATTCAGATCAGCAAGCAAACCAAGCATGGTAAATATTTCAGTCCTCTACGAAATACATAAACGTGTGTTTACCTGTATTTCTAAAGAATTTGGAGGTTGTTTTCTTCCTCCTTTTTCTCTTGTTCTCAGCATTTTCTCATTACAATATCTAACATGGTCACTTGGACCGCATCTCATTGTTTCAATAAGGATCATTTCTACCTGAAATGAAACAATTAATTATTTTATCAAAGTTCGTTTACCATGAATGAAGAATATTGCTGGCAATAATTACAACAGTAAATATTAGTTTATTAAAAAAACTTGCCTTTTTCGATGGTAGAAAACATCCACAACACAACGATATCAAAATCCAGCCCTTTAACAAACTGGTTTTTGAAGGATTATTAGTAACTTGTTTACAAAGTTGACAGTAAACTTCGTCTCTAAAGTAAAAACTTGCAAAATGCACAATGCACAAGCACTCATCAAATGTAAAACAACCTTAAATGTGGACGATTTATGCCTAAGCCGACGATAAATCTCAGCCTGTCAGATCCCAATATCCAACTTTTCGATGAAAGCATACTTGCTCTTTCACCTTTAATAGTTTCCTCCATGGAAGGCTTCAAAAATAAAGCGATTTCAAGTTATCGATCAACTGAGTAAAAAAATTAGCTTTGTGATGTATAAATGAATCCACACTTTATCACAAAAAACCAACAGACCACATACTACTTATGGGCAAAACGGTATTAATGAAGCAAATTCAGATTTATTTATTAAAATAGAATGAAACAACCAAAACGAAATTTTCAAAAATATACAAAAAGTAAACAATCATATTTATAGATTGCGTTGCAATGCAAGAGAATAAATGAAAGTAAAAATTACAAATGTTCGAACTTCGAAGGGGTTTTTATGTCGCTCCATTCTAAAGAATTTGTTGTGTAACTAATGAAAGTGCTTTGAAACTAAGAATTAAACTTTTGAGCATGCAACTAAAGAATAACGCAAATAAAGCAGCTTATTAAAAAGACAAAAGAAGGTGCAACTATTGTTTTTGTTCATTGTAGTTATTGTAACAATCATCTGTTCCAAGAAATGTGTTACATACTTCAGCAATGTCATCCATATCACCCATAAATCGCAAGATTGTATTCCAAAGAACAACAGCAACCTACATAATAAAAATTTTCAAGCCCAAAATTAAATGAACGAAGTCTCCAAAATCCTGAAATAACCGAGTAAATTTTATCATTTCACGCGTGTATCGTAATTAAAACTAATGAGATTATAACGATGAAACGCTACGCTTGAGATTACTTTCCATTGTCTACCTCATTTACGTGTTTTAAGACTTACATTTCGATCGAGTTGATCAGTACAAGCAAGCATTTACGTGTTTTAAGACTTACATTTCGATCGACTTGATCAGTACAAGCAAGCATTTGCGTGTTTTAAGACTTACATTTCGATCGACTTGATCAGTACAAGCAAGCATTTACGTGTTTTAAGACTTACATTTCGATCGACTTGATCAGTACAAGCAAGCATTTACGTGTTTTAAGACTTATATTTCGATCGACTTTATCAGTACAAGCAAGCATTTACGTGTTTTAAGACTTACATTTCGATCGAGTTGATCAGTACAAGCAAGCATTTACGTGTTTTAAGACTTACATTTCGATCGAGTTGATCAGTACAAGCAAGCATTTACGTGTTTTAAGACTTACATTTCGATCGAGTTGATCAGTACAAGCAAGCATTTACGTGTTTTAAGACTTACATTTCGATCGAGTTGATCAGTACAAGCAAGCATTTACGTGTTTTAAGACTTACATTTCGATCGAGTTGATCAGTACAAGCAAGCATTTACGTGTTTTAAGACTTACATTTCGATCGAGTTGATCAGTACAAGCAAGCATTTACGTGTTTTAAGACTTACATTTCGATCGAGTTGATCAGTACAAGCAAGCATTTACGTGTTTTAAGACTTACATTTCGATCGACTTGATCAGTACAAGCAAGCATTTACGTGTTTTAAGACTTACATTTCGATCGACTTGATCAGTACAAGCAAGCATTTACGTGTTTTAAGACTTACATTTCGATCGACTTGATCAGTACAAGCAAGCATTTACGTGTTTTAAGACTTACATTTCGATCGACTTGATCAGTACAAGCAAGCATTTACGTGTTTTAAGACTTACATTTCGATCGAGTTGATCAGTACAAGCAAGCATTTACGTGTTTTAAGACTTACATTTCGATCGAGTTGATCAGTACAAGCAAGCATTTACGTGTTTTAAGACTTACATTTCGATCGAGTTGATCAGTACAAGCAAGCATTTACGTGTTTTAAGACTTACATTTCGATCGACTTGATCAGTACAAGCAAGCATTTACGTGTTTTAAGACTTACATTTCGATCGAGTTGATCAGTACAAGCAAGCATTTACGTGTTTTAAGACTTACATTTCGATCGACTTGATCAGTACAAGCAAGCATTTACGTGTTTTAAGACTTACATTTCGATCGTTGATCAGTACAAGCAAGCAACGTGTTTTAAGACTTACATTTCGATCGGATCAGTACAAGCAAGCAGTGGTTCTCGTAAATTTTTTGTTGTATGATTACATGTGATACCCTTCGGAAACTCTTTCTTAGCAAACTCTGGAAAGTATGAAACTATTTTTTCAACATCACCCTAAAAGAAAGAGAAAACTTGTTGCCTTTATACTAAAGTCATGTTAAGAATTTCTGTTTTACCGGAAAGAATTTATTTTGTGCTGTGTACAACTTTTTACAAAGTCATGTTTTTTTAAGAAGTCCATAACTTTCTGCACAAAGTGCACATGTATGTTTCACAGTTCTCATCAATTGTATTTTTTAACTCCATCTTTTACCTTCGTATTTAATCCATCGTGGCTGTTTAATTTGACAGGAATTCCTACTTCGTTGTTATTAGCTGATTTAACCTTCCGGCTTTTTTTCACGCGTTTCGTACTGGAAAGAAAGATGTTTTATTAGAGATATCATTCTAAGTTAAAGTACGAGTAGCGCTATTTTATCACAAAAAATTAGCAATGGGTAGCCTACACGACATCAGTGGTAAAGCATAGCTACGTAAGTATAATACATATACACATATATGTACAATTTTTATTGCAAAATTACAATCCCTTGCGCATAATTGAAAAAAGTAAGAACATAAAATAACAAAGAGTTCCTGTTTTTAATTCTAAACATTTTTTACGAAGCTAATTCGTGCATTAATAGAGGAAATCAAATAAAAACGAAAAATAGTAACTACATTTATGTATGTATGGTCTCAAGACGAATGAGCTGTAGAGGTGTAGCCTTATTCAAATACATCGACATGACTTAAAGTAGTGAATTTATACATAGCTACAAATGTTAGTTAGTTAAAACATAAAGCTAATAAAATGAACAATAATATAACAACGTACCACGGAGAGAAGACAGACGACACAAAACGAATGCAGTGAGATTTGTTACAATGTATAGTTCGACGGCTTAAAACATGGATAATTCTCAACCTCATTTTGACTTATAATGGTACAAAGTAGAATACATTTCACAAAGTTCATCAAAAACAGTTATAATATTCCCTCGCGAACTAGTTAAATTTTAAAATAACAACTGAGTGAATTTATACGGCACGATATACACTGTTGCCGGTGTAGTTTAATGATTTTAATAAAAATGTAGTAATGAAGATCACCAAAAACCTCTTACCGAAACATGAATAGAAACAGAATGCAAAGACACAACTGTATTCATTTCCTAAAGAACGAGAAACATATCGAAGCACCGTATCATTATTACGGTTAATGAAGTGGAATGCCGTGGGTGGAAAGAAATCATTCTTGCGTTTTATAACAACACACGAGTTTCCTTTTATGAAATACCACAATATCATCGGATCGATGCTGAAACCAAATGGAAGAAAGATTGGTATAATGGTGAAGAGAATTTTTCAAAGTCCCAAGTACAGGAGAACTGTTACAAATGAATTTATAGAACGACCGCAACAATTTTATTTAACTCGAGATTTTCGTCATGAACTTCTAATCCATTAGGGAATTAGTGATTGCATTGGTGTACTTTAAAATATTTTAACCATAAATACTCGTTTTATCGTAAAATGTATCGTCACTGCAATTGCAGTTTATTGAACAAAAGAAATTTTAGGTATAAAAGATGATAGACAAATATTCAACCGAACTTTTTTAAAATTGAATGAGATGAACGTGATTAAAATGAAAAATTTTGCATCAAAATTCAACGAGTGCTTCGAGCAAAAGGAAGTGATATAAAGAATGGAGAATCGACTGAAGTTATTTGACGAGATGCAGCACGATAACCAGACATGGTATTTTCATTTGGAACTTCACCACTTGAATCGTGAATGTTCTCATTCAAAGGACGATGTTGGACATTGGGAGTGAAAAGAAAAGGTTCGTAAACTGTAGAGCTGCAAGGACGACTCGAAGATTCTTTTTGGTTTCTTTGAATATCCTGAACTTGTGTTTGAGTAGAAAAACATTCGTCTACATTTATTTTCGTTTGTATGGTTGAAGATTGAACCGATGTCTCAAGTTGAGGAAGTTTTTCATCACCAAAACCTTGCTCCTCTGAAGAAAATTGCGAACTATTTTTACATCTTCATTTGTTCTTGATACAACGCAAATGCCACTTACCCTCCCTTGTTAATGAGCAACCTTTATTTCCATCAAAAGGCATAGTTTTTATCTAAATTAAACCATAAAGGCATAAGCTATATAGTAAATAAGCAGCATTCGCGTGCAAAATTTGTTTCTATGTTCCTACTGACCAATACACATTGTTTTTTAGAAAAGTATCATTCACTTACCAGTTCTATTGGACATTCTTGCTGCCAGATTCTCTCCATATCATTTACTCTGTACAATTAAAAAGGAAAAATAATCAATGAAAATGAGAAGAACCACAGTAATGTTTTTTACCGAGTAAATTTGATGTAAATAACATGCATAATGCTTCACTAAGACCCGTTTAACACTAGGGCTAAAGTTTTCGGATTCATCGCAAATCTGGGATATTTTATGTTGGATTAATTTTTCCGTTTACATTTGCAGTCATAAATCCGATACAAAATTATTTTGAATGCAAGAGGAAACTGGATATTTTGAATCCGAAAAAGTTTGTGGGACTCTTGCATCCGAAAACTTTTCCTCTCCCTAAAATCTTCGTGTAAACTGTAAACGGAAAGCCAGACGAATCCGAATACAAAAATTCAAGATGGCGGAAAACACAGGAGTGAATGAAATTGATACGATCGACCGACGTTATCGTAATTTTGTTTAACCTTATTCAAACAAATGCAATTTTTATGATGTTTGCGACTTTGCAGGACAAGAAAAGTATGAGAAGTATACAAGAGGCTGCATTGATCGTTCTTTTAATAACACAGCTATATAACAATATTTTATTACTTAACATACTTATCTTTTGCTTTACATTCACAAGCTTCCAAGAAATGAAAAAATTGTTCAAGTTGGTTTTGTTTGTTGCTTATCTGGTCTCTATAACAAAATAATTTAAGCTTTTCTTTACGATAATTTACAGTTTAAAAGCATTACGAGAAGAGAAAATTTAGCTGACAACACTATGTAGCTACATGTTTTACATCATAATATTTTTGATAATTTCTCACATAGCAACTTTCAGTTCTTTTAAGGTCAATCCATTGTATCCAATTTTCTTATCGACGAGATCTAAAATGGTGTGTTTTTTGTTAGTAATGACTAAAAGGACAAGAAACTGTCAGGCACGTAGCCTGAATGATAACTGGGAGGGTGTGATATAATCATATGTTCATTTTATAATCCTTACAAAACAATGGATTTCAAAAGAAACTATTGCTGCATTTCAGGCATATAAATGAACATGAGCCCCCGCCCCCCCCAATTATTGTTCAGACTACGTGCCTGGAAACTGTTTTAAATCACTTCGATAATGATGAACGCAAACTCTTCACTTTCTCAGGATGTAAGTAAATGTTTTACCTTTTATTTGATTTGTATCGACCAAAAGATTTTCAAAAGCTTTTGTAACATCTTCGAGTTCATTTTTTTTCTTTTTTGCTGAAATTCAATTGACAAAAAGGATCATGAAAAACTGACTTACGAAAGAAGAACAGAATTGTTGGCTTTGCGGCATAATTTCAGAGCGTTTGATTTTAACGAAGCTCACTAAGAAGTGGGCACATTTTAGACTGATACTTTGATGTATAGTTGGTTGAGAACAATCTTTTTCTGTTTTAACAAAGAGAAAGAACCTCAACACTGTGATATTTATTCGTGTTTACAACTGATGTTTTTCTTACGTGACTGACAATCTTCGTGATAATATAACCACATAACATCAATTGTATACAAATAAACATATAGATCATAGGAGACTATTTTAACTGTTTTTGTAATTTTCCTTCCGAGGACTTTACTCTCACTTTTCATTCTATATATGAGCTGTGTCAATTTTTATCAGCAAGAGATAAAATAGGTCTTTGATGTCAGTTGTTATTGTTGATATAAATCTAAATAAAATTCCTCAAACTATACAGCTAAATATATCATAATTTCGGTGTAGCTCCATAAATATATTATATCATACCTTCATTTGCAACATTTTTCATACTTTCCTTGTAATTTTGTGTTTCCTTTCTCAAAGTATCATCATCCTAAAATTTGTCACTGCAAATGTTATTTTCTTAAAATAACGAAAACAAGTCCTTGGGATAGTTTTTCCAGATTCTGCTAAATTTCACATAGTTTGCTAAAAAAAATTTTATCAAATTTCTTTTCATTTAGAATTTTAATTATAAGTTTATGCATTACAGTTATTAGTTAACACCTCAAATTTCATATGGCGAAGAGTCGGATAATCCTCCGAATATTGAAAATGGTGGCCATATTTTATTTGAATAATTGAAATGATATTTATTAGGAAAAAACGTTTGCATCATGTGTTTCATTGTAGTTGAATACTCAGTTCATATTACCAATTAAGAAACTTCACTCCTTTTCAGCCGTTGTCACCTATTGCTAAATGCTAAATACAATCAGGCGACAGGCGTCTTGTGCAGTTATACGCCATACGAATTCTTGTAGTTTTATTTAATGAATTGAAAAACGTCCATCAGCCAAAAATACCCATTATTTTTAAAGATATGATGAATGACAAAAGCTGGTCGTTTAAATGGTTATTCAATTCTTGAACATAATAAAGGAAATATGAAAACAAAATAACCTACGTTTGCCCGTTTAGCATCTCTGAAATGTTGAGTTAGCTGTGTGATTTTTGTCTGAAACTTTCTTCTGCAAAGATTTTTCATCAAAAGATAACATAATGAGCTAAACATAATGAACTAAAATACCTGCACGTGCATATCTAGCCAACACTTACATGTCCGCGTCTTCTTGCATTATTTCCTCGTTGATTTTTCTATTTAGTTCAGAAATTATGTTTTGCTTTCCATCATTTATTTCATTTAATCTGAAATAAAAAAATGTATAAAATAATTTCTTTAACTCGACACATTACTCCTTTACTTATACAGTACTGCAGGGACCGCGGAGAAGGGAGGGAAGATGGGCAATTGCCCCCCACTTTTTTCATAATCTCTTGCTTTGTATAGTGTAAAAGTATAAAAATCCGCTTTAACAAATACTTACATTTGATAAGTATGGATGTTTAACAGTATTTCATGTCTCACTTATGTTCCACTTTCATTTTTAGGTGACGTTAGATTGATTAATTATAGCACGTTTAGACTGATTGCCGGAGTACGATATCCAGGTTCGGGCTAAAATCTGCAGGCTCTTTACAATACGTAGTATCCACTAGCTTCGTCTATTTATAATTTCATGTTTTTCTTTGTAAACAAGTTTTAAAACCATGCGCTAAATACGTGCCTCTCTGTACACGTCACTCAGATGTTGTGTTCATATTGGTGCCCTTGCCCAAGCACCGTACTTGGGTACTATCTCTTTTCCTGGTGCCCACACCTGGGCACTTATACACGGGCACCATCAAAATGTTGTGTTCACATTGGTGCCCTTGTCCGAACACCGTGCTTGCGTACTAACTCTTTTCCTGGTGCCTAGACCTGGGCACTAATACATCGAAATGTTGGGTTTATATTGGTCCCCGTACCTGAGCACTGTGCCAGGGCACTCAGTCTGAACGCACTAAAATAAACTTTACAAACGAAATCAAACAAATTTTGTGTATTGAATGATTACTGATGAAACTGTTTAAAAGAACTTTGCTATACTGGGAACAACAATCCGATTCTGGGACCTACTTTTGCCCCACTTTTCAAACCTCTCCGCGGCCCCAGAGTAGATATATGTATGATTATATTGACACTTAATATTATTTTATAGCAAGCGTTATCTTCTGTGAATACCGCGCGCTTTTATTGGCTTGGAAATATTTTTGGTGGTTATATATTGATTTTCCATGAGAAAATCAAACAAATTTCCTAAAGTAAACAGCAAAAGTATAACTGTCTCACATCTTATAATATACTTTTATTTAGCCCATGGGTCGTTAACATGTTATTTAAAGCATCAATTGAACTGTAGCAATCTTAGGTTTACACTTCTGTAAATCGCTACCTGTCAACCTGATTCTCAGTTTGTCCAACCTTTTTCTCTGCCAACTTTACCGTTTCTACACATTCAATTATATTTTATACAAACAAATGGCATTTATTGGTTGATACAATACAGAAATGATCACCTACCTTGCATCTTGGAATTTCTATCTCTGCTTTGACCAAATTTAAGACTTTCTGAAATGGAACAAAGTCCACACAATAATCAATGACGCCAGTTTTTCTTCAAGCTACTCGGGAGCAAATGTATTCCCATAAAACAAGAAATCACTCGGAATTTATAATCACTTATTTGAAATTTATATGATTTGCACAAATTCACTCTCAATCGTAAACGTTACTGAAAGGAATTTTATGCTCGGCTCATACAAACACTAAACGCGACTTTAAAGAGCTGCAGTTATTTTGATAAACCTAAAAACTAAAACCTTGTACAAACTATTTTACTACATATGTTACCTACAAGCTATACTAGCTATAAACCTACCACACCATTTAGACATAACTTTAATGCCCCCCCTCCTTCCCGTCATTAGTTATGAGTTGTAAGGTTTTAATCGTGCTCAAACTTGGTAAAATTTCAAGAAGTACTAAAATGCTTTTGAAGTCAGATTGCAAAACTAGTCATCCTATAAGTACATTTTCCAGTGTTATTATTCACTCCACAATTACAGTTTGTCCATGAGTTGAATATCCTGACTAAATTACTTGAAAAATATCATGGAGTGAAATGATAAATATAGAGTACAAACGCTATTTAGATTTTGCTGTCCAGCAGAAAAATGAAAAGATAAGAAAATGAAAATTTTTTCAGTGTTTACCGTGTTCAAGCTTCATTTCAAGACCACTACAGCGGTTCTTTTCCTCTGTATATCTTTGCTCCAAAGCTTGCTTCTCTGCAACACATACAAACGAAGCCGTTTACTCTTACTCGCCTTGTAAATAAACAATTTTTCCATGGCTGAAAATGAAATGACGACGGAAAACCGAGATTACATCGCTAAATATTCATACCTTCACGTAACTCGTTCACACTCTGAAGAATAACATCTATTCGGAAAGCAACATTCCTTCGAGGCAACATTTTTTGAGAAAAATATATTGATCTCTTTCGTAATTTGTTTAAAATAATGCGTTTTTAAATTTTAGTTCCCGCTGCAAATTTATACTGAGGATTACATAGGTAAATTAGGTATTAGAGCGTACAGAGAGGGATACACAGAATGAAAATGACAAAAGAAATTGTTTTCGCAATGGATCAATGACACACATGCTGACATGCATGAGGCTTGAGCTGCAACAACTTTCTCTTTTTCTGGTTTGACATAAATAGAAATATAGACAAATATTGCATTTAAAAGTAAACATGCTAGTTCTAAAATATTTTCGTATTTAGTAATATGGTCGTCATTTTTAACAGAAATAATTATCAATGTATGTTTGTAGCAAGCAAGAACAGGAAAATTAACATAAACTTGCCCTCACACAAAATCCAACAAAAAACTTCAATGATATTTGAAAAGATTGTGTTGTGGACCAGAAAGGTAGCAGATGGATCAAAAATTTGTAAAAAATGCTAATGACTTCTAATGACTTGAATAGTATGGCCCAGTTTGGCCTCATACTATTGCGTATTATCTTGCGCAACATGTTCAAATATTTGAACCCCAACCCAAGTGATGAATTATTTAGTCATTCAGGGTCCTATATTTATCGGTGTTGAATTACTGTTCGTAGTTCGTAGTTCGTACAACTCACTTGTCTATTTGGTGTTTGGTAAGAATATTACCAGACTTGTCTGGGCTTTGTGCGTTATACAGCAACCCATATTTACATTGGAGCTACTTTGTCTCAGTTAATCAGAGAAACAGACGTCAGATCAATTCGAAAATATGGAGGAAAAAAAGAAGCCTACGAAAACTGAAAAGTTGGCGCAGTTGCGTTCCGACTTCGCTAAGTTTCTCTACACAAAGGAAGGTGATCAACCAGCGGGTTATTATGGGTCGTACTGCAAAAAGTTGGGGTAAGGAGTTAAGTTATTTCGCCTTCATCTGCGCTGTTTTATTATCTGTAAGCTTTCCTAATAGAACATGAAAAGGAAAAGCAAATCTGTTCAATAAATGCATTTGATATTATACGATAATAGAATTTGAAAGACCAGAAAATGTGGTTTGGCTTATAAGAATATGAAAACTCATAACGGAAAGATAAACCATAAACATAAATAAAACTTTGCTATTGCTCAACATTTATATTAACACAATATAAATCAATACAAGGCAATATAAATAATTAATTTGCGCCGTATGCGCTTGCACTGTGGCTTTTGCTCATTGAGCTCTATAAAACCTGGAGGGGCAAAGGGGCCTGGACCATTGAGTTCAATAATAACTGGAGCGGCTATCTCAAGCGCGGCCTTAGATATCTGCTGACGCCAAAAAAATGGCGGATTTCGTCCGTTGCCGCTGAGATTTACCGAAATTGATCGCTTTTCCGAAAATTTCACAATTTCCCACTCCCTCCTGAGGAAAGAGTGAAGAAAATGTATGTGTGTATTTGGGATTCGTCAAGCATTTTTTGATGAAAATCAAGGTAAAAACCTCAAATTCATAACAACGAGTCAACTGTGTTTGTCAGTTATGTGCTACTACGAGGATGCATTTATAACTATCGACGAAAGAGCTATATGTCGGCTACACATGTATGAATGCAGATGTGCGTCGTTTTTTTACCAACGTCGAACTTGTTTGATCGATTAAACTCTTTAGTCTATACAAAAAAGTATATCATAGTTCATCTCCACGGTTCACGAGAGAGAAGTTAGCTTATTTGTTATCATTGCTATTTTGCTTCTTTTCATGATGCAATGGGCAATGGCTTTTTTCGCCACAATTGTTGGATTTTTACTTGTTTCTTTAAAAAAGTAAATATTAAATCTCTGGATATTTACGGATTTTCTGTAATTGAGTTTCATATTAAATTTCAAAAGACTCAAGTCTGCATAGGTTTGGTAAATCAAAACAAACAATATTGTATAGAAATTACTTTAAGTAACCTTTTGTGATGTTCTGAAGTGCAACTGCATCAAATACTTGTAAAGTTGTAGCACATTTTGATTTTGTTGTATTGATACATGAATTGGGCAAAATGCAAATAATCATCAAAACACTTATGCTTCCAATGGTGTTTATAATTCATTTGTAGTTTTAATACTTCTACCCTTCTTTTTCACTTTGTTTTGTTTTTCCTATATTTGCAAATAAGTACACAATTTGAATGATTAACACAGTTTTCACCTAAATAATAAATTTCATAAGCAGTTGGTAGTGCATTTTGTTCTCTGAGTATCCACATCTGGTGTTTTGTTCATACAAGAATGATGAAGTGCAAGTAGATATGTCATAGCAAGGCAATATAACCAAATGAATCAAATACCTATAGCGTACTTTTATGCTAGAAGCTTAAAAGCTTTTAGAAATTATAAAGTTATTGGATTATATTAACCATATATCATCAATCTCATGAAAAGAAATAAGAAGCAAAAATTTGTAGGAAAGCTTTGAAAAGTGAAAACTTTTCTTTAAAAAGTAGCAATAATGCATATGATAAATCTCCATTCTGTACTTTACTAGGTAAATAAGCTCAAACTGTTTCTTGAAACAAAACTGTAATAATGAAGAAATATACAGTACAGTAACTTTGAAAGTTTCATCACTGAATCTTTAATGCTTCAGTGTAGTGCATTAGATATTAGTAACATTTATACAACACTCAACTAAAATGTTTTGATAAAGATATGACTTGATTTAAACATAAGTTATATAAAACCCAATGGCTTATACAGTTTGATGCTTCACATCTGCATCAAGTCATCAATCTCAGTACAAATGTTTACATAGACTTTATGGCTTTCCCATTTTATATCTTTGTGAATTGACATTTCATTAAGCATCAAAACACACACAACCTTGCCATCTTTCTTTGGTTCATGAACTTTAACTTCAAAGCATTCAAGGCATCCTTAGTGAATCCATTGTCTCCATCCTAGAATTTGACCATGATCAAATTAAATAACTCTGGATAGGGCAGACGATAAATCAATTATCTTTACAGCATCATAATTTTTAAGACTCTGCCTGGTCAATAACATCTTCCAGTCATCTTTACTCCTTGGTCTTCCTGCATGTTGTCAGCAAATAGAACATAACAAGCTCTGCTCCAAATCATGGGTACTCTTGGGGCTGATCATTTCGTTTTGATACTTACTCACAGAGCAAAATGTGTGCAGGGTCTTTTTTGCTTTAGGGAAACTATTTTGCAAATAGATGGGTAAATTTACGACTTCATGCAGACTTTAGAAAAGTATGCAGAATTTTATAAACAAAAACAGGAAAACATCAGTATATTTGGCGTTCAAGTCAGTCTTAAAAAATACGATCTTTAATATGTATTTTATGGCTTTAAAGTGCATGTATAATTGCTTTTCAGTTTTCAATCGTTGACGGACTAAAAACCAAGCAACTATCTCACCTGTGAGAAGCGATATGTTCCTTTTGTGGAAACTACGACATCCAACAATTGAACGATTGAAGTGTTGGCATTATAAAGAAATGCCAAAAAGATATCGTCACAGAATATGGAACTAACGATATCGTGTTGGTTTTTGAAAAATTCTTTATAATTTACTATATACACCAGGGGGAGGTCGAGAATATTATTTTTCTGCAAAGCGATCATTTCAGCGGAAATACGTCCGTTGGCCGCCATTTTTTTGGCGACCTCGCCCCAGTGAACTCCATATATATATATATCTGGAATGATAACGACAATACATTTTATAGGTATAAAATTGAAGCCAAAGTCCTAGTCTCTTGCGCGGTTTGTACGTCAGTTCCAGTTCTTCAAAGTCGAATATTCACGCGGTTTGTACGTCAGTATCATTCCCCTGAGTGCCAAACATACATGGCCAATATAAATTTGAATACAAACTGCAAAAGCATAAACATGAACAACATCACGACAAACAACACACTAGGCCAAATCTTCGCAAAAGGTTATTTTTTACAGCTGAAACTTTACTACAGTGAGTTCGTTGTAACTTACAACTTGCAACAAGGAAAATCCAACTGAAAATTACACTCAATGCTAAAAAGACAATACAATAAGAAAATATGACGAGAAAATATTCAAGCGAAAATTTTTCTTACATCGAAAGGTAAATTTTCAAACGGTGTCAGACAGTGTTCGTCTTTTTTTGTCATTTCAGATTTTCAGTGGATTTAAAGATCTGTTTTTCCGACGAAAAAAGAAACTTGAATATCCAGTTTCATAAAAAATATTGAGTCTATAACTCGCATTTTTACTTTTTACAGAGCGATTGTATTTTTCATCGATTGTGATAGTGCTTGAAATACTAAATGGTTGTCATCTCGATATCAATAATTGAATATCCTTAAAGACTTTGATATGTTTAATATGATATCCTTAAAGACCGCAGCTTAAGAGCAGATCGACTGTGTATGACAAAAATGTTTAGTAGCTATATTAAAGATGTTTTCATTCTATATGTAAAATTTGTCGAATAAAAATTCATACCAACATATCCTCTTACTTTATTTGAAAAACGTAATAATACTTTTGCACTTAGGATGATGTAGAATTGAAATAAATATACTTCAAAATATTTTCTTCGTGAAGATAAAACTGATTAGTAAAATGAAATCAACTGAGGTCAAACTAAAGATCTAGGATACGAAAAAATACAAATTGTTTATAAACACGCGAGAAACACGAGTGATGACGAGTGATGACGACAAATATTTTTTTGGCTTCAATTTTTGGCTTTGGTTATCATTCCAGTTATTCAAATGTCGAGTTCACTGCCTCGCCCCAGTAAAGATAGCCGCTCCAGTTATTATAGAACTCAATGGTCTGGACCCAGTGAACTCCATATATATATATATATCTGGAATGATAACGACAATACATTTTATAGATATAAAATTGAAGCCAAAGTCCTGAATCTCTTGGGCATGCGTCAGTTCCAGTCCTTCAAAGTCGAATATTCACGCGGTTTATACGTCAGTTTCATTCCCTGAGTGCCAAACGCACGGCCAATATAAATTTGAATACAAATTGCAAAGCATAAACATATAAACAACATCGACAAAACAACACACGAGGCCAACTCCTCGCAAAGGTTATTTTACAGCTAAACACAAAGTGAGTTCGTTGTAACGCACAACTTGCGGCAGGAAAAGCCAACTGAAAACACTTTATGCTCAAAGGCAATATAAAAGAAAACATGACGAAGAATATTCAAGCATGATTTTTCTTTCGTCGGAAGATAAGTTCAAACGGTGTCAGCAGTGTTTGTCTTTTTTAATCGTTTCAATGGATTTAAAGATCTGTTTTCCGAAGAAGAAGCGAATATCAGGTTTAAAAATGTTAGGTCGCTCGCATTTGCTTTGCAGAGCGATTGTATCTTTCATCGATTTTGATAGTGCTTGAAATACTAAATGGTTGTCATCTCGATATCAGTAATTGAATATCCTTAAAGACTTTGATATGTTTTAAAGGAAAACCGCAGCGTAAAAGCAAGAATAAACTATTGCTCACTGCTTCTCGATTTATCACTTTGATTCCTTTCCGTGACCTTTTCATTCAAAATTTCTACGTTATTTTTACGCTCTGATCAAGATCGAACTACTACATTACTAAAGGGACAAATGATTTGAAAAAATAAAATGAACACGCAAGGACTAGAGCCTGACGTGTGATGAAGATGATGACGACAAATATTTTTTTAATTTGCTGGTTATCATTCCAGTTATTCAAATAATGAGTTCACTGCCGGACCCAGTGAACCGACATTTGAATAACTGGAGAATGATAACCGAAGCCAAAGTGAAGCCAAAATGACGTCGTCATCATTCGTCATCACGTCAGAGTCGCTGTGTTCATTTTAATTTTTAAATCATTTGTCCCTTGGTAATGGTAGAGTTCGGATCTTGATCGAAATAAAATGAATTTTGGTGATCAAAGTGATAAATCGAGAAGCTTAACTTAGTCGATCTGCTTTTACGCTGCGGTTTTCCTTTAAAACATATCAAAGTCTTTAAGGATATTCAATTATGATATCGAGATGACAACCATTTAGTATTTCAAGCACTATCAAAATCGATGAAAGATACAATCGCTCTGTAAAAAGTAAAATGCGAGTTATAGACTCAATATTTTTTATGAACCTGGATATTCAAGTTTCTTTTTCTTCGGAAAACAGATCTTTAAATCCATTGAAACGACCAAAGACAAACACTGTCTGACACCGTTTGAAAATTTTTCCGACGAAAGAAAATTTATTCTTGAATATTTTCGTCATATTTTCTTATTGTATTGCCTTTTAGCATAAAGTGTAATTTTCAGTTGGCTTTTCCTCGTTACAAGTTGTAAGTTACAAACGAACTCACTGTAGTAAAGTTTTAGCTGTATGAAGAGAGTTGTGTGTTGTTTGTCGTGATGTTGTTTATATGTTTATGCTTTTGCAATTTGTATTCAAATTTATATTGGCCGTATGTTTGGCACTCAGGGAATGAAACTGACGTACAAACCGATGAATTCGACTTTGAAGGACTGGAACTGACGTACAAACCGCGCAAGAGACTAGGACTTTGGCTTCTTTATATCTATAAAATGTATTGTAGTTATCATTGAGATATATGGAGGGGCAGGGCCTGGACCCCGTGGTCAAAAACATGGCGGTAATGGCGGATTTTGGTGGTCAAAACTTCCACTTTAAAAATTTTTTCAATATTCACTCCTCCTGATTTCTAATACTGTTTGTATGAACGAAAACAAGTGAGAAAAAACAATTACGATACCGACAGCATATCATGTGAAAATAATGCTTCAGCATTGCGTGAAAACACAGTACAAATAAAGAAAATCGACGGTAGAGAAACGCATATTTTGGATGTAACATTTAAGTTATTTTATGACATTTTAGCCTTTTAAAAGTGAAAATCAAACGGCATTCTTTACTAGACCTGTCAATCTCGTCAAACTTATACATTATTTCATGCTTGTGTGTTTGACTGTTTGTAAACAGTTTGGTGCAACTATTTTTCTTGCTCAAATGGATAAATCTGTGTTAAAATGCTCCTAAGGAAGCGAGAAAATGTTTGCTTCAGTTCTACGACATAAGTCAACTGAAAATTTACCATGGATAAGTATCATAAGTGTATTGTCATTACCTGATAAATCTACTGAAAACTCATAAAGAAAGTATGTTGAACTAGTAGAGCTACAAAAAAAATAAATTCAAAACACCATGACACTGTTGCTTGGTAATTTGTATTTTGTAAACTGCTTGGCAGAACCTTGGGTCTATTACTGAACAGAACTACATTAATTTTCCATTGAAATTACAAATTTGGAAACTAAAGTGCATTGGTTTCTCTGACAAAAACACTGTCTATTGCTGCATGAAGGCAAAATAGTTATTTGACAGTGTAGGTGAAGAAATTTATCAAGTTCTATAGATATTATTGTGCATTACTTACAGTTTTTTGGAATTGTGTAATATATGTCATGAACAAGATATAATTTTTCAAAATGCTAACCCCTTCGAGCACTACTACTCTTCTGTTTTGCTTAAACAACTTACAGCTACCAATACTAATTATTTATATGTACAAACTAACATTTGGGAATTAAATGATAAACAACTTGTTAAATCTTTGTATTTTACATCAAGCCTTTGAATTAGTTCCTTTTATCTCTTGGTAAAAAATATTAATGAAAGACTTACAAATCAAGTTTCTCGAAAATAGTATTTTGTACAAAGAAACTAAATAATTGGAAAGGTCACATGTTGAAGACAGACTTTGCTTCTTTGACTAGGTTGCTTGACCATGAGCAAATTTAAATTTGTTTACAATTTGTTTAAAGAATTCTTTTATTGATTTCTACTAATTCTTCATAAGACACAAAGAATTTCTTTGCCATCTATTTTGCTTCTTCTACATTCAACTTCATTGTAACCAATGCATCCGATGTGAATTTGTGGATCACCTGGAATCATACCAAGTATGGATTTAATGAGATGAGACAATAATATGTTTAATTTTTCATGCATATTAATGATATAATCATAAGCTACTGTTGAACAAAAATTTCAAGGTAGAAACAAATCTTAGCACATTGTTCAACACACTACTTTTATCTTGGTTTTGAAGTAGTAACCTGTTTACTATAACAATAAATACTTCATTTACAGAAACGCTAAGTAGTACTTTAAAATTGTTTGCATAAATCCAACTTTCCAATCCCATTATAATTGTCTACACTATACAGTCAGTCAAATTGAGCAGGCAAACAGTTTAATAGTTATTTTTATTATACAACATATACCATAGTTCTCATTAATTTTGCATGGCACTGCATTCAATTTCAACACAACTCTGTTGTAAACTTTCCTTCATCTTTCAAAAAACATGAACAAATTATGCCCCATTTTGGGAGGTAAACTCAATTCAAATCAGGAGAGTTTAGCTTGATGCCTTGATCATGATACAAGATGGATGCAAAACTCGATAAAAATTGACAGCTTCGCCACGTCTGGCGAGCGATTAAGTGAAGAACAAACAAGACTGGACCAAAATAACTTTAAATTAAAACTTAGTAGTAGAAACACACTTCAAGTATCGTGTTAGAAACAAAATAGTAAAACTACTACTGTGCTACTTACCGGAGTCAAGAAATGTTCCTTTTCTGTCGCTATTTCATCATCCGAAAACCACAGAAGTTGGCAGTTTAATAAATAAAATTGTAATAAAGTGTTTATGTTAGGAAAATAAATAGTTTTGATATTTTCTATACTGGCAATCGTGGTGGTCAAATCTGGGTGGGTGACAAAATTTTTATTTCATGAGCCCGCGTCTCTCCGCTGACTTTGACCACCAAAATCCGCCATGTTTTTGACCACGCGGCCGCGCACTGATAATTTATAGTAATTTTGTTGACGTTTCCCCTCTAGGTCTTATAGAACTCAATGCTTTTGCTGCGGTTTGTTGTATCTGTTGCATTGTGGGAATTTGACGTTTCTATTGCTTATTATATTCATACTTTTCGTATACATCTTGTGGTGAACTACATAGTTGGCATAATTTGTACTTTTTTTGAAAAATGGCTGAAAAATCTAAACCAACAACAAAAGAAAAACTTGCAACAATGTATGCAGGTTTTAAACTGTTTATGTACAATAAAGAAACAGGAGAAATAATGGGACGAACTTCCGAAAGTTGGGGTACGTTGCAGCTGTTGGCAACGAGAGAATAGAAATACATAAAATTTACTTTGTTGTTTTACTGATAGCTTGTTTTAACTTTTTTTACAGCTAAGATTAATCTGTTTTTCCTGATCTACTATATATGCCTGGCTTCGTTTTTTGCCGCTATGTTTGCCATTGCTTATTCAACTTGGCCAGACATAAAGGATGGGCCAAAATATAACTCGATTCTTTATAACAAACCACGTAAGTTGACTCCAGTTCAGAAATTGGTTTTCAATTAATATTCTCAAACTTTCTTTCACGTTCTTATTTATGTTAAGGCTGATGGTTCTTTATGAGACTATAATATAGCATTTGAAATGTCTATGTTATGATATGAAGTGTTGGTTTAAGTTATGTAACTGCCACTTTAATAATCAACTATTTTCTGATGGTATATTTGTTTTCATGATGAATATAAACAACATGAATTTTTCATTTCATATGTGCAATTTGATTTCATTTTCCATGTCAAAGATTGCACATTTCATCCTGGATCCTAACACTTCACTGTATTAGTTGAATTTTTGCCAGCTGGCTAGTGACTGAACAAGTTAATTCTGTCTTTATAAGAATAATAAAAATAATAAAGTACAAAAAATTTCACATTCAACTAAATGGCTCTGTAAATTGATGACTGCTCACTTCACAATTGCAAATGATTTATGTAAAAACAGATAATTGTTTTTTTCCAAAACAAACAGTGCTTTAGACAAACCAGTCTGGGTTCAATAACCATAAAGCCTCATGACTTCAGACCTATTTTTTAAAATATTTTTGAGCATAAAAGTATTTTAACTTTTTGCATTTGAATCCTGAAAATGTTTCTAAAACTGTAATTTCTAATGTACTTTTGCATTTCTGATAAAACATTATTTTCATCTTCATATAGTACTTTTGGTGTTTCCTGATGGGCGTAGTCCTTGGAAACAATCTGAAATTAATAATATTAGAAAAAGCTATGATGATTTTTTGCGTGGTAAGATTATTTCACTCATGAATGCTTGTACAAATCTCCTCTCTCATTTGAATAAAAAATAATTTACTAAACAGGATTAATGAAATTGTAGGTTACAATGACACAAAATGTTATTTAAAGGATCCGTGCAAACCTGATGATACTTATCGACCAGAGAATGCAGAGAGACAATGTGGTTTTGATTATAATTCTTTGGGACCATGTAGCCCTCGTTCAAATTCCAACTATGGATATGATGACCAAAGACCATGTTTATATCTTCGTTTGTCAAAGGTTTATTGCTCTAAACAATTTTTTGGCTGTTTATTGTTATCACATTCAAGACAAAGCCATTGTAATGCTTGTTAATGGTTTTCTTTTATTATTTAAATGTAGATTTATAAATGGAGTCCAAAACCAAAAAGTGGCAATTTTGTAGAAATAAGTTGTGAACCTCATAAGGATGTATGTTAATTTCATGTTTTTTCTTAAACTATTGTCATTTTGAGTAATCAAATTTTTGTTATTTGTATAATTTATTCAATTTAGATTAAGTGTTATCCCGATTGCAAGAAAGCCTTTCCAATAAGCTTCTGGCCATTTCGAGGAGAATCACATTTCAGAACACCAATTGTTGCAATCCAGCTTTTCAATCATTCTGAAGCAGTAACAGTCAAATGTAAGGCTGTGGCTCAAAATATTGAACTTAGTGACACATACAAGCATAGAAAAGGTGCTACTGGTAAAATTGAGTTTCGTGTTGTATCAAAATCGATTCTTTATAACAAACCACGTAAGTTGACTCCAGTTCAGAAATTGGTTTTCAATTAATATTCTCAAACTTTCTTTCACGTTCTTATTTATGTTAAGGCTGATGGTTCTTTATGAGACTATAATATAGCATTTGAAATGTCTATGTTATGGTATGAAGTGTTGGTTTAACTTATGTAACTGCCACTGTAATAATCAACTATTTTCAGATGGTATATTTGTTTTCATGATGAATATAAACAACATGAATTTTTCATTTCATATGTGCAATTTGATTTCATTTTCCATGTCAAAGATTGCACATTTCATCCTGGATCCTAACACTTCACTGCATTAGTTGAATTTTTGCCAGCTGGCTAGTGACTGAACAAGTTGATTCTGTCTTTATAAGAATAATAAAAATAATAAAGTACTAAAAATTTGACATTCAACTAAATGGCTCTGTAAATTGATGACTGCTCACTTCACAATTGCAAATGATTTATGTAAAAGCAGATAATTGTTTTTTTTCCAAAACAAACAGTGCTTTAGACAAACCAGTCTGGGTTCAATAACCATAAAGCCTCATGACCTCAGACCTATTTTTTCAAATATTTTTGGGCATAAAAGTATTTTAACTTTTTGCATTTGAATCCTGAAAATGTTTCTAAAACTGTAATTTGTAATGTACTTTTGCATTTCTGATAAAGCATTATTTTCATCTTCATATAGAACTTTTGGTGTTTCCTGATGGGCGTAGTCCTTGGAAACAATCTGAAATTAATAATATTAGAAAAAGCTATGATGATTTTTTGTATGGTAAGATTATTTCACTCATGAATGCTTGTACAAATCTCCTCTCTCATTTGAATAAAAAATAATTTACTAAACAGGATTAATGAAATTGTAGGTTACAATGACACACAATCTTATTTAAAGGATCCGTGCAAACCTGGTGATACTTATCGACCAGAGAATGCAAAGAGACAATGTGGTTTTGATTTTACTTCTTTGGGACCATGTAGCCCTCGTTCAAATTCCAACTATGGATATGATGACAAAAGACCATGTTTATATCTTCGTTTGTCAAAGGTTTATTGCTCTAAACAATTTTTTGGCTGTTTATTATTATCACATTCAAGGCAAAGCCATTGCAATGCTTGTTAACGGTTTTCTTTTATGATTTAAATGTAGATTTATAAATGGAGTCCAAAACCAAAAACTGGCAATTTTGTAGAAATAAGTTGTGAACCTCATAAGGATGTATGTTAATTTCATGTTTTTCTTAAACTATTGCCATTTTGAGTAATCGAATTTTTGTTATTTGTATAATTTATTCAATTTAGATTAAGTGTTATCCCGATTGCAAGAAAGCCTTTCCAATAAGCTTCTGGCCATTTCGAGGAGAATCACATTTCAGAACACCAATTGTTGCAATCCAGCTTTTCAATCATTCTGAAGAAGTAACAGTCAAATGTAAGGCTGTGGCTCAAAATATTGAACTTAGTGACACATACAAGCTGAGAAAAGGTGCTATTGGTAAAATTGAGTTTCGTGTTGTATCAAAACCATCATCTTAATCTGCCATACTAAACTTTGACTATTTTACTATGATAGTTTCCATTCACACTGCTCCTAAGAAAATCATGTACTTCTGTCTCCCTTTCACTGTCCTACACTGTCTTCAGATTCGCACTCAAATCACTCGACTCTACAATGCTGCTGCTTTTCCTCATATCAACGTTCGCTTTGTTTTTCGTTCTTCCAGGCGTCTCTCCTCTTTTTTTCCTTTTAAAGATAGGGTTCCCAAGCTCCTGAGATGTGGTGTTGTATACTCGTTTAAGTGTCGATGCTGCTCTGCATCGTATGTGGGTCAAACCACGCGTCAATTACACACCAGAATATCGGAACACTTGGGAATCTCTCCTTTAACAGGGAAACCTTCCTTATGTCCACCACCATCTGCAGTTCTTTCTCATATAAGAAATACATCTCACTCTGCCGATTTTAATGACTTCTCAATTCTCTCTTCCTCCTCCGACAATTACGACCTTATGATTCATGAAAGCCTTCTTATATCCAAACTTAAACCCTCTCTTAACACCCAAGGCAACTCAATCCCCCTTCACCTTCTTTAATATACCACCTTCTCACTTAATTCCGTCATCTAAACTTCCTACTCCCCTCACATGTAATTTAACACCCTGTAATATATGCTTGTATTTAAAACCTCATGTATATAATTTATCTCAAATAATCTGAAGATGTCTTAAGTTAAAGACGAAACGTTATTAATAAATCTTTCTCTATTTTATTATTGTGATGGCTTTTTTAAAAGTCTTGTGTTGGGCTATTATGTTCATATTGAAAATTCGCTTTCCGCCTGGCAAATCTCTGGCCACGATTTTATAATATACTTTTATTTAGCCCATGGGTCGTTAACATGTTATGTAGAATTGTAGCAATCTTAAGCCCGGTTTCCATATGATCGTTCCTGTCGTAAGGATCGTCTTTGTCGCTTGCAATTTGTAGAAGCGACAGAGACGATCATATGGAAACGCTCAACTCAAACTACAAAAGCGATCCTTACGTTAGAAACGATCCTTGCGTATCGATCGTTTGAGATAGACTAGAGTTCTATCCTTGCGACAGAAACGACCGGAAACACCTTTTACGCGCTTGCATTTTTTTAATGGAAACCGGTGCAAAACGATCGTTACGCCAGAAGCGACTTGATATATCCCATGATACATCCGTAATTCCATGTGCGAGATTCCTTATTCAAGAATGGCGGCAATCAACTTTAATTCTACGTCTTCATTTATGGAAGAAGTACAGAAGTATGATTGTTTATATAACAAATTTTCGAACTATTAAAACCCAAAAACGATGTTTTCTTTTTTGCTTTCGCTCTCTCCTTCTTCTCAGCACACGCAAAAGAAAATAACACGCTACAAGTCTTCCTCTTCGATTGACTGCCGCCATTTTGAATATATCATACAGTAAGTGTATGGTGACTAGTTCAAATTAGATACGATGCATACGATTAATGGAAACCAGTTCATCGCAATAATCGCTTCTGTCGTTTGATCACCGCAGGGGACTTTTCAACAGACAGAAACGACTCTAGCGACAGAAACGATCATATGGAAACCAGGCATTAGGTTTATACAGCTATAAATCGCTACCTGTCAGCCTGATTCTCAGTTTGTCCAACCTTTTTCTCTGCCAACTTTACCGTCTCTATACATTCAATTATATTTTATACAAACAAATGGCATTTATTGGTTAATAAAATACAGAAATGATCACCTACCCTGCATCTTGGAATTTCTACCTCTGCTTTGACCAAATTTAAGACTTTCTGAAATGGAACAAAGTCTGCACAATAATCAATGACGCCAGTTTTTCTTCAAGCTACTCGGGATCAAATGTATTCCCATAAAGCAAGAAATCACTCGGAATTTATAATCACTTATTTGGAATTTATATGATTTGCACGAATTCACTCTCAATCGTAAACGTTACTGAAAGGAATTTTATGCTCGGCTCATACAAACACTATATACGGCTCATACAAACGCGACTTTAACGCGACTTTAAAGAGCTGCAGTTATTTTGATAAACCTAAAAACTAAAACCTTGTACAAACTGTTTTACTACATATGTTACCTACTAGATATACTAGCTATAAACCTACCACACCATTTATACATAACTTTAATGGCCCCCTCCTTCCCGTCATTAGTTATGAGTTGTAAGGTTTTAATCGTGCTCAAATTTGGTAAAATTTCAAGAAGTACTAAAATGCTATTGAAGTCAGATTGCAAAACTAGGCATCCTATAAGTACATTTTCCAGTGTTATTATTCACTCCACAATTACAGTTTGTCCATGAGTTGAATATCCTGACTAAATTACTTGAAAAATATCATGGAGTGAAATGATAAATATAGAGTACAAACGCTATTTACCTTTTGCTGTCCAGCAGAAAAATGAAAAGATAAGAAAGTGAAAATTTTTTCAGTGTTTACCGTGTTCAAGCTTCATTTCAAGACTACTACAGCGGTTCTTTTCCTCTGTATATCTTTGCTCCAAAGCTTGCTTCTCTGCAACACATACAAACGAAGCCGTTTACTCTTACTCGCCTTGTAAATAAACAATTTTTCCATGGCAGAAAATGAAATGACGACGGAAAAACCGAGATTACATCGCTAAATATTCATACCTTCACGTAACTCGTTCACACTCTGAAGAATAACATCTATTCGGAAAGCAACATTCCTTCGAGGCAACATTTTTTGAGAAAAATATATTGATCTCTTTCGTAATTCGTTTAAAATAATGCGTTTTTAAATTTTAGTTCCCGCCGCAAATTTATACTGAGGATTACATAGGTAAATTAGGTATTAGAGTGTACAGAGAGGGATACACAGAATGAAAATGACAAACGAAATTGTTTTCGCAATGGACCAATGACACACATGCTGACATGCATGAGGCTTGAGCTGCAACGACTTTCTCTTTTTCTGGTTTGACATAAATAGAAATATAGACAAATATTGCATTTAAAAGTAAACATGCTAGTTCTAAAATATTTTCGTATTTAGTAATATGGTCGTCATTTTTATCGTCGATTTCAGTTAACTTTTCAAAAGGCGGTTGCCAAGTTACTTTCCAATATTGCCAACTACATTTCCAAATATGGAATATTCGTTATGAACTTGTCAACTTGAATTGTGAAGTTGTGTACTTGAGTACTGAAGTTGTGAACTTGAGTACTGAAGTTGGGAACTTGAATACTGAAGTTGTGAACTAAAGTTGCGAAGTAGTGGCAAACGCGAAAGGTCTTTGTACCCTGTAGACATTTGGCAATGAATCCGTTCAGTAAGCAAGGAAAAGCTTTACCAATAGAAGTAAGAAATGAAATACTTGAAAGGTGGTTAAATAACGAGCGTTTGACAAACATTTCGAAACAACTAAACCTACCGTATAAGACTATATCAAATATAATAGATCTATGGGTAGATCGAGGAATTTGACTTATTATCTCGTAAGAGTAACCAAGATCTTTAGTCAAAATTCTACTAATGGATGAGCTGCTAGGTATGTTTGCTGGAAGGCAAACTTTGTTATTTTCTAGGTGTTGCTGAATCTCTTTTGCGTAAATAGATGGTTTATTAATTTTTAGATATTCAGTGTATGCAATAACGTCATCTGTACGCGCGGTTCGAACATCACGTTCGCTCTGGCGAGGTGATCTATTATATTTTATATAGTCTTATACGGTAGGTTTAGTTGTTTCGAAATGTTTGTCAAACGCTCGTTATTTAACCACCTTTCAAGTATTTCATTTCTTACTTCTATTGGTAAAGCTTTTCCTTGCTTACTGAACGGATTCATTGCCAAATGTCTACAGGGTACAAAGACCTTTCGCGTTTGCCACTACTTCGCAACTTTAGTTCACAACTTCAGTACTCAAGTTCCCAACTTCAGTACTCAAGTTCACAACTTCAGTACTCAAGTACACAACTTCACAATTCAAGTTGACAAGTTCATAACGAATATTCCATATTTGGAAATGTAGTTGGCAACATTGGAAAGTAACTTGGCAACCGCCTTTTGAAAAGTTAACTGAAATCGACGATAACAGAAATAATTATCAATGTATGTTTGTAGCAAGCAAGAACAGGAAAATTAACTTAAACTTGCCCTCACACAAAATCCAACAAAAAACTTCAATGATATTTGAAAAGATTGTGGTGTGGACCAGAAAGGTAGCAGATGGATCAAAAATTTGTAAAAAATGCAACGGCAAATGCTAATGACTTCTAATGACTTGAATAGTATGGCGCAGTTTGGCCTCATACTATTGCGTATTATCTTGCTGCGTATTATCTTGCGCAACATGTTCAAATATTTGAACCCCAACCCAAGTGATGAATTATTCAGTCATTCAGGGTCCTATATTTATCGGTGTTGAATTACTGTTCGTAGTTCCTAGTTCGTAGTTCGTACAACTCACTTGTCTATTTGGTGTTTAGTAAGAATATTAGAAGACTTGTCTGGGCTTTGTGCGCTATACAGCAACCCATATTTAGATTGGAGCTACTTTGTCTCAGTTAATCAGAGAAACAGACGTCAGATCAATTCGAAAATATGGAGGAAAAAAAGAAGCCTACGAAAACTGAAAAGTTGGCGCAGTTGCGTTCCGACTTCGCTAAGTTTCTCTACACAAAGGAAGGTGATCAACCAGCGGTTGTTATGGGTCGTACTGCAAAAAGTTGGGGTAAGGAGTTAAGTTATTTCGCCTTCATCGGCGCTGTTTTATTATCTGTAAGCTTTCCTAATAGAACATAAAAAGGAAAAGCAAATCTGTTCAATAAATGCATTTGATATTATACGATAATAGAATTTGAAAGACCAGAAAATGTGATTTGGCTTATAAGAATATGAAAACTCATAACTGAAAATTAAACCATAAACATAAATAAAACTTTGCTATTGCTCAACATTTATATTAACACAATATAAATCAATACAATGCAACATAAATAATTAATTTGCGCCGTATGCGCTTGCAATGTGGCTCTTGTGCGGTTTGTTGTATCTGTTGCATTGTGGGAATTTGACGTTTCTATTGACGTTTATATTCATACTTTTCGTATACATCTTGTGGTGAACTACATAGTTGGCATAATTTGTACTTTTTTTGAAAAATGGCTGAAAAATCTAAACCAACAACAAAAGAAAAACTTGCAACAACGTATGCAGGTTTTAAACTGTTTATGTACAATAAAGAAACTGGAGAAATAATGGGGCGAACTTCCGAAAGTTGGGGTACGTTGCAGCTGTTGGCAACGAGAGAATAGAAATAATACCTAAAATAATTTTACTTTGTTGTTTTACTGATAGCTTGTTTCAACTTTTTTTTACAGCTAAGATTAATCTGTTTTTCCTGATCTACTATATATGCTTGGCTTCGTTTTTTGCCGCTATGTTTGCCATTGCTTATTCAACTTGGCCAGACATAAAGGATGGGCCAAAATATAACTCGATTCTTTATAACAAGCCACGTAAGTTGACTCCAGTTCAGAAATTGGTTTTCAATTAATATTCTCAAACTTTCTTTCACGTTCTTATTTATGTTAAGGCTGATGGTTCTTTATGAGACTATAATATAGCATTTGAATGTCTATGTTATGATATGAAGTGTTGGTTTAAGTAACTGCCACTTTAATAATTAACTATTTTCTGATGGTTTATTTTTTCATGATGTATATAAACAACATGAATTTTTCATTTCACATGTGCAATTTGATTTCATTTTCCATGTCAAAGATTGCACATTTCATCCTGGATCCTAACACTTCACTGTATTAGTTGAATTTTGCCAGCTGGCTAGTGACGAACAAGTTAATTCTGTCTTTATAAGAATAATAAAATAATAAAGTACTAAAAATTTGACATTCAACTAAATAGCTCTGTAAATTGATGACTGCTCACTTCACAATTGCAAATGATTTAAGTAAAAACAGTTTTTTCCAAAACAAACAATGTTTTAGACAAACCAGTCTGGGTTCAATAACCGTAAAGCCTCATGACCTCAGACCTATTTTTTAAAATATTTTTGGGCATAAAAGTATTTTAACTTTTTGCATTTGAATCCTGAAAATGTTTCTAAAACTGTAATTTGTAATGTACTTTTGCATTTCTGATAAAGCATTATTTTCATCTTCATATAGTACTTTTGGTGTTTCCTGATGGGCGTAGTCCTTGGAAACAATCTGAAATTAGTAATATTAGAAAAAGCTATGATGATTTTTTGGATGGTAAGATTATTTCACTCATGAATGCTTGTACAAATCTCCTCTCTCATTTGAATAAAAAATAATTTACTAAATTGTAGGTTACAATGACACACTATGTTATTTAAAGGATCCGTGCCAACCTAATGATACTTATCGACCAGAGAATGCAGAGAGACAATGTGGTTTTAATTATACTACTTTGGGACCATGTAGCCCTTATTCAAATTCCAACTACGGATATAATGACCAAAGACCATGTTTATATCTTCGTTTGTCAAAGGTTTATTACTCTAAACAATTTTTTGGCTGTTTATTGTTATCACATTCAAGACAAAGCCATTGTAATGCTTGTTAATGGTTTTCTTTTATTATTTAAATGTAGATTTATAACTGGAGTCCAAAACCAAAAAGTGGCAAGTTTGTAGAAATAAGTTGTGAACCTCATAAGGATGTATGTTAATTTCATGTTTTTCTTAAACTATTGCCATTTTGAGTAATCGAGTTTTTGTTATTTGTATAATTTATTCAATTTAGATTAAGTGTTATCCCGATTGCAAGAACGCCTTTCCAATAAGCTTCTGGCCATTTCGAGGAGAGTCACATTTCAGAACACCAATTGTTGCAATCCAGCTTTTCAATCATTCTGAAGCAGTAACAGTCAAATGTAAGGCTGTGGCTCAAAATATTGAACTTAGTGACACATACAAGCATAGAAAAGGTGCTACTGGTAAAATTGAGTTTCGTGTTGTATCAAAACCATCACCTTAATCTACCATACTAAACTTTGACTATTTTACTATGATAGTTTCCTTATTTAAAACATTTTAGTACAATATACATGATTTTTGTTTGAACATTTTTGTCTGATATAATTTGGTGTGTGAAATTAAGTTTGCCATCAGTGATCAGAAGTTATTTAAAATGTACCCAATTTGTAATTTCATCTTTTGTTTTATTAGTATTTTTTGTGTCTATTTTTGCTGTACTTCTTGGTTGTGTAGATTGACTACAAAATTACACTTGTGCCCCAATAAGTTTGACTTAAAGACAGTAATTGCTTCGAATTGCTTACACAGACAATTCTTTATTAGATTAACAAAGTATAGGATGGTGAATTTTTTTATTTATGTTGAGTTTTTGTATTTATTCTTTATGGCAGGTTTATGTCAATAATATTTGTAAACAAACCTTGCTATCCAAATATTATTTTGTTTCCTGCATTTGTTGACACAAATAAAATATAGTGCACTGGATAATTGTCAAATCAAGGTGTTATGCACATCCACAAAAGTCACTGGATATATGACTTTCTGTATGTTACTATTCTGTTTTCAACACTTATCTGTTTTCCTCCTCATATTAGATGTATTGTGTTGTGATTTATTTGAAGCAAATTCCACTCCCAGTGTAAATATGAATTTCTTGAAATGCTGAGTGAAATACTGTATGATGCAACTACATTAGAGAAGTCAGTTCATTGTTAATGTTACGACTTCATTTACCTTGACTAACAAAATAGATGCTTGCCTCTAAAATGTGACTTAAAAGTTAAAACAAATGCACGTTCTCCAAAAATTCAGGCTGGCATTTTTACTTTATGACAGAAATGGAGCTGCACAGGTTATCTATAGAGGGTTCTGCAAGTTGGGGTTAAGGTCAACCATGGGGTCAACAAGCAATAGACCCATGGCAAGGTAACCAATGTCCTTACATAACTCAAGCAGCCAAGCATTTAAATCATTCCGAACTCATTCCCAGTATCCTTGCTTCCAATCTGTTATGAAATAATAAAATAAAAAAATGGCGGAAACAATAGTGACGTAAAGTTGCAGGCACAACCTTTCCTGACTACATGAATGCGTCACCGGAATGATAAGAATGAATTAAACAATGTCAACTTTAGCTCACCTGTGGTCCACACACCACCAAAACACAATATTTAAGCGCGGGATGCAAACAAAAAGCGAAGTCCAAAAAATAAGAAAGCGCTGAATTTATCTGAAAAGTTTTTTGAATCAATATGCATTATTTTAAACCAACCAACTTTGTAGTGTTGAATTATACTACGAAAATCCAGAGAAACATAAGAGAGCAAGACAATTTTTCAATTTTTTGTAGCGGAAACACTTTGACGCAGTACACCCACACGGAATTAACCTTTGCCCATTAAACACACTTGGTGGCAAAGATATTGTCGTGACATCTAATGCGTATGATCATAGACAAGTCATAGCCAGAAACATCCAGCTGGCTAAAGAATAAATATCTTGGTATAAAAGATCACGCATGATCATGTTTTAACGATGATGATGAAGTGCACATGAAATCTTTCTACTCTCTGATTGGTCCTTCCCCCATGAAATAAACATGGCGCAACATTTGCATATTTCGAAACGAATGGCGAGGAATAATATAGTTCCCTAGCAGGAAAGAAAACGGAACGATGATTTCTTTAAAAAAGAAATCTTTCGATCTGCCCACTGATGATAGCAT
This sequence comes from Xenia sp. Carnegie-2017, assembly GCF_021976095.1. Taxonomy (NCBI): domain Eukaryota; kingdom Metazoa; phylum Cnidaria; class Anthozoa; order Malacalcyonacea; family Xeniidae; genus Xenia; species Xenia sp. Carnegie-2017. Next base: position 1,276,507 of record NW_025813485.1, on the reverse strand, counting down.
AGAGTGCGATAATTACTCTAGTGACTCAGATTTCGACGAATCGCCAAAACTTTATCGACACCGAAAGCTTACAGCCGAGCGAATGAAGTCGAAGGTACTTTGTGTGTTTATCAATGGACTAGACTGCAATTATATACTCTAAGCAGGTTATCTATGCTCTCCAATTTTGAAAATTACACTTTGTTCCAATTTTTGGCTTGTATAATGTGGTGATTCTCAGATTCTGTCAACACTTTCGTTACCTAATGCATGAGTGAATACTCAAATGTAGCTGAAATGATTATTGAGGAAAAAGATATTCTGTAACTACGCTCTTATAATGACATCTACTGATCCTACCATACAATTATGGATTTCTTGCTCTGTTTAATAACGCCTTGTGCCGACAATTGCATTTTACATTATACCTGAAAGTTTGTAATCTAGTAGTTTTAAGTGAGAACTTGTGTACGTCATATATACTTTGTGAAAGGTATAAGTAAGTGGGATTAAATGTCAAACTTTTAGTACTTAAAATTCATAGTATATAATGGAGTTGGTGGCCGAGTGGATTGAGGATGCATAATTTTTCATGACAAATTTAACGTGTTTTTTTTGTAGGTCTGAGGTACATTTTCTTCGGTAAATACGACAAACCGAATGAGAAACAATTAGCGCACGAAATGTGACAAAAGATGCATTTGCTTGAATTTTTTTCTTTCTTTAAATTGTAAAATTTTTTCCAAAAATGCGAGGCGCCTCGACAGATTTGACAAATGTGCAATGTTTAGTTTTGCTCATTTTCCACTGTTTGAAAAATTTAGTTATTGCCTTTGTTTATACTCATTTTGATGAAAAGCTAGAAATGTACCTGAAATATTATTTTTTCTCCTACGCATTCGTTCAACCACCTGCATGGGGGCGGTTAGGCTCATTATAGATTGCATGAATACTTTACAATAAATGGAACTTGCACAAAATGCATGCCTGAAAAATGTAATTTCTGAAACTCTCCATTCACCATGAAGCAAAGCATACAGCAAAGTTTTTACAATATTTATATGTCTGCACAGAATAATTTATGTTACGAATGTCAGTAAAAATTGTAACCGTACATTTCATTCATCTTAACAGCGCTACATAAAGCAAGGTTTTCTGAGCATGAAGCAAAAAACTGGATCGTTTCAGGTGAGCTTTTATCTTAACAGATCTAAAACTCGATAAAATTTGTTCTTTCGTGCTTGCAGCCATTTGTAGAATGGCAATTTGTCAGGAGCAGCCAGCCAGAATGCTATAATTTGCATATTTTTAATGAAAATTGTAATATCACAGTTTTCTCATTACTCTTAGCTCTCATGTGTAAAATGATAAATTTTTTAATACGTTTGTACTCAACGTACACAAACACCGGGAAAAGCGAAGGGAAAAGGACATTTCCTAGAAGTCAATTCTTCGATGCTTTAGGAAATATGAATAAGCTGTGTTCAAATATATATCATTTCTTTCAATTTTTGACGACACCTGTATTATATTAAATTAGTTAGCCCTCTCTTTTCTCTTTATTATTTAATATTTATGAGGAGGAAATACTATGAAATGAAGTTTTAATTAATGCGTAATATGTAGAAACGTCTAGCGCTCTCGATACTCGAATATAATATTCTGCATCAGCTTAATATGTCTAGTATGTCTTATTTTAATTTGTGCACCTTGATGTATGGCAAATTTTTTTGAAAATCAATAAAATGCTATTTTGTGTTTGAATTGAAGATGTAAGTATGGTATGCAGATATAGTTTTCGTTTGTCATTTTACCTTTTAAACTTTCCCAATTTTATATGTTTGTCTGTGCTCTTCTTTTAATTCGTTCTTATTGGAATAGTTAATGTATAAAAGTTTAAAATGCATCTTTGAAAAATTTGAGAGCCGGAAACGCATAAAATATTATATTCTAACTCGTTAACTTTCGTCCATGATGTCTTGGTGAATTTTTCTTCAGAATTACGGTAGACGGAATTTCTTTCGTCGAACCATCTTTTGACCGAACGTAGGAATGTTTGAGAGTTTGTTGCTATGATTGTTAACTGTATATTGCATCAACGTTAGCGTAAAATTTAAATCATTGCATATGTAAAATTTTAAAAGAATTTTTCTTTTCATTAAAAAGTCTTGTTTGGTTTCTCTTCATGCTACATTTTGTCAACTGTCAAAACATTTTTTCAATCTCTTTGAAAAAAATAGCGTCAACAAAGCTCTGCAAATCATAATTTTGATTTTGAAATCAAAGTACAAATAAAGAAATTTGCATGATTCCTAAATTAAGACATTATGCTTTTTACTTAAAATAAGAAATGGCATGAAAATCACAGAGTGGTAATGACATAGCGAACGAGATAAATTGACGATACAACACTGTCATTTTTTCTGCAATTGCGCTTACGACATTGACTCCTCTACTTATTTGGCTACAAGTACGACTTAAGATATTGACGCCTCTACTTTTTTAAGATATATTTTAATTTTAGCAAAGCATTCGTAATCTCCTTGCATGTGGCAATGGATTTTGAAAATAAGCTAAAATGTTGTTGTGATTTGTAGACGGTTGTTAGGATTAGCTTGAACGTTGCTAAGGGCGTGTTGAACGTTGCTAAGGACGTGTTGAACGTTGCTGGGTTGAGTTAAAAGTTGCTAAAGCGAGTTGAAAGTTGCTAGGGCATGGTGAAGGTTGTTAAAATGAGTTGTGTATTGCCGGGATAAGTTGTTTTAGTGAAGTATGAAATGCTTTCTTTTACCAGTTTATTCCATATGTTGGTAAATTTTCTCTTCTTAATATGATTTAACTAGATTATCAACAAAGGAATTTTTTATATAATGTTAAAGTACACATTTTTGATATTTCTTGTTTAGAAATGGAAGAAGTATTATTTTAAATTACAAGAAAAAAGAAAACTATGCTACGCCAACGAACCCATGGTATTTTTGAGCATTTGCGTGGTTGCTGTGTACGATTTTTCATGAAGTGTCAAAGATTTTCGAAACAAATTTACCATGCTGAATTGTGTTAGAGAGTTGAAAGGGAATTATTATCCCTCCAAGCTATACTACCCGAGCTTTATTTAGCTTTTTACTTGAAGTATTTTTGAAAGACGAGCTCTAAACTATATACATAAAAGTTATAGTCTAAAAGATTAAACTATACATTTTATAGCAACTGCTTTGACTTTTCAACCAACTCAAGACTGGAATCAAAACGACTTTATTATAATTTTTCCCATTTGTTTTCTTGTGTGATTAATTTAGGCTGATATTTTCAATGAAGTTGATATACAGAACTCAAGTATTGCCGAAACCAGTATAAAGAATGTAAATAATAGTTTCTCAGTAAGTAACTCGTTAATGCATGAAAAGAGCCTATCTGCGTGTTCATTTTATGTAATTTAGAAACTCACATTGTGTTTTAGATCATCATGCCATGTCTTACAATTATTTTATGTGGTGATACACGTCGTGAGATGGAGGAATGGATCACAGCATTACGTAATGTTACTCTAAGAAATCAGTCTAATGTAAGTTGGGTTGCTCATGAATACAATTTTATAATCCGTATTTTCACGTTTTGCCCAAATTGATCTGAGAGATCCAGGTAGGAAACGTTCGCCGACTTTACAAGCTTGACCACAATATTTAGACTTTTGTTGCCTGGCTTGTTTGCAGATCGCAGAGTAGTCTATTCTTTGCAGTAATGATTTAATTGATGTTTTCAATTTTGAGGATTGTTTTCGTTATTTTTTGAGCCGTTTTGAGCAATATTTGTTGAATAACGAAAAAATTATTTTAGTCAGATATTCTTGATCGCCTTTCTGATGGCCATAATTGGTATTCATTTTCTCATTATCGACCAACATTTTGTAATGTCTGTGGTGAATTGCTTCCTGGAGTGACATCTAGAGGTCTTTCTTGTGAAGGTATTTATATATATTTAGCCCTCCAGTAAGGTATAATTATAGTAGTACAAGTGAAGTATAAGTATGTTTTATCTTATTACTACTATTTTAGATTTACAACATTGTAGAAAATGTCAAATAACTTAATTTGTCATTACATCAATCATATATAGTCATGCAGTTTATAAATCGATTAAATCATATACATGTAAATAATTTAAAAAGGGTTTCTTGGACTTCACTTTTCTATCGATAACAAAATTAAACGGGGAATAAATATAAAAATGGATTATTACTATAAAAAGAGTTGAATCTTATTAAACGTTGTAGATATTTGTATTTTATAATCAAAAAACTTTTTTCTGTTAGTATGTACGTATACCGTTCATAAACAATGTGCAATACATGTTGAAGACAAATGTAAATGGACTTCAGTCGACACGATGGAAGTAAATGAAAGACTTTGTGACAAAAACGATCCTGTAAGTAATAATTACAAACATATCTATGTGTGCTCTCAAAAAACCTCAGACCTTGTATGGAGAAGGTCTTTACGTTGGCTAGGTGTAAGTCATGAAATTCGTAAATTTTTTTAAAGTTTGCTATGAGCCATCAATGGATGCAGCTTAATCTTCCTCCTGGTTCAAAATGTTTTGTATGTGATCGAACTTGTGGTGGAAAGAAAAAACCTTTAGATAGTAAATGTCTTTGGTGTGGTTTATGTGTGAGTTGTTTTTCTTGTTTACAGTTTTCATTTATTGATACATTTTTAATTCATCAGCAAATGTTATGAGGCATGGTTTTGTTGTCATATTTTATTATAAAATGTCTTTGTAATATTTAAGGTTCATAACTCGTGCGAAAGCTCCAGTATTGCTAGGACGAAGTGTACTTTGGGTGAAAATTATTTATCGATATTACCTCCGACTGCCTTAACTCTTTCTCAGGAGTCGGGAACGATTATGAAGGTAACTTTACTTTATATTTTTTGGAAAACAAACTTATCGCTAAAATTTTATGTCTTATAACTTCAGGCAATGCGCCCGCCTCATGGCAATCCTTTGCTAGTTTTTGTAAATACTAGAAGTGGCGACAATCAGGTGAATAACCAACGAAATTCAACATGTTTTTCCCTATGTCATTGTTTTCCCTATGTCATTGTCATTGTCTTTCGTCAAGATAAAGAAAGTCTTCATTTACATGATTTTGATCTTTACGATTCTCAGGGTGTGAAGTTTCTTCGTAAATTCAAACAATTATTAAATCCAGCTCAGGTGTTTGACTTAAGTTTTGGACCTGCTGCGGGGTATGGTGTTATTTTTCAATGTTTTATTTTGATTTTATGATTTTATTGATTTTTCAGTTAATAGTCTTTTCATGACGTTCTAGTCTCAAATTGTTTCAAAATCTTGATCTCTTTCGAATATTGGTGTGTGGTGGGGACGGATCTGTTGGTTGGGTTATGACAGAGATTGATAAAATGAATTTAATAAAGAAGGTGTTTAACTTCGTCTATTAACTAGTATGGAGATTGTGGAAACTTTCTCAAGACAATTCTTCACTGTTCAATTTTTGGTCATTGTATTTTGTTGCTAGAATTTCTGTATTGTTGTTTGTATTTATGAATGTTTTTACCATTTGTGGAATTATTATTTTTAGTGTCAGATAAGTGTTCTTCCTTTGGGCACTGGTAATGACCTGTCTCGTGTTCTGCGTTGGGGTGCATCTTTTTGCGATGCGAATGGCCTTCCATATTTACTCAAATCTCTTGAAGGAGCAAAGACAGAGATGCTTGATAGGTTAGTGCTGGCGAAGACGCCCTTCCTTACTCAAACTTCAAAATGGCCGAATGAATTTTCAAGCATTTGTAAAATATTGACCACTTTCCAGTTTATCATTTTCATTATGATTATCAGCGATATTGGCAATGATAGTCATCATTGTATAATTGTAAAGGTGGAGCATAATGATTCAAGAAGAAAAACAAGATAAAGAAAATGAGTCTCCTTCCAGAACTTCATCTAGCTATTCTGTGTCTTCTATGACTGAAACATCCTCGGTAAATTATTTGCTCTTCAATGTCGTGAGCAGTGTTAGTTTTGTGGCACGAGTTTCAAGTAGTAAAGAATTACTTTCATTTATTATATGGCAAGCGTCGCTTCCCGCAATATGGCGCGCTCTCATTGGCTCAGAAACATTTTTGCCGTCCATTATTCTCCCTAATGGACCACGGTCCAAAACGCGTATTTTCCATTCAAATGGAAACAAACTTCGTAAAGCAAACAACAAAATGCAAAAATAATGAAACAAAAAACCATTTATGAATGTGAGTCGAAGGAAAAACACTTGGAAAACAGTTCGACTATCTAGACAATGCAATTTGAAACGATTTATTTTTTACTGACAAAAACTAGAAAAATGAAAGCCAACCCGTACAAAACAGCTATGACGAGAAAGAAAGCAAGCTTCGTTTCAGGTCGAATAATGCCATATAATAAGCCTTTTAAAACTCGCTTACTCGGTCTTTACTGAGAAATATTGGACTTTCGTTTTTTTGTACAAAACTCGCCCTACGGGCTCGGTCTGTACAAAAAACTTCGGTCCGATATTTCTCCTTAGAGACCTCGAGCTCGGCGAATAAGGGCTTAGTAACTAACATTTTAATATTTGTCGCAATCGTGCGAGATATATGTGTACAGTGTTCATTTTTAGGTATCGTCGAGTGTCAGCACTTTGGAAAATGATATTGGAAAACATTTGTCGACTATCATGTCTTCAGAAGAAGATACTGAAGTTATATTTTCAGCAAGGTATAAGGTTTCATGCTTACGAGATTTTCTATTTACTGTGGAACATTCAACTTACTACAACACATTTTTCTCTAGAGTGCTTTGCGGCATTGTCAAGAACTTAGTATCAAATGTTGTTGCTGCATCTGAAAATGGAAAAATCCCTGATCAGCCTGATGAGATGAGCAAAAAGGTAAATATTCATAGAACAACAGTAAATACTGAATGCAAACACGATCATTTCGATCATATTTCGTTGTACTTAAAGTTGTTATTTTTGTCACTTTTACGTATTAGTGTAGTGTACTCAACGACAAGTTGGGCCAGTTGCTTCATACACTCGACGTTGAAGCAGAAGCTTCTCAAGAACTTTCCGATAATGAAGATGTATCAGAAGAGTTTAAGGTACTGCATATTAATGAAGATTCTTGCTCAAGATTGGTAATTGCTATAGATTGCGTAGCCGTAGTATGAAGATAGCATAGTCTTAGATAGATGATCAAAACTACGTATTTTAAGGTGTTTGTGCCCAGAGATGCTTTAATGTCCAGAGCAAACAGCTTAAAGAAAGCCTGCGGCAATTAATTGACCACACAGAAAAAGGTAATTAGATGTGTACATTTGCAATATGTCTGTTTATGAGCAAAAAAAAATGCCAACATGAAAATTACATTTCATGAATATTACATTTCATAAATATAAAATATTGTAATAAAAAAATAAACTAGAGTAATAAAAGGACGGAGATATTGGTTTTAATCCATAGATTTGCCAAAGTACGAGGCACAGTTTGTCAATTTCATGTGTGATGTTTAGTTTATTGTATAGCAACGTATTTGCTTTAAATATCTGACCACAAAGTTTATTGTGTAGCTTTGGATGAACAAAATGCACAAACTATTGTTTCCATGGCAACTACAGCAGTATCTGACGCCCAAGCACCTCAAATTGTGACTGAAGAAAATCATTGCGGATATTGTCAGAGTTTATCTGGTATCAATACGAACAAAATTATTATTTTACTTTTTTTCCACTAATAATTAATTAAACCATTAAAAAAAGTGTTTACATACAATTTTATTTGAAGTAAACGAGCAACTGTGACTACAGCAAGTAATGATAGTCCTTTATTTATTATTCGAGGTTAGACTTCATGTTGTACTGTTTTCTGCTATTTGATTGGTTACACGGACGGTCTACCGAACAGTACGACTGCCATGTCGGACCTTTCATTAAAGTAACATAAAACAACATAAAATAATTATATTTGCGATTTGAGCATGAAATATCGTCTTGTATGGATCTTCATCCGAGTAAAATTTCTACCGTACGCACATCGATAATTGCGGGTTAGGATATTCATAAATTCATGTTTTTCCATACTAAGTTTCTTTGAAATCTATTGTTTTATATTGATTATAACATGCGTATATGTATATTACTCCCCCGTCAAATTATCGATCTCAGATCTGCGCGTAGCACTTTGTAAAATAATTTGTTTATCTATTATTGATATGATGTAGATATCATAGAAGGCAGTGGCGACTTAAATACTCCACCAGAGAAATATTCTCCACGTCTTGTTAGTCGAGCCTCACCACAAAGAAGTGAATCTGCTGTAGATGAACAAAAAGTCGAGTCAAAAGCCACTGTTCATTTTCCTGGCACAATTATAGCCAAAACATTTCTTAAAGAAAAAATGAACGAGTCTTATGGTCCTGCCAACTCAATGGTGCATAAGGCTTTGATTGCAAATGCTAACACTTTGTGTGCAGCTGCAAGTCCTGTGCCGGATAACTTTATTAATGTGTAAGTGACAAAACCTTTCAATTTCGTAATCAAAAACACCAAACCTATATACATAATGAAAATGAATATCACATTTAGTGACAGAAACTGGCAATATAGTTAAACATCATCTTTTAATCTGCATCAATTTCTATCTTTCAATTTGCTATAGTGAAGGTTTCACGGAACGATGTGTCATGAATAACTATTTCAGTATTGGGATGGATGCAAAAATTGCGTTGGAATTTCATTTGAAACGCGAGGAAAATCCTGAACAATTTAGGTACGTTAACTTGCCAAGATAATTCTAATGTTAATTTCAAAAAACTGAATCTTTTTGCCTCTTAACGATGAAATAGAAGTCGAAAACTTAACCTAATTCATTACGGTGTTCTTGGTGGAAAAGAATTTGTCCAAGGCTCTTTTAAAAATCTAGATAAACGAGTTCATATCGAGGTAAATATCGACGATGATTTTCTTAATTTCCTGCGGTCTTCGTATTCAGTGCTCTCTTTAAAGAAATATAAATTCTTGGATGTCTATAAAATTTGTATTGCATGTTGTCGTTTGTGCAACTTTAAACAGTAATTTTTTTTTATTTTTTAGGTCGACGGTCACAAACTTCATGTTCCAAGACTACAAGGCATTGTCGTTCTCAACATTCCGAGGTACACACACACACATATGCAGTTTATGAAAGTTGATTTTATGGACATTGATTTTATGACGACACGTTGATTCATTCCGTTGAGCAAAATAAAGGAGTCAACACGTTTACGCAATGCATGTAATCAAGTATTAACGCGTATGCAATTGTAAGAAATAACATGTATTTGTGCATTATTTTTTAGCTACATGAGTGGATCCAACTTTTGGGGATCTTGGAGGGATGATGATGTAAATATGGCAATCAAATTTTTCCTTATAAAGCAATATCTTTTATAGTTTCCAATTTCCCAATGGTCATACACTTTTATGTTATGAAGATTTTTCCTTCATTTAGGGATTCACTACTCCTTCCTTTGATGACAAAATCATTGAAGTCGTCGCAATATTTTCTTGTAGGCAAATGGTAAATAAAGATGTCAGTTTTCTCCTTAGCTATCTTTCTTCGTATTTATAATGTCTTTTATTGAAGGGTGTGGCTAAAGTTTTTGGGGGTATGCCGTATTATAGAATGGCACAGGTAAATAATTGACTTCACTGATTTCTTTCGTATGTACATTGTTTTTGCTCTCATGAGAATTGATGAACAGTTTTCATATATATTTTTATAAGTCGTGTGGTAAAATTCAGAGTTTATTATAAAAGCCTAGAAACTGTATTTTCCAATTGTACAATTGTCCGCTATACAATTATCATTTATAGTGTAAAACCTCTGCGTGCTTCATATGTTGTATAGCGCTGGTTAGCACTGATTGTTTCATTTAGCACAAGTTGTTTTAATGTAAAATAATTCATTGTGCATGACTTACCACAAGAACATATAACACGATTTTACAACAATTTTATTGAAGAACGAAGAGATATGTGGAACATTTTCATAGAATATTTTGTTGTTCTGGCATGTTGTGGAATGACAAACAAAAAATGACACCAAAATTCCATGGTTGATAAATTTAGTTGTATTTAGTGTCGCTCTGTGAAGATTACTATAACTGGTGAATCAATACCAGTTCAGGTAGATGGTGAACCATGGATGCAATCACCTGGAGTTATTAAAATTATACACAAGAACAGAGCTCAGATGTTGGTGCGGGACGCTGTAAGTTCTCTTCAATTGAATGTAGAATTTTTTCTTTCTGCGCGATTACTTATTTTTGAAACTCATGTGTGCATTAGGAATTTGAAACAACTCTAAAGACTTGGACGGAAATTCAGCATGAAAAACATGAGAAAATTTACATGTCAGAAGAAGAAAACATGAAACAAATGGTGTTTTCATTGAGAGCTTTAATAAAATGGTTTGTGAAAGAATTAAGTAAAAAAATTGTTTCCGTGAATTTCTGTAATTTTCTTTATTACAGGAAAAGCATTATATATATTTTTTACTCATGGCATTGACCTTTATCAGCCACCATATCTCTTCATGTTTCTGGTATTCTCTATTCTCAGAATTCAGCGCATTAGCCACATATCAAAACAAAGTTACTTAAGATAAACACTTACTTTTTCTGAGAATACGTAAGTTCATTTTATATTTCTAGCATTCATATGTGTATTTGCCATACATTGATCCATCAACAACTTCTTCCAATGGCGGAAAATCTGGAAATTCAATTAAACAAAGTCTTTCCAGATGACAAACTCGCTGAGGTAAACTAAAGATTTCGCGAGCCTTTATGAAACTTTACTATTTTTAGCAATTTTATACCTAGACTGATTTTTACAGAGTGCATCAAGATTTGATTTATCCGAATTGGTTTCAATGGGAAAATTTTTCGAGGAAAACGTTCGAGAATTCATGGAAACAAAAATCAACGACTTACGTCCGGTACGCGTAACAAAGTATTGAGACGCAATTTGAACCTGAAAGTAGACACATTCACATGTCAATCGTCTGTCGGAATTTGCATGCGGATTATGTGTTTTCATCAATAAATTCCTTCGTTTTTAATCTGTTGGACTTTGAAAAATATTTGGATATCTTTTGTCGGTAACCAAGTTTATTTTCATTTAGCCAATGACACCTGAGTTACGTTATCGTATCAATGAAGACGCAAATTTAACCCGCCATGCAATTAAAAGAGTAATCGAGATTCATGGTCTTTTGTCTCTCAGTGAAGAAGTAAAATATTTCTTGTATAAACAACTAATAAATCTTGCTTCCGAAAATTTATTTAAGGAAAATCATTAGTTTCACCAAATTGTGAAATAAAATTTAACGGAATATTATGCAAATTTCATATAGAATTACAAGTATCCAGTTTCGAAAGGAAAAGGGTTCAGTCTTGGAAGATTAAGAATTTCTAAAAGAGCAGATTTGCCAAAAGCCAACACCGCACCAACAGGTAGTGTAAATTTTATGAAGTGGACACTTGAAAGTTAAGAAGAACATGCAACGAAACCATTTCCAAAATAACCTTTGCACCTACATTGAATGTGTATTGTATTGTAGTTTTTTTTGTATTTAGGAGGTATGATTCAGTTCTGGAGAGTTACGGAGGTGTGTGATTGGTTAATAAGTATTGGTCTGGGTGAATATCAAAAAATATTTAACTCGTTCAATATTGGAGGTAATCGTCTGTTACATCTTGACAAAGAACAACTTAAGGTAGGATTTTCATATCTCAGAACAACAGGCTTTTGATACTAACACATCATTGAGATTAACTTTATTCTTCAGAACATGGGAATAAATAAGCAAGAACATCGAAAGAAGATTCTTCGTTGCATCAAAAATTTATGTGGTGGTTTACCGCCAAATGTTGCATTATCAATTGATAGAACGGAATACGGTCATCGTGTCAAGATGAAAAATCATGAAATTGAGAAAGATTTTGACAGTCATTAGTAAGACAAATGATCTGGTTGTTTATCTTTAAATCAACAGACTCATATCAACTATGAAGCCGATCTCGTTACTTCTAGGAATCATCATGCCGATCTTATCACTTCTAGGAATCATCATGCCGATCTTATTACTTCTAGGAATCATCATGCCGATCTCATTACTTCAAAGAATCAAGTTACGATAAAGCATACCTTTGACGCTGAGTTAATTAAGAGGTCAAAAATTTAGATATTTATTGCATACCTTTTGGAAAAAACAATTTCCACCGCTTGTATGTTGAACTAAATCAATATGCAGCCTGATTATTACTCTTTCACCCGTAAATTCCGTGAATCATTTCTGTGGAAAAACAAAGCTCGCACGGACTTTAATCTTTATTATAACAGCGATTTCTAGTTGATGTTTGTGCTGGTAACAAGCTAAACGACACAAAAACGTAAAAAGTTTTGCACATACAGACTTGCTACGATATTTATACCTTCTAATAGAACTACTGCACACGATGTTTATATGTCATATAGATTTACAATACGAGGTCCCTTTCTAGTAGAGATACAATGCGATATTTATAACCCCCCAGTTAAGGTACTACTATACCATATTTATAATATTTATAACACAATTTCCATGCAACAGAGACATACGATGCGACGTTTTAATAAAGTAAAATCTAAAATCGTAGTATGCGCTTAATTAGCGACGGAAACAACATACAAACATGTTCTTCTTGAGGGGAAGAGATGAAACCATAAAAACAAGTATTTAGCTAATTTTTGAAGGAGGGTGGGGGGTAATGTACAAATTTACAGCTTTATGTCAATCGTTTGCTTCTATACTGTTTTCCTTAGATGTATATGTTCAGAGATGGGTATATACTTGGGGCAAAAATAAATGGTAACATCTTATTCTTCTATATGATATATTGAAATATAATACAAAATATTTAAAAAAAAATTAGGTTGGCAAGACTTTGGAAGTTCGTACATTGTATTGTCAATACGCTATTTTGAAATTAAAATTTAGCAGCTATTTTTTGCCCTACGCTATAGCCACTTCTGCCTGTTGTGTTATAATAATGTTAGAACATAAATTTAAGCTTTTTAATGAGGCGAATTTGCTTTTTAAATAAGATCACTTTGTGCTTAATTATAGTATATATAATTGTGAATTACTTTAGTATTTATTCTGGTGGTAGGCTGGCTATTCCTAACACTTAATCTTATCTGGTATAAAAGATTTTATAAATAAAGCCATTTATAGTTACATATACATTCCTGTATGTAGTCACTTTTATCATCTCTTTCGATTGTTCACGTGCGTTATACGTGTTCACGTGCATTATACGTTATAAGATAACTGAGATAAGACAAATAATCGATTTTGTAATCACGTCAACGTTCATGAAACTGAAAGTGGTTGAATTTTTAGTGTACAGCACAAAAGTGGAAAGACTATGCTATATTCACTTTTATTATAATCCTTTTACCATATTACATTACACATAGTTCTTAAAAACCCTGTGTTTATTAGCTTACAGACATAACCAATCATTTTAAAATCTTTTTGTAACATCCGGAATGGATAGTGTGACATTTTCTTCGGAAAATTTTGTTTTCCTGGAATTTCCCAGTAGATAATTTTAACTGGTAGCTACTATTTAAACAACAGTACAGAAGTCAGAATCAATCGTTCTTCGGTAGAGAGAGCAAGAAGGAAGTCATCATTATTTTCAATATGGCATATTTACTCTTCATAGCAGGTAAAACCAATTTCAATATTATTGAAATGACTTCTTCCTGCTTTACGCATTTTATTGTTACACGTTCGTTTGCAAAATACTTTTAAGCTGCTTGTTTGCGAGGGAGACATCCTGTCTTGATTTTTATGATTTTTTCATGAGCACGACATCAGCAAATTTTATGGTGATTAATTTTATCTAAGACTTGTTTTGAAAAATTTCTTTAAAGATGTTGAATACATTGTGAGTTATCTTTCGATTTTCCTAACTTCTTTCGTACGTTCATCTCCAATTATTTTCATGTCACCATTACACAGTAGCAATCCAACTAGTTTAGCCAAGACTTCGTTTGCTGACAGTTTATTTTGTCAAGCATCCGAGTTGCTTTAGTTAAGTGAAAATCAATCGTGAAGCGACTGATTATCCAATAAACTTCATCAAAACGATTTTTTATTACATATTTCTTTTCATTACATATTGCAATTGACTTTTTTACCTTTAGTTATGTCAAGTGTATTTTTTACATCATGCGCTCAACTTCCTCCTCGTCCTGTGTCATTTATTCCAACGTTGTACGTAACTCCAGCTATTGAGAATCCAAAGCCATTGGAAACATTCATGTACCAAGCCAACATATGTAACACAAGTACTTATCGCAATTTAATGATGATAATCAGAGTTAACATTCCTTCAGGATGGAACCCGAATATTGGAGTTATAGCAAAACTACAGGTTACAAAAAAATTCCGTAAATAATTTCAGATTCGTCTTTAAAACTATGTGCATAAATATCTAAATATTGCATACTTTTACGTAGGGAAGTAAACGATAAATTGTTCCCATGTTAATAATTTAAAAATCTTGACATCTTATTGTGCAAATGGTTTTTAAGTATAGGGTTGTGTAAAATCCGTTTGTTAACATCAAAGTATGAGTAAAATCAAGATTTCCTAAAGTTCTGGTTTATCTTGTGAAGAATACTGAACTAATTCTAGTCATCCAAGTAGGAACTGTAAATGATGACAAAGTCACACGATATTTACTAGAGTATTTTTACTTTCGCGTTTCTAGTTGTGTGACAATCCAACCTGTGCAGCAGTTTTGTGCACCAATTATCCAAATGGAAGATTCAATGGCCAACATAATTGTTCTTTTCCTATAATGAAAGCATGAGTGCCATTTATGTCTCAGTAACTGCAGGCAACGCTCCATATATATCTTGGACTGTCGCTGTGGAATTCATAGAAAAAACCAATCATGTTAAGATGTCACAACGAAAATCGTTGCTTTATGATATATTTGAATATCCTGAGCCAATTGCAATGAACAAAGTGACAAATGCAGATATTAAAATCATGCAACAGATAGTTCCACCAGGAACTCCACATTCTGTCACAACATTGAACAGACAAGATTTCAAATTAGCATTTTGTCCTGATGCTGGAACGACGCAAAGGTTAGGCATTTACTTCAATTTATTAATGAAAAAACACATGACGCACGAGGGTTTGAAAACAGGCATGTTGAAACATAAAGAAACTAAAAACAAGTTTACTTTTGCTAGGCTTATAAAAAAATATTTACTTGCAAGTTGTTTTAAAAATACGGCTCCCGAACCTTTCGAAATTCGAAGAATTGTGACAGTTAAGAAAAAAAGATAGAACTATCGCACGCAATTTGATCTTACAAATAATTTAATTTTATGAATTTTGTAGATATAACATCGATATTATCGTGACCGCAATGGATTCGGTTTCTGCAATGGCAACATACGTCTGCTTACCTCCAGTAGATCCTTCAACAGGATGCACTCCTCAAGATGCAACAAGTTCAGACCCAAGAGGAATAGCTTTAAATGTTGTTACTATTGGTACGGGAACTGGTTCTCTGAGGGATATTTATGTCGCTGTAGTTGGTTGGGGAGATGGTCAACAAATAAATCGTTTCTCCATTGGAGCAACGATCACAAAAAAGTGAACATTGCTTTTTAAATGACAACAAATTTTAGTGTTTTATTTTTGTCATTATTCATGCGATTAAAATGATTTAGTTGAAGCAATTTACGTAGCATTTTATATCTTTACACCAAGGGTAAACCACGCAATGATTTTTGTCGTTCAATTCACAGCAAAGTCTTCGACATAATAGTTACTTTGTTTAATTGCATTTGCTACGACTGTTTGCAAGCTTTGTACGAAAACTTTGAAAGCACCTAAGTAAATCATACAAACTGCCAAATAAGACCAAAAAGCCTGACAATAATGCATTATCTCATTATGAAGCCAGGAACCAATAAACATATGAAAACATACGTTTCACAAACAACATTTATACAGCAATGTGGCTGAAAAAATGAAAAGATAGGGTGTAATGACGGAAATTGATTGGTCGATTGCTATTGAACCAAATAAAACATGATCAGGAGCCATTTATAACAGAGAAATCTACGAAATCAAGAAGGTTCAAGATTTTTTCATTATCTATAATATGAATTAATAACTCAATCAGACTCAATCATGAGTATATATATCCACGTATTTTAACAAAATTTTTGTGATTTAAAAAATCCTTCTTTTATCCCATACCATCATGGAAACTCATTTTCCTTTTTTATGACATAAATTTTGCTGCTAGAAACAGTAGCCGACAAGGTAAAATCCTTGTAAACAACTAAATAAAAAAGAAAACTTATGGTCAATAATGTTATTCACAGAAAATCATTCTTTCAAATACCTTCAAATCACAAATAAACATGAAAGAACTAAATGCAAGCGAGTAAGTGCTTTTTTTTGCCAGCTGAGGACCAAAAAAGGAATAATATTCTCACACCTTCTTGCTTCCAATTTAAATTGGGGAGTGTGGGTTGGCAAGTATGTTTTTTGTTGTTGTTTTGCCTTGCTTCATGTCAATGACATAAATACATATTCCTCTCCTCCATTCTCTGTCAATAGCTATAATATGTGGAAGTACTTTCCGAACTTTATTTTGACAACTCAAACATAAAGACTTTGACAAGTTCTGGAATAAAGATTTCATTATATATCGCATTGTCAGCTGTTTTTCCTTCACCCGACCATATAATACAGTGTCAAAATGATTCAATATGGACCATTATAAAGTTGACGGCTGCAGTGACCATTCAAGGTCACAAGTATTTATATAATGAAATTTTCAAGAAAGTACGAAGGATAGCATAACAAAGTGTGGCCATTTAACATGGTCGGAACCATTTAATACAGGTTAGACTTTACATTCAAGTACAGTTAGTGTGTGTCTGCATACATAAACATCAAAATTTCCTAAAATACTCTAATTAAGAAGAATCAAATGAAACTGGTATTTCCAAAAAAAATTAATTTTTGTCCAAAATTCTACTTCATTTCTTTATAAAACCAATCTCATTAGTAACATCAATTACATTTCCACATGAAATAATCCCGGAACAAACTAAACAAGCAGAGTTACCTGATATCCTCTTGCAATTTTGATTATCATCAGTAGATAGAGGAATTTTTGTAGCATACTTTAACAGTTTAACAATGACATCTGCAACATTTTCTTCATTTTCTAAATCCTCCAGACTATTAAACAAATAAAATTTTGTAAGACAATTTCAATTTGTAAAGTTAGATAGTTTCGAAGCCCCAAAAATAACCTGTAATAAAGCATAATCAAATCAATTTATAAGGTTTCCAATAACATACATTAAAACAAGGTTATTGATCAAAATGGTAAATTTCTAGACGTTTTATGATAAAAATGAAGATGATGAATACAGTTGACACCATGACAATGATAAGCATGGACTTTTAAGTTATTTAATCATACAATTTACAAAGTCAAACTAAAACTTATATTCTGACTGAAAATAAAAAAAATGATGAGAAAAGATTAATGATGCAGCTTTTGTTAAATTACAACAACCAGTTTATAACAAAAGACAAAATAACTAAATACTTCTTCATTGAAATAAATAAATTTCAAAACATAGAAAAAAGTCTAACTCATCAACTTTTTTCATGCAGAATATTTATTTATTAGAAAAATTTTTAAGTCAGCTATTTTCATTACAAACTACATTACTACAAATGATTGTTGGTGAAATTGGATTAAAATACTTACAGCAATAACAGCTCCATCAGAGTTGACAACTAAATAACCAAGTTGACCAGGAATTCTATCAATACCTTGAACTAAGTTTGCAGCCTCAAAAAGAATACATATATTTTAGTTTCCACAAGCAAAGAAGAAAATGTGACAAAGCAAAGTCATGCCCAGTCAAACAACACAACTTATTTCTGTATTCACATTGATATAAATGATGCATGAACTTAGAAATATGGGAATAACAAAAAGTCTCACCATTTTCAAACTCAATTCTTTTAATAAAGAAGATGAATAAGATTACTACGTAAATAATCGCTCTTTACATTTTCTTTTCTGCAAATAGAAAGAAATTTATTTGGAATTTTTTCAATTGGGTTTGGTAACTAATTTTCAACGACTGTTTCCGACCATTTTTCCGACGTGATTCCGATAATAAGCTCGCCTCAGTCTTCTTATTCTAAAGAAGTGTTTTCAGAAAAACCAGTTGCTAACATATTTTGAGTCACTATCACTCTACACACTACCATTCATTGCAGTCTAATGTGCGCAAACTAAGATTGAAAACCTTGGTGGGTGCAAACTCTAATTAAAATCCCTTTTTTCTAGAAGCGTATTTAAAACACGCTTCTATGACAAATTGTTAGCTCGAAAGCAGGCGAAAGATTGAAGAAAGAGTGAAGACTGGATTTCATTGTTTCATGCTCATCAAAGCGCAAAAGTTGTCAAAATTTCCATTGTAACTCAGGCCATAAAAAAGCAAAAAAAAGTCAATTTTTGAATTTAACTACTAACAAAGCAGTTATTAAACTTATGTTTCTTTAAATTTTTCGAGGAGCAAGGTTGAAAGATGTATTCCCAAATTGGTAATTGTTCTAGTCACACTAACAGTGACTTATAACAACAAAATGTTAGCTAACTTTCAAAGTTGGACATAAAATCATGATATTTTTAGCAATTGCGTCTAATCAAACAGTAATCTGCAGTGACGAATTAAGACAAGAAGTGAATAAATTTAAAAAACTGACGTTGCTAGAACAAGTTACCTGTCCATATACTAAACTCTACACATATCTTTAGACTCTAATCGTGATAGTTGGCCTATTCAAAAAGTACTTCGGTGGCAGCCAGAACACGTCAACAGAAAGAGCTAATATCGAAGAAAGTAGCTACACTATGTTTTTTCTTTTGCACCAGTCAAGAAACTTCCACAAAGACTTTTGTTCTTAAAGGTTTACATAAAAAATTAATTTGCAATTTTTAATTAAAACTATAGATGCATAAGTGTTAGACGCATAAGTGTTATTTGTGAATGTCTAAAAATTTTAACAATATGTATTCGGAACTTTTAGACAAAGCATGCACGCGTTGTGCCATGTGGCTTGAATTCATTAAATGAGATCGCTAATGTATTCAATATTAAGAATATTTTAAAATAGATAACATGTTTTTATGATTACAGCAATACATAATCATTACACACAAATTCGTGGCAAGTTTTTGTCAGACAAGAAAATTTTTATTTTCTTTTGTGTAATTGTCACGAAGTCCATGAATTTTAATCAATACAATTTTTAATAAATAAAAATAATACAAGCCATGTATACGAAGATATTTAAGAGTTTTAAAGCTTTCGTGCAAGGTTTTTGGCAATATGTTATTTTTGACTAAATAAATTCAGCCATGTCAAAGAACAAAAGGGAAAAAGTCATGAAGAAAGAATTTAACTACATGTGTTTTTTAAGATACTTCAGAAACAATTAAAATAGTGAAAACGGGAACAGCAAGGTCTTATAGTTTATAACAAAGGTAGTGGCGGACGGGTTTCTATGGATATTGAAAGCTCTTTTAAGTTATGTATTTCATATATTATCACAAAAGAATAAAAGCTTTTATTATTCAATGGCAATTTGACACCTCGCTAATTTCATATAATTCAATAAATCATTTAATCAAAGCATGCTGAGTTACGACGTGTCCATTTAATCAAAGATATAACGCGTAGGTAAAGTTGAACGATGGTAAAAATCTAGCACAGTTATAGAGCGACGTTCTTCAGGAGAAATAACTGCAAGAAAGAACAAAACGTAAGGAACAAAGAGAAAAAAATCGAAGTGTATTTTTGTGCCAACGAACAATTTAAAGAAAGTAAGTGAGAAATATATCCATCGTTATCTGTATGTCGTCAAGGTTGCTTTACTGGCATTTTAAATTCTGATTGTATCATCTTGGAAACTCAATGCAAACTTACCAATGTACATAAAATGCCTGTCATTGTTGCTTCATTGTTGCTTAGAAAATCTTATCACGTAATGGTGCATCTTTATTTTTTATTACTCTTTGACATCATCGATTTGTCAACCAAGCATAATATGAAAGTATTTATTTCTCAAAAAAAATGAATCACCATCAATCTTTGATTATATAGCTATTGACATGATGTGAATGTTAACACCGAGAAATATACTCATTTGATTTGCGAACGTTTTTTTACCTTTACTCTTTCAAAATTTTTGTATCATAAAAAGTGTCTTACAATTTCACAGATGAGATTCATTTATTGACCACAAAAATTTTAATGTTGTTCCGTAGTTTGAGTGAAGATCTAGTTGATTTTTTTACATTTGAAGATTGTTTAGTCCCAACCTAGGTGGTAGAAGACTTTTTGTCAATTTTCGCCAAGATACTTGTGGTCACTTAAATTCTCATTGTAAAAAACATAATTAAAACCTCATGACAGGAAAGATGATTTTGTCAACTACCATGCAAGCTTGTTGCCAAATATATAAGAAATGTTGTCTCGTATCGTCAGAATACTTGCAAGACATAAAATGACACCTGTATGTACATATTTAACTTGGGCGAAATGTACAAATCGTAGTTTTGACGACAGACACATGTGAATAATGTTTAAATGCAGTGCATATACATTTTTGCCACACTAACAATAGTTTTATTAAAGAATTTCTTTGTAATTTTAAAAAGGCCATTTTCAATTTGTGTAAAAAATTACATTTTCTTGTCTAAAATCTCATGCAATGATTAAAGCATATGATAATAAGATTGTGGTTAGCTAACGGAGAGTCGGAGAGTCCATGCATATACCACTGGACTTTAATTCCAGACAATGCACTTAAGAAAAGTACCTCCCAAGTTAAAACCGTTTCTTATGCCACTGGAGAAACAATTTCACTGGTAGATAATCTTATGATATTTATCATTAATTCGTCATGTACATAAACATAACAACACATCATGTTAAAATAAACAAAGGTTAAAAGAGAAAGAGATAGAACTTATGAAATCAAATTTCCCCCCCTCTATTTACAGATGTAAAATACTAAGAAAGAACGGATGCAAAATATATCATTAAAGATAATTATGCTAATGATTAAATATGATAAAGACCTAACAATGGTAGATACATAAATAAGTTCTCGCATGTTGGCTAGGGAGCTTAGTACGTTCCTATTCCACTGGGAATTTAACAGAATTGTAGATACAAGTATAAGAAATCATAAAAAACGAGGATAGACCGAATAGAAACTCAGGTATCTATTCTATACATAAAAACACATATTTATATTTTCATTATCTACAGTATAGGTAGATTGGCAGTTATATTGCTTTAATATCATGCGTGTTTACAAAGATATGAAACCTATCGTTAAAATTTATTTTTTTATCTTAAAGAAGAAAAGTACAAACGAAGTCTCACTTTTTAGGCTGTTATTTGCGATGGAAAAAACTGGTAAGAATTTATACATATACACTGAAGAATAACTTCTACACTACCTGTTATGTTTTATGGTAACTACTTATTTCTTCTCAATATTTGGCCATCACTTGTTGATACATATGACTGTGTATCAAACATTAGCGGTTATATTTTCTTTAAAATCTACCTTATGAATCACAAAAAGAACAAATAATTTTCAATATGTCGTACAATAGTGCCAACATACACTATATAGTAAGAATAGATATCGAAAATATTATTTTGTACAAACAAAATTGTTCTTTATTCTCAACCTTCAAGAGTACATGGGCGAACCTGAGCAGTTTCTTGTTTTATTAATTAATTCGTTAAGAAGCGTTCGATCGATTTTACAACAGATTATAACGAGTAAATTGATTCGCAATTTCTTGCATGTAAAACAACTATAAAATATTGTTTAGATCACTTTTATTCTTAATAAATCAAAATTTTCTTTGTGCCTAGGTGCTTATCAAGGTGGCCAATATCTCTCTCACAGTAAGCTTCAGTCGCCATTGACAACGAAGTGGTGAGTACCACGAAGGATAACGAGAAAAAACAAACATAAAATAATAATTTTCGCACGATTAAGTTAAGAGAAGAAAGAGATGAAATCAAAGGAAAGCAAAAGTCCATTCTTTTCATCACTAGTTCTTCCAATATTTATAAGGATAACTAAAAATACCTATTGCATTATTCATTTGCTACACATCACTTAGTACGACCTTAAGGTGACATCTCTTGCTTGTATTGAACTACCTAGTCTCAAGTACACGCAAAAAAATGTGATAAATAGGAATTATTTATTGGAAACTTACTCAATTACGAAACGTTAGCAATTGTTGTTGACAAGATGGCGTCATACAATAAATTCTATCGATATTTGTTGGAAAAATAAGCTAGGTATTAAAATCAAACTTAAACCAAGGCGAACCTATCCAAACAAAATCTTCACATACCGTTGAAGGCATCCCACGTTTAGCGCTATCTATTTCCTACTTCTTGCATTGTCATCACAAACATTTACATACTCATTATAACTCACTACACATACCATGGAAACTTACAAATGGCACAGATAGTTGTTTTTACTGTGAAGCTATGTTTATTTTTAAGGTTAAATGAACATTATGAAGTCGCTGAAGGAGTTAGTTTACCGCGTAGTTCACTTTACCAACATTACTTGGATTTTTGTCAAAAGTCTGCCTTAAATCCTGTCAATGCTGCCAGTTTCGGCAAGGTATGTTATGTGCTGATTAGGTGTATAACAATAATATCTTTACTCGCAATGTTCCATTAATTTCATTGGTTTTTATGTATCGATGTATATTAGATAATACGTCATAATTTCCCAAATTTAAAAACCAGAAGACTTGGAACCAGAGGACAATCAAAGTAAGTACAAACAACTAAAAATGGTCGACAGGTACAAGCAAACAAAGTTTTACAAAGACATTGATTAATGCTTAACTGCTAAGTAAGCATTGTAAATTTTATGCATCGTTTTCAGATATCATTACTATGGTATAACCATCAAAAAGAGCTCACCATATCATGAAACACTTCTAAATAATGGACGACAACCGTATAATCAAACGTAAGACATTCACACCAGTTATAACAAAGACATTTGACCAGTTCCATAGCTTGCCCGATAAGCGAGGGACCAGTATTCAACAATACATTCATAGTTGCCATACTTTGCTTCATTGAAAACATTTTTTTTCAATATTATAGGCTTTATAGCATTCATATATGAATATTACCCTCCCCTTTCCTCACTCAATTATCGAGCTAGCTACGCTACTGCATTTAAACATCTTAATCCCAAAGTTAAGATTAATAAGTTGAAAATAAACTATGATTACTATCATAAGATTCGTAATCATAGTTTATTTTATTTCTATCATTGATATGCAGTAATTTTTTGATTTTAACTTAACGTTCAACCCACACGTTTAGATATTCCACCACAAAGAATTCAACTCCGACAAAAAATCAGGTGTGACTTTAAGTCTACATTAGCCCTATGACCATCTTAAGAATGAATATTATTCATTTATGAAATACGTTGAGCATTTAAAGATTGCAATCCTGTTAAAAAATCGGATGGGAAGGTAGACGGAATAGCCCCAAAACCTACCCTGTTTATGCTTGATTGTAAATTTTACCTTTGCCCCCGCTCCATGTTTTCTCTGATGGGCATTATTTTATTTAAAGATGTCATTTATGCATTTTTAGCTGAACAATACATCAAAACATTCAACCCATTCCCAGCAACATTCTTTAATGTCATCGTCAGGAGGCACTTTACTTCCATCATTTCCAAAGATCGAATCTTTAAAATTACCTTCCTGCATCCCTAAAGACAAGGTAGAAATCTCTGTAAATCATCTCAAATTGCAGTCACGTAAAGCTCCAGATATTTATGTTTAATCGTCATCTAGGTTAGAACTTTTCTGATCATGTATCGCGCACATTGTCAGAGGATTTTGGATACGATACTGCGAGCCAATTTTGGAGAGGTAATTAAAACAAATATGTATGTTGAGCTCTGTTTCACTATTGGAAGACGTGTGAAAATAATTTCAAGTAAGGTTATTTTTTCTGTTTCAGGTTCAGAAGTTTTTCGTCCATTTTTGGCAAGGTATGCCAGAACATATTCTTGCTATATTAGGCTGTCATGAAGTAATCAACTTGATCGGAGTCTGCGATGAAATATTGTTCAAGGTAAAACAATGTTGAGTGTGAGCAATGTCATCTTACGTTTTTGAACGAAATTCCACAAGCAATAAAGAATTTTTATTAAATATGGCATATCTGTATCAAATGCCAGTCATTTTGTTTTTGATGAAGTAAAGAATAAAATGTTATAGGTTTTGATTTTTATCCCTTAGGCAATAGAATGTGTTTTAATACCAGGAGTTCTTGAACCACTTCCTGCCAGGTATAACGATGATACGATGATTTAGTAGAAAAAATCCGGAAAAACATAAAAACATATTTTTTTCACTTTGTTCTTAGTTTGACGCAAGCAATTCGGCAATTTGCAACACAGCTTAACTCATGGATAGAATTGTCTTTAACCCACCTTCCAGACGAGCTCAAACAGAAGAAACTTAATGGTAATTGCTATTTCAATGAGTTCCATAGTATTGACTGTGTATAAACTTGTCTCTAGTTAAGAATGTTAATAAATCTTCCCTATTTCATATTTAGTGGCTAAAACGTTTTCAAAATCACTTCGTCGAAAAACCTCACTCACTCACTTAGCGCAGGCCGCAAGAACTGTTCTTCACAGCAGCGAACCAGTAATGCAGATGGCCAGTGATTGGAAAACTATTGACTTTGATGAAATCACGAATCAAACTTTATGGACGTTTTCTTCAAGTCCTGATACGGACTACCTCAAAATAGAAACATGTAAGTTTATGTCAGATAACAAGATATTTTGGTCCAAAAAATTTGTGAAGCAAATGGATTAACTGATGTAATTTTTTCAAACGATTCTTTCCAAACGTTCCACTTGCACTTTTTGCTTCGTTTTGAACAGTTTGACTGTTCGTGCTAAAGTTTAAAATCTTAAATTTTGATCTTTAGAAAAGTCTTTTAGAAAAATTTAAAGCGATTTCATCAATTTAAAATCTATTAACATAGGTAAATGTTAAAACAATACTGTTAATATGAGTATCGATTCATGAACAAAAGTGCTATTTGTCATATCCAACAAATCTTGGGTGTCGATCATGAAGAAAAAAAAGTATTCATAATATCTAACCAATTTTGCCAATCAGTTCTTCAACAGTTTACCCAACTTCTCGAACAACAAGCCAACATTGATCAGTACGCCGAATGGGCCAGCAATCTCGTGGATCAATGTCTCAAGGTTAGCATATCAGTTGCTTTGATGAAATTGCTTTCATTTTTGTGGTACATTATTTGGAAATCTGTTGTACCATATTTATTTTTCGTATGAATTTTAAAGAGTTTAGAAAAGGATGAAAATGAGGAAAAGGTAAAGGATTTTTCAAGAGAATTTCTTCTAAAATGGTCGTTCTTTGGCAACCAAATCATGCGTGAGCTGACCTTGAAAAGTGCTCAGAGTTTTGGTACAGTATTCAATTTTGCAAAAAATTTGAATGTAAAAATCTTGTATTCCACAATTGGATTTGAAATATAAATGTAAACAAGACTGACCATTAAATTTACAGGCTCATTTCACTTGCTGCACATCCTACTAGAAGATTACATTGTTTATTGCGTCGAATGCAAAACATCACGTGACCACCATCAATCACATGCATACAAAGAACAAAACATCCCAGTAAACAAATGCGGTGAGTTGTTGTACTTGAATTATTGGTGTAAAATAAGTGCTTATAATAGAATTTATTACTTAAAAAATCCCAGCATCAATAAATGAAATGCAAATACAAGAAACCAAAGCTGTAAATGAAAGTATGAAGGTGACGATAAACAACTTTGAAACTGAAGCTGTGAAAACAACAACTAATCAAAATATCTCTGGCAGAGAAAATTTTAATGGAACCAAATCACCAATAGAAATTGATGATTCAAGTGATCAAATGGAAATTGAGAATCCCCATACAGATGTTATACCTGCCACTGACGCTAATACTTCATGGAATACAAAATCAAGATTATACAACACTTCCAAAACTAACAATTACACACCAGAAGGAAGATACAGTGGAACAATGTTGGAAAGATCTACTGATATGACGAGTGGATCTTGCCTAACTTACGTGCCAAGTTTTGATGCATTAACCCCTTTCAATCCGAAAGAGTACTCACCTGTTCCTCAGGATACACGATCGTATTTTGGGAGATTTTATATTCCGAATATGGTTGAAACACTTTGTACAAGAAATTTTTATTCTCCAGTTAACCGACATTTTTCTCAAGAATCAATACCCGAAAGAATAGTTTATGAACGACAATTATTTAACCGTTTACCAACAGAAAACAATTCTTCTGTCATGGGAATGTTTTGATTCAACGATGAATTCTTCATTTCGTACACAAAACCATTTTTGTCGTTAGGACAAAACGTTACTGTCTCGTTAAATCAACAAAAATATGATCTTAATGCTAGTATCGTGTTGTGAATACTCGGGATAAATTGAAGTTCTCTTTCGAAGTATTTTTGAAATCATCAATCATGAATTTTTACGGCCGACCTGGGCATCTTACAGTTAAGTAAGACATAAGTTAAAAAAATAAGTTAGAATTTTATTGTTTAGAAGCTTTTGCAGGGTTGTTATGTGCTCTAAATAAAATTGGATGACAGTGTTTGAACATCAAATAATTTACAGTGTAAAAAGGAAATTAATTTCCTTACTTTCCAGTAATTTTCTAGCAAATTAAAAGAACAAAAGTTTTAGTTTAAATCATGTTTGATTTCATACCCGTTCATTTTGTATTCACAAAACGTCATGTGTTATAGAAACGTGAAAACATTTCATCTTTCAACAAAAACCTGAGGGTGAAGCTCACCGTTCCATATCATCGAAATAACTCCCTCTCTCGCGGTTACGTTTTAACACCGTTTTGACGCTCT
The DNA here is from genome assembly GCF_021976095.1 of Xenia sp. Carnegie-2017. NCBI lineage: Eukaryota > Metazoa > Cnidaria > Anthozoa > Malacalcyonacea > Xeniidae > Xenia > Xenia sp. Carnegie-2017. The sequence goes on along the minus strand of NW_025813485.1, from coordinate 1,249,314 downwards.
CCTGTAACCCGCACAAGCTTTATCCTGTTAGGTCTCTATATAACACTTTGTCCTTTACGTAACTTCATTAATTTCTGTACTAAAATATATAGTTGAGTCCTCGATACGTGAGGGGAACAGTATTCATATATGCATGTTAAAATTAAAAGAACTTAATGCGATAAAACATGAATATATGAATAACCTCCCCCCCCCTCACTTATCGAGCTGGCGACGTCACAGGAGACAGCAATGATTATCATGCGTTAATTTATCTGAAAATATAAACAGCACAACGGTTGTGTATTAAATGGCAAATTGTAAAAAAATGTCCTGCACTTTAATTTCTATTTATACTTTTGTTTATCTTTCACTTACATTGTCTGAGCATAGCACAAGTAAAACAGTTCTAAACGTTTCATGCACTGCTGACAGAACTGACTATATGCTGACAGGTTACTAGGTGTGTTTGTTATGTGGACATAAAGCTAAAAGAAAGAAGTATAAATTTATCAAAAATAAAATAGACATCCGAGATTGTGGCAAATACATGGCGAGCTTGAAAGATTCATTGCATGCATAGAACACGAGGTCAATTTGATTCTTAAAATACCAAACTTTGATACAATCTTAATGTATGGAAAAATCGTTTTTGTATATGATCATATAAAACGAGAAAAAGCTTGGTGCAATAATTTTGCAAAACAATAATTGCACTTTTGCAAGATTTGCTCGCTAACGAGACATAGTTATGGATTTTAACAATGATTTATGATAAGTACGATAACTCTATGAATAAACTTACTGTGTAACTAAGTCTGCACAACACTTGATGTGCTTATAAGCTAACTGAACCTTAACTCAGACTTATACAGATACAATGCATTCAAAAACTTTACCCACAACTTATCTTACAAAACTGATATATACTAGAGCATGCCCAAGCCGTCTTTGTCGGCTAAACAGAAATCAAGTGAATGTATAAGAATAATTTCCATTCAAGTAAAAAATCAGTTGCTGTCGCTCTTTCATTTTGCAAGCAATCATTCCATAAAGATAAAGCAAAAGGCATATCAACATGAAGATGCCCAGACAAGAATGAAGGTGATTTGATTTTGATACTATAATGAATTATTTGATATGCATAATGCGTGCAGTCTATAAGTAAATGAAAGAAATACAAACTGAAAGGTTAAGAAAAATTGCTTTATAATTATTACAACAAAAGCTTTTCCGTTTTGTAATTAGTTGAACTTGAACCCTAGTTGGATGCCACTTAAAACGCAAGAAGAAAACATGAAACCTCACACGACATTTTACATGTATAAGGCAAATAAATATTGCCATGTACATAAGCAAATCCATAAAGACAACCTTAGTTTTTTAACATAAGTTTTGATGATGACGTAATAAACAAATAAAAGCGAAGTTACAAGTTCATGGGAATAAGACGAAAATAAGAAAGCAAATATCACGCAATTATTGACATGACATGTGTGGATAAATCACGAAAGAGAGGAAAAAGCACACGTTAAAATAAAGTGCATTTGTTACAGTTGCAGAAAAATAATTTGAAGTTTAGACCGCGGTGCAGCATGATCTTTTCGAGTATTGGTTCAATCATGATGCATATTTTGAACATGCATGCCAGAGTTGTCAGTCTAACTCAACTCACTGAATGGCAATATTATAACTGTTAGAAACTGCATAGTAACGATTTCATCATCTTGCGCTCAAGCCCAATTTAGATAAAAATCAGTGACCAAGCAACTTGCTGACGTAATCATTACATCAAGTTCATTTCCTCTTGTCGCCAATGTCACCAATGAACCCAATAACGTCAGCAATCTTCAACAATAATTATTATCAATATATTTTTTTTACTAATACAATTCAACTTTAAGATATACAACACAAAAACTTTATTTGCTGATTTCTTAGGTAGAGATAGATCGATGTTAATCGAGCTAGAAATGAGGAGTCAATTACTAGCTACAAATCAGGCCCATCGTTTAACAAAATCGGGACAGCGCATTACTTTTTCTGTCGCTCATATAAATTGCATTGTTGTGCGGTAATTTGAGAGGTGTAGGGAATTGAAATATACATTAAAAGTCCATTTTACTGTTTAGTACAATCCCCCTAATGTCAGTCTGAAAAATTCATTAAAATTACATTTATAGCCTAACTGTTGTCTTTCTAACAAATAAGGGAAAAATCATACATTTAAAGACAATTGATATTTATTTATTAACTGTACCTGTCCTTCGAACGTATCATCTCCAGTAAAAAATTATACATCCTAAGAATTAAATATTTAATTTTTAAATAAACGGATATAGTCCATAAAATAATATAAAATTAGAAAATATGTTTCCAAGCTACACAATGTTTAAAAGTCAAAAGATGCTTTGTCTTACTTACAGATTTTGGGTTTGTGTATACTGATGCTACGTCAATAACACAGTTTTAAGTGTGAATTACTTCCTGACCATCCCTATGGCAATAACCGAGGCAACGAAGAGAGAGTGTTTATAACAAAAATCGCACTTGAAAACTATTTTTAGCTGAAATTTAATCAGTATTATCAAAATATACAACGTATTACATTGTTTCTAACAAAAGAATTTAACAATATAACATAGAAGCTTTAATGATCGCTTTTAATAGAGTAACGCGTTTTATTTTATCGGTTTGAAATAGGTGCAATGACATTACATTTACAGAATTTAAGCCTTATTTACTTGAACTACCAAACAGAAGAAAGTTTCATGACATACCGAGCTTTTGAAACAATGTTCAAATATTCTTTTCAATATTGCAAGTTTAATTCTTTGAATGAATATTTGAAGTAACTTTCAAAGCTGAAGTCGACAGTAAAGGAATCTTATATAACAGTAATTTCTGAATTTTTTTGGTCCAAAACATTCAATATATTTAGGGCAGCCATCAAAGGATAGAGACCAAGAGAAATAAGATATGTAAAAATTTAAAATTTAAAATATATATTCTAGGAATGACGGCAGTCAAATTTTTCCAAAATAGAAAAAAAGTGATTAAAAGTTAACATGTATATTTCTGACAAATAGCGTTATACTAATGTTGGTCCAATGACCCTTACATATTCTATCACAAAAGATAAAGACATATTCATTGAAATTTTTGCTAACGTCACCCACGCCAAAGTAAAAAGCAACGGATATTAGCTAATATTAATGATATAATCTGCAATCTTCGTGTCAGGCAACATGAAATGATCTCTAATGATTAACTTTCATTTTGACGTAAAAACAGCCAGCTTTCTGCTTACATAAACTATACATCATGATAGTGATAATGGATTTAAAACAACTCAAATTACTCTAAAGGTCTCCAACTTGTGCAATAAATCATAACTAAATAAGCGAATACTTGAATAATAGAAAAAACTAATACAACGCTATACATTAAAAAGATGATCAAAAGTCAAAACCTCACGATAAAGCGTTCTATCCAACGGTTATACATCACATAATAAGGTCATTCAAAAATTTGTTATCATAAGCAAAAAATAACCAACACATTACGTTCACACGGGAATGAGCGTACTCAGACAACACTCGACCGGTAAGGTTATATGGATAGATTTCAACTGATAACTCTTCAAATCGGATAGAAGTGATACAACGCAGAAGATAAGTATAGTAAAAAAATGAAAGCGGAGTATATAACTACCAATAATTGTTGTTGTTAATTTAAAAGAAAGGTCTGTGAATTTTACTTTAGGGAGTCTAAATTCAATTATTGCTATCTGATGAAACAACAAAGTTCTTAAAGTAATAATCATATCGCCATAAACATAACTATATAAGACAGGAAAGTAGCAGCTACTAACTACGTAGAATAAATATGCCAAGATGAACATAATATAGGTACGTGTTTAGTTACGACTACATTACGCAATATTTAAAAAATACAAAGCATAAAATAAAACAAGCTTTTAATCATGAAATACTTTGTATGCTTTGTACAATAGAATACAAAAGTTTGTAAAATTGATCATAAAAACTCTTTATAATAAATATTATATGGGAAGCCTTTAAACACTTTTAAAATGCATGATACACGGCATATACCCTGATTGAATTATATTTAACAACATGAGCGGTCTTTAGGTTTTTAAATACAAAAGATTAAAAAAAATTTCGAAATATTGTTCACCTAATTTCAAATATAAAATCAGAGCGCTGGACATCAAGTTAATCCCTTTTGGTTTACATTTTCTTCAATCTGGGAAGCAAGCCAAACACAAATATGATAACATCATTTGCATGAAACAATTTTATCTTTTAGACAACACCACAACAACAATGCTCTTATTTATTATGATTAACCATAGTCTATTGTAGTAACGTGTCCTTAGGTGAAGCCTTTCATATCAAAGACAGCACAAAAGATTGCCGATGGCTGTAGATTATCACCTGTGTTGATTGGCTGTAGCTTTGAGTATCCATCTGCGAGCTCACAATATCTAGTATCCGGCTGTGAGCCACAGGATACCATTCAAACACTGGTAAAAAATACCGCCAACATAGATCTCAAAATTTCATCGGAGATGACTAAAGATGATGACTAGAAGCCACTAAAGCGAAGCCAAGACTCTTTTGCTTGCGATCATTTTTCTTTATTGAGCAAATATGCACTAAAAAGAAGCAAATTTCACTGCCGCACCAAAAATAAAACATATTTATCGCACATCAACATGTATGTTTATGTCAAGAATTGATTTTTAAAAATATATAGTCTTGACGTTTTTCGTTTGTGAACATTGAGATGTGAAACTAAATGTGCTTTAATTTTATAGCAGTAATAGTTTTGTGTTTGTTACCTACTAAGTTAGTCGGCAGCACTAATTACAAGGTACATTAGGAATGATTTTCCATAGACAGACTATAAAGATCTTTTGTTCGACTTTGTTAAAAATCGCTTTACTTGATTGCCACCTTCTGTGATGAGAAAAGGTTTCCAAAGAGATTCTGTCTCATGCAGCCATGCAATGGCAATACGCACATAGCATGAAGAATAACTCTCTTTGCGACATTTTAACCTTACACATAAAAAGACAATTTTTCTACTTGTAACACTAAAATCAATGCACATAAAATGACAAACTGTTTTATAAGTGACATTTGAATCAATGCACATAGAATGAAGCTTTCTCTAAGTGAGACATTTACATCATAATAAAAACAAATTGTTAGAACAATAAAATGTATATTTCCACTACTGTACAAAAAATTTCTCAAATATATTTTTACAAAAAAATAGACGACTAATAAAAATATTGATTTCAAATAGAAATTTTTTTTGTATTTGCAATGACTTAAATATTTAACGTTTAAAGACAAGTACCTTTCTAATTAAAAAACTTATGTACTTTGAAGAAAAATATGTACTTTGCGCACGATATCTGTAAAGATTGTTAAAAGTTATGGAATATAACTATGTTTTATGATGCTTCAAAGAGTCCTATGAATATGAATATTCGTGTCGGTTAAATCTTTATGTTCCAGACCTACAAGCTGCATGTAATATTCTTTACAACTTAATGCTTAAGTTTTTTGCGTTCGTTACAGCAAAAGCATACATTGTGAACTGTTTAATTTCGTTAGAGTCTAGCTAGACTCTATAAGGCTTTGCAGCGGACTTTTCTCGCGAATGTGTGAATTGATTGAAATAAATGAGAAAGTAAGACAGCTACGTACAGCAGGCAATCATTAATTCTCTCCAATTCACGTGTTATTAAAATTAATGCTCACGGAGGGGCACGAATTGTTCATTCTTCACATTGAAAATCACCGATCATAAATTAGAGGTAAAACCACCAAACTGCAAGTAAATGAGCGGGAAAATGAAGGTAAACAAGTTGGTGTGTTAGGTCAGGTTACAAATACATATTTCCACATGGTTTATATCCAGTACTACCAATCCTATTATCTTATGACAAACATGAAACACGACGGGTTGGTTTCGAAGTAGGTAGCTAACAGACAGGCAGAATACACATTATTTAGTTCTAAACCATGAAATTAAGTCGCAAAATCCCACTCTTTAACCCATTTTCATCTATTTGTTGATGTTATGAAATCGCTAGAATGCATTACAAGCAATTTAAACACTTTTTCATGAGAATTGATAGGATCAAACACCAGACGCCGTCTGGTGCCAAATTGAAGAACGTGTAAACATGATGAATACATGAAACATGTTTTATCATTGACCGTTTGTTTTAACGCAAAAAAAAAACTAGTAATGAAAATTCACGACACATCGCTCGTGAATTGTCACAACTAAATAGCACTAGTTATATTTAAAACGAAGCCCCTAGGTTGCTATTCTATATTAACTATTATGTCCATTACCGCAACATCCGCTTCTTTTTAAATAATGTTGTATCAGTTATATACAAGTCTTTTATAAAGTAACCTGATACGACCATAAACACTGACAAACTGAAGACTCATGGATTTTATACATGTGTGATGTGTCATGGACGATTGTAACACTAGGGTAACGAAAACAGAAAACAAAAGTTTGGTCTTATTTTATTTAAATGTAAATAAACCAATTAAATAAACTTCGAAAACCAGAGTTAAGTTTCTGGTTTAATAACTGCATCGAAATAACTTGTTGGTTGACAAGTAAATGTTTTTATACGCAAAAAGATTAGTTCTTGCTCGAAGTTTCGGTCTAAAATGCTAATAAAAGATCAGATACATAATAATAAAACATTTGCGTTCATTATTATTTTTTATTTAAACATAATGAGGTATATATTTAGGACAGAAGAAAGAACATCAAACAAGAAAAGGATAGGGTATCACCATGGAAACGATTTCCCAAAGGCATATTATGACGTCAGTTCACACCCGTGACCACCACCTAAGATGAGTAATGATTTAACGCAGTATTTTGCGTATTTTTGTGAAGTTCCTGCGAGCAAACCACACACTCGCTTCATTTGGTAGAGCAGACAACTACACTTGCCTATTTTAGGGGACAAGTAGCGCAACTATGACTTTGAAAAGCAACAAAGCTGTTGTAAATATACAGAGTGATTCAGAAAATGATCTCGAAGCGTTATTTCGTGTTATACGACCAAACGAGACAGCAGGAAAGAAAGAACCAGCATTGCCAATGCGCATGAGAAAATTACCGCCGTCATTTTTTAAACCAAGTTCGGTGGATCTTGAAGGAAAGCAAGATGTCAAAAGATCGCCACAAATTCACAATGGTACTGGCCTTGTCATAGCTCATTCACGAGCGCACTCTTCTCCTGCCTCATTTACTGTACCCAAATCAAGTAAAAAAGCTGTAAACCACATGCAAGTCTTACACATGAGATCGCAGTCATACGATTCAAGTGAATCAAACAACGATATAACTGGTCCACTACCACCAGGATGGGAAGAAGCGACTACATCAGACGGGCAAAAATATTTCATGAAGTAAGTTCACGCCATTAAGCACTCGATATTCATAGCTTTAAATAAAGACAACTAGCGTCAATTGCCTCCTAAAGGTAGACTAATTGAACAGTAGAATTATATTACAACTGGTTGAGAAAGCTCAAGAATATGATGCAACTGTTCATTTACTGTAAACGCATTCATAAAATAATCGTCATATATTCAAACTAATACAACAGAACAATTGAAGCCGTATACCCGACAATAATAATATCTACATAGCAACTTGGCAAAGGTTACCACTTTTGCTCTTTAAGCGACTTGGCTTTGTATATGTACAAAATTGAATACAATAGTTTTCAGACAATTTATTATAGTTATTAGCTATTCTGCGAAGTGTTCAAAGATACTTTTGAAATTTTTTTATGTACGGGAATGCACATATAAATCATAAAAGTGTATATATCGGTTCGTTAATCTACACTTGACAAACAAAGAGATATGGCGCTTTTCAATATGACGAAGATTTAAATGCCTGGAATACATAAAATAAAGACAGTTTTCATAAAATCATTTGTGTTTATCAAAATAATAATGTTATACGGGTAGCAGTTGTAATCATTTAGTTGCTTGTGACATGTATCAGTTGAGGAGATTGAACTAGGGTCGGGCGGAAATATATATTTCGCCATAGAAATACAGTGAAAGGTCAGGGAAAAAAACATATTTCACCATCCTTTTTAAAATTACACATTGGTAAACTTTAAGTCACTCAAGATAATTAGGTTATGACTTACTTAAAAGCATCAACAATTTGGAAAAAGTATAGACAAGATTGGCAAATTAAAAACTTGAATAACGACGTCGCAGTAAAATAACGATGTCGCTTTTTCATTTACTGTATAGTCATAATGATCAATCAACGACTTGGCAAGACCCGAGAAAAGCAAGATCTTCCTCAAATCTCGCAAGCAGCCAGCAAGGTTTAACCGATGGCTGGCAGCAATCAATGGCTCCCAATAGCAATAGAGATGTGTATTACATGAATCATATGAATTGCACAAGTTGGGCAGATCCACGTCTATCAAACAATGTAAGTCCTGTACAAAATCGTACTCCGGGTCCTCCTTCCTCTCAGTCGCCAGCTCGTAATAACGGCTTGGAGAAATGTAACCAAATGCAACTACAACGCTTACAGATGGAAAAACAAATACTGCAAAGACGACAGCAACAACTGCTTCAACAAGAAATCGTCATTAAACGGGGATTGCTGACAAATGAAGAGGAAAGTAGTTCGATGTTATTGAACCTTAGTCGTGAAGCATTTATGGGTATACCCAACAATGATCCACAACCACAAGCAACCCTAACAAGCAGACACATCAGAGAGGAGTCTGCTGACTCTGGACTAGGCTTAGGTAATTTTTATCCGGGTTCTGACCTTGACATTGTCAACGGAACCTTTGACGATGGTATTCAAGACAATTTTGGATCGAAAGAGAATCTTCAACAGCAAACTAACAACAATAACTTAAGACCTGGGCAATTACCAGATTGTTTTGACCTAATGCCTAGCAGTAACGTCGATGTAGGATTAATGGACGGTACCGAATCAGTGATAAGTATGGATACGGATGATTTGGGTGTCGGACTTGATCAAATAAATTCAGACTTCATGTTAAGTGACGTCGAAGGCTCTTTAGGACCAAGCAATTTCATTAATAACTTAAATTGGGTTTAAATCACATAAATTCCTGATTGTCAATGCATCAAATAATATATCTACGTCAACTGAATGACGCCAAGAAATGATCTAATGCGATCAGTAAAGAAACTTCTTTTGACTTTTTTAAGGCAGACAACTTATGATACTCCGTTAATGTGGGCGTTTGAGTGTTTAATAACTCGTCATCGTACTTCCTTTTGGTTCAAAATAGTGGAAGCAAATTGACAACACGCCTGTGAAGTTATCACAGATTCACAGTTTACAATTGCGAAAGACGATTAAATTAATATTTGATAAAGAAAGACAAAAGAACCGGTATTGTATTATCACGTCTCATGTTACACATCTTTAGCTAGCTCAAATAAATCATCGTTTGGATCAGGAAGGAAAGCTAAAAGCGATTTGGTTTTGTTATTACGTGTTATTTCAAGTTTCACCTAGTTCAAAGTTAATTACAACCACACCCATAACAGAACAAACTTCTAGTATTGTCTCAAAACAATGGCAATTAATATTAAACGCTCAAAGATATTGGACGCTTATGGCGTGTTGGCGTATGTGTGAGAAACAAATTAAAGAACAGCGTCCGCCTGTCGGTTTTCTTGATATTCATACATGCACGACACGGTTTTAAAGCACACAGCATGCACATAATACTATTCCAATATATGTATTTTTTATGTTTCCATTTGTATAGAGTGGATGTATTGTTTCCGCTTTGAAAGAATTCTTTAAGGCATTTTTGTTGATGATGAAAAAATATTTTGATAGCAATGTTACGTGGGATTATGTTTCCACAGATGGACTTAACAATAACTTAACATCGGTCTAATTGACGTTATTTGTAAATAGCTTTTATACGTAAATTAACTATTTTTATGCATTAAACAGTTGTTCGTATTTTTAACATGTAAATGGTTTTATTTACGAGTCCTAGCTCATCTTTCACGGTTAAATTATGATTGGGGAATAGTGGCAGCAACTGTCTGGAAAGTGCCCATTTAATTTATCAATATAACAACATCAAAACTCTGACATTATGCCCCAAGAAAGACGTCACACCTTACTGATCAAATCAAATAAACTGCCAAATGAACACTGCAGTAACAGCTATCTGACATAGCGAAGATGTCGGCAGGATATCACACATTACGAGTTGAACAATCTGCAAAAATCCATATATAACTAAAGTCTTACAACTGTATACGCAACATATTTACATTCCGAAAGCCAGCTGCACGCAACAACTGGATTGTCATCACGCGACACATAAGATAATTGAACAGATCACCATCCAAATTGAAAGCAAAGCAACAATTACTCTTCAAACAAATTTCATCATTTTGCCGATAAACTAGCTTTTCGACTCAAACATATTACATATATGTCGTTCACAATGAGACGGTTTTCACTTTAAAGTAACTGAATTTTAAATCTTTCTATTTCTTAATGTAGAAAAATAAATAGAAGACTTGGTCATTAGAGACTAATAGGTGACGTATAACTTATGAAATTAAACTAAGTCTTTATGTACAATTGAGTAATAAGTTTATGCAGTGAAATTTTAAAGACTAGGCATCTAAAATTTCGCGAACATTAGAAAAATAAAAGTATAATTATCAACTAAACTACGATAATTGTATTAAAAAATACATTACGCTCATTAAAACTTATAAGTTACTGTTTCCTCTAGTTAGATGTTATGAATCAAAAGCTAATTTCAAATGCAGACAGAAGTCACATATATTTGTTATTTTATCAATTCTTTATTAAAATAAGTTCGGAAAAGCAACTGTCATCGGGACAAGCATCTTATTAAATTGTTAAGGTTTACGATGTGTAATTAAAGTAAACTCAGCTTTTTACTTTTCATACAGTCGGATAATGGCGTTTAGTTACTTCTTCATGATTCCAAGTGAACAAAAGTAGAGGAATTATTGTTGCAGTTGATATGCGTTGTTGACAAATATTCACATTCATATGTAAATATTGAGATCAAGCGTCATATGCATATAATTCCCCCAGAATATATTATTTAAAGAAATATTTACTAAAAACCAATGCTTAAAACAGAGCATTTAACCACAATCTTCTGATCCTCACTTGAAAATCACAAACAATTTATGAAAACAAGGCCGAATGCTCAAGACGTACACTAAATCCGTAGGCTGAAATATTACTTCACACTAGAAATATTGTCGTCTTAGGCTGAAGCACTGGCTTTATAAGACATATGGTGCAGGTTTTTGCAAGTGCGCGCGACGAAAATAATGTACCAAACAATGGCTTTAAACAATTAGACATCTCAACTTTTGACAGTGCCGTAACAAATTTAATTAAATGGCAATAAAACACAATCAAGATGACAAAACTGGAAATTCAGTTGACCAAAAATCAGGTTGTAAAATACTTTCTACTTTTCAATTTTTCACAAAATTTCAAAATAACTTTCAAATGACTTGCTTTGCTAGGTTAGACGATTAACAATAAGACAACGCTGCACTTTATTGTATTAATCGCATCCGTCATTTAAAATGCGTGTTTCCTGAATAGACTGAGGCTGAAGTCGTACTTGATTCAGCAATACGCAATTTTGTACCTTCTTACCATACAGTTTTCACTCATACAATCTTAATTGTTACAAAAAAAAAACAACTTCCTTTTACACGTCTTTTTTATTCAGTGGTTCGTAGTTAAAACATATTGACATCACTAAAAGCAGAGTTTTCCTCACACTGTGGTCTAGTAATTACTTCCTGTGTTGAGCAAGCATGGCTATTTTGCTAACAATTTCTAGTAAAGTGTATTGTATCTCTCTTCATTTCTGCCTTTAATCATAATAACTCCCTTACCAAGGAAAAAAATTAGATTTCGAATTATCTTATTAGCAGCTTTAGAAGACACGTCGTCTGCTGCCTTTTTGTAAATCGTCCTAAATAGCTTTAACAACATTTAATACACTTTGATAATTAAACCTGACGACATAACAAATAAAATATATCATCTTCGGGAAATAGGAGAAGAAAAAATTCAATTTACCAAAAGTTTGTTATTCATTAAATTATTCTCCAGATTTTTTTTTATTTACGATAAAAATCGTAGAGGGAGATCCTAAGATTCATCAATACTGTTCTTTTCACGAAACAAGCAAAACGCATATCTGATATCATTTCCAACGAACCCGTTGTTTGAAAGTTTACTTTGTTCACAATAAAGAGTCAAATGCCGACAAAAACAAATCTCATCGTGCTAAATTATGACAACAACAGGAAACCATTATTTTCTCACCCAGGGACGTGCAATGTCAGCAGCTACCACTGTCGGTGAGATACCGCTAATAATAATGCTTAAGAAGATCCTTTGAGGTTCGACCATTTTTTTTCATACTATCTTGTCATTGACAAGCTTACGGCAATTCTATGACTACACATATTTTTACAGGAAGATAAAAGTGGATTATTTCTGCACCTACGCAAATTTACTGCACCCTCTGCTGCAGTAAATAGCCCATTTATACGTCTAGTTTACTATTTATGAAAAAAAGCTTTTTACCTTGAGAACTAGCAATTTCAAATAAAATTTCTTAGACGAAACGTATGTTTGACGGCCAGTTGATTAACTAGTATTAAGAGGAGATTTCGAAGCGACCGAGTTTCTGTAAAAAAACTGACGTTGAGAGCCAAGGTTTAACCAGACACAAAATCATAATATGTAGACGTGCATCGAATCAAAAACTCAAGGATACTTAGCTGGTAAGAAAAAAAATCCCTTTCCCTCTTTCTTTTGCCTAAGGATACCTATACAACGTTGTATATTGGGAAAAAATATTCCTAGTGAAAATCAAAATATCTATCACAAAATTTAAAACATTTTATGTGTATTAACTGTTTTGAGTAGTAAAGTTATGACTGAACAATCTATCTCTACAAACATCCAGCCTCAAACCATTTACTGATACAATCCTATTTAAAAATGACATCAATAAAATATCAGAAAATAAATAGTATTAAATACATCAATCAAAAAAGTTTAAAAAATGTGCAAACTACTGCCAGCTGCAAAATATGTGTTATAAATTTTACTAGCTCCTTGGAACATATTTCACACATGTTAAATTCAGTGTTAATGGATTATGAAATAACACTGCTTTCAGTGTCTAAGCCAGTCAAAATTTCACTCCTACAATGAAAATTTTCCAGCAAACACAATTTTCATTTCTTTAGAAAATTAATTCCATTCATTGCTTTTCCACTGAGTGGCACAAAAAGATTTACATCCTTCAACTATTTAAAAACCAGACTGCTATTTTCACTTTGACTTAATCTGTTAAGATTATGATATCAGATCAAAAAGAAGAACTGCTTCAACTTATAGTACTCTATTTTTTATTTGTGGTTCAAAAAATTTTGTACTTGTTGTACATTGACATGAGTGATATGAAGGAGAGTTCAATGTATGTATGACTGACAGATTGAAGCCTTATGTTATTATTTTATACAGCCTATATTATTTAAAAAGCTTTTAAAGTACTGTAAAATTTGAAATGAATTATTTTGCAGAAACAGATAGTGACTTGATTATTATTATTAAAGTTTATTTATTTTATGAATATTGCAAACAGGAATCTGCTAAAATAAACACTTTCATTTACATTTGGTTGTAAATCTGCTAAGAAATTTGACACCATTACTCATTTGCCATAATAACTAATGTTTAAAAGGCTGCATCATCAGCAATCAGCTTATTTATAATTAAATACCTCTCTCCCTCCTCAATCAATCAATTACAACCTTTATATCATTAATAATTCAATTCCTGCAAACACAACAGTATGCGATATAAGCCACGCTTTTGATAAAAGAGAAACAGCTCAAAGTGATATTTAAATGATTGGTCAATACACTGGGGTTAATCAGAGGCAAGTTTAGAGATGGCAATATTTAAAATATTTACTGAAATTTCACTGTCTATTTTTCAACATTCGAAGCAGTTTTTCAAAAGCAAGTTGATATAGAGGAAATAGACTAGAGTAATGATTACTGCATACCTGCAATTACTTGATCTTCGTTGTTTTCTATGACTTTTTCTCATCTTATATATGGTCACTTCTAATGGACTTTTCAATACAAACAAAATACCAATAGCGTAAGTTTTGAGTTCATTTCAAAAACAACACCACAATTACAATAACCAATTCTGTCATCACCACCAGCAGGCTCATTATGACATTTGATATGCATTGCATACCACGTGACGTTGATATACCATATATGGTGTTGATTCAAACCAGTCCTATGTTCTCAACTGACGCGCGTGTTTTGAAACATTTCGTCGCTTGAAATATCTTTGACTTTGGTAATTTTGGCTTCGTCGGTGTCGGCTATTTTCTTAATTTTACTTAAAAGCGGAATATATTCCATTGATTTCTTTGTCTTTTTCGTGTTGATTTTTGCATATTTATATGAAGTTTAAATTGCAAAATGACTAGTGAAGAAGCTACGACGAACAACGCAGATTTAGACATTATTATGGAAAAAGTTGATCCTAATATCTGTACAGGTAAGTGCAACGTTGTTTAACCGTCTAAGAACTAAAATATAAAGTACATTTGAAATCATTAGCTTTAAATTGCGATTTACGTAAAATTTATCGTTATGAAGTTTTACTAAAAATTGTAATTAATATATTTATTCATCTTGTATAAATACAGACATATGTCACTCATCTTGTATAAATACAGACATATGTGGCTTGATTAGATCTGTATCTAAAAAATCTTATTGATTTGAAGTTGTTTTTTCAAAGTCAAGAATTTCAAAGAATTAGCTTGCATTATAAGCCAGAGCATAAACATAATTTGCAAAGTTAAAACTTAAAAATGATGGTTGATTGTTTAAGTATAAAACGGTTAACTTAGTTTCTTTGTTGGATATGTAAAGCCTGTTGCATAAGAGGTGCTGCTGAGTGGAATATCTTAAAGAACTTTTTTAATTTGTAAAATGATATTTCCAAAGAATGTATTAGCTACATTAATTGTTTAACTTTAACTTCACATAAATCTCTCTATTTTTAGAATTGAATGCCTCAGCTCCTAGTGTGCTCATGAAAGCATGTGTAGTTGGCTCACAGAATAAAGATAACACAGAATTGAATAATGCCTTAAAGGTGACCATGTTTGTTCCTTTTTATATACTGTTTTAGACTTTTTGAACTATTTAACATCATTTGAATGGTTAATCAGTTTTAAGTTAAGTAATAAACGCAAAGACAAATCATTTTGCATGTCCATTTTATTATTCTCATGTATCTATCATTGATCTTGGAAACAACTGACTTGAATGGAAATTCAAGCCTAAACTTGAACTTGTTTATTCCATTTTGCTAAGAGCATGTGCCATGATGATTTTTGACAATTGAATTCAATCTATAATAGATGCTAGATGTAGAAGTTATCTATTCTGATGATGGTCGGGACATTGCTGATGCCTCCACAATGTCGGATGCCGTAGAGATTGTATTTATTTGTGAGCCATTTGAAGGCAAACATTTTGACTATCTATGGAAGGAAGATCATCGAATTGTTGGCCCTTCAGTCATTTATAATTGTGCTAAAGAAAATTTACCTTTACCTTGGTCATCTCGTCCTCTTTATTGCACTTCAATGTCAAATATTGTTGTATGTTTTACGGGATTTAAGGAGAAGAGCAAACTGTCAAATTTATGTGCACTTGTTCACTATATGGGAGGTAGTGTACGTAAAGATTTCAATGGTAGACGTGTCACTCATCTTGTTGCAAATTCTGCTAGTGGTGAGAAATACAGGGTAGGTATGACTATTTACATGCAGTGGTGAAATTCATCACAAACCAGATGTAACTGTTATTTTATTTACTTATTTATTTCCTGGAGAAAGTTTTTACTCCTCGAAGACTTTTTTCAATATGCAAATCACCCATACATGTTATTTATGTTATGTTAACAGTCAATATGTGAACAAAAGTAGTTTTCGTGAAACTGTTTACGTTACTGCGTATAAAAAATGATAATATACAATTATAAATATTAGCTCAAACCATGCCAAAGTAATCTATAACACTTCGCCGTCCCAATAATGAAATGGTGTTTTTACATCGTGTTGTTCTATAGGCTGCTGTAGGACTGGGTACAAGTATAATGACCGAGGAATGGGTTCATAAATGTTGGGATATGCGATCTAATTTGTAAGTTAATACAACAATTAAATAATATTTTCATTATATCAAACATACACTGTAGCTATATTTGTTTTAAAGTGGTCTGTGTTAAACGTTTATGTAAGAATTGTTTTATTATTTTTAGAACATGGAATGCAGAAAATGAGGAAATGGTTAGGAACTCTTTATTTAAAAAGAACGTTTTCTGTTGTTTTTGTTTTCATAAAGACAAATGTAGCAAAGTGAAATATATTGACATTTTTTTCAGATGGACTATAAGCTTCCACCATTTTTCGAATGCTGCTTAACATTTGTGGGATTTCCTGAGGAAGAAAAGGCTCACATGGAGGAAACGACGATTGAACAGGGTAAAGACAAAAATTTGGTCGCAAATAATAGTTTTTTTATCATTCGTACCTGCATAATACTCCCGAACTTGTTCAACAAGTTTGTGTTGAAGGAGTCGATGAGTTCTATGTACGTTCATTAAGTGGTCTGTATCCTTATTACCAAACAGTGGCAGGTTTTACATTACAAGAAAGAAACACAAGAAGAGAAAATGACAACTGTACTTAAATGAATGATATTCTTTTATATTTTTAAGGCGGGACATTCTGCAGTCTTGAAGACAAGAGGTTTTCTCATGTTGTTGTGGAGGATAGCGTTAAAGAGATTCCTCAAGAAGCATTGGAAGTAAAAAATGTAGAAATTGTTAGACAAGAGGTAGTTCCTTCAAATGTATATACGTAGTCTCTATATGTTCAAAATTAACAATATCATACCCATTTGATTCTATGATTCTTTCTACCATTACTCCTTCTCATTCCTTCTCATTTTAGAAATGCTAATTTTTAAATCTTTTCAATGTTTTAGTGGTTTTGGGCGAGTATCCAAGTCGACGCACGCGCTGATTCAGGCTTGTACCTTTTTAAACAGGTATGAATTTCATGAAGAATTTAATCTGTATAAAAAAAAACATTAATGTAGATGGTGTTTAATTTTTTTTACTGCTCGTGCAGACTACCTCTGATACAACAAGATGTGGAACTCCATTGAGCAATCAAAAAAATCGAAAACGACGTCGAATGAAAGAGACAGACGTAATGGAATTGCTCTCACCAGCTAATTCCCCTTGTCACGCACCGAAAAGAAAGAGTAATGATATTTTATCGGTTAGTTCATTCTCAGGCTCATTACTTGACTACACTATGGCTTCTCCTGGTACGCCTCGTGAAGGTAAAACTTGACAAAACTTGATTTTTGAGAATAAACTAAAGCTTCAGTGCAATGATGTTTCTTGTCGATTTTAGACATGTTTTCTACACCAACTAATCAACTAATGCCTGACAATGAAACTGCGGCACCGTTGACAGCAGTTTCACCTCTCAAACCAAAAACAGCGCGTGAACAAGTTGCCTTAGAATTGCTACAAACTGAACGGAACTATGTGGAAATACTTAATACAATTCTAAAGGTACGCTGAAAGTTTTGTTTGTGAGGGATTCTTTTGCTCAACTTCACGAGTTAGATAGCTGCTCTCACTTTAAACTAGGTTTTTAAGCATCCTTTGGAACAAGAAGATCAGAGAGCTGGACCAATATTGGCAGCAGAGGAAATTAAAACAATATTTGGATATTTACCAGACATTCTACAAGTTCATCATCAAATGATGGTTTGTACTATATTAAGATATAAAAATTTTCTTTGCCCAGGTGCATTGAGACCAGATTATATTTCTTGGTAGCAATGTCATGTTCATACTTAACGATAGATGCTTTTACAGGTCGAATTAGAAAATCTTTTATCGTGCTGGACAGAAGATAAATGTATTGGAAATGTTATCCTGAAACATGTATGTAAGATTTATGAAAACACTGTTTTCTGTTTTTCTGAGAAGACCAGTTTAAAAGTTAATGTTGTCATGTGAATATTTGCATATATACGTTCATACTATTTTAGGCTGATGTGCTCATGAAAGTGTATCCTGTATTTGTAAATTTCTTCGAAATGAGCAAAGAAACTGTTATGAAATGTGACCGAGAAAGACCAAGATTTCACGCATTTCTCAAGGTATTGTTTATGCTGGTGCAATAACGTATTGAGATTTGTTTCATAATGTCTGATCTTTTGTTTAATTCAGATATGTCTTAGTAAACCAGAATGCGGACGACAGACATTAGCAGAACTTCTTATCAGACCTGTTCAAAGACTTCCTAGCATGAACCTACTTTTGACAGGTAATTTATACATACGGTACCTTAAGAAAGATAATCCGTATCAATTATTTAACAGCATTATTCATTTCTCCATTATTTAAGAATTGACCAGAACGCATTCGCGCATATTATGCACTTTTTTCTTTCATAGATTTACTCAAACAAACAAGAAAAACAGACTCAAATAACCCTGACATTCTTCCTTTGGAAAAAGCAATTGAAGCTCTCAAAAGTGTTATGACGTTAGTGGATGGTGTTATTATTGAAATAGTCGATTTTTTCTGCTTGGGAAAATTTCAATTGAAAAGTGGACATAACTACTTAAAGTTTTTAAAGTTACATTTTTCATGTTTGAGTATGTATTGTTTTTAGACATATAAATGAATATAAACGAAAGACTGATAGTCAAGTCCAAATGTTTGAAATCATACAAGATATTGATAACTGCCCGGTAATATAATGCACATCATTAGCTGTATGTTAAAATATAGCATCACATGATCTGTTGTATTAAATTTTGAAATTAACTTCTTTTATTTAGCCAAACATTTTATCTTCTCATCGATGTTGTGTTGCAAAAATGGATGGATTCGAATTAAGTGATGTATTTTGTGGAAAAGCGCAACCTGTAACAATGTTTTTATTCAGCGATAGTCTTGAGGTTTGTAAAACTTTGTCAAATTTCATAATCTTGTCAATTTCGTGGTTTGATTTTCAGCGAGAAAAATCTTTTTAATGGGATGAAGCCGTTTTACTTCATAGTGTATTTTCCTAACATACGCCAATGGCGTCTACGTTATCTTCAAGATGAAAAGGTTCTATTGCTTCTTCACTGTTCGAAACAGTAATTTCAAAGAGGTTTATCTGCAGCCATTTATTGATACATATTTATACATGCGCTCACATATAAATGCGTGTCTGCAGCCAGAAATATCTGCTGATATATATATATAATACATAAGAGTACTGGGAGGCCCAAATGGCGAAAACATCTGAGAAGATCGAGTGGCTGATTTTATTCTAAGCAATAAAATAAGTTGTTATCAATTCTGCCTTGAGAATTTATAGTCAGCTCTTTAAAGATTTACTCATACCTAGTTCTATCATCAAATACACTGCAACGTAAGTTATTTAATTTTTCCACCAATGGTATAATCGTGAACACCATTACTTAAGAATTATAAACGAAGTAAAAACCAAATTCACCAAATTGGACAATCAAATAAACATACTTTTCTACAGGCAAGATTATTTAATGTTTTTTAGTAACCCAATTTTTCATTTCTAACATTTAGGTTACAAAACGACGCAGTAACGTTAACAAAAACAGTGCTACATCTTTCCCAATGAAAAGTCCAGCTAGTAAAACACCTCAAAGAGCTTATAAACATCTGGAGTTTATTCCATTGTCGCAATTACGTAAAGTTGTTGATATCATAGAGCAAGATGGTAAGTGTTTTTTAATGCTTAATTTCGTTCTTTTTTACATGCTGTTTATGTTGTGAAATGAAGCTCGAGCAAAGTCGTCCATTTTGAATTTTGACAATTTATAAATTTGAATTAAAAACAGATTATGATTATCATTTTGCATTTTATTTTCGGGTCTATTTTTTCACCTTCCGTAATTACGAAGTTGTACATACTATAAGTAAATGAGTAAATAGATCTAATTAATAGGTTTGGCACAGACGACATTAATATCGAAATTTGTGGTAGACTAGTTCAATCCTTGATAATGAATGTCTTTCACATCTTCTTTTTTACTAGAAAAAAGTCCCTTATATTATATTTTATGTTGACAATAGAATAAGGTTTATTAGTCAGAATTTTACAAAAGATTTTTGCCACATGGAGTGTGTTTGGAATTGCTGGGCTTTTTGTTTAGAAAACCATGATCTATTTGGATTCATGTATCGATCAAGTGACATGATCGAAAGATTTGCAATGCTTCGTCTCGTATCAGATGAAATTTCAAAGGAACTCTGGTTGGAGAAACTTGTCAATGGTTTAGCTAATGCTGCTTCAATTGCAAACAGAGTAAGGATAATCATTTATATTGACAAGCTTAGTTATTGTTATAATTGACTGGTAACCGTTGGTTTTTCACAATATAGGCTGAGTGTTTTACTACATTGGATGCTAGTACATTGGCTATAAACAAGAGTGATTTGGCCTTGACGAATCAATCAAAAATTGGTCGCGCCGTGAGGTATGGTCAGTGTCAGTGTATCTATACATGAACTGCATGCAATTACTACATATATTTTCGTTTTGACTACATTTAACTATTCGTTTACACAACATCGTCTTGTTTTACAGCAAGTAATCATTCAACTTTCGTTTACTCATCGAGATCTTTAAAATAGAATAAGTGAAGCTACGTAAAAACATAAACACACAATTTCCTGCATTTACTTAGCATTCAATATTATCTTTGCAGGGTTGCGAAGAAAACAACGAAAAAAGTAAGCCGTGCTTTTTCCATGAATAAAACTCCAAGAAGCAAAGTAAATCTCGTCAAACGCTCTAATTCAAAGTACGTTCCTTTTTGTGAAGTTATTTCGATTTAAAAATGTTTAGTGAAAAATTTCGTTATTAAGAATGAACTAAATGTATTTTATGAGCGCAGTTTTCGTATTTGCGCTAAAACAAGCATTTATCATACTTTGCATTTGAATCGCAAGAATAACACAACGTTAATTGTCAAACCTGGCGAGAACACTTAGTTAACGCAATAAAGTACAGCGACTAAATGATGGGCAAATACATCTACTTTTGCATGTAGTGTTTCTCCTGGAGGAATTTCGTTAAGTGGAAGTCCTCTTCGAAAATGTACAAAAGAAAATTTACGCACAAGACTGCTGGGAACTGGCGAAGAACCTAAAGTAAGTTAATGGAATTTATTTTTTATCTTCCCGAAAATTAACAACTTGAACAAATTTTAGGTCAAAGAATTGAAATCTGACTTCAAAGCAATGAGTCAATACATGAGTTCTCCTTCATTGTTGCCTGGGAAAACATAGGGTAGTAGCATTGTTTACAACATTTTTGAAAACATCGTCAAAAAAGTTTTAAAACCAATCCTCGTGATCTTTGCCTTGGCTAGCACCGAAAATTTAATAAGAAAAGGATAATATGCATTCCATATTACTTATTTTACATCGTTTATTAGTAGCAAAAAATGATTATTAGAAATAATTTCTCTACTGATGTTTAATGCACAGTACAAATGTTAGTTAATTTTCTTACTTATGATCAATCTAGCAATATATTATATTATACGTTACTTTTACTTTATATTATGATTTTATGATCAAACATTCAATTATTGGTTTAATTTTCATAAGTGTAAATATGATTGATAAAGTTTTGGATACGATAATTACTGATGACTAAATAGTTCACTACAACACAGCAGTAGCAAAGTGTTAGCGTTTACACGAAACTCACAATTTCTTTTCGTGGTATTTTGTAAACCAAACGAACAGCATGTTTGATGCAACCAAATATATTTAATTGAGTTTCAACAGCTAATCTTGGCCATCTTCCAAGTGAGTATTCGTAACTATCAAGTTGCTTATCAACAATACCAAAATTTAAAATTCAATTTTTATCAATTAATTCGTCAGTATTTGTCTTTAGACCAATCATTTCAAAGATAATTCGTAGCTTTTCAGGATCTGCATAGTCCATATGAGAGTTAATGATTTCAGTAAGGTCAACATTCACCAGTTTTTTTGACTCCCATGTAATTTCATGCAGTCCCGCTATACTTACCTGCAAAGAGGAAGCCCTATAGATGAATCTAAGTAGCCAATCTTTCTGACAATAACCGTTAAATATTGTCCCAGCAACAGTATTAGAAAATTGTTGCCATTTCTCTGCACGACCCGTCACAGGTGCTCCTAGCACAATCACATCTTGAATTATACCGCACGAATTATCATAAGCTTGCATTTCTTCCAAGCAGTAAAAGATAACACGTGCTCCTAGACTAAAGCCAACCAAACTGACTGGACGTCTTCCTTGCTCGCGAGAAATCAAAACTTTTGCCAATTCTTTGCCAACTTCTTTCGCCCTGCTCGCACATACACCCCAGGGGTTATCTATCAATTTCGCAGCATTCAATAGAGTGACTGGCCATGCTATAGCAGCCATTATACCTTGTAAAACAGTGTATTTGAGAGCCTCCGTAGTTGCAGTGCCAACAACATAACTGGTGATAAAGTCTTGGATAGCTGATCCTAACTCTAACAGAAATTTACTTTCCCATACCAATGAATAGGCCTCAACTGAGGTTGACAAAGTTGACCATTGTGTGAGAAATTCGTCAGTACCACTTTGTGTAAGCCAACCTGAGATGCAGATAGTTAAATATAAACGACATCTACTATTTGACAATGTTAAAAACTCAAACTCTTCAGTCATGCCAACACGTCTGTTCATCTTGTATCCAGTAAGACCAGCTCCTGTAGCACCAAATATGGAAGTTATAAAAGCTAAACCAGCAGAAGAGGCTAAGAATGCAGCTCCACTTCCACCAATTATTGCACCAGCACTTGCAGCAACAACAGGTGCTGCAAGACCACCAGTTAAACCAATTATTGCTCCACCAGCAACTACACCTAATCCTATCATAAATGCTTTCTTTTTCTTTCTGTACGACTTTCTTTTATCAGCTTCTTCGTGAACCTCATCATTTCCATTCATAATATTATTTAGACTATCTGCTAGTTCATCTTCATAAGAAAGGAAACAGTCCTCATTCATACCAAATTTTCGTGAAACAATGAAGATAAGAATCCTTGCTCTAGCATCATAACAACCCTGTTTTACTGACAAACGAATCAACTCCTGACAAAGAATACTCACATCTCCACATAAACTTTCTTCATTTTTTAAAGCATTTATTAACATCTCCACATTTTGGTCACTTTCACATCCTTTAGCTTCCTTTAGCATTAAAGAAAGTGATGTAGAAACTGAGTTTGGTAGGTTCATATCTAACACAAGTTTTATGATGAAATCTTCAGACCATTTAATGTCAAACAAACTTTCATTTATGTCACACAAAATATACACACAAAGTTGGGCTAAGGAATATTTTCCAACATCTGAAAGCGTCACGTGCAACTTGAGCTCTTCAATCTCAGGTTGCTTTGATGCCATAAGTTCAATCTACAAACAAAGCATAAAGAAATTGCGCTTACATATATAAAATCTTACATAATCTTCATTTGACCCTAAAAACAATTTATCCATAGACCATTAATTTATTAGTTGAATAAATTTTTTCTTGTAATTGGTTGCAGGGCAACATGCCAAGGTGGAGTGCCTGATGTTTGCTTGCAACCTTAACTTGGTTGTACATTAAATATTATGTACAACTTTCTTGCTTTAAGTTAAACAAGGCCCTGCCATACATCCCAAATCTAGCACTTTTATTTCACCAACAACAAAAATGTGATATAAAAATGCTTTTTTTCAAAACGAGGATTGCAACGCCATGAAACAGAATTTCGCTAGATTATAGGTTTTGCAAACTGGAAAAGGTTACTTGGAACATAATTTAAACACTGAAAGAAATGCAAAAACAATACCTTTCTGCAGTTTTCTGTAACTAAAGCTACCGTATCTTTACTGAGTAACACTGTTTAAAAATTTTTTTAACTGATTTTACTTTTTATATCAAAATCAACAGGTTTTTGACAGGTACTGAGGTGCATCATCAGACAATATCATACGTAGCTCAGTGATAAGTGCCAAGCCAATGACAAAACAATTAATAAAAAAGCGGCAAATTGCATTGGAAAAACCCATAAATGAGTACTAAAATTTTACAGCAAAAAACACAAAAAAATCACCTTTGAATTCGACAATTTCTCTCATCTATCAACATATATCTCTGACGTAATAACCTTATTCATCTTATGAAATTTATGGAAGCACTGTGTACACATTCTCAAGATGGCGGGTAAAGAGAATGTAATTATGTCATCTGTTGGAAATTCTGGCAGCGTTTGTATTCAACTTCATCCTCTTGTTGTCATGAATATATCAGATCAATATACAAGAATAAGAGCTCAAGCAAATGGTGGCAATCCACAGAGTTAGTTTGCTTTATGTTTCAAATTGTTTGATCAATAGACTGAATAAAATTGTGTCCAGTTCAGCAGTGAAGTTCATTAACATATAAACTGATTACTGATTGATATCGTGCTGTGCATTTTGGATCGTTTACAGTTGTACTATATATACCACTGAGCTAGACAAATTTTGTTTGCAGGTTTTCAAAGTAATTTACCAAGTTCACATCAGAAAAAATTTCAATAAAAATTTTGCTTATCAGTTACACTTACACCAACTCAACAGTTCTACATTAATAAATCAGTAAATTTTTAATTCTAGAAAAAGAGCTATGGTGCTATAATTGTAAACGTCTTTTACAAGTAAAATATTTTTTGTTTATTAACACAGTATTTGGTGCATTACTTGGAACTCAGGAAGGACGAAACATGGAAATACTAAATTCCTTTGAATTGCAGTTTGATGTAATAGATAATGATGTGATTATCAACACAGAATATTATCACACTAAGGCAGAACAATGTGAGTTATTTAGGAATAGAAATTAGTACTTTGTGTAATAAATCTTGAAGAAGTAATTTTTACATCATGAAATATGATTTTTTTTTATCTTATATCCTGAAATAATATTATATGTTTTTTTTGTGTCTATTAAAATATAATTCCCTGGTGATTATGGAGAAATCTCAGTGGTTTCTTTTACATGCTTTTTTTCAGTTTCACAAGTTTTTAAAGATTTAGATTTTCTTGGATGGTATACAACAGGAAATATTGCTAATGAAACAGATCTTAAAGTTCATCAACAAGTATGTTTTGTATTATTCTATTGTAGTCATATCCTATTTCATAATCTTATAGAATTACTCATAAATGAGATAATCAAATGTAGATACAGAGGTTTCATTTGTAGCTTGCACATTAAGGAAAGCGGGCGGCTTAGTTAGTAGCATCATCTGTTTGGAGGAGGAGAGAGGGTAGTGCACCAATTTAAAACTTTCTTTTGAAACCAGATTAAAACTAGCAGTACACAATACAAAGTTGTTGGCTTCCATAACCCCCCCCCCCTGGTAAATATTATATTGAATTTGACAACTGTATTTGGAACATTGTTTTTCAATGTGAATATTTAGATGTGTCAAATCAACGAGAGTCCTGTTTTATTGAAACTTAATCCTGTTGCTGCAAGAACAAATGAGGTGATAATCATCACTTATCAATTGAACTTATGTACTTAAAATTGTCTTAACCTAAAATTTATGTTTTACTATATTGGAGTTTTTTTATGCATTAGCTTCCGATCAACATGTATGAGTCAGTTATTGATGTTGAAGATGGCAAGGTAGACAATTATTATCAATTATCAATACAATAAAACATTGTAAGATCGTTCTAAAATTTTTTACATAGTAGTGGTCAGAGCTGGTCACATATGCAATTGTCTTTTTATGAACTATTTATGGTTTTTACAGTCATTGCTTGTTCTTGTTTAAACCATTCAAGCTAGAAATGCTCTATTTGATTGAGTTTACTAATAAAGATCATATATTTGACTTTTAGACACGGATGTTGTTTATTGAGCTCCCTTTTACCTTAGCAACAGAAGAAGCAGAAAGAATTGGTGTTGATCATGTTGCCAAGATATCTTCATCAGGGGTTGTTGAAGGATCTGGTATGATTCATATTTGCATGACCTTTAGGATTTGTTTTTACTAGCCCCTAGACATGCGGAAGATTTTAATGTATGATGTTTTTTGTGGTCATGAATACATATTTTGAAATTGATATTTGTCCCTGAGTTGTGTAACCTAAGCATTTCATAAATCTTTTATATCTCTTTGTTTACTTTTCAGCCTCTGAACATTTATTATCTATTTACAATTCAATAAAGATGTTGTATTCACGCATTAAAATAATTGTGGATTATACTAAGGCTGTTCAAGAAGGTATTTCAAATAAACACATGTTATATAACGTTGAATCAGTATCTCATGTAAAACATTGCTTCTGTATGTCATTTTATACAACATTGTTACATCAATATTTTATGTTTGTAAATGTAGATCGTCCAGGTTGGTATAGTCCTGAGAAGGACTGTTTTTGTTGTTGTTGACTGATGTTTCGACAACCTTAGCAGTACTCATCTTCAGAGTCAAAGATGATTACTCTGAAGATCACTACCGCTAAGGTTGTCGAAACGTCAGTCAACAACAACAACAACAGTCCTTCTCAGGACTATACCAACCTGGACGATCTACATTTACAAACATGTAACGATACTATTTTAATATACACTGTTGCACCATTTACTGGTATAGTACAATGTTGCATTGATATCTTGTGTTATAAAACATTATTTCATCAGAATTTTGTATTATGCGACATTGTTGCATTAGAATTGTGTACCATACCACTGTGTTTCAAATCTTTGTCAAATATGCAGTGTAGGATGTGTAGATACTATTACATATAACTCAGCATAAAAATATATGTATTTTCTTAATAACACAACTTTATAAATTAAATTGGGAAATCTGTATTCATAGTAGATTGTACACCATTCCATGACTTTTGAGTTTGTTTGTGAGTTAAAGTTTTCTTCGACATAGAAAATAAAACAAATCCTAATATTCATTCAAATCCATGTATTTTTTATCAAGAGCTTAAAAAGTCAATAATTTTTAATTGACTTTAGGTGAACTAGAAGCTAACCACGAGGTGATGAGAGATATTCTTAGTCTTACTCAACGTCTTCCTGTCATGACAAATGACTTGTTTAAAGAAGACTTCTTTAATGTAAGTGTTAGTTTATCCAGTTATGTTAATGTGGTCTTATGTAAAATCATTGTTTGACATCAGGGAATCAACTGCTTTAATTCTGTCACAAAGATTACTTTGACATGTATTGAAACAATCTCTATCAAAGCAGTAATATCCAGGCTTGGATATTGAATATTTCATAAACTAATCATTGCTCTCTATTTAAGGACTTATATAGAAAAATATTAGTCTTGCTGATTAGTCAGTTATGTTGTACATAAAACATATAGTGAATGAACCTACATACTTAGCAGACTTTGAAGAAGTTTACCTGTTTATATTTCCATTATTCAATGTTTTTTTAGCAATGTAATGATGTTGTTTTAATGTCTTATCTTGCAACGATAACGAAGGGATGTAATACAATGAATGAGGTAGATTGGAAAAAATATAATGTATATTTGCTCGTATATTTTCTCCATATATGTTTATCAACTGTAGGAAATTGTTGCTTACACTATACTTAAAGTCTGTTTTTTTTTCCTTAGTTAATAATGAAATTTAATGTGGTATATGATCGTCATGGTGTGGGTCGTCGAATTAGAGGTTTGTTCTTTTAGAGATGGCTTTGATGGTGGATTTTAGGAACAACTGCTTCAAATGCTGACTCATTTTAACATGACAAACAAACACCCACTCACACATATAAACATTAAAATTTTAATTCTAACATAAATATTGTTTCTATGTTATCTTCTCAAAATGATTATGATTTCAAAGTGATGAAAATATTTGAGCAAAGCATTGAAGATTTTATAAGTGTTGTAAAAATTTGGACATTGGTTAAACTTATGTCTTATGGATAAACGATAATGTTGTCATATTCGTTTTTAAAATTGCTTACGTCTTCAAATTATCCAAAGCTGCTTACGTGGTACTAAAATTGATATGATAACTATACCATTACATAAATGAAAATACCTATAAATGAAAGTATTAAAAAGTGGCTCAAATCTTAAACATGCAGTTTGTCAGCAGCGATATGTTCTTAATTCAAACTTTCAATAGATTACTTTGCGTTTACAATGCAAGTATTTATAGTGGTATTTTTAAGTATTTTGCCTTTGACAATTGGTAATTTATATTACTCGCTTCACCTCGATGATGATGTTGAATGTCCTGAAAGATACGATGACTGCAACGATGTTCATAAAATGGATGTTAAGTCGTGTTTTGATGAATGCTTTAGTGACCTTAGTAAGTAAATTTGCTATAGTTTGAGTTTCAATTTTATAATAAATTGATTGTCATGTTTTAGGTTATATATATATTCGTATCATGCATTCTATGTAAAACATTAATTTGCTATTTTCGTGGTTGAAATTATCTCTAAAATTTAGTCGCTACCTTAAAGTCATGGATTGCACGTAATTATACAACATTCTTTATAAAATTACTCAATAACATTTATATATATATATATAGACAATAACTGACCCAGAGACTCTCTGCAATGGCTCCTTGATCAAAAGAATAGTGGTGATTAGGGAAAAACAAAAATGGCAAGAAATAATTCTTGTCTTATTTGCGGAAGTTTTGTTCGGGGCAAGCAGTCACTGCCCTCCTTTTCATGAGAAAAAGACAGCCGAGCATTTTTTGTGCTCATCGACGCCATCATGAAGTTAATGAGGAAAGCAAACCTTTCCCTGAGATTGTATGGCGCTTATTTATTGATCTATAATTTATCGTTAAACGTGTCAAAAAAGATGAAAAAATAGTATATTATATAAATAGCTTATTTATGAACGTATTTGGTACGTATGAATGAATTATCAATTTTTGTGAATAATCTGTTCTTGTATTTGACGGCCTCGCACACTTCAAAGTTCAATACACAGACAATAATCATTCCACAAACTAGTGTCTGCAACAGGATTTCATGTTGCCAGCAGAGGCAAATTCGTCTATTTCCACCAAAGTTTAGTCTTGTCATCCGCCAACTTCAAATTATTCTCTCAATTTTAAATGAAGCAAAAATTTCTGGATAGTTTTTATAATTGGAAATAATTACACAGTACATAAACTTTCTATAGAAAGTGTCACACTATATGATGTCATGTTTTTTTGCTTTTACATATTTTCCATGCTGACCAAACTGCATGCATTGTGAAAACAAATTCTATTCTGTTTCTAACTTTCTGTCACAGACAAAATATATACTGTGATTTTAATGTCAATTTAACGCTACAGAATATGAAGTACAAATTTGCCACCTACACAATAATCGTAATCATCTGTATGTGGGTGAGGTAACCTAAATTTTTTAAATGCCTTTTCAAAAATAACAGTCTATTGTTTTAAAAATTTATGCAGTTATGCAGCTCAACTGAATTATGTTATTCCTTCGATTATTTCTACAGTTAGTGACGAACAAAACAGCTGCCTAATAATCTTCGTTTGAACATAATTCGGCCTTATGTGTTGGTCTTTTTTAAATGGTCCTTATACAAAGTTTGCTAACGTAGCAATGGAAGTACATTTGTTCGAGAAATTGAACTTCATTTCAACTGTCACAAAAATGTCTCCTCCAAGTTTTACCAAGATCGGAGGGGAATTACCTCTGTAATAAAAACTGTTGATTCACTGTGATGAAAGTATCTAAAGATAGTGTTTTTCATACATCGACGTATATAAGCAATGGCTATTGCAATGTCGAAATGATAGAAGATGGCAAGTTGCGTTAGCACAGTGTTACTGCTGCTATCTTGTCTCTCATTTTTAAGTTTATATTTTTGTGAAGATGAAACCCACCGAAAATACTACTCAGGGTATCTTGGTAACGAAGTGGATTGCCCTGATATGCCTTCCAAAGATTGTTTTGATGTTGTTGATTCTGAAATAGATTTGTGCTTCAAGGAATGCTTAGAAGAAAACAAGCCAAGTAAGTCATGAGTTTAGCTAAATTTAATTAAAGTAATTTATCAAGTAATCACATTCTTGCAATGGAATCATTTGATTTAAAATTGGATTTTAGAACTAGGCAATACTGATATACCCGTTTCCCTTCATTGTCCTTTATGTTTTCATTATATTTGCAAAATTCCCTTCTTTCTATGCTCATATGGCAGTATTCACTTTGTAGGTAATTCTCCCCTTGAACAATCGCCAAATGAAACTAAACCCACCAATGGCACGACAATCAAAAGTGTTACAAATGAATGCCGGGGTTGCAATAATCCAAAAGTTATCATGAAAACACAAAAATGGCAAATTATTCAAATGGTATTCGTGGGAGTTGTGGCGTATTTCCTTGGAGTATTGACTGGCATGATGAAAGACAAGATGAGAAAAGTTGTTGAAAAGCTATTTTCCACAATCCGTCACCGTTTATTCGTTTCCCGCCAAGAAAAAGAAACTGCCGTTTAGAGCGAGAAACGCTTGGTTTTGAAGTGTCTTTTCCGTTCTTGACAAACAATTTCATTTAGTTTTACCCACGTCGGTGTCATCTTACCACAATTTAAGTGTAAATTAAAAATTAATAAAATATGTCTTAATTTATTTATTCGAAATAAAATTTCTCAAGTCACTCCATTACTTCATGTTACCACTTATATCAATTGTGTTCATTTTGCGAATGAGTGAATAAAGTCACTTTATTAAATGATGCTATTTTGTTTTTATTTTCTAAATTAGCAGTGGCTTCTATTTGAAATATTTAAACATTTTTTGAAGTAACTCAACTTTGTGAAATCAATTCAATACCTGATTATGAAATATGTGAACGATTTATGATTGTGTTTGAGGAGACTAGCTGAGCGTTCAATTTCTTGAAAATGGTCATCTATCCTGTTGTCTTAAATGTTATATTTTCATTATGTGGATTTCTTCTTACGCTAAGAATAATTCCAGCCATGAAAGAAATGTTTATAATAGCAGGATTAAAGGGAAAAGATCTAGGAAAGAAAGAGAAACCTGTTATGTAAGTTTACTTCAAGAGCGCCCGTGGGGTTGAAAATTACATTTATATTTTGAAAGTTTGGTTTCTTAATAGACTAAAATAATTTGCAAATATAGAAAAATTGTGCAAATTGTTCTTTGTTTAAAATTTATTTGCTTAAAATTCATTTTACTCTAAAACTTAAATGTTGAGATTGAAGAGGGAAACATTCCTCAGTGTTGAGAATTTAAGATATGATAAACGACGTATTTTTAAAGCAAACAAGTTTTTGCATACTTATGCGGTAAGTGAGTAAGATATTTACATATAGGTATATGTATCTAGGAGTTGAGGTTTATTATAAACCAAATCAGACTTTTGACAAGAATCAAACTCAATGCTCCATGTTGTTGAGTATCGGTGGCAAAATCATGCTTGGAATTTAGTTATACTCTGAGTTGGTATGATGTTTCTAGTTACTGTAAGGGTAACACAGAGTTTTTTGGAAAATCAAAAATGTGAAGTGTTCATGTATCATTTGGTATTTTTGGTTTGAATCGTTAAGCCAATTTACTTCATGATTTTACATGGAATTAATTATTTTGTGTCTTTTATAGTCCTGAGGCAGTCGGTGTGCTATGTGGTGCAGTGTATTTAATATGTTTATTCATTTTTATACCGTTTCCTTTTTGGTCAAAATGGTGGGAAAATGGCTCTTTAGTATTTCCACATCATGAGGTATTCTATTTTGAGCATTATTTTCAATTTACTTTGCAGACTAGACTTAATTTACTTTTGCTGGTTTTGAGTTGTATTGATTTAATTTTATAGTTTGTTGAATGGATAGCAGCATTGTTATCCATTTGTTGTATGATTTTTCTTGGATTTGCTGATGATGTACTAAATCTACGATGGCGACATAAACTGTTACTTCCTTCAATGGCATCACTTCCAATTCTCATGGTTTATATTGTTAATTATGGATCTACAACTGTCATTGTCCCTAAACCTTTAAGGTTATTTTTAGGTACAACCGTCAATTTGGGTGAGTTTCTTTTTGTGTATGTTTCTTTGTGTTACTTTCGTTAAATATCAATTCAAAATCTAAAAAATTTCTCTATAAAATGAAAATAATAGATATCTCAGTATGTTGTAGTATCTGAAAAAAATTATGTATGATAACAAGGCATTCCCTATTGATTAAGAATTGAAGGCAATAATGTTAACTTGTTGTTCAGACTAAGGAGATGCTGCAAGTGCTAGAAATGTGAGGCCTTGACGAGTGTTTGGGTTATTACCCTTAAAAATGCCAATTTTAGGTTCTTGAGAATGCTATTTCTCACAGGTAGGTTTTATGATTATCTAAAAGCCACATGTTTTCAGAAAAGCACAGCTTTCTGTTCAATGTATCAACAAATGTATTGAACTCAATGTTATATACAACAATGCTTGAAGGTTGCTGTGTAATATATTTACTTTGCTATTTGCCCATTTACAGAAAGCAACTATTTAAGTATTTATATGACATTTTGAAACTATATTGATTGTATACCCCTCTCAAAATTTGCCTTTGCAATGATAGCCATGTACCATTTATTTTCATATGTATTAACATCATCAGTGTGCTAATTAACGGTGTGCAATGTGCAATTTGCACACCGTTTTAGCTAAAATGAAAACAATGCACATCACTTTTTCAAACGATGT
This sequence comes from Xenia sp. Carnegie-2017, assembly GCF_021976095.1. Classification (NCBI taxonomy): domain Eukaryota; kingdom Metazoa; phylum Cnidaria; class Anthozoa; order Malacalcyonacea; family Xeniidae; genus Xenia; species Xenia sp. Carnegie-2017. The sequence continues at coordinate 1,216,264 of NW_025813485.1, read as the reverse complement.
TCAAAAATCAGCAGTTTTAACAAAAACACTGTCGTAAATCATATGAATTTGTTCACATTTAAAAATATTAATTTAGCAATTAGCGCTATATAATAGATAACGTAATATCGATTTGATTATGTCTCTAAAGAAACACTTTTGTCAAAAAAATTGCACATCGTTTTTTCTGAACTAATTCGCACACTGAACATCATTTAGCATTTTTATTATCAACATCAAAGTTCAATTTGACACAAAACATTTGAGAAGATAGTTATTCTTTGATTAAAACTTATAATATATGAAATGGGCTCTTATGTATTGGTAAATTAGGAATTGAAAATCTCAAGACAGACCATTCAAGTGAAATGAAATAAAAATTCTCATGTTTAGGTATATTATATTACATATACATGGGCATGCTGGCTGTGTTTTGTACAAATGCTATCAATATTATGGCTGGAATAAATGGTGTTGAAGTTGGTCAATCATGTGTTATCACATTGTCAGTCATCATATTTAATATTATTGAATTACATGGGGATTGTTGGCGAGCTCATCTATTTTCTTTATATCTTCTTATACCATTTCTTGCTGTGTCTTCAGCTTTGCTTTATTTTAACTGGTGAGTTGATGAACATATTTAATATGAAATAATGTGCTTTGCTTTATTTTAACTGGTGAGTTGATGTGCACATTTAATATGAAATAATGTGCTTTGCTTTAAACATGCTTTTTTTTAGATATCATTATAAAATGGATGATACCATTTACCTATCATACATGCAATAAATTTTTCTAGTTTTATATAAATCCTTTAAGTTTAAAATAGATGCATTCTTGAAAAATTAACACTCGTAACATTTAAATATGTACTTTCAATGCTTCATATTAACCATATTCTCTAGGTATCCTTCAAGTGTTTTTGTTGGTGATACATACTGCTATTTTGCTGGTATGACGTTTGCTGTCGTGGGAATTCTTGGTCATTTTAGTAAAACTTTGCTGTTATTTTTCATTCCACAAGTCTTAAATTTTCTTTATTCTTTACCACAATTATTTCATATCATTCCATGTCCAAGGCACAGACTACCAAAGTAAGTTTTGTCGTCCATGACTCGTTCACCTGTGTTTGTTTTAAAATATTGATTAAAAACTTATTGTTTTTATTTTAGGTTGAATCCAGAAAGTGGCCTTCATTTTACTAGCAAATCTAGCTTCAAAGAAGCAGATCTTAATTTCTTTGGCAAGGCCATTCTCAATTTATTAGAAATATTTCATTTGGTTGACGTAAAGCGAAATGTTGGTGAAGATGGGAATTTTATGGAATTGAATAATTTGACCCTAATCAACTTTGTTCTCCGACTGGCTGGACCAACAAATGAAAAAATACTCACAATATATATTCTAGTAATTCAGGTATGGATAATTATCTAAGATTTCTTAAGTACTTTGAATCTATTTGAAATTTTTTTATCATTGATATAAAAATACTTTGATATTTTTTTTTTATTGTAGACTGTGTGTAGCTTTGTTGCCTTTCTCATTCGTTATCAGCTAGCAAAGTTTTTTTACGACGTTTAAGCTGTTCATCAAGATACGAGAGATCAAGGTCTTATGTAGCTAGATCATAAACACAAGAAATTTGACTGAAAATTGCCACTGAAGAATTTTGATCAACTTCTATTTATAGTCCTCTTTCTTTATAATTTAGTAACAATTCAATTCATTAGTTTGGTACTTTTTTACCAAATACGTGTGATGGATTTTGTCCTTGCTTACATTTTATCAAATTTTCATCCATGACTGTATAGTAAACTGGGAATTTAGTGTTGTAGTTTAATGTTTCGTGTTTCTTGAGTTTCGGGTTCCTTTTTTGGAATTTCGAAAGACAGTTTTCCATGTTCAGAAACACAAAAACGATTGTTTCCTTATTCATTGCAGTCATTTTACTGTTTACGGTTGACTTGCTGATGTGTTTTGAATTTTTTGCGCGTGCGATATTCAATTTGTAACTCGATCAAATCTGTTTGCATTCGCGTATAGTGTAGTACAAGAACAGAAACTTTTCTCCCAGTATTCTGTTTTAATAAAAAGCTTATTATTTGCCAATGGAGAGGGAGAACAAAAAAGGAGGAAAGTACGGGAAGAAAACAAGGTCAACAAATAGGTCCTGTAGGGCGACAGTAGACAAAAAAGATATAGGTAATACATGCAATCTCCTTTAATTGTGTCTATTATTTTGTTACAAATAAAACATTTACGAATGTATTTTAATGAAAGCGTGATTTAACAGTTTGAGTTTCTTCGATGTAGATGAGCGACGTTTAAGAAAACTGAAGATCTATTTACGTAGTGTGAACTACAGCAGCTATGATGGTTTGCCTTCCTTTCCTAATTTGATAGATCTTTATAAAGATACTATATTATCTGACGAGTTTCCATGTGACACAATGAAACCATCTACTCGTCTCCCATGTGCTCCAACACCATTTTTAGTCGCTTGTTGTTTTAATAGAAGTTATCCTCTCAACGCAAGACAACGAAATGGGTAGCTATAAATTTGTTCAATTGCATTACGTACATTTGTAAGCAAACATTTCAAAGAAAACGGTGAAATCTCATTTCTTTTTTTACATTAGTAGCTAAAATGAAAAATAACAGGAGCGAATGAAGACAAATTATTTTTTATTCATATAGATACACAAGATCTAAAATGGCAAGCAAAACAACTTCGACTTCCAGCAAGATAGCGACGGAAGAAAAAAGACTGAAATCTTTATCGACACTTTCATTTTCTGAACAAAGGGAGAAAATTAACATTAGGAGAAAATCAACTACAGCTTTGTTCGTGCCTAAAGTATGTAATGAGGCAAAGACGACTCCAGTACAATTTACGAGTGAGACAAACGAAAAAAGCTGTAATAATGAACGAAAGAGCACTGACATCCTTAAGGAAGAAAAGGTTGAGAAAGTTGTTTGTTCGCAAACGTTAACTTCTAATGATAAGGAGAAAAAATCCCAGAGTGAGACTGACACAAAAATTGAATGTGTCAATACAGGAAATGAAAAGTTTAATGATGTTGATGATGGTGGGAAAGAAGACAAGAATAAAGAAAAGAAATTGACTAGCTCGAAGGAATATGAGACGCAGCTTGATGAGAAAGTAACACTTCAAAAGGAAAGTGCCATCGATAAAAAGAATACAATTTTGCAAAAACATAGTTATTTTCCTGACGAGAAAAATGTCCAAAATTCGAGCCATAAAAATGTACATGAAAAATTAACGAAAACTAAAATGAGTAATGGTGATATCAGTAAGGTTACATCACAGAAAAAATTGTTAATTAAAAAAACTACACACCTTTGCGACAGTCAACTATTACTTACATCAAGTGAATCTCTATCATCAACAAACAATAACAAACTAAATGACAAATTATCAGTATCAAAACAACAAACAACTACACAAACATCACACATAAAACTAAGAAGTCATGAGCAAAAAATAAACTAGTTGAAGAAGTACTGTCGCCTACACTTATTTTAACTGCAACACATGCCAGTGAAGCAAAATGAACATGAACAAAGGTATATTCAAGAAAATTCATTAAAATTGTCATGGAATATATTAGCTGTAGCTGTTTTCGCAGAAATAAATTATTGAATAAAAGCTGAGTTTGCTTCTCTACCATATATATATATACTTTACAAGGTAAAATAAATAACTTTTGAAAGATTTTGTTTCCATTTTAAGGAGAAAGCATAGTTGTTTGAAAATCAGGAAGCATTGACAGAACATGTTTTCGTAAATCGTTTCTTCTTTTCTCTCTTTTTTCTTCTTCTCGTAAAAGTGGAATGAACTTTTTCCAGTAACTCATTGTCATGCGTAATAAACGCCTAAACAAAATAATTTGACGGCAATGCAATATTCAGAAACTGTGTAGCACAAATCTTTACATGGCTTTAGTTATGAGAGTAACTTCGAAATCCTTCAAAGAGATCAGGCAAAACTAACCTACTGTTTAGTTCCTCAGCTGTATTTTCTTTATCCCAACACAAAAGACGTTCTTCTATAGCGAAATCCTGCCAGATTTTCATATATTTTTTCATAATGTAAGCTCTTGAAAAATCTGCAGCCACTTTGTCAATTTCAGACAAATAGTTACGGTACTAGCAATAAAAATTTCCCAGAAAACAACATCAACTCCCAACGTTTTATTTTTTAAGCAACTCATAGCTATTACCTTTTTCAAAGACTGCCATCCTAAGCGAAGAAGTGAAGTTTTACACATTTTATCAGCAAGTTGGCTACGTCTTTGACATTCATTTCTCGTGTGTAACATCCATTTAAAAAATTCTGTTTTAAGTAAATTCTTCTTATAAAAGTCATCAGCATTTTTCATTATTTTCTCTCTGTTCTTGATTAATCTTCTCCATGGTAGAAAACCATAATTCTTTAGCAGGTTTTTATTACGATTTTCGTCGGCTTTTTTGTTTAGTTCTTTCATATTTTCAAGACGTCGTTTTTTTTCAAGTTCTCGCTATAGAATACATGCAGGATTGTTGTGATTATTTCATGCACACAACGAGCAAGTTATCTTATCTTTGTGGTCAGTTATGTCCTTTCCAACCAACCAGAAAGATGCGCATAAATGGCAAATATTTTTAGCAATTTTTTTCATCATACCTGCTTTGCTAATTTCATCTCTTCTCGTTTTCGTTGTAATGCTAACTGCTTTTCAGCTAAAATCTCTCTCTCTTTTTCTTCCTGTTCCTGTTTCAGTTTAGCCTGAATATCGACAAACGCAAAATATTTCGTTAGTTGTCATTTAAGTATTTTAAAACTGTGAGTATATAAAGATCACTCACTAATTTCTCTTCTTCAACCGCTCTCTTTTTAGCGTCCAAAAGTAACTTTCTATCCGCGCGCGCTTTTGCCCGATCTTCCATCGCTGAAAAAAATAAATCGTCTTTTGCATTAAATACAGCCAAAAAATTCATTTTAAATTTTCTAACGTTTTTATGAAAGGACAGGTTTGATGACGTTCAAATATTTACCCAAATGTAACGGTTTCGTCGCTGCCTTTTTAGAATTAACTTTGTCCGTGGGAAATAGTGAAGAACAACCAGGAAAATGTTTTTTTTGCGTTATTTCCTTGTTTTCACAACTATTATCTTCATTCTTTAGAATCTTTTCTGATCTTTCGTTTTGAAAACTACTTGAGCTTCCATTTTTGTTTTCAGATAAAATTGTTGTCTTTTTTTGTATCTTTTCATCTGTACTTTGTGCAACTAAATGTACTGATGCTCCTTTAGTATTTTGTAGCAATGCATTTTGTTTTTTCTTCATGTTTTGCAGTATCTGATGAGGCCAAACATTTGCATGAATGTTCGCGTTCCGTTTTCTTGAAAATGTAGTTGTGGTTGTAGTCACATTTGACGTGAAATTCTCAAGCTTAAATGGTTTCCATGAAATTTCATTCTGTCGACAAATACATTGTAAAAATAAAATATCGGTTGTTTTACAGCCAAATTCTCAATCATAAATAATCTTTGTCCAGTTCGACGTTCATTCACTAATTTTATTTTTTTATAAATAAACATTGAATAATCCAATAATTTAGTTTTGCCAACTTACCAATTCATTACCATCAATACTTTTCACTGCATCAATTTCTTTTGTTTTCTCATCTTCCCATAGCTTTCCTGAAGATGCAGCTTTGAGTAGTTTGATCATTTTCTCCGCTCTCTTTTCATGCTGGTCTTTCATTTTATTTTCTTCTTTTGTTTTTAAAACCCACGAATACCAAGCATAAAGATAACGATGAAGTAACATTTGACCATGAAATCTATCGGCAAGAACCTCCTTTCTAAAAAAGTACAAAAAACAAACAGGTAAAAATAATGAATTTGTCAACTACTAACTTTAAAATTTATGCTTTTGATTGTTCTACATTTACGTACAAATATTGTTTTTAATCAAAGATAAACGGAATCTCTAATAAAACAACAAGAAAGTCAGACGTTCACCATAAATAATTGATAAAAAAAAAGATACAATCGTAAGTCCACCTGTGACGTTCTTTCATTTCTTCATTCAATTGTCGAGTTTCACGATCCCTTCTTGAACGTAACACAAATGTCCTCCATGTATTCCAAATACGCAGTTTCTGCCTCCATTCCTGTACTGCTAGAGCTTTGTTATACTTGATGTGTTTGTTAACAACCAACGAATACCATGAGGAGAAACAGCTATGAAGTAGCTAAATAACATATCCATTTATTTAGCGATTCAAATGATAAATATTGCTAATCATGTTGATGTACATATTGTAGTCTGCAAATGTAGCTAGTAAAACATATTCATGTATACATAGGCGAACCGAGGCTCTGAGATAGAATTAACGGTTAATTTTGTAATGATATGTGTGTACGTAGTCAGACCATGGAAGATTACCTTCATATCTTTTTTTCTCCATTTCTTCTCAAGCTGTAGTTTCATAAACTTTTTTCTCATTTTTTCTTTTGCTTTTATTTCTTGTTCTAACCTATCCTCGCTTTCCTTGCGATGTTTTTCGAGTGCAATCTTTACGAGTTTTTCTCTTCTTTCTTCTTTTTCTACCAACCTGTAATGTTAGGAGTGAAATCAGGAGAAAAAAAATAATATTTTCTCTTCATGAGCACTGTGTTAACTGCATGTTGAAGGAAAGAACTACATTCTGGTACATAGCTATGTGTTTCGATTTAAATGCACCCCGTGACATAAACCAGGAAATGAGCTATACTTAAATGCAGTTATAACATTCAGATAGGATACATAGTCCAACATTTGAAAACCTTGAGTGATTCTTCTTTTGTTGCCTGTTTTCGTCTTGCATTATCCGTCTTATTTTTACCATTTCTTTACGTATTTCATTTTCTTCTCGTTTATATTTTTCCAATTGTTCTTTCTCTTCAAGTTGTAGCTGCTTATGGGCTTCTTCTACAACAATTTTTTCATTATGTCGTTTCATGTTTTCTTTTGCCCAAGCTTGTTTCCTTTCACTGGCTCTTCTCTTCACCTAAATAGTCAAGACTAATGCAGTGTGCATTGAAGACATTTTACACACAGAAAAATAACTAATGATGTCATTTTCATCATACAATATTTAATTTTTTCATAATTTTAAAGAACAATAAACAATGTTCATAGTTTTTTTCTGAAGTTTTTGACTTTTCTCTACCTGCTCATGCCTTGTCTTCATCTTAGGCCTGGGATCTTTAAACCTTTTAGATTGTGAATTAAAAATAGCTTCATCATCAATTTTTGTAAAGTCAATAACATCTCTCTCCAACATATCATATACAATCTGGTTGACAGCACTTTCTTCATCCAAATCATTATCAATGCTAAAAACTGAAAGTAAAACTCTTACAATGAAGTTCATGTATTATATGTACAGTGATCTAGATTTTTGGTCCATAAAAAAACTTTACAAACCAATCATGCAAAATCAATACATTCATATTGAGTAGCACAACACATTTAAGATACTTTTATAGTCCGCTAGCTTCTCCAGTTGTCAATCAATCAGACTTCAGAAAGTACCAGTGAAATTATGTAATAACAATAAATATTGTTTATTGTTTTTTAAGAAAGATTATGAAAATAACCTTCTTTGTATTCATTAATTTCATTATAATCATTGTTTTTTCTTGTCAAATCCAAAGAATTGGGTTGAAAGATATGATTGGCTGACTTGTTGCTTGTCAACTTAGGCAAATGAGATACTTCATCTTTTATTTCACATTCCGCAAGTAGATTGTCTAAACGTTTCTCTTTTATCCATGAATCAATCAAGTCTTGACCTTAGAGAAAACAACTTTAAAATTAATGAAAGGAAATGAAAAAATAATGGTAAATTCAAGAACAACAATTCTCTTTCTTCTCAGGTAAAAAATACAATCAAAATATCATGTTTAACCTTCCAATAGAGCATCATCATCCACAAAGACATCATACTTCTTTGTGTTTAATATATCATTTGCACCATCACTACATGCTTTTTGAACTTGCTAGAAATACAAATCAATGCTTAAATAAATAGATTACTGTATAGAATACAATCCATATTTTTGTATAATTTAGCTTATAGAAAACTAAATCAAACCTGAATCCATTCTTTAACATTGCTGTGTGAAGAAAATGCTTTAAAATTCATAGTATTGAGCCAATTTATGTTTTACATACTGACAGTCTGACACAATGACATACTGATACTATTCAGTAAATATGTAAAGTGTAAATTGTTTAGTCATCATAACAAATTTTAGTGTTACTGGTTGAGAAGATATATGCAAAACAAATTTCTAGTGATTCCACTATGATAAAATGTTAAATTCGAACACTATGATAAAATGTTAAATTCGTACAGTTCATTGCTCAAGTTTACGACAAACAAAAGCACAAAAAAATGACAAACAACGGACCAAAGTAAACAAAACTACGATTACCATCGCACTCAGTCGGGAATGCCCGGAGACGTCCGTTAGATGCTCGGAAGTCGAGAAAACCAGGAGTGAATAAAATTGTTTTATTTGGTGAAACAAAAAACAAATTGCGATATCTCAATTCATCTTGAGATAGCAAATATATATCAATGCAAGACGCAAAATAAAACTGTCAGCTTTCGACTTTATTTATATATTGCCGAATCTCTAACGAGTCTTCCATGCCGTTATAAGATTTTCCAGGGTATGCAAAACTCTCCTAGGTTACACCATGAGTGGCACATATCTGTTGTTGGAAGTGGTAAAATATTGTTGCTCTCGAAAATAATTACAACTTTTCTTAGTCATATTATACTCTTATGTAAATTATATGAACTAGGCATAATATAAACTAAAGATCGTATAATACGTAATGACATCGTCCCATGAAATAAAAATGTTGAATATATAAATGTAAAAAGGAAAGCGAATATTTTATGCAAAAAGTTTTAAATCTTTTAGATAATAAAAATTACAGGTATTATTCCACTTTTGGTAGCTTTATGTATTCCTTTGATGCCTTCTTTTACAAAAGATTTGACTTTGGACATCAAAGATGTACAAGAAATTCTGTTGCTTTCTCTTCTTAGGAGTGATACTTCTAAAAATTCTTCTTTTTCCTTGCACTCGCTGGCTTCTATCAAATAAAAATAAAAATTAACAGAAAACGAATTCTTCAACATAGATGTGTTCGAAAACTGCAGGGTATTATGTTAAGTAATAAATCTTATATCTTTGGCAAAACAAGTCTCAAGAACTAGGATGAGAAAAAAAATGAAAGTTGCAATGATATAGATGTACCACTGTACGACCACATGTATTGCATGTGCACATTTCACATTGTCAAAATAAGAAAATTAAAAGTAGTGTATTCGAAAATGAAGTATTCCCGTAGTTTCTGTTGTAACCCACTACCAATAGTGGACATTGGTTTATCCTTCTACAAATATTAGCAATGTCTGTGACTGTGAGTTAACAAAGATCAAACTGTAGGTTGCCCTGGAGAAGAAACCTAGTTTTTTAGTCAAATCCAATGCTTACATTCAAATTACAATTTCTTTATTGCGTAAATATATAAAATTCTTCAAGCTAAAACACTTGCATCAGTTGTATGCAGCAGCATGCTTCATAATTGACCAAATAGGCCATTAAGTACAATATATTTGATAGAAACTTTTCGTATAAGTCAACTCGCTACAATTGTCATATTATTGCATAAAATTTCAACTCGTGTTAACCAATAATTCTAAACCAAATCAATGAAACCAATATAAATACCTTCAATAGGGGCATTGCAAAGTCGTTGTATGGAGAGTTTTCTAGTCATGTTCTTTTACAAGACAAAACTTTGACGTTGTTGCGCAAAAACAACAACGAAGCAGATATTTACAATCGCAAGTTGTTTCGCTAAAACGATTTATTGCCCTTATATGTACTGAGATGCGTGATATTAAGAAAGTGCGCCTTCTCGTTGTTCTTTGTTTGACCAATATATTTGCACTGCAATAATCAAAAGAACCCTTTTGTTGAAAAGCTTTTATATTGTCCTACTTGACATCTGTTGCAAGCTGTAAAATGAGATGATTTTTCTGTCATATAGAATTCAAAAACTTTTATTCAAATTTTTAAATCGATACACACTAAGAAATCTGGACATTTTAAACAGTTCGGCGTTTCCACTTTTATGTAGATAATGCGCGTGGTTTCGTACTTTCGTTTGATATTTCAACATTAAAATAACCAAGTGTCAATACTTAATTAAGTATCAAAGGTTTCCTTGTCAATAGCCGACTTGGGCACAGAATAAGACATACAGAAGAGTCACTCATGTCGAAACCTTTGATGTTTTTGTCCTCGCACACGGTGGCCGCCATTATTCCAGCTAGATGATTAGGAGTTTTGATATTTCCCAAACCTTTAAAATGATCCGAAGTCATTTCTTAACTCAAAATATTCTTGAATTCATTATTGACGTGATGTAATTTTAATGGTTGGAAACAACTGAAAAATCCTAATCATCTGGCTGGAATAATGGCCGACATGAGGACACGTTGTACACCTGTGTGACCCTTCTGTATAATCATTATTCTTTGACTTGGGTCTTTTGGTCTTTTAAGCGTAAATCAGCTTTGAAAAGAAGGGGTTATCTCAGGGTATAGAAGTATTTTTCTCTACTTTAAAATCTCTCTTATGATCTGTTAGGAAATTGGATATAAATCATGGTAAATGTCACGAAATGAACTTGATTTCAAAATTTGAAATCAAAATACAGATACATACGTAAAAAAATTAAAATCAAAAATTTGAAGGCGATTCTTTTTCCAAAGAACTCAGTCGGGCTGGACCCGACCAACTGAATTAATGAATACACATTAATGTTTTAGCTGTTTATAAGTTTGTCATGATCGTTTTTTTATGAAACATGACTGGTGTTCGTGATCTCATTTTACCTTGCTGCAAATTATGTATTGAACAGTGAGATTGACCGACCCTTCCAACATGGTCACCTTGCTTAAGTCTCTAAAAACGTTGTTACATAACGTAGTTGATCGAATTCAGCATGGCGTCTGTAACAAAGAGATTTATTTTGGAAAAGAAACGGTAAGCTTAAACTCTAATGCTAAAATGAGTGTGAAACGACACATATTGCTAGTTTTTTTTTATGAAATATGATTATAAAACAATTATTTAACTGAATCGTTGAATTATTAGTCTATTAGAAGCTAGTAATCAAAAATGTCAGAAATGTTTACAAGTTGGTCATTGGACATATCAATGCACAAACGAGCGAAAGTATCTTCATCGACCTTCCAGAACTACAGTTATGAGTAAAGCAGAGAAGACTGAAACAAAGAAGAAGTAAATACTTTATCGTGATTTTGTTATTAAATGGCTTAAACAACTGTCTGGAATGTTAAGTGTTGTCTTGTCATGTCAGTCTTAAGCTCACCAGAGATTACCAACATTTAGTTTGTAGTTAGGTATCTCAATGAAATATATAGGTAACTTAACTAACTCTGCTTGATAATTTGCAAAATTTGGCTTTACATTTTAGTTGTTTTTTGTATTGTTTACAATTTAAGGATCAGATTTTGTGCACACCTGTCATGTGAAAATCTAACATACTTTCCAGTCTGGGGCCCAGTGTACATTTCTTAAAAGAAAACAATTTAGGTTATTAAAAAGAAATTTTCCTAAGAATTGCTATGATTTTTGTAGAAATAAAGAAAACCCAGCTGACTTGAAGAGGAAAAAGAAAATTACAAGGTAATTAAAGTCATTTTGGGTATTTTTTTTGGTTTCACTTTGTTTGTCGTTTTGCTTTTTGTTTTAAATGCTCAATTGTAAAATATGTTTTATTTTTCTATTAAAGTTCAACTCCAGATAAAGATTTGTGTTTATAAATACAGATATTAATGTAATGATGTTTGTTTTTAGCTAATATCTTCTGCACTCAATTTTAGTGGTTCAGATGCTGATAGTTCGAGCTTAGATTCTGAGGATGATTCAAGCTCCTCTGAAAGTTCAAGCAATACAGATTCAGATTCAAGCAGCTCAAATGATGACAGTGATGAATCAAGTAGCAGTGATAGCGATACTTCATCTTCATCAACATCATCATCATCAAGTTCAGATTCTAATCACTCAGATAGAGGAAAACCTAGCCGAAAAAGGAAGAAGAAAGAATAGCAAAATTGTTATACACCAAGTTTGAGGTTTGGAAATTTAAATCCGCCGCACATTGCGTAATATTCATGTGATCTGATTGTTGGAAAGAATGGTCTTGTTGCATATTCTGTACAATTTTTGTATACATAAGGATGCTGTAATGGTGCTATATTTTCTCAATATTTATGAGCACTAAACTCTAGCATCTGTTATTTACCCAAAGTACCTTTGACAAAGAAATTTAATTCTTTTAAATTCATGATTTCTTAAAAGTGTAATGGATTTACTTTTCAAAATTATTGTTAGCAAGCTTACATCTAGAACTACTGATGTTTTTGTGATAATATGTGTTCAGTTGTTTTTACTTCATAAAGTCCATTACAGTTTTGGGAATTGTTTAATTTAGGATGAAGAAAAAGTTTCAGTCATGGGCACTTTAATGGCAACAAATATAATTGTTGATGTTGTATTGACACAGTGCATCAGAACATCTTTTAAAAGAGGGTAAAAAAATTTTTATAGATATATTAAGGATACAAACATTGTATTCTGTTATGTACTTTCTCCATACATCAGTTGCTATCTGTAGCAATCTCGATACACCATGTGTTATTTGTTACACTCTCGATGCATCAGGTGTTATTTGTTACAGCCTTGATACATCAGCAATGGAAGCATTTGGAGGTTGGGGCATGGCTGGGGAATTTTCTATCCCCCTCCCAATATTTTGTCTGTCCCCAGTCTTCCCTATTTCTTTTGACCTAGTGCAGCCACTGTACATTAGTTTGATCCGCGCGATTTACCATGTACCAGAAGAATATGCTCAAAGTATTTTGTGAAAACAAAATTATAATTTCGTGACTTCTCAAATTTTGCAAACTTTGCGTTGTTGCAAATCACCCGTATGTCAACAGAAAAATCTGTTACATTTCCATCGTTTCAGTTATCGAATGTTTACGACGTTCTTACATCGAAATTCATTTTTCCATTCGCAAACATCAAAAAGTTAAAGGTAAAAACTCTAAAAACTTTGATGTTCGTTTTAGTCATGTCTATTATGTGTTGATCAGGTTGAAGTTTTGCAATTTTTACTCAACCAATTATGGACTGCGTTCGGATTCTTTTTAAAAGCTCTCCTACATGTGTGTGCACACACTGTAAAAATTATTGGAATATATTTTACTCCAAACATATTTTCAACAGTCTTGATGATTCTCACTCCAGGACCAAACATAGGACCATCACAACAATCACAGACCCCAGGACTATACAAAAGATGACCATGATGTCAACAAAGTCAACAATTATTACGTATCTTCGTAAATTATTACTTGAGTAAAACACAAATCAGACTTTTTTTTAACATTTCTTTCATGATATAACATAATCGTTACTTCAACACAAAATCAAACTCAAAATATGCATTAGCAAAGAGTAAATCCTGTTTCATCATGATAACAATTTCACTCTAACTATGTATTTCTTCATATTTGTATTTTTTTTTATCATGATTAATGTAATCTTTTTGATTTGTTATAACTAACGACAGTTTTACCTCAGTAACTGCTTTTCTATTTCTTCGGGAATAGCTTTAATCATCAAACCATCTGAAGCTACTTTCTTCGCAGCCAAATGAAATAGTCTCTGTAACAAAAATCAAAATAAATATAAATTAGTTCATATAATTGTTCATTAAGATTTTTTAAAATTATTTTCTGATAATTTGAAGCTGAAAAAACTTATAATATAATATGCCATGAATTACAAATTAAACCGTTGAGTTTATATCAGATGATTATAAAATTAACATAATATTAAAAAAGGCGAAACGAAAGTTTCAGAAACTGCAAGACGAATAATATATACGGAGACTTCAAAAACCTTAAACTTGTACGACATTTGTAGTGATTTGTACGAAATTAAATAATTGTATACGAGGATTCATCAATTTTTTTTCCAAATATAAATACGATTTTTGTTGTTCATGAACGTTATTAATGAATATATAACATAGTCTATGTTAAAATTGGGCTTATATTGGAAATAGTGATAACGTTGGTGTTGATTTGGGAAAATAAACAAGATGTCACCAGATGCTTAGTCAGTCTGACTTAAGTTCTGCTCTGCAAATTTCAGCTCTATGATATCACAACTGTTTTTCAGAGAGTGAACATAAAAAATTGCGTAGGAAGAACAAGTAAGAAGGTTGACTACAGCGTAGCTTTGCAGTCTTACAAGTTACTTAAATGGAACCACTACAGATGTTTGAAAAGATTAACATTTCTAACCTGTGGACCATTACATGTAGTTTCCCGCCAAAACAATGGATGTGTAAAATTGTTTACCATTCGAAGATGTCTCAAGTTAAGTAAAAGTAGGCCGGTTGGTAAGGCACCTAGTTCATTTCCTTCAACATTTAACTCACGTAATGAACTGATCAATAAAACAAACACATTAAATTAAAAAATTCTCAGTGTCAAAGTAAAATACTTTGCTAACACTCAATCTTACACCTTAAATTTCCTATATCTTTGGGAAGAAACGACAGCTTGTTATACGACAGATCCAAAAAAGTCAGTTTCCGAAGAGTAAAAAGACTGGAATAGAAAACAATTCATTAGAGAATAAATTAATAAAATAACCAAATTGTTCCAAACACATTTATAAATATTTTGCAACACTTAACCTGATGGGAATACATGAAATAAAACAAAAAGAAACCACCAACAATTGAAGTTGTTGTAATCCTGCGATTGCTGAAGAAAAAGAAGTTAAAATCAGTTTTGTTTGCATGCACGTACACTACAATATTATTCAAAGAAAGACAGTCTGTGGGCAGTTGACTCTCCTATAGATAGATAGATATAGATATATATATAACCGTACATCCTGTGTCCCAAGTGAAGGAGTTACCATTGCACTATGGTGATAGCCGGGAGGGCACATTGTTATACACGTTGTATGTATGTATATATCTATATATCTAACCATGAGGCAATTCTTTTATTGGATTATTTCGAAGGTTTAAATGGACGAGGTTTTTCAATTTGAAGATTTGTGATGGAATCACCTGTTGAGAAAAATTAAAGAGTTAAATCCAAGAAAGACAAGTATGATTGCGCAGTTTTAACCTTTTATAAATGAAGAAATGTGCATAATCCTTGTTACAGTTGAACTGTACGAGCTCAATTAAGACGAGGAGGTGGGGGAATTCATTACTACTTTGTTGCAAACCATGGTGAAAAATGTTTCACCATATTGACTGTGAATTCTATAACAAAACGCGTGCGGTAAAACCCCAAACTCCTATTTGACGGTAGTAATAAACATGCGAAGTCGCATGTACTATGAGAAACTCACACGAAAGTTATTGAAAGATAAGTTAACAACGGTTAACTTTTGTAACAAGAGTTCAATATTAGGAAGACGAGAGATGAAGTGAGCCTAAAACAAAAAATAAGATGTTAAAACAGTGAAAACTCAATTTTGAGACAACATTGACTTTATCAATGAAATAGTCAACTTTGTCGTGAAATTCAAAAAAAGAAAAGCTTTTCAATGGAAAAAGGATTTTACATACAGTAAGAACTACTTTGTTGTACTAAACAGTGCAATGAACTGCCTACTGCCTAGTGTAAATTTGGTGCTCTATACTCATACGTTAAAGTCATTGCAAACTCTACGAAAATTCTACTTTTTTGGTCATTCCCCTTATGATCTTCGAAGTCGAAAAAAAGTCAATCTGTAGTTTGCTAGATTAGAAAGCTTTGGCCCAGTTACTGCAATCACAAAGTGACCTAATATACTGACTTCAAACGCGTCAATAGAGTTCAGATTTTAAAATTTTTTGCCAAAAGTTACTTCACATTTTCTTCATTACCTTGAGGTCTAAATTAGTACAACATCGAACAATAGTTTCCAAAATAACTAATTCTGCGGCTGTTAACTTGCTCTCATGCTCAATTTCATTATTCTCTGAAATGACAAATTGAGATGTAACGACTGATCAATAGCGGCAAACAAGTCGAGAATTAGCCTGTGTATCCTGTTGTGCGTCCAGCTCGCAAGCTTCAGCGCAGTAAGATCAAACCTGCGGTCAGGCTATGCCACTGCTGAGCCTATTATTATACATGTCTCACATTTGAACGTTCTTAATCGTATTCCACTGACTACTTTCACTATACTGAGTAGGCGACAAAAAATGTTTTTTGAAATCAATGCACAGCTAAGTTCTACAAAAATAAATCATACTTTCAAAAAAAAAACTTACCAAAAGGCGATGAACACCGTCCTGTTCCATGAAAAAATGCTATTTGTGATCTTGTGAGAAGAGTTTCACTTTGAGGACAAGTTTCTCTAAATCACAAAAAATGACATATTAGTCATTGTGATACATTTTTATAAGGTGCTGAAAAGCAGCCTAGATAATAATATAGTTATACAACTGCAATCTGCCAACAGTTTTTCTATCTAACATCAAACATGTCTAACATGTATGTACATGATTGTCTAACATGTATATACACAACCTTTGTATGTACATGATTGTCTAACATGTACATACACAACCTTTGTATGTACATGTTAGACAATCTTTGCACATGCCTGCACGTTTCAAAACTTCCATATATGTTACATAAAACTAGACCACACTCATAAATGTGAAACTCAATCACCAATTTAGGGATTGTTTTTCTGCCTCTAATAAACTTCAAATGTTTAATCACCTGTGTATAAAATATATTGCTAGTTAAATACCTCTTTTCTGATGATTCTTTAATCTGTTTCTGCCGGGTATGTCGGTTTATGATTTGCGATACATCAGACATAGCTTTGTCACTGAGTGAAAACAATGGATTGGAAAGCAGAGTATGTGCAAAATTATCAGTGTGTGGAAAGTGTTGAAAACATATTTTATCATCCCGGTCATTCACTTCAACTGTGTTTATAATTTCTGTTATTAGATCATCGAGTTGCTTCTTGTCATTTGTAATTAATATTGCTGCAGCTAATTCTGTAACACAGATTAATAAAAAAAAAGATCAAATTTGAAATCTCCTCATCAATACAGACGTTGAATATGATCAATAACCTAATTTTATTTTCAAGTTCAGTTCTAGCAAAAAAAATTACAAATTTCTCAATGATTTTGGCTTTGCCAATTCAGGTTGCGAATTAACATGTCGCGATTCGCAAAACGCGATGCACTTTTCAGGAATAGCGATGCACTAATCGCGGGTAGAACGCAATACACACAGCTAGTTATATTTACTTTTTAAATATATTTTTAATATGTTACTATCGCGCTGTAATTGTAATATCATTATTCATAAAGTAAATGGTTTGAACCCGGGAGTTCGTTACATGTTTGTAAATGTAGATCGTCCAGGTTGGTATAGTCCTGAGAAGGACTGTTTTTGTTGTTGTCTGACGTTTTGATATTTTCGACTCTGAAGATGACTACCGCTAAGGTTGTCGAAACGTCAGTCAACAACAACAAAAACAGTCCTTCTCAGGACTATACCAACCTGGGCGATCTACATTTACAAACAGGTAATCATTATTCATCCTATTTAGATCTACTTGCAGGGGAAACTGTGAGAGGCTGCTGGTTGTTGGGCTGGAATACTTGTTTACGCATTTTTTGCAGGAAAAATTTTCGCTGTTCTAGCGTCTACTTGTTTTTGTTGTGATAAAATGCGTTCAAATAATTTATTAGTAGATTGCATATTCACTTGAATCATACCAGCCACCCAGCACTTCCGAAGGATCATTATATAATTATATTCATACGAGATAAATCTTGAAAAACCTTCTATAACACTGAATATAGACGTTTTTTGTTGAACTACGGACGTAATATCTATTTTAGTGGCATGATAAACGTTCTACTTCGTCAAAGCTTTGTTTTTATAGTTATATCAGTTTTTATTTTGCGACGGAAATGAAAGGAAAGAAAATATGATTTTTATTTCGAGGGGAGGGTCATATATTTCGAGGGGTCATATATTTCGCTAAGAAATTCGCGATGCACTTTTCCCATCTTAATTCGCACCCTGCAATTTCTTGGGTTTTTTCAGATTTAAGCTGAGAAACATTTATTGAACTGATTGAATGAATGAATTATTCAGTCCACTCACCAAGAATGATTTGTCTTTGAGGTTTTCTGTTGTATCTCATACAAAGTTTGCAATTCTCTATTGGAATAATCAGTTGAAGTTGAATAAGGTGCATTAATAAAGTTTACTTTCAACCACAGGAAATCCTTTAAGCCTATTTCAGCCAGTAAATTAAGAAGTAGTCGAGTAGACAGATAAAATCAATGAGCTTCAGTAGAGTATTGACAAATTTTTCCATATAAAAAAGCCTAGATGACTTTCACTGCACAAATACTTACCATATAAAATATATTTATCAATTTTATTCGAGCCAATTTGATCGGCTTGCTTTAAATATTTTGTTTCATCAATATATTTCCAGGATTTTAACTGTGCTCCTGGTCTGTCTGTTGCACAACACATTTGCGCAAAATCTTCTAAAGTGAATTCTGGCAATGAGGGAAGAAAACGCTCATCTACATGATACTCGCATGAGTTCTCTTTTGCTCTCTTAGGCTTTCTTGAAGGTAGAGGGTCTGGACCGCTTGGCTTAGATGGAAACAAACTTAAGTCTAATGTAGGATATTCTTTTTCAACTTCTTTAAGATCCAATTTCTGAATCGACTTAGGAAGCTTTTTACAGTTTTTTATTTTAATGAGCTTTTCCTTCTCTTTTTATCTCCATTTAAATTCAAATTTCGATGATCAACGTTCGGTTTTGGAGGTAAAGGACGACGTAGAAGAACAGTCGAGTGATCGACATCTCTTGCTTCAACCGCCATATTATTGCTGTTTGTTGTCATGGTAATCAACTATCGTTAAAAGTTAAGTTTGTGCTACATGAAGTATAGCGAAATGACTGAGCATGGTTCCTGATTGGGAAAATGAAGTTGGAAGACAATGTTATTCGTTCATTTCGAGTTGCAAAGGTTTTTCGTGAAAACAGCGATCGAGTAAATCATTTCGACTTTTCTTCCAATGGCGAGACTTTAATTACAAGTAGTGATGATGATTCTATGGTTATTTATGATTGTCTGGAAGGAAAGTAAGTTCAAATAAAGAATATGATTGAACCACAGGTCCACAACCACTCAGTCTCAGTACACACAGAAAACAATATTCATGTTATGTAAACGTTTTGTGTTTATTACCTTAAAGTGACTTCTTATACATTAATGTACACACTTCTACTAACTAGTCCATATTACATAGTCATGCAGCACACTGCTGCCATAGCCATAGATTCTGAGATTCATGATCCACCACACGTAAAACCTTCCTGTTGATAGAAAATATGTATCTATAAATGAAATTGTAAAATATATTGATCTTATAATATAAATGTGCTTGTATATTATGTACATAGAATATTTTATTACTATTTAAATTTACATTTTTAGGCCACGACAAACATTATATGGCAAGAAATATGGCGTGTCATTAATACAGTATACTCATGCATCAAACACTGTTATTCATGCTTCAACAAAAGTAGATGGTAAGAACAGTTATGCATAGATAAAAATATAAACATTGAACTGCAGACTACCAAGATTTTCTTTTAATCTTAAGATACAATTCGATACTTGTCTCTCCACGATAATAAATTTCTGAGATACTTCCAAGGACATACAAAGAGGTAAATTTGTAACATAAGTATATTAATATATGTGTAATAGATTTTCCAGGTCTGGTAGATTTATAAAGACCACCAATTTAATTTGAGAAATTCATGCTATTAAAACTTAGAAAGCAGACAGTTAGAAAATGCAAAGGGATTGCAAGTTTTTGATTAATATTTATTTGGTAGTTTTATTGATAGATTCTATTTAAGTTATGGAAAACCGAACAAAAATGAATAAATGAAATGTAGCTATTTCAAGCTTCATCCAGGCTAACAGCCTAGTATCATATAATTCATTTGGTGACTACTATTACTAGCTTACGTTCGTATTTAAAAGTGACTTGCAAGGAAATGTTGAAGAGAATATTACGTACATGTAAAGAAAAGTATAGTTGTATTTCTGTTGGGCATGAAAAAATAATACATTGTTTTCTCTTTTCTTAACCTTTTTTACTTTAGAGTTGTGACATTGAGTATGTCTCCCTTGGATGACTCATTTATATCTGGTTCTATGGATAAAACTTTACGACTCTGGGATTTACGTTCTCATAATTGCCAGGTAAAACACACTATTAATGATGCTAAACCATCTTATTTTTAAATTTTTTCTTTCAATCTTCACTCGTTTTGATATTTTTATTCCTCGGCAGGGTCTAATGCAAGTTAATGGACGACCAGTTGCAGCATTTGATCCAGAAGGATTAGTTTTCTCTGCTGGAGTAGACAGTGAAATGATAAAATTATACGATCTAAGATCATTTGACAAGGTTACATATTGTGCTATCATATTATGATGTTTTGTTTTGTGTTTCATTGATTCATATGATTATATACCTATGCTAAAAATGATAAAATACGTTTATGGTCAACACTTTTAGGGGCCATTTTCAACTTTCCACATTCAAGGAAACTCTCCTGGCACAGAATGGACAAATTTAAAATTCAGCAATGATGGGAAATTAATTTTACTTTCAACAAATGCTGGAGCAATTTATCTCATTGATGCATTTCAAGGTTCTCAATTGCATACATTTACAGTAAGTTGAAAAAAGCCATGTTTCAGAGAATATTTTTCATCATTTGTCAAAACACAATTGATAATACTTGTAGATTTGATGTACAATGAAGGATGTTGGTTGTGTAAATATTCATTTTTTGTTCATAGGGTGTAGGAAGTTCACCAACTTCTTACATTGAAGCTTGTTTCTCACCAGATTCTCAATATGTTATATCAGGTAGAAAATTTTTACAGCTACACCTGTAAACCTATTTGTCATTTCACCATTTTGCTTGCCTTTAGCAAATATTTTTGCTTATGGTTCCTGGTTTCTTTGTCTTCAGCCTTTAGATGAAAACAAATAGTCGAGTTTCAAAATTTTGCAAAACTAAAATCTATAACAAAAAAATGCTGCAATGTTTTGCTACATTTTTTAGGTTCTAAAGATGGTCGTGTTCATGTATGGGCAGCAGATAGTGGTCAGAAAGTGGCAGTATTGGATGGCAATCATCCTGGGCCAACTCATTGTGTGAAATTTAATCCTAAGTTTATGACCATGACAACAGCTTGCACAAATGTGGTAAGTATGTCTTCAATACATTTGTTTGCATGTGATGAAATGTTACAATAGATATAATTTTGTGTGCACGAAATGTTCCTTTCTTTAACACAAATTTCATTTAAATCTTTCCCATCCAGGCCTTTTGGTTACCAAATATTGAGGAAGTGGAAGATTCAAAGAAATCTTGAATGAAATGCTCTCGAAGGTAGCATGTTAATATTAAAAACCATACACGGCTGGTGTCAGCAACCATCAACCTATTTACAACATCAAGATACCACATGGATGGCAATTTTTAACATGAGTTCTATTTTCTAACTGTGATCTGTGTGGTATGTGCTTTTCGTATAATATACTTTAGTTGATGCTAAGTATTGCTTTTGATTTTCTTAGTGAATATTCTCTTTTGGCCAACGTTGACTGCAATGACAACGTTGAACAATTAATAGAGGGAATATATCTTATTTGTCCATATACCATGACATATAACTGCATTGCAAAATCAAACTGCTGAATATTAAGGATCGAAAACACATTTCACACAATTATTACACAAGATGTTATTCTAACCAATTAAATATATTTAAATATAAACAATTGTAATATTCATGGGCTCTTATTGACAGTGCTTAACCATTCAAAACTTATTATCATTCTCATGAAACAATTTAAAATCAAGCGTACACAAGCATTGAAACATAACTTTATAGGATTCAATAAATAACAATTTTATGTACATTGTGTGAAAGTAGTGACCATATTACCAACTTTACGTGTCACAGTTCGACAACTTTGTTTACGAGAACCTAAAAAAAGGAACAAATGATAATTATATAGATGTGACTCCTGTAAGATTGATGTTTTTACAACAATGGCCTGGATACTACATGCACTTTTATGATTTAGTTAACATAATTAACATGTACCTGATGACTCTCGAAATGTATGTCCAGTATGAATATTGTTTCCATGTGTGTTTCTATGGTGTCCAAACATTGATTCCCCAAAATCCTCGAAACTTTCAAACCCATCACTAAATCCTTCAAAGTCTCCACCAAATGGACTAAATTCCTCATCAAAATATTCATCATCATCATCATCATCATGATCCATGTTGAAAAAATCATTAAAATTACCACCACCAAATGAAAACTTAAAACCATTACCACGCTGTCTGTTTCCATTTCTTCCCCCAAATTCACCAAATCCGTCAAAATGCTTAAAAAGTCATTAAAATCGTATGTTTGTGATCTAAAACCTTCTTCTTTCAAACCATCTTCTCCAAACTGGTCATATAAACGACGCTTTTTTTCGTCTGATAAAACCTCATATGCTGAAGAAGTAAAAATGGAAAATATGTTGTTGTTAATTTCTTAATAAAACATCCATGCATGCATATTTCTGGCAGTAAAATCAAATTACAGAAAGATTACAAGTCTTCCTCAGATGGTTTCAATAAGTGTGAGAGATAACAACACGTGTCTGTGGGGAGAGTACTGTAGTAGGATTATTTTATAATTATAGTGTGACTTACCAAGATGTTTTTAAACTAATGTCACGTAACATGACAATAGTAAGACTTATCAGTTAGTTCATATAACAAGTTAATTTCTACGTCATAAACAAAAATTCATATTCAAACAAGCATAAAGAAAATGAAATAAAAAAATAGACGTATTCAGTATTATTGGTAAATTTATGCAAGACATACCTTCGGCAATTTCTCGAAATTTACTTTCTGCGTCTTTTTCTTTATTTTTGTCAGGATGATATTTAACAGCTAATTTTCTGAAGGCTTTTTTTATTTGCCTATCTTTTGCATCTCTGGGCACTCCAAGAATCTTATAATAATCTTTTCCTGCCAGTACCATGGTCAGTTCTGTGACAAATGCACCGAAAACGGCTGCTATAACAAAAAGATTCTCACACTGCATGAAGCAATTTAAGTTAACCAAAATTTCCAAATATCCTTGAATATACGATCGCTAAGTTCAATAACAATCACAAATAGATAAACTTGGGATATTATGCTCGACAACTGTGACAACCGGGGATTTAACTTTAGATTCAACACGAAACAACATATGATTGGTTTTGTTTTGACATTTGACAGCTCTTATTGTCGGAAACAATCGTCCACCAATCGTGAATTGACAGCTACGTGTTTATGTTTGAAGCGGGCAAAGTAAATGTTTTAAATACCATAAAATACGTCATATAAAATCGTCTTACCATAAAAATTTGGTGCGATAATTTATAGCTGTAGTCGAATAGCAAGTTGAGTGGGACATTTTATTTCCCTATAATTTCATGTGACGATTTAAATAGTCTACTTATGAAAGATGTGTTTTTGATAGTGAAATATGGGTATCAAAAATGGCTGATGGTGACGCTGATGATAATTTGGAATCAAACAGCGAGAGTTCTGCGGAAGAGGATATTGAAATGCTCGTCAACTTGCAAGGTTTAAGAATTTTTCGCTTTCAAATATTAATTTTAGTATTTATACAAGTTCAAAAGATTTTTCTGCGTTTTCAACGTTTACAATCGTGTTTATGAAAATGACAGGCTATTATCATTCAGCATTATGTCGAAAGTGTTGCAAACACAACTCTAAATTTTGAAGGCCAACCCCACAAAATGTGATGGTAGAAAGTTATGGTACGTAGCTGCGCAAATTATTTGCATCATGACTTACAACATGGGTTCTTGATTTTTGGCTTGAATTACTTTCACCTGCCAGTAATAGCAGCATTAATCTAAATCAGACAAGATTCACCATTGGGATTTTGAAAAGTGATCTCTTAATATTGGTGACTGTTTGAAATCTTAAAGCATCATTTTTTTGAAAGATTTATCTTTTATTTGTTTCAAGTCTCTGCAACCTATGTAGTCATATGCAAACCTTGTCAGGTCACCAAGACAAATTTATAAGTCACTTCAGTTTTTCTTACCAATTTTTGAGACAATATTATT
This sequence comes from Xenia sp. Carnegie-2017, assembly GCF_021976095.1. Classification (NCBI taxonomy): domain Eukaryota; kingdom Metazoa; phylum Cnidaria; class Anthozoa; order Malacalcyonacea; family Xeniidae; genus Xenia; species Xenia sp. Carnegie-2017. The sequence goes on along the minus strand of NW_025813485.1, from coordinate 1,191,827 downwards.
GTGATGAAAGAAATATCATGCAAATTCTGACAATTGAGATTAAAGCCAGTCAGATTTGCTTTTAAAGTATGTTGAGTTTGTTAATTAAGATGAAATGTTATTCTTTTTAACAAATAACCTTTTATTATTTTATGCTTCTTTTAGAAGCACTATGCAGGGTTTTTATATTCTTTATCACAATATTTTATCAAATGGAGTTTGATTAGGATTAAAGAAGTTATTTGTTTACTTTAGATAGTGAATCCATGTCTGATGAAAATGCAGAATCTGATGTTGAAGAAGAAAACAATGTGGTAGACGAAGAAACAAAAATAAAATTTGATCAATCACTTCCTTCATCACATACTGTAAGTCATTTGTAATGTTCAAACATGTTATATTTACGTATAGTCATCTCAATAACTGAATAAGAATAGTTGATCAAAATTATATCATCAAATTTACTATAATTGAACATCTACAAAAACAATGGAACTAAGGAAGCCACAAACTAATTCATTGTGGTAAAATAGCTACATACAATGTGGATATTGTCCTATCAATATAGGGTTGACCACTACATGAATATAAAGCACTGTTTGATTCTAATGAAAAGGTGCTGTCATTCAATCTCACGTTGAGCTTGGTTTTCTGTATAGCAAATCTTAGGGATACTAAACTTTCTTTCTTTAAGTTATTTATGTACAATCTTAGTTGGTACCTATTAAAAAGAGAGTTTTTGTTATGGCAAAGACCAACACACATTTTATATCCACATGCCCAAAATTCACTTAATTTGTTTAATTCAGTTTCTTGTGCAATGTCAAAATTGTTGGGCATCAGATTGTATTCATGCTGAAAAATAAATTTCTCAGATTTCTTTCTGATAGTGGGCTGTTTTATCAACAGCTTTCTCTGTTCTTCTGGAATTGCATGGTATGTCATTCCAGCAGAATACTGCTCATGAAAGTTGACCATCTTTGATGCAATTGCATTATCTCTAATGACATTGTAAAGATAGTCAACAGTGACCAACTCAAATCTTATAGTTGATAACAAATCATCATGTTGACTTAAACTTTCTGAGTCAACAACATTTGTCTCCATCCAGTACATTAGAGCATGAAATACCGTATTCTCTGATTGAACAATCAGATCATCACTGCTTAGTAAGTATTTAATGCATGGTTTAGCCAAAGTCACAAATTTTTCATTTTGCCAGTTTAGGTCCAGTGGACTAAATTCTTCTGCAAGAACTAGTTGTAAAGTAATGGCCAAATCCTCAACATCAGCCATATCATGTTTTACCTTAACGACATTCATGACTTTTATTGCAATGTCAAATTTCGTTACTTTACTTTGTAGTACGTACTTGCACTTTTTGAAGATGTATTTCAAGTCATGCTTATGCGATAACTCCAAAACAGCCAGCACTTCGTCAACTGTTTTATCGTTAATTGTGTCAGGTTGATAGATGGCTTTTATGAGATTAAGATATGAATTTTCTTCTGATTCATTAATTTTAATATGGACATCAGAATCCTTGTTCTCTTTCATACCACTTGAATGAAAGAGCGATCGAAAGTAAGGGCTTCGGACGGAAAGCCAAAAAGTGTGAACATAAAGTTTGTGCTGACGTATTGGAGTGTTTACTTCTTGATAGTGAAGAAGTTTTGATTGCGTTGCTCCTGTTAGGATAGTGTCTGTTGACTCTGGCGTGAAATCCATTCTCTCACTGTCTTCACTATTTATACTTTCATCGTCACTACTACTGTTACTATCAGTGCTTTTACTATCATCGTCGCTTTCAATTGATAGTTCAACTCCTACGTTCCCTTTTACTACGTTTTCCGCAGTTTTCTTGCTTTTACTGTTGAGTATTGCGTCAATATCCCAACCATCTTGCATCACATCCAACACTAAGACACGATCACTTAGTTCGGGGTTATTGTATTCAGAAGCGCAGATCTTTGTAAACTGAAGAAGATCGCTTATTTTAAGATCAGTGTCAGACATATTGCTTTGCCAATTTTTTGAAAAATATCAATTGGTTTCATAACAAACCACAATCTCTTCAATACTTTGCAAATGATTCATATGAAAATTGAGAATGTGTCTTACTGGTTTATGCAATACCTCATGGTTTAACCGGAAACCAAGCAGTAATAAGCCTTTTCAAAAATGAGGCGGGGACCATTGAGTTCAATAATAACTAAGGGTAATAATAATAATAAGTTCAATAATAATAAGGGGACTAAGGCGATTTTTGCCTGCAAGCGTTTCTGGGATCGTTACCGGGGACACAAAATTACCTCGCGAATAGAAGTGCAGTGTTTACACATATGTTGATGTGTTGATGAAAGTGTTTATGTGATTTAGCAAGAATGCCAAAGTATAACTGCTGTGTGCCAGGTTGTAGCAACAGCCACAGAAATAAGCCTCGCGATTTCAAATTTTATTGCTTGCCAAAGGATTTAGAACTACGTAAAAAATACGATGTTCTTATAAGAAACGACAACCTCAAAGTGGCGTCTCCGAACACAAGGATTTGTTGTGATCACTGGGAAGGCGGGAAAAAATTGAGCAGAACTCATCTTCCGTCTGTTTTTCCGTGGACTGTACGTAAAGAACAACGCAGAGAGATAACCAGAGCCAGTCAGGAAAAATTAGTAAACACAAACGCAAGAGAAAGAACTTTATGCAAAATTATGAAGTTGATATTGAAAGCGAACAACTACAAAACGACCAAGCATCTCATCTTCAATCTTCTGCTACTCAGACAGACTTGGCATGTTTCTGCAAAGCTAAGGACGATGTCCTGCTACTTCAAGACGTTAAAAGCAAATTATAGAAGAAAAATATTTCTCGAAAGTGAACTGCTGCGTTTAACAAAATTACTTGAAATCACCAAAAACAACCTGGCAAGAGAACAACAACGACAAAGTAGATTTGATATTGACAAATACAAATCAAGTGATTCTGATATAGAGTTCTATACTGGTTTATCTAACTACAAAATGCTGACATTTTGTTTCAATTTAGTTGAGGAGTCAAGAATTGATATTAATGGTGATAATACAGATGACACACAGATTAGAAGACCAAAGCTTGGTAGGCCAAGAGCACTAAGTTGTTATGAAGAATATATTTTGGTTTTAATGAGATTAAGATTGGGCCTTTTTGAAAAGGACTTGGCTCACCGATTTGGCGTGGCAGTTGGTACAGTCTCGAACATCACAAGTGGATAAAACTGCTCCGTGCAAAACTTGGGTCATTAATCAGAATGCCAGAAAGAGATACAATCAAATATTACAGCCCCTGCATTCAAACAGCTCTTCCCCCAGGTAGTTATTGTAATTGATTGCACAGAGATTGAGATGGAAAGGCCATCAGCTTTGAACAATCAGTCTGCCTGTTATTCTTCTTACAAAAGCAGACCAACAATGAAGGTTTTAATTGGAATCACACCTAGTGGTGTGTTGTCGTACATCAGTGAGTTATTCCCTGGAAGCACTTCTGATTTGGAAATAGTTAAAAAAAGCAATTTCTTGGACATTCTCTCCCCTGGAGATAGTGTCATGGCAGACAGAGGCTTTAACATAAAAGATGAACTTGCATCAGTTGGAGCATTTCTTGAAGCTCCTTCTTTTCTCCAAAAGAAAACCCAATTTACGCAAGAAGAAATTAACAAGAACAAAGCTATAGCTAGCCTGTGCATACATGTTGAACGACAAATGGAAAGACTAAAAAACTGGCACATATTAGATAGAAAGATCCCTATCACTATGGCCCCATTAGCATCAGATGCACTTGTGGTCATAGCAGCATTGGCTAATTTTTTGCCACCACTTGTTTGTTAGATTTTGCCTTCATTCTCATGTTTAAAATTGATAAATAAATAAAACAAGCCATTTCAATAATGATAATTTAGAAATTCAGTATCATGATTAAAAACAGATTTACAGCAAAAAAGCCCTTTTTTTAATTATATTTTGACAGAGATTAAATTTTCAACTGTTATTTATCCTTAGTAATTTATGTTTTAAAAATCTTTACAAGTTACACCATTTAATTATCTCCTGTGAAATTGTTTCTTGGCAGCCCATACTTGATCTTTGGATATGCTAGTTCAGGAATAATAAATTCTTCATAGAAAATCTTAAGTTTTGCCTTAGTATTGCACCAGAAATTAGAGTCAAAGGTACTCTTTCAATATATATACCAGGTGAACAAGATCCAGCAATCACAAAGTCTGCCCACTTCCTCCCTGATAAATACATTCCCTGCTGTATTTGGTAAAATATTTGTGGTTTCTGTTAATTGTAATACCACTGTTGTCAAGTTTGTGCTTGACACACATGTGCTTACGTAAGACAGCTTCTGTTAAACTTTCCTTTTCAGATGTTTCTATGAACTTCATTTCTAGGATACCTAAAGGTTCATTATTGTTCGAGGGATCACAAACCAAGCCATCAGGACTAGCCCTAAGAAACCATCATCATGCTTGCCAACAATCAGACCTGACTGTGACACAGACAAATTGTCATGTCCACGTTTGTGTTGCTCCTTTATGTATTGCTTCATTATTTCTGGTTCCATTTCTAGTCCTTTTATCATTTGCTTCGTTGCTGAAAATTTGGCATACAAAATTTCATTAATGGCCTTTGTTGGTGAGGTTGTTTGTTTAAGTACAGCAGCTCTATAGCATTTAGATGCTGTAATGCGGTATTGTCGATGTAGGTGCCATTTCTTATTAAAGGATTGCTCTCTAGTTTCTTTCTCAATTTCTGTGGCCTTTCTGTAGTCTATGAAAAGGCATTTCTTAATCTTTTCCATCCTTTCTTTAATGGCACTCATTGCCATAGGGCTGTCTTGAACTTTTATGGGAGATATGAGTTCATTCTCATACTTCTCAACTGGGATATCCTGGGGTAAAATGTGACACCATCCAATGGACTTCCCAACCTCATTTTCTAGTTCTTTAAATTTGTTAAAAATGCTTTGTAACTTTTTACTATTTAAACCTTCCTGGTTAATGGAGCTGACATCCTGGTATTTGCATTTATCTTCTGCTTTTTTGTTCTCTTTGTTGTAGTCATATTTCTGGAACTTCATTGCAGAAATTGGCTGCACTCTTCTTTCTCTTTCTTGGTACACTCCATTCACATGGCTTTGACGTGCATGAAATTTCTGAAGATGACTTCTTATTTTTCTTGCAAACAGAGTCAAGGAAAAAGAGTTGCACAGACGTGATTACATCTCCCATCCACACCTGCTGGGCACCCACATTTGGCTGACAATACAAAGCCAAATGATGAAAGCAATGTAACAAGTATATACCATCTTTTTCTTCATTGAAGGCAAGACCTGACTTTTGATGTAATGTTTTGAATCCTTGTGGAGATAATACAAACACAGCACATGGTTTGACTTAAAGAAATTATAGCCTTTCACTAGAGGCTTAGCAGTTGAAAGTCGTCTTTTGAATTCCATGCTGTCTATCATAAACTTCCATACAGTGCCAAAAGTAACTTTTGGTAGATTTGATAGGTCGGCACTATATCCTGTGGTAGGAAAACTTTTAACTTCTGATGGCAATGTCTGATGTAGGAGACCAGCTTGTGCTTTCTTTTTCAAAACATGAACGCCTCCATCGGGGTCACGTAGATACTTTTCCGCCAGTTTATGTTCGATATAATTTTTGACTCTGCAATAAAAAATATATAGTTATTCTTTAAACGATTTTTAATTCCTTCATAAAAACGACGAAATAAATCAAATGAATGTTAGATTATATAAAAATAAAAACTTAAAATTAAAAGTAAATTACTGACCTCAGTCGTAAATCAGAGAGTTTACCAGAGGTTTTTGCTCCTCTGCAAAGAAGCCATCGTCGTAAAATTGCACAATTGCATTCCTCAATCGGCTTAGGTAGCTTAGCTCCGGGAATATCACTTTCATTTAGCGAAAAACTTTTATCTTTACACTCAAACGCGCTTTCCATCTTCACTTTTTTTTTCCAACTATAATAATATAACAAGCTGTCCCCACTAACAATCCCAGACGTGCTTGCGGGCTAAAACTTGCCCTAGTCCCCAACTCTTATTTGAAAAGGCCTATTGTATTTCCGATATCAACAGTGTGTGCTTTCCTCGTACTTATATGTTAATTACCAAGGGGACATTTATGCGTAAAATTATTCGTGCAAAGATAAAGATCATGCAAACTGGTAGTTGAAACAGAAAAATAACCGCACTCAACGACTTACTCCTAATGAAATTTCCATAGTTTTTAAACCATGAGCCAAACGTTCATCCCAGGAAATCAACATTGATTTTCACCTCCACATTCATGCTTGCACAAGACCTTGAATTTGCGGTTTCTTCAAAACGATCTCCCTTTTTGAGGTTCAATTTTCTGTTTATATTTGGGGTTAGGAACTGAGGTTCATAAACTAACATACTAGCACAAATCGATGAGATATTTGGTCAAATTCCTAGTCTATTAAGAATATCAAAATTGTTTACACATGACAAAAATAACATTTATTTAATTATAAAATGTATGTTATTGCTACACAGTTTTTCACGATTTATTCCGATGAGACAGATATATCATAAGGTGATTCAACATCTCCCTTTTGGCGTTGCTTTGAGTTAACAAGTTTATTTTCCGTTTTCTAAAAGCTCACACTCACTGAGTGCGACACAAAAATTGCGCTCTCTCAAATGAATAGCGAAGTCATTTCTCCAGCATAGCAAGATTTTTTGCTAAAATATACCAAATCAAGCAATCAATGGAGTGAAAATGTAGTCTTCGAGTAATTTATGTGGTGATGTTGAAGCCCTACTCAGTGAGTGAGTATGAGTGAGTTTTTAGGATACGGACTTATTAATATTAAGACTTAATCTTCTACTTTACAATCATCAGTATTTAGGAGAGGAGATGAATGACGTTTTGGGAAGAACTGTAATGGAAGAAGATAATGTAGTGTCCATTCCTCTTATATCATTGCCAAATCTTCTTGTTCCTGGAGAGACACTTCCCTTACATACATTTAATCCGCAGGTAAAGCTAATTTACGTATATTGACCTTATCTTTTTGAACGGTTCGCGATAAAAATATATGATGTTGGACTTCCTAAAATGAAAATTTTTGCCTGCAATATTTGCATATACGTAACATACATTTAGTCACCCAACATTGCTGCTGGTTAACTTTTTTATTTAATTACTGCTGCTTTAACTGTTATTAATCAACATTGCTACTGGTTAACTTTTTTATTTAATTACTGCTGCTTTGACTGTTATTAATCAAAATTGCTACTGGTTAACTTTTTTATTTAATTACTGCTGCTTTAACTGTTATTAATCAAAATTGCTACTGGTTAACTTTTAATTGCCAGCATTGTTATCAACTCTTTAAAACTTTAATTATTTTTCCTATCAACGTCAAATATCTTCATGAAGCAAGACATGCACATCAAACATGACTCCATATAGTAGTAATGCATAGCGAAAATGACATTATTATCTTTCATGGTATAAAATGCATTATCAGGTTTCTTGTGTCGTTATCTCGAGGATATTACGTATACACTTTTATGCCTAAACTTTTTATAACCAAGGTTTACATGGTTATCTATTTACATTGTTTTATTTCATCTTTATAGATCGTTTTAATGATGAAAAACATAGTCGACCATAATAATACTTTTGGCGTTGTTACAGAAGAGCACAGGTAAGTGTTACACATTGGTACATAATTTTAGAAAATGTTCTTCTAGACATGTAGCTACACAATGGCCTCAAGCAATCCTGAATGTTGAAGTCCTTTGATATCTTCTCCACGTGTTCTTAAGTCTTAGCAAAAAGTACATCACAGGGCTTAAAAATGAATTACGTGTTGCTTTTTTCTATAGTTATCAAATCTTATCTAATTCACAAAAACATGGAGAACTTTGTAGAGCAACTTTGACTTTTTTTTGATGTTACTTAAATGTACTTCATTTGTAAAAGAGGCAAACTGATATACATGTTCTTATAGTATTTTTAAGGGCTGTTCATATGAGCCCGGCTAACCGAGAATCAGTGAGGCGCTAAATGATTTTTAAGGCATTGATAGTGGGCAAACCTTGAAGCTTAAAAATTACAACTGTTTGTAAAGCGCCACGAGTCATTCCTGTTAAAATTCTCAAATCAGGCCAAACTGATTGTTTCGATTTTCAATGTTTTGCGTAGTTGTTGAATCAGAATATTTTGAAATTGTCCCAGAAGATTTATCTGATGATAAGTATAAAATCGTCTCCATTTTTAAAAATCATTTAACGCCTCACTGAATCCCAGTTAGACGGGTTCATATGAACAGATCCTTAGATAAACTATAAAATATTTAATGCATTAGTTTGTTCATAGTTCAATATCATTCACATCGTTTTTATTCAATACACGCATTAGTTCATTCACTTTGCTTATTAATTTAATGCAATAATCTTTCAACTCAAGTTAAACTGTATTTTGATCATAATCCAGGTTTCCTGTATATTCTGAGGACGATGTGAAACGAATGACAGGAACAACATGTGAGGTTTATTCAATGCGTGAAGAATGTAATGGAGGTTTTACAACGATATTCATTAAGGCTATGGTGCGCAAGAGGTTTCAAGTTTTATCAATAAAAACCCAGCTAGATGGGTATGTATTTACCAAATTCTACGCGTTGTCCGTTTTCATTAAAATTGTACCAGGTTATCAATTTGCCAGAATGACATCACTTTGATTGGTTAGGTTACACTTACAAGATCTCTTTACTTTTACATTTTTTTAACGTAATTTGTCTTGATACATTTGCAGTGTTCGTCTTGGAACTGTTCGTATACAACCAGATATAGTTCTACCAGCTTATCCCAATGCTTTAACACAATATGTGGGATATAAACGTTCTGTTACAAATCATCATCAAGCGATAAACAAACTCAATAGAGTTTCACACAGAAAGGTTAGCACTTATCTTTAATTTACATTTGTTTGTAAAAAATTTTTCAGTTTCGTGGAGTATGAATTTTACCTTTTCTTCAACCTCAAGATTATTCTAAATAGAAAGGTTTATTCTCTTTGATTATTTGATCAACCTAAACTCTTTGGAATCTTTTTGTCTATTTTTTTACATTTCTGATGATAAATTTCTTTGATTGAGCTCAAAGCTGTTTTCCATCATTGTCTCTCCATCAGCCCTGTTGAAAAATCTGTACAAACGAAAAGTGAATAATTTTTACTACACGATTTAAATGCTTTAGCAAAAGGTAGTATATCCCAAACAAGACCGTTCATTTATACACCTGTGCACGTTCATTGGAGACTAAGTATGAGTAGAATTCAATCAATTGATTTTAAATCAATTATAAATTTGTTATTTTGTAAACTCTATTTCTTCTTTCAGAACATTCCAAGTTCCTCTGCTTGGCCGTCTTGGGTTTATGAGCTTTATAATCCAGTATGTATGTCAGTAAATGTCTGCTCTTTTTTACCAAACATTGATGAAATTCCTATTTTAAAATAGTATTTGTTGATGGCTCGAATAAAGCAAGAGTTGACAAGTTGGAAAGCGGATTTAAATACTGAAAAGTTGCCTGATGATGTGACAGAATTTTCCTATTGGGTAACCCATAATTTACCGCTGGACAACGGAAACCGTCATCTCTTATTGAAAATGAACTCGCCTGTGGAACGTTTAAGAAAGCAACTTGACTTAATCCAAAAGGTTCAATATATCTCCATTTTGTTACACATAACCAAATATATACTTTTTGTTAACCTAAATTATGTTGATTCTGATATGATTCGAAATAGGTTTTGCGTTTCTTTTGATGCATTTTTTTTATATGAATGTTGTCATCTGCAATGTAAACTTGGCGGATTCTGTAAAGGAATGCCTTTTCATTAAAATTGTAAGATTAGAAAAATGTAACAAACTTTCATTTTAAGTGTCGTGCCCAGGTTGAATGCAATGTGGGAGGCTTAACATTTGCTGACATGTGGAAAACTGTCTTCTTTACTTGCTGAGATTTCAGTCTTAGCAATCTTTTCTGTGATGTCTTTGATTTATGCGATCTGGTCATTTTGTGTAGTGACTTTTAGAAGTATACTTTTATTTTATATGTAGTATGGAATCATGACCTGTAATTACTGTAGAAGCATAATAGCTGACAAAAAGGATTTGTTCAGGTATTTTTGTATTGAATTATTTTGTAGCACAAGTATTCAGAGTAACGTTTACTTATCTCTTAAAGTAATAATGTTTTGCGTATTTTAGCATGTCATCAACCGGTTTAATGGGGTCTTACGTCAATCCTGGAGGAATTGTTCATGAAACGATTACATTCCATAAAGCTAAATGCCTGCGACTACGTGGCTCATCATCGACTGAACACAGCTGGTTTCCAGGGTATGTATTATAGTAACTTGTATTTTCTGTGTGTTGAACAAAGTAAATTAAGCGTGTTTTACTGTTAAGCACGTCCTCTCGTAGCAGAATAGTTTCTGAACTTCTCACTTATTCTACCCGTTGCTAAATTACCAAGTTCGTTTTTTCTCGTGTTTTGTAGATATGCTTGGACGATTGCAGAATGCAAGGCATGTGGAAGTCATATGGGCTGGAAATTTACTGCTGTTAATAAAAAACTTATTCCGAGCAAGTTTTGGGGACTTACTCGTGCCTCTCTTTGTCCGTCATTTAGAAAAGATGAAGGTGTAAATCAATCAAGTTATCGTAACTACTCTGTTCATATTTATAATTAACACTTAGTAATTTTGTGCTATTTATTAAAATAACACGTCAACCCAGTAAGCATATGATAATAATAATTTAGAGAAATTTATATTATATTTCAAAAGACGATTTTTACCAACTTTTAGAGTAATTATAGAATATCCTACCACATACTTAATTGCCTTCAAGCCATAACCTAGTCTGATTGTTGTTGGCACTTGGCAGTTTTGTGACAGGGTATTCTATTATTGTGCCCAACTTTTCACAAAGCGTCATCCGTTTGTGAAATAAAACAAAATCTGTTTGTAAGATCAAAGCAAACAGATTTATGAACATTAATGTTAATTTTGTATGTTGTGTAACATAGTTAAGCAAGTTTTATAGTTGGTTCTCCAATTCATTTTTGGAATTAAATCGTATTAAATTAATGTATGGACTTGACCAACATATGGAGAGAATGGTTGTCTTATACTACAGGAATTATGAAAACATAAATACAGAACAGTATATAGCATTATCATAGTTACCAAACAACTCTCATATTATTACCTTTTTTATGAACTATCGCCATATCACTTCATGCTTCATAATAGTCTTCCAGCAATTAGGAGTAAAACCGAGACATGGTGGCTAGAAATCGAAAATCCGTGTGGCGTCTTGCCCGAGAAACGCGACGTGAGACGCGTCTTTTGATGCTGCGTCTTAATAAGTGTGAGACCGCAGTGGCAACGGCGTTTTGTGTGAAATTTTTTTAGCTGGTAGTATCGTCTGTCTCGTCTTGAATCAACCAGCTTCATCCTATGTATGACGTCACCAGCGTGCACTTTGAACCCTAAGAGTTGCTAAGCAACGCAGAGAAACAACATGGAGGACAGTGGAGAGAAGTCATCGCTGGAGTATCTCGCTAAACATAAAGTTTTAGAATTATTTGAAAATCTTACTGCTGCTCTTGTATTTGAAAGACCAGGTATGTCTTGTCGATTTAATAATTTGAAGGCCGAAACTATATAAACTGTATGATATATTTCGCTTTTCTATGAATAATTTTCTTAGTTGGGACTTGATATTTGGGATTTTACTGTTAAATTATGAATAGCACACGTCGGTGTTTTTATGGCATTACCATTGCAATTATGTTATTGAATATACACGCGAGAACATTTTATTCATTATTAGAAAATCCGAAAGCGTTTATGGTTTCATATTTTAAAAAGTTAATGGACTCTCGAGCTATTGCAATGAACTATCCATGTTTGTTTGATGACACTAACATAAAATCACTCTTTGGAATGCTAGATGTATCAAATAATGGATATATTAACTATGAACAATACAAGCGAGGTATTCTGCATTATTGACAGTTATAAATTTATCGAATATGTTTTATTCACGTTTATTAAAAGTACATGTAACATTCAAAATACCAGATATTGTCCTAAAAATTGTCTCAAGAAAAACTTCAAACAGTTAATATTTCTATAAATATTCAATAGCTCTTGAAAATCTTGGAATTAAAAACTTTAACAAAAGCCCATCTGGAGCAGACATTGATGAAATAACGTTGGATGTGTTTATAAAAGAAGCGTGAGTATTTTACAGTCTTTTATTAGTTGTTCTCTTTGTATCAACGATATTTAAAAGATTGTATTTAATTGAGACGTGAGAAGCTGATAATTTTTAAGTTTCAATTTCACCAAGCTATTTCAAATATTTTGTTGAGCATACTAGGCTCTTTGTCTTGGCTGGCTGATCCAAAAAAACTTATGTGCTTCATTCATGTATGATTTTTATCCTTATTTTTAGGAGAACTGGTTTGTCTGCTTCATCAGCCACCTTCAGTATTACATAGCTAAAATATAAAGTATGTATGTATGTACATATTGGTTTAATTAAATGTTGTAATGAAAAACTTGATTGATTAGATTGCAAGTTGTGGCGAGTGATTTGAATAAAGTTATAAAAAATTATTTTACCATTCTCCCTAGTGAAAACATAGTACATGTTAAAATGTTAGCATCAGTAGCAGATCTAGGGTATATCAACCTAAATTACTGCAGCTGAATTTTTCGTGTATATACATTTCCAAATATCACTTAGAGACAAGTTGATCGCTAAAAAATTTTTATTAGAAATTGAAAACCAATAATTCTGTTTTGAAAATATTTTAAATTTAAAATTAAGCACCTACAACTTATTTTGTAAACCATTGTGTCTAATTTTGTGTCTATATTTGTCTCAGTCTATTTTTTTTGTCCACCTTTTTGTCTTCTTTGTTTGCATTTTTGTCTGCGTTTATGTCTACCTTTTCTTTCACGGCCTATGATCACAATGTTAATACACTGTGCGCTTGACCACTCCAGAGTCATTGAATATTATCAATTTCTTACACGACCTAATAATCAATTACATTGTAATCGATTACACGATTACATTAAACGATTTAAACATTTTCAATCGTCGTTCATATCGTCTTTTATAAAATAAGGATAATATATTAACTATATTAATGATAACTATATTTGTGTATTGCGGTCGTATGATCAGACTGACACTAAATAATGATGTCCTGCAACAAAATGCTTTTCGTTGTGAAAATGTCAATGGTTTGGACGTTGATGCTACAAATGTCTGGTTTGTTTAATTGTTTTCTTGATTATCACTTAACAAATTTTTTTTTATTATACTTCAAGCATCTATTATCATAAATAGACTAAATTTTCTATAAGTGTACAACGCACTCACTGGTCGAGTGTGTAGAGTGAGGTTTCTCAGGTGTGATGTGGAGTTTGAATCCTTCGAGGATCAGACGGTTGTTGTTGGACTTGGTGTGTTGAGCATAAGACTTGCAATGAACGAGTAACGTGAATATCAAGAGCAAGGTAAGGGTAGATAATAGTGTACACAATGTGTACGAATGGCAATTTTATTGTTGGTTTTTCGAGAATGGAATGGTATAATCCATGCATTTTTACACATTTTCATGCAAAAAATATAATTTACACATTTTTTCACATTTTCACATGAAGTCTATAATTCATGCAAAGAGAAAAAAGAAAAGGGGGTGGGTTGCAAAAGTTTTGACCTAAAAAACTTTGCCTCAAAAGTTTGCCCCAAAGTCTTTTGATCAAATTTTTCAATGACTTCCCGAAAGAAAAGTTTGAAATGACGATCATTAAAATTGGCGACAGGAGCGTCAAGAAAAAATACCTATGAAAATAGTCTTTTCACGATACTCATGGATAAATTGATAAAGGACATACGCGTCATGACCCCAAATTCACCACATTTCAATGGGTGCCATTGGACATACTTTATTCCTCTTGTTTCTTCATGATAAAGACTTTATTGCTTACAGTGCGATGAGCAAGCTCTTGCCTTTAGAGTTCTACTATTGCTATGATGCCGTCGAAGGTATATTTTCAAAAACACTTTACAAAGCTAAAGCCTTTAGTAATGAAAGGTAATAAATGCTGTTCTGTCGAAGCACTTGATATGTTTTCATTGGCATCACATCTCATCACTCCTTCTCCGGTTCAAGACCGCTTCGTTCTCTTTAGCTTTTTAGAGTGCAATAAGAGAAGTCATAGAAAAAGTCATAGAAAAATTTGATCAAAAGATTTGTACACCTTGTGTACACTACCTACAGAAGAGTAGAAAAGAGATAAGGGAAGCATAGGATGAAGAAGAGAAGAAAATACAGACAAGAAGAGGAGTGAAGAGGAAAGGACCGGCAAAAAGATTAGAGAAGAGGTAAGGAGACGAGAAGAGAGGAAAAGAAATGTGAGGAAAGAAAAAGAGAGGCGCTGAGAGGATAAATTCCCTCTACCCCCATCAATGTCCAAAAACAGTAAAATTCTTTAATTAAAGACAAACCTCATCATCCAGACCCTGGATGAGCAACAAAGATCAGCGGGCATACGTCACCAATTTTTCCGCAACGGTAATGGCAGGTAACGAAGAAGTTTCTGGGCAAATTGAGATGGCTTCTTTAGAATCATCGGTCGTTTCTTTCTCATCTTTGAGTAGATTAAGATCTTGGTTTGTCGAAAAGCGTTCAAAAATTCGTCCATGGTCTGAATTTCTTGACGTCAATCGATTCTCTAAACCAAAAACAAGCTCTGAAATTTATACAAGATTTACCAAGAATGTTGAATTGTATCAAGCGAATTATGTGTTTATTTTTGTAGGATTGGCTTTATATTGCATGTAAGTGAAAAACCAAAAACCTTATAGCAAGTCAAATAATTATTTAGATGTTTGTGTATTTATGCACAATAGATTTATGCTGTATGCTTCGCATCATTTTGCAAATGTAACTGTTGGGTTGGGTTCATCCCCAACAAACAGAGGGTGAAGATTTTTCTGCAGAAATTACGCCCCCCTCCCATTTTCTGTTTGGTCCCTGTACATTATAATAATTTATATAATAACCAGAAGAATTTGAGCAATTTCATTAGTCAAGAGCTATGATCTATAAGAGGACATATGCACAGAATTGACGTCACAGAAAATTTCTTGTTTATAAAAACAAACAAATGGTGGATATATTTGAAAATTTATCGCAATACCTCCCTGAATGGGAAAATAAAGATTCACAAAGACCTAGTTGAGGCAGTTAACGTATTTGAGCAAAAAGAAAAGAAAAAACCCAGTTTTCAAACATTAAGTTGTACTTTGTCTACGATAACAAAATTTCAACAAAATTGATCAGCCATTGCTTGTTTATTTTGTTAGCCAATCACAATTTATCACATGATTATGCTAGCCAATAGGATTTCTTCAATCCCATAGATCATGTAAGCGTGACATTTGCAAAATCAAGACTTTTCAATGTTCCAAGTGTTGTGAGACAAAGAAAACAAACTGATCATTTAATTTGGGAATTTTTTTATCACAATTGACATCTTACCCATGTATCCATAACTGTTTAGACAACAGTTAAATGTTATCTATTTGTTAAATAACCCATTCCTTGGCCTTTGGCCTTGGTGCTAAGGGTGCACTGTTAAGACCTTGTGAATATATTTTTTTCACATGGACCTCACAGTAAATAACATAAATACATATATATTATTAGAATTTTTTATATGTCATTTCATAACTGAATACCTTGATGTTTCTTATTATTAAAGTTTGACTTCACCACTTCTGCTGATTGCTTTGTCAATTTCTGGTGGTGCCAGTTGGTACATTAACCATATCAACAAATCTAAACCTCTTTCAATTGCTGGTGAGTATATTAATACTATTGATTGAAGGTAATTAAACACAGGTATGAAATGGAATTGAAATCAATGAAATGAATGTTTTTAGGTCGGGAATTTAGCCTGGCTGAGCAGTATGGACTTGTTGCTTTAATATGTTTACCATTGTTTTTTCTTGCATCTGCTGGTTCAACTGTATTTTGGATACTAGGTGATAATTGAAACCCATCTTATTGTTACATAAAATAATGTTTCCGCAAGTGTCTATTTCAAAACAAAAAAATAAAAGTTGTCAATGTTAAGAAACATCTAATTATCTCAATACCTACATTTATTAACTTACAGTAAACATGAATACATTCTATTACATGCTTGTATTACAATTCTATTTTGACTGCTACTGCTAATTTTCAATGTTTAAAACCATTTTGTTAAACATTTAGCTTGCTACTTTAAATTGTATGTATCTGCAATCATAAAATTGTTTAAGTTATTTCAGTATTTTCATAAGACTAGATATATAATTGAAAACAAAGTGCTATAAGAATGACATGATAAAACTGTTTCAATTTTCCCTTTAAAAATTTTGCCATTCATAGATGTAATGTATGTTTTACACTATTTTTATTTTAACTCAACTGTTCAATCCTCACTTCATTGTGAATTTGTGTTTTGGGACATTTAGCTGTTGCATTTCAAAACTTAAATTATGTATAAAACAAATTTGTAAAGTGTGCAAAAATAAAATGTTTAAAATTAATGTAAGATTTGTTTTTGGAATTTATAAACGAGAATATTTATTTTTAAATGTTAATTTCTTAAACAATTTGATTCTTGGCTTTGTTTAGGTGCATCGTTTTTTGTCATAGCTATTCATGCATCTTTGTTTACCTTGTCAACACCTGAAGAGATCTCAGATGTAATATAAACAGGTTTATGTATACCATTTACTTTTATTTGAACAATTGAATTAATTCATAAAAAAGTACAATGCTCAAAAATTATGTTTGATATTTAGCCAGGAATTTGAATCACTGTTATGATATATTTGTCGCCATCTGCCTTAATATATATATAATAGCCATTTTTGTGCATCAAAAGCTCTAATATTTGAAGGCAGTGTAATTTGTAAAATAAGTAATTACTCATATAAAACATTCCTATTTAACAGTCAATAGTCAATAACATTTAGTAAAGATATCTCGTTTGTTGTGGCATTTAGCTGTATAATTATTTCTGACTATATTATTTTTAGTGCACCGGAGTTAGGCCGCAGCACCGGCTATTTTTGCCTGCCGGAACCGGAGTTTGTTTATCTCCGGCAAAACTCCGGCAGCAGTTGTTTGTTCTGCAAAATACAGTCAAACTTTGGTAAACGTGTCTGACCAAAACATTTTTGTATCAACGGAACGATAACTATCGGCTAAAATTGAAAAACCTGCATGAAAATAAAACATTTTGTGCATGACACAACATGACGCTATATAGCGTTCACACATGCTATTTTATGATTCAAAGTCGGAGTGCGGAATTTAACTTTACACATAAAAAGTTTACTAATAATACACCTTAAACTGTTGAACAATGACTTGCAAAATTAACCAGCCACAACCAGTGATTCGAGTTATGAAATAGCCGGAGCCGGAGTTTGAAACCGGAGTTCAGATTTGACAAGAGGCCGGATCTGAAAAACCGGAGTTTGCACAGCCCTAATTGTTTTATGGATAATTCTAATTAATGTAGGTTATAAACTAGCTAATGATTTCGAAAATATGTCATACTGCTACGACACCCTATCTTTGTTGTTCTTCTAAGGTTAGACATGAATTTTAGTGAACCCTTTGAAGTGTTCAGTTTGTGCTCTTCGTAAAAATGTGGACAAATTTTTGTCGTTTTCATTAAAAGGATTGAGTGATTCTGAATGAAGCTGGAGGGAGATTAGGTACTAATTGCTTGATCATGTTGAAATAGAAATGCACAAATTCTTGCATTTTTTTCATGATAAAAAGGACAAGGTTACGCTCCAATTAAATCACACAACTAAATTGTACAATACTAAAATTTGTATATTTTATTAAATAACTGTTTAAAATGTAAGTTTTGTAGCTTTGTCTAAAATCTAAACTACAGATGGTCAAGCTTCGGTGAAAATATCTTGTACTTGCACAAAGTCGTCTTTGTAGTAACGCAGTATGAACAAATCTACAGCGAAGTTCGTTTTTAGCTAAGTTTATTTGACGTAATAAATTATGTTGGAGTACATTAAATTTTCTCCAAAGTTTGACCACACAAATTGTAGTGCGATAAAGATAATTTATTTTTAAAATAAAAATTAATAAATGTTTCTATGATATTACAACTATTAATGTAATCCGTGTAATATTTGTCTAATAATTTTAATTATTAAATAAATAGTTTTTCATGGAAAATACTTTATAATTTTGATTGTTTCAAAATGAACGTGTTTACTTTCTAAGATGTAGCTCCTATTTAACCTAATTTTTTCAGTAGATCGGTATTAATATAACCTTTTTGGTAAAAGTAGGCCACTTTCACATTGATTTTTTTCCAGTATTTACGTCCTGTTTCGTGAACTCGCACAAAAATGCGATAGTTTAATGCTCGACATGATATATTTTTACACTTGGTACAATCTGCTTCAACGTAGTCTCTTGGTAGATATCCAAATGGTAATCTTTTAATCTTCCATGTGAAAGGACATTCTTTACTTATATGGGATGTTGTTGGATGCTTAAACCACAATCCTTTCGTTACTGCAGTCTTTAGGAGCCTTTCATTGTGATACTTAAGCGTTTTGGAAGTAAATTTGTTCATGTTTGATCGATTAAACGTAGTATACTTCTTAACTACGGGTGCGGCCTCACAACACAGCATGAATATTATTGTGATGGTCGTTATGACTGACACTACCTATAAAATAAAATAAAAATAAATATATTGAATGATATACAATAATATTACAGACTTTTGGTGCTATGTACTATAAAGTTTTAAATTTATAACTTTTCATGTCTATATTTTAGGTTTTATCTTTATTTTATTTCGACCATTATATGCCATTGAAACAAGCATTACTCGCTAAGATCCTACTTTAACTTCCTGACACAAATTGCAATGCAATTTTAATACATTTTATTTAAAGTGGTCAACAAGTTAGATTTAATGCTAAGGCAATTTTAATAGATTATCATTGACATAATCATCGCTGATTCGCCCCCGCGTCTTATGATTTTCGTTCATATGTTGTACTTCCTCATTCATAAAGATTTTTAAAAAAATATAACTATCGTATACTTATTGCGTGACTATATAAATTTTCATGTCTTTGTTAACTTGAAACTAAACTAACTGTACAGGCGAAAGTTCGAAACTGATAAATTAATGGTATGCGGTACTGTTATTACTTTTGACTTAACTCTGCCTCGCTGCACCGCTGACACGCAATTTGTAAGGTACTGTAAGCTCGTATACTTTCATGTAAAGCTTAACGGAGCCTTACAAGTTCTATTTTAGGGCGACAATTGTGAATTTTTCAACGCTGAGTTACAGCAAATTTAAAAATTGCTCTCAACTCTCATATTAAGATTTTTTAAAGAATTATGCGACTTAATAAAATTATAGTATTGGTCAAATCATAGTTTGAAAATCATAAAATTTTAGTGAGTGATTTAAACTTAATGTTAGTGGGGAGAACCTTAAAATATAATCGAATAATTTAAAAAAAGAAGAAAAAATTAGAAAACAAACCTTTGAAATTTTCATCATTCTTTCTCGTAATGTTTACAAACTCTTTTGCCACTGTTTTCGATTTTTTTTTCAATTTTTTTTTGTTTTTATGTTTTCACCAGTTTGGTTAATCGATGTCTTCTAATGTCTTCTTTTAATATTGATGTCTTCTTTTATGCTCTTTACTATGTGATGTCATTGTCTATTTTTGCTGTGCGTGGGACATACCCGCTTTTCAAAGACTCTTTAATTATATATGTGGATATTGTATTTTTACTCTGTTGTAATTTATAACAAGAAGTGCTAAGAGCGTGCTTATAGACTAAAAGATGGTTATTGTTATGATTTGAATAAACGTTTCTGTACCGCTGCATGTAATCGTTGAAACATACATATATTAATGTATTGTATGTTTAGTGGAAATTGTAAATTTACTTTAAGTTGTAATAGCAAGCTGTAATGTTATGTAATTCCACTTGAATGTAGAAAATGCTAGTGCATGTTTAACTGTGTTATCTCTGTGAATGAAATAACTAATTGTATTTTTCTAACATTTAAATGTCTGTCTGCTTAAACTCTGTGCTTATTTAAAGCACTACAATTTTAATTGCTTTTCAAGAGGCTGTAAGAGTTATCAATATTGTTCACCAAGTTCATCTTTAAATTATAATTTTATATCTGTGACATTAACTGCAACATGATTTCTATTTTTACACTATATTCTTGTGATGGTAAATATGTAAGTCTTTAAGAACACTGAGGAATAGACACTGGGGAAGCAAGATCATTCTAGTGAATTACATTTCCTTGTTTATTATATTATGTTTTTAAGTTTTGTTACTTTGTATGTCGCTAATTTATCTCCTTAATTTCATATTTAATTTCTCATAATTTTACATGGAAATAAATTTTGTTGTATTTTATGTTTTAGACTATAGTTGAAATAAGTTTGAGTATTTGGACAAGACATCCAATGTCTTATGTTTTATACACGTACGTATAAACATATAAAGCAGCGATGAATAGTATTTTCGTAAGCTTTTTGTGTTTTGAAACGACTTGTTGCTATAGTGATAGACAAAAACCGGAACTGGAATATACAAATATTTTGTTGCTTGTAGCAGTTATCTTTTATGCATCGTAGAAGAAATAATGTTTTTGTTAGATGCAATCGGTTAACTCGTGAAGAAGGTTATTTTGTTTTCAGTATTAGCCCACCGCGATGGACCTTAGCTACTTTCATATTATTCAGCTCAAGCTTCGGAAAATGTCCTCGCAAGTTTGCTGTTTTCATTTTGCTTTAAAAAAGTTCTGTATAGGAATGCTAAATGAATTTTTTCAGTCGACAAATGCGTTTTAATGATTAACTCCTACAAGCGGATATTTATGTATATGGAAGTCCATTTCTACCGTTAGGATATCGAACAAGAACAAAGACTAGACGTAATAAAATGTAGTATGGGCGGCTTATCATTTGACTCAATGGCAGCATATGGTTCCTTTAAATCTTTTCTTCACGTACATGAATTTTGATTATACCCTTTAACGTAGGTTAAAATATTAACAATTTCTATTACTTTTTAAGCTGTTTGATGGAAGAGAACTTATTACATTTGATTAACTCTGTAAATTTTTTCTCAAATTGAGTTTGCAAATTCTTTTTTATGCGCTCTCAACTGTGTATTTGACATTGTATCTTTTTTCAACGTGCAGCCGTCTACAGTGGGCGGTAAATCGAGTGTGACTTTGTTACAGTTTTCAAGGTGTCTATAACTGTTTCTTTGTCCACTAATTATGTTTGTCATATCCTTCGAAGGTCAACGCTTCCACACAGAGTAACTTTCTCTCAGCCTCAATTATAACTAGTATCCTGTCCACATTTCGTGATCGAAATCATGGTTTTATGGTACAAATTGTATCCTAAGATGTACTGCGTAAATAATAACCGTGTTCCTTTCGATACAACCCACTCATTGATTGTATTATTTGAATATCATAATATTTTATGATAAAACGCTTTTTGACGCCCCTAATGCAATCGACAAAATTATTATCTTCCGATAACTCTAAAAATTAAAATCAAAATCCGACCAAAAATAAATATACAAATTAAATTCTTGCGTGTAAATGTGGGAGAGCAATCAAGTGTTTGTGTCTTGTATAATGTTGTTGCTGTAAAGGCAATGCCTGAAATCCCATTTATTTTTGATTTATTGTTTGAACATAACAATGTTTCTACGATAAATGTACAATTTTTTCGGAAGATTTAATAATCGTAGGTGATGTTAACACAGATAAATTTTTCTCAATACGATTTCTCAAAATCATACATATACCATCGCGTTTTATCAAAAGTAGCAAGTACCGACAATGTAGTATATAGCAAAAGCGTCATTACAGCTACACGTGCTACAGGGCGTGTTGACAAGCCCTAAAACATAATTATGTATAAATGTATTGAAACAGAGTCTTCGTTCATGCATGCTATTTCAAGGACATTTTTATTGTTTTAATTAATAGGTTAATGGTCTAATATGCCCGATATATTTGCCATTTTGTTTGAACATTTTCTGATATACATCAGTCTTGTAATATTTTGGTAAACTTCGTGCATTACACTGTAACGATGAACACATAGTTTTTGCATCGTCTTTCCAACAGAACACGTTATTTACAAAGCCTTGTGCATGCAGGGCGTATTACGTCAAGTATGAGGAAGAAACGTATAATTTTATGTAAATTTTATTTATATTTTTAGACAATATCCTGTAAGTGCAAACATAAAATAACTTCAACTTGTTCAATTACACTGACAAGAAAATAATTTTTTGTGAAAAAAGGAATCTTAAATCTCTTATTCCGGATGAATTTACTTGTGTATGACATTTCTTCCTTTAGCTTTATCTTCATCCGTCGTATCATAATAACAATATATTCATAAAAACGTGCAACAAAAATATTCTCTATAACTAAAATGCCTTGACATTCGATTACTCTGCATAACGTGAAACATATTTCAATTGTACTATACATGACAGCTACTTACATATTATATCTTTGCTAAATGCATTTAAGTGTATGCCCGCTATGTTTATTATAAACACTTTACTATTTTCCCAATGTAAAGTTTTTGCTAAACCTATAATTTTTTATGCCTTAGCTTTATTAGGGGCAAAGTGAGACTCAATAAATTTACTAAATTTAAGTCTTAACCCAACAATGTTCAATTTTGTGGCGTTGTGTCTGCATGTTATCAAGACAATAAAGCTTAAGTATTATAATTTCAGGCTAAAAGAATGTATACACTCGAAAGTCGTCGCCTGCTGACTTTCATAAAAATTAAAATTCACTTCGAAATCGTTAATTCTTAAGCTATACGTTATACTTGAACTTTCACAAAACATTAAATATGATGATGTGGTTACCAAGAAACAGCTTTAGTATCTGTTGTTGTTATAGCAATCTATGTATTACTGTATTAAACGCTGATGTTAAACATCGATGAAATGGCCAAACAGTTACCTAGAAAGGAACGGTTTTCTTCTGTTACTGGAGAAATATATAAAAGAACATTGTTATCTAGCTGCACAGAAGGTTCCTCATTTTGCGTAGAAAGTTCGTCTGTTAACTCTTGTCCGTCAAACAATTTGACCGAATTAAAAGATGAAAAAAACCCTCAAAATGTTCCTTTGGTTTGTCCTGACAGTCAAAAACTGGTTGGTTTCAATTGGCAACAGGAAGTTCGACATCATCAGGTTTCTCATTTTCTTCATGAACTTGAAGAGGTGGGTTTAAATCGCCTGCAACACGAATTGTTCAATTTGAAACATCGTTTGTTTGACACACTTCAAGAATATGAGGATATTAAGGATTCGTTTACGCAGAAACATTTTCCTCAAGATTGGGAACCGCCAATTTTGAAAAACTTACGAGATAAAGTTGCACGACTCGAGACTAGAATTGACAAAGAAAGGAACAAGTTGAACAAAAAAAGTTGATGAGAAAAACGAAAAGAAAAATTATTTTGGATGTGAAAAAATGGTGATCGATTCCTTTTAAAAGACATTTATTACCAAAATGAACGTATGGTTGTTGATACAAAAAAACGCACAAGAACTGAAATGACACCAACATCCTTTTTATCACATCAACAATTACCTCCACTAACAAAGCGCGTGAAATCAAGAAGCTACGAAGTAGATGTAAAGTAAAAGCCTGCATTAAAAATATTGCAAACAGAAATGTGTTGTAAAGTAAATGGTTTGAACCCGGGAGTATCGTTACACGTTTGTGGATGTAGATCGTCCAGGTTGGTAGAGTCCTGAGAATGACTGTTGTTGTTGATGTTGACTGACGTGCTCACGTTTCGACAACCTTAGCGGTAGTCAAAAGTCCTTCTCAGCACTCTACTAACCTGGACGATCTACATCCACAAACAAGAAATGTGTTATGTTAAATTTATTGATTAATGAATGTGCTTTGCAGTTCCAATTCGGTTTGACCACTTTGGCGATTTAAATCACATAATATATATTCATTGAAGTGTATATATTTTTATCATATTATACTTTACACGCGTGATAATCCACGCGCTGTGCTTAGAGACATCGATGTTGTTACGTCATGGTGTTTCACGGTAGTCTATAAACAATGTTTACATATCTTTGCTGTATTTTTAACAATAATTTCAATATTAAAAATACTTTTCGATACGAAAGTACGTTTGCCTTTTCATATTTGAAATGTGCGATAAGAATATGTTACTGAGTCTAAAATTCTATGATATCTGATCGTTGGAAATTAATAACAATGTCGAGTGCAACTGGAAATGAGAATTTAGTGATAACCAGTCCAAAAAAGAGGACACTAAAGACCCTCGTCTACCAATGTCAAGGCTTAACGTACCCGGAAATTCACCTAGAAATAAACAGCGAAAATCAGAGGACAGCCAAGCAAAAAAAGTGGTAATTACCGAATAATCTTTTTATGCTTACGTGTTTATATGTAACGAATTTCGTATTCATTGAACAATGACCTACATCATTTTATGTCTTATTGGAATTTGTGATGCAAAAGAAGAATTTATTTGGCGATATTTTTTGTTGATTCAGACTGACTAGTAAATCGATTATTTAACATTTGTCGAACAACAAAAATTATACTGGGAAATGATGGACTGCAACTATCTGAGCTTATCTTATATTTTGATGCGAGAATTGAATTAAAACTTTAAGAATGTGCCAGCTTTTAATTTTTGCTATTTACAGACTATTTCCAGATAGTTCTAGGCAGTTTTAAGATAAACCATTCATTTTGTTAACAATCTTCACAATTTGATTTGTAGCTTTAATAGAGCACAACATTTAAATCAGACAGTTTAAGATGAACAAAAACATCTTTAATCTTTTTGAACCTTCTCTCACAACAACAAACTCTCCTTCAGCATCCTCAGTCAAACATCTAGTGATTATTCATGATTAGGTAAATGTTTTGGTAAGCAACTAATCATTGTAACATAGTTGAACATTGAATGTTTTTGACCTGCTCACCACTGTGTGACTTCATAGCTCAGTTGGTCAGAGCACTGCACCGGCACCGCAGAGGTCATGGGTTCGAATCCCGTTGAGTCACCTGATTTTTTCAGGTCCTGAGATGATTGCTTAAATTGTCCAGCAAAGTGCGAAGGTCATATCTTCATTTAATAGTTGAACATTATCATTTCAAACAATCAGTCATAGTATGAAATATTCTGGAGAGTCAATGTGCTAGTGCTGAATGCTGTCCTGTAGTATTGGTGTACTAGAGAGTAATTTAAGGAATTAGTCTGTTGTTAATTGCAAGTATATGCTAGCAGTAGTTATGAGGAAGAAGGTATAAAACATAGTGTTGAAGTGAGTCATTCTAATGCAGATGTCATCTTAACCATGGGAAAGTTGTGTGAGAGAGGATGACCATATGATAACCTTTTAAGCCTTTCATTGGTGAACACATAGATCAGACAATTTCCTAACAATCACTTGTTTATTTTGCCATGGTATTCTGGTATTCTTGGTTTCTTATTTGTGGTTGTGATCAGCATTATGTGTGCTCAGTATAATTTGTGCACATATATGTATTGGATGTGACAACAGTGGTGCCAAAAAAAGAGGGAGGGAGGGGAGCAAGGGCAGCAATTTACAAAATGTATTAATAAGTATATTATGTAAGTGTAGTTTTGGTGTTTTTGCAACTCCCCGATTAAAAACGTATTAGCACTCTTACATTGCAAATATTTTTTTTGTTCTATCATTGGAAAGACAATGAATCAAATTAATTTTCTTAAGAAATAAATAATAATTTTGCTGACAAATTTGCATTTTAGGAGTGAAAGATGAGGCTGGCTCCCCATTGCCTGCATCACTTGTAACAACACATACATTATCAGTTGTTGAACAATGAAAATATTTTTTGTCTGGCTATCTGTTTTGTATTCTTCTCTTTATAGTTACAATTAATCACATGAATAATATCAACTTTGTACTAAGCATAAGTTGCCCTTAGACAAAGTCGCTCCTTTATCGAGTTGTTTGCATAAAATAATCTACAGAATAAGTACATATTGATACCCTTTACTTATGATTCTATCACTTTGGCTTCTTCTGATGGGGAAAATGCCGTCTTATAACACCATCGGAAATTGCTAATTTTACAAGAAAGTTCGTTCGTCAATTTACATCGTTATACAATTCACAAATAGAGTAAAAAATTTTAAGGAACATAAAACGACTATTTTACAATAATTAATTGTTAAGTACGCCGTTTCATTTGAATAGTTTTGTTAGAATTTGAAACGTCATTCATTTTTCTGGCGACATTTTTGTAATTTATGAGAATTTAGCATAGAAAAGGTACAATTTTAGAACTGCTTATAGCAAATTCCTTGAATGGGGATTTTTAATTAGGTGACATGCATTGTTGCGTCTTCCTTTGTTGTAAACGCAAATTCAGCAAAATTAATTGACAAGCTATTGTTATAGATATAGGTATTATTTGACAATGTATTGAGCATTCTTCATATTTTGCCATATTTATTTACCGTAGTCTATGCCAGTACTGTTAGCTAATTGACTTGTCTACTTGGATTACCTAAGGTTGAAGTATCCTGCATGTTTTAGTCGTTAGAAAAATGTTAAGACAAATAATGTACCTTGTTTACCTTTTGCAATATGCAATATTAAGCTGACAAAGATCTAAGCAACAAAAGCTAAGCTATTGCGATTCCATTTACAGGAAATGTCTAATATTTTAATATTTATTAGCTATTTTATGTTTTAGCAACAAATGCAAGCATATGTAGCGTGGACAAATTCTCAACTTAGAAAACTCCCTGGTAGCAAAATTGTTGAGGATCTTGCTCGTGACATGCAAGATGGTATTGCGTTGGCTCAACTTATTGAAGTAGTTGGTGGGTACCATATGACAGACTTTTATTGTTCACTGTTTGTCATTTATCGTTATTTAAAGCTTTATTACTTTGTTTTAGCGGGGGAGAAAATCGAGATTGATTTTCATCCAACATCACCTTCTGTCATGAAGGAAAATATTGAGAGCATTCTAACTTTTATTAGCACAAAAAAAATACGTCTTCATCACGTCACCGCGAAAGGTAACAGAAATGGATTTTTATTTCCACTTTGATTGATTTTGTTATCTTTATATTTACGTATTGTTGAAGAAATGAAGGACACTGTAACATAGAACACATGATCTTTCGTCACTTCAATTGTAACAGTCTAGCATTTACTTCACACTATGACCTTACACTGTTGGTGTATGGTATGGTATGGAAGTTAGTTTATCTTACAATCTTTAGTGGCGTTTTATATAGGTTTATTTCTAACATTATTATACTTTTAGATATCGTTTGCGGCAACATGAAAGCCATTATGCGCCTCATTCTTGCGTTGGCTGCTCATTTCAAACCAAGAAGTGTACGGAATAGTGTCACCAGTGTACCTGAGCCCGCGAAAACAGGACGACGTTTAAGGAGAAGTGAATCATCATTATCAGCGGCTGCAGCTGAGGCTGCTGCAACACTTCATGATGTTAGTCGAGCTGCTGCTAGCGTAGGAACGCCTTATCATGGATCCAGGCTCAGGTAAAACTTAGAGTTTATTCCACGACTGAAGTCAATGAAGATGTTGTTGGGAAAGGAGGGGGGTCTTTCATCTTGTGTGTATGACATGTTGTTTACCTTTATTTCTTTTGATTTAAAATCATCTCTTGTCAGTAAAAATTACTCTGATTTAAGTAAGAACTTTCCGAATTTTGTAATTAATACTCCTCGCAGAGTCTCCTTTTATAAGATGCGTCTTTAAAATATCGAGTTTTAACCTTGATGAAGACGTCTTAACGTTAATAATTGAAGATTTCATTTTGTGTGTTCGTTAGGACTTTGGACATGACGTCATAGTAATTTCGAAATGACATCATAAAATTTTATAATTAATGAAGTTATATGACGCATTGTAAAATCTTTTCTTTATTAGACATCAAAATTCAAGTAACAGTGCATCGAGTATCGATAGTACTGACCGAGTAATGCCTTCAAAGACAACGAAACTTCTTTATACTCCTGTTAAAGAAAATCATTTAAAGAGGTGTGTATATAATTTTTTTTCAAGATTCGGAACTGCCAGCCAAAATACTTATATTGTTAATTTTTTCCATATCCAAGAATGCATAAGGCAGTAATTTATAATACAATACTTCAAATCTGGTTCATTACAGTTGTCTCATTCAAATTTTGAGCACATCTCATCATTTTATATTTATAAAGTATGAAAGCGTTTTTTTTTACTAATAGTAGAACAAGAGTAGATATGCTGTCAAACGAAGGTCTTCGTGAAGAAACGTTCTCTACTGAAGAAAAATCGGATTATAATGACAAAAATATTGACTCGGGTGAGGGTACAAAGGTTTCTAAAAAAAGAATTGCAATTGGCTGTCGACAATGGAAAGAAATTGTTGAAGGATATGGATCTATGGATGAAGAAATAAAGGAAACCCAAAAGAAGTTGCTTGAATTACAAAATCTTGTGAGTAACGTCTTGCGATAAGCTTAACTGACTGACCCATCAACCTAATCATAATGCCAATACTAACCTTCCTTGTCCCATGAAATATTTGTTCTGTGATTTCTTCTTAACAGTTGCTAAATGAAAAAATTGATGATGATACAAGTGGATATGATGGTGAATACAGCTCTCTGGACGGTGCTCTTTTACAGGAACAGATAACAATTTTAAACGCACGCTTGGATCAACGGTCCTCTGAGTACGACAAACTTAAAATTGAACTTAATAGAACCAGAGAAGAGTGTATTAACTTGCAAGGAATAAAACAAGGCCTGCAGACTCGTCTGACTGATCAAGAAAAACTGATGATGAAACTAAAAGCTGAGCTTTTAAAACTTGAATTTTCTCATCAAACTGCCAACTCCGACAAAGATGAACTACAAAATATGTTAGATGAGCGAGATAAAGAAATTACTCTACTTCGTTCACAACTCAAATCTAAAGATGATGAAATTGCTATTCAGAAAAAGGAACTTGATGACGCCAAGTGTAAAATAGCTAACATTGACAGTGTTGAGGTACGTCAATAATACATTTATAGAAACATCTACACTTTATTAAATACTCTGTGAATTAAACTTTACGTTTAAATAAAAAAAACAATATTAGCGCATCGTTGATTTTTGATACATGTTATATCACGTTGAATATGTTTGAATTAATTTTAACATAAACGGAGTTAATGTTTTCTAAAAAGGGTTTTTCAAAAAACGTCTTGTTTTAAAATCAGACCTTTTGTTGTGAATAAGGGCTGAAAATTGTAACTTTCTCATTCATCAAATTCATAACATTCCAAAATAAAGGTGCAAACCTTTCACAAATATCTGTACGATAGTGTTTTTCTTTCTTTTTGCCCTGATATGTTATTTCACGGATCAGGAAGCTGTAATTATTCTTCATCTTACTCAATTAAATCATCAGAGGTTGAACAACACAGCTTTACGATGTTTAGAACTAAAAATTCTGATTTTATTCGATGGTAATTTTTTTTTGGGGGGGGGGACATCCTGTATTTTTCTCTTTTAATATTTATTATTCTGTGCATTTCGTCATCAACTGCAAGCATAGCTATATGATTATTAACGATGGTGATATTAAATAGGATGTATTGATGTATCAATATGTGTTACGCAATGTTTAATGTACAAAAATAATAATCATATGTTGATATTTTTATGTATATAGAAAGATCTTCGTTCAAAGATCAAGAATCATGAAGCCAACGCAAGCGCTTTGAGTTCTCAAGTTAAAGAACTTCAAGTGAAACTTCGAGCCGTCGATGGTTCAGAGGTAATAAAGAATTATTCAGTAAAATATGAACAACATAAAAAACGATTGAAACCTACTATTTACACTATGGTGGTAAAAAAAAACTCATGAAGTTAATGGTAATGTTTCTAAATGATTACGTTGACTGACAGAGTTTATCCAAATAGTCTTTTGGGCAAAAAAATTTTTGAACTTTAACATATGTGACGCAATCGCAGTACAGATTGTTGACCTTTTTAACGGGACTTGGTATGTTAATTTAAGAATGTCAAGGAAGTTATTTTGTGGTTGATGAAAAAAATGGAAGACGGGAAATAAAATAATGAGTTCAAAGCCAAGAATCAGTTTTTAAAAATATGTCACTCCTAAAACAAACCTCTATTTCTTTATCTCTCTAACCTTCATTTCTATTCCCTGTCTTTCTCTTATTACTACTTTCTCTAATGTATTCAACATCGCTACACTCACTACTTTCTTGTAATCCTTTCCTTTCATTCTTCTTAAAACTTTTTTGTCATACATCACATTTCACACTTTCTTCCACCCCATCCATTCTGCCTGCGCACGCTTCTCATTTTGTCCATGGCATTAAACTGTTGATCTTAAGTAATTGAAATCCTGTAACTTTTTAACTCTACTTCCAGTAACCTGTTCCACTTGTTTAGTTCTCTCATTCACACGTCTTCTGTCTTCTTTCCTATAACATGCTTCCACTGCTCTACAGTAGCTTCTACCAGCAACCTATTCATATTTATCACAATATCGCTTCCAAACATCATAGTCCTTGGGGACGTCTGTTCATCACCATAGCAAACAAGAAGGGGCTATGTGTCGATTCTTAATGTTATGCAACTCACCCTTTGAATTATTTAGTCATACCTATAGCACATCCTACCACTGTCTTTGTAGCTTTCATATATACGTATCCTGTATTACACTAAAATACTTTCGAATTTTCGATTCTGTCTCTCCGTACTTCTCCATACTGCTCCATCTCAATGCATCTCCCTTTCACATTCTTCGTACTTCTCAATAAGTAACACTGCATCTTTTTCATAGCATCAAATCGATACTGCTCCTTGTTAACTTTTACTCTTAGTCTAGCTTTCATTACTGATTCCCACAACTTAATTGTTTGTTTGTCTAGATTAAACTCTCGAATAGGATCACTTATCAAGATCGTAAAATATCTCTTTTGGAAGGAAAAGTTTTACAGGACAAAGCAAAATCGGTTTGTGTTGTGCAAGTTTTGCTATAATCTTTTGAACATTTCATCAGATCATTTTTATTCAGCAGTTTTCATCGTAAGAATTTCCATCGTTTCATTGTCCTAAAACTCATCCAACAGTTACTTATAATGTTCATCTTGCTCGTGTCACTTGGGTTGCTTATGTTTCTCTTGTTACTTGGGTTGCTCATGTTTCTCATGTTACTTGGGTTGCTTATGTTTCTCATGTTACTTGGGTTCCTCATGTTTCTCATGTTACTTGGGTTGCTCATGTTTCTCATGTTACTTGGTTCTCATGTTTCTCATGTTTCTCACACTTGCTTATGTTTCTCTTGTTACTTGGTTGCTCATGTTTCTCATGTTACTTGGTTGCTCATGTTTCTCATGTTACTTGGGTTCCTCATGTTTCTCTTGTTACTTGGGTTGCTTATGTTTCTCATGTTACTTGGTTTTCTCATGTTTCTCTTGTTACTTGGGTTGCTCATGTTTCTCATGTTACTTGGTTGCTCTTGTTGCTCATGTTACTTGGGTTTCTCATGCTACTTGGGTTTCTCATGCTACTTGGGTTCCTCATGTTTCTCTTGTTACTTGGGTTGCTTATGTTTCTCATGTTACTTGGTTTTCTCATGTTTCTCTTGTTACTTGGGTTGCTCATGTTGCTCATGTTACTTGGGTTTCTCATGTTGCTGATTTTGGTTTTTCTTTGTAGAAACGTGAAGAAATGAATAGATTGAGACACTGTATTCAGAGGTTGAGAGAATCAGTTTCCGAGCAGGATCCGCAACAAAGCATTATAAACAATCTTGAAGAGGTGAACTAAGCTAATTTCTTCGTATGTACACGGTTTTTTACTTTGTGAAATAAAGCTAACCGGTATTATTGTATAATTATATCACTGTGTAATTTCAAGACTTTAGCCAATGTTGTTGGTAGTGGATTAACATCTTCAAGGAAAAACGTCTTTAAGGTGTGCTTGAGTTTTGACTTTTCAAACTGTACAGACTTTTCAAACTGAGTTTATCTGTAGGTAAGGAATTGTATTTGGTCAGCAATTATGAATTTTGCTGCTGCCTATTTTTAATACCAAGATTTTCACATTTTTATTTCCTTCACAGGCTTCACCACTAAACAACAATCATCATAATGGTATCAAGAACTCCCGTGAAAAAGGTTTGAATACGAAATGCTTACGTATATAGGACGAGCAGAAGACATTGTAGGTTAGGGCGAGAAAAAGGATGTAAACTGCTGTATTATAGTGGATTTTGTTGGTTGGGAATTTTTTAACTATAAATACAATAGTGAGTCAATTGAGAAATGTTGTCTTTGATGAAACTTACCGTCAGATATATCTACGATTAGAGCTGTTTGTAACACTTGTTGTCACTTTTTAAATGTCCGAACTATATCGTTTCAAACTACACAGAAACTTGTATGCGAACCTGGCTTGAAACTTCATCGCAAGTTTTATTAATAATAGAGAAAAACTACAATTTTAATGGGTCAATCGATGATATATTTCTCAATTTTTATTCATAGTTTCTAAAGTCTCATAAAAATACGCATTAGCGTGGCCAAAAGTTTTTGACATCAAATCCAATAATTATTTTTGATGTCCGTATCTTTTTGCACTATTGAACACAGTCATTTTTATTTACAGACTTGTCTAAAATACCAGATGTTACACGAGTTACCTATCAACCTTCATGGTCTTCAACACCATCTGTTCTTATAATCGTCAAAAGGTACGTAAGGTCTATACAAAACATATATGGCATGATTTTTCTTTTCCTGAACTATTTTAAATTTGACTCAATCGTTTCAAACATGTTTTTAGCTCACGTTCAACAAACGATACATTTCCTAAACAAAACAAGTTAAACAGGTTGTACATGTATATTTCCTAAACAAAACAAGTTAAACAGGTTGTACGTGTATATTTCCTAAACAAAACAAGTTAAACAGGTTGTACAAGTATATTTCCTAAACAAAACAAGTTAAACAGGTTGTACATGTTTATGGACAAAAGGATACTATACGTCTTGTTGACAAACGATTTTATTATCCGTTCCGTATTTCATCTGAATCTAAAATTGTCCATTTTTTATAAAACGTTTGTCGGATAAAAATATCAAATTTGTCTAGTCAGACGGATTAACTTCGTTATCTGAAAGAGATAATATACCTCTTTCAGGACGCTCTTAATATTATATAATAGTGAATGCTATATTTCTTTTGCAGACTATGTGCGAATTATGACAAATTCCAAAAGAATAATGCTATGTCTGCAGACTGAGTTTCTTTCTATAGATTCATAATGGCATATTTTTAGACTTGGAGAGGTGACTTTGGGTGATTTAAAGTCAAAACTTGGTCTTTCTGGGGACAATCGTCAATACCGATACTTTTTCAAAGCCCTTGATGCAGAATTTGGCACAATCAGGGAAGAGGTTTGTGCTATTGATAAAAAAGATTTTTGTAATGTTTTGTCTAAGTGTTATTTAAGTATGTATTACTGCGGGAGAGAAATTTTATTAAAACCTAGTAGTAACCAAATTTTTTCTTGGGCTAAAACAAAATCACACCAATTGCATATAAACACAATAAAATCATCCAATTTATCAACTAAACCCCCTGGCAATTGTTAATTGACATGTAATTAACATTTTCAGCTTGTTAATGATGACGATGTAGTTCCTGGATGGGATGGTAAAATTATGGCTTGGATTACTAATGAAGAAGAGCAATTAAATGAAAATGATCGGTTAGATAGTTCCTCAAAAACTCGAGCAAAAACCCCAAGTGAAACGGATTTATGATCTCAGAATTCCATTTCCAGGCCTAAAATTATTAAAATCATATGCAAACCAGGTATAAAGATAACGGCACATGTGTAAAAATTTTAGTCAAATTAGTCTTTTTCGATTGAAATGAATTTTGCTAGCTTCTAAATTAAATATATTTTGCTATGGCAGTCTATGGCCATTTGTAACATTGAGAAACCAAGCTTTTTTGGTATACGGTAGTGGAATACTGAGTGATACAGATATACATACATAATTTATTCGTGTAATTAAAAAGATTAAATACTCTGAAACACTTTGAACAGGAAAATAAAAAAAAAAACAAAACAAAAACAAACAAGCCATGGTTTGCTTACATTTAAATCAAAGAGATTTTACGCGCCATATCCATGATAGAAGAAACAGTCAATTTTCATGGTGAAAGACACTATCCTTCGATGTTAGTTTATTTTATGAGAAGAAGTCTTTTGTAAGGAAAAAGGCAAATTTCGAAAGCAAAAAATCTCATTTTCTGTCCGTGCATTTTGACGAGTTCTTTGGGAACAGGGGAAAGATTTAGGCCTTAGCCACCTTAGGCATGCCAATAACATGTTTTAGCCCATCAGCCCTCGAAACACAATTAAGCACTCGAGGTACGCAGGGAGAGTACCGTTGCGACCAAAGTCTGGGATTCTAAGCCATGCAGTCTCACGGCAACTTACCCTTTCTCCGATGCTGTTTGACATCTATATTAATTGTGTATTTTTCCAGATTTGCCTGTTATCTAATTAGCATGCATGCTTTGATGAATTCTGCCCGGAGTGGAAGTGCGCATGCACAGATGATTTCTTTAATTTGTAAACAAGCAAATTACTCCGAAATCATTGTAACATAAATACGTAGACAAATTATCGAAATTTTGATGTAGTAAATAATTTATTATTATTTTATTATGTAAATATCAAATTTGATATCAGGCTATCAGCCCATTTTTACCATAGCCATAATGCCCCGTCCCCGTGATCATTTTATTTGGCCCATCTAGTACCCGGTACTTGGTAGTGCATTGATTACATTGGTCTCCGTCCATAATTACATCATAACGTTGGATTAAATTCGCTCAAGAAATCAAAAAAAGGTTAATATTATGGCAGTTACCGGCGTTTTTTCAAAGTTATTTCAAGAACCAAACGTATTTTATACATTAGCTGGAATCTCTGGAGCTTTAGCTGTTGCTCTTGGTGCTTATGGCAGTCACTGTGCGTTTTGCAGTACTTACTACTCTTTACTACATGATGTTTCATTGTTTCAAATCCTTAATTTTTTCTAGCGAAAATTTTAAATCTTCCTGGGAATGAGATTTATAAGAAGGTGAGTTAATTAATTTGATTGCATTTTTTTCATTAATATGATTATTTACATTTAGAATGAGTTTGTATAATATATTGTTTTTATTGCAGGCATTTGAAAGTGCAAATAAATATCATTTTATTCATACTCTTGTTCTACTGAGTATACCTTTCTTGAACAGGCCATATCTGGTAATAATTAACTTTACTATACTGAAAACAGTTGTTTTTAGCTGTTTTGGTTCAATTGTTCCACAAAACAAATGTCGGAGTTATCATTTTGAATATGAATTATAAATAAAAATTGTTGTTTTCTTTAGAACTATTTCATTTTATCATGAATTTAATATGATTCTGTTTTTAGACTGGATCCTTATTTCTTGGTGGAATTTTATTATTTTGTGGAAGGTTAGTAATTGCAACAATAATGCAACATATTCATAGTTGATGTAATTAATTGTGCATCATATTTTTAGTTGTTATGTTGTTGCATTTACTCAGGATGTTTCCTACAGTAAACCTGCACCATTTGGAGGTGTTTTGTTTATTGCTGCCTGGCTCTCCATGGCAATTTAAAAAAGCTTAAGAAAAGTTACATGTATTTACTGCTAGGCTGAACTAATCTATTATAATTGTGTTTCTATATTGTTGTATGTATATTTCATGGTCTTTTCATCCTATGAACATGATTTATTTTGAAATCTGTTAGATTAGATGCTTGAGCATTTTTGAAAAACTTTGATTTCAAAATCGCCATGTTATTGAATATGGCTAAAGTTGTCTCACGAACCTGCTTTTTCACCACATTAAATGGCTAAAACTATATATATTAAACAACCAGGATTATTCAAGTTGCGTTTTTCTTTTCTCTTTGATGTTTTGAGCATTATATGTGTCATGCAAAAAAATTCAATGAAGTTGTGAGTTGTCCTAGTGTAGGTGACTGTTGAAGTGAAATCTTGAGAAGGAATGTGAAACACTGTTTTGATGGCTCCTAATCAGGTTGTAGTGACTGTTGAAAATTGTTCTAAATGTAACTGTAAACGACTCCACTCCCAATATCGCCTTGGTTGAAACCTTTCACCTACCTGACAAGGAACCGGAAGTATAAAAATCCTAAACAAAATCTAAACAAAGCGAAGCTTGAGGCGGGAAGTAAGAGCTTCATCATGGCCGCGGACGATGAAATGTATTTAGAGAATCTAAAAGAATTCGTTTTTGATGAAGATAAAATTGTAAGTGGTTTAGATTATGTTATAGTGAAATGGAATGTACCTTGAGTTCGAGCGAGACTGCTATCGTTAACTTTTATTTCTGTGTAGTATCTTGTAATTTCAGTACATCACACTTCTACTACAAAAAATATGAAATAGAATTTTGCACAAATATTTTCTGTCGTATGCTATTATGCTGGAATTTTTCGTGAGGAGTTGCACAAGATATTTTTCTTATATCAATACCCGACCGACATTTACAATTTCAAGGTGGATTTATCAAGAAATTACGTAGTATTTAAAATAGGTACTTTTGAGCTGCTTCATGTTTGTACTTCTAATGATTATATTTGATTAAAAGGTAACGTACAAGTGGTTAAGCTGGACATTATCTGTAAATGTAAATGTAGCCAAGGAGTAAGTTTTTGTTACACTTAAAGATGTACTATTTAGTTTAATATTCATGACAAAGCCATGAATGATATGTTGTTGTATTTAGAATGTTATATGCTTTTATACAACAACAATCAAAAGAAGAAGACAAAGAATCTAGTATTTGTGCAGTTTATGCTGTTGGAGGCTTAATCAAAGATGATAAAGATTGCTTGGTGAGCAATATGTATGTTTGGTTTTGTTTTGTGTATCCAGACCAGTGAACTATAATAACAACTTTATTAGAGTTTGCTGATCCAGACCTGCCAACTCACACAATTTTCGCATGTGACTCACAATTTTCATTTAAGTCCTAAGTTCTCATGATTTAGCATCCATTTCTCACAATTTGGCAATATATTTCATATATAAAATATTAAATAGTTTAACAGTAGGTATTCATTTGTAAGTCAAATGTGAAATGTCATACTGCTTAAGTGCTAAGCCGTTTATGTTTTATATCAGTGTTTTCAATCAAGTGAATTCTCATTATGACAAATGTAGCAAATCAAAATATCTTTAAAATGCCATATCTTTGGTCAGTAATATTTTCTAACATTACCTAAAAGGATCAGGTCTATTGCCTCTGTTTTCAAGTTAGATATTTTCATTGGGAACAAAGTTTCCTGCTTTCCATAGTCTTATTCTAAGATTTTCTCTAAAATCTTTGGGATAAATTCTTATAGTTCTTACAGGGTTGGCGGGTCTTAATCCTCAATATTATATAAGTTTATATGTTAGGTATTGTTTGTGCTTTTTACAGATTAGATTTAATGATTTATTTTTCTATTTAAAGCCATTGCACATTGCAACAGTAGCGTACCATGTATCAAAACATTATTCCATAAATTGATTAAATTTACTGACAATTTTTAGCTAACTTTTAAAATGTATGTATTTAAATTGATATTATTGTGTTTACTGAATTGCTATATAATTACTTGATTAATTCACTTGTTAATCTTTATGTTACTAACAATGCTATAACATGCAAGTTGTGTATGTATCATTATTGTGATGTTTTATTGGATGTATTTTGTTTAGTAATGTTTTAGTAATTATAATTAATGGTGTTTTTAGATTCAAAAGTATTTGCTATGTCATGACATTGATATAAAAGGTTTGACATTTGACTGGAAATTTTTATTTGATTTTAAAGATTGTATGTAGATTGTATTACCATAAAATGGCTAAAACCTGTTATGTTTACACTGATTGAATTTAAAATTACGGATATGGTTTAGACATGGAAATCAATGACAATATCTATAAACAAAACACATTTAACCAATTCCAACCAATCAGAAACATCCTTGACTATTAAATTTGAAACAAATAATGGCCACCACATTAGAAAAAAGTTCATTATTTGAAAGTTATATACATGTATATTGATGACTTAAAATTTATCACAATAATTGTTTTTTATTTTTGAGATATTATATTAATGCTTTATATTTTTTTCATATAGATATTAAACAATGTTTTCATGAAATCACCTGTTTTCATGTATACAGTGTGCAAAAATCCAAACCAAAGGTATCTCCTTGTATCAATCATTATTTGAATTTTTTGGTTGTATATTGGTGTAGTCTGCTTGATACAAAGCAATTAAAGAAGATTTGCATGTAGCCATTGATCTATGTCACATTCTTTGATGTTTGTCATCATGTACTAATTTACAAACATAATATGTATGTCCTAACTTTTAGCCACTATTCAGATTTTAATTTTGCTAAATATATGCATTTTACTACCTATTTGATAAAGGATTCAAATTTGCTCTATATGGCAGATTATGACTTGCGAAAGCAGAACATGGATTTACCCAGTAGGTAAATAATTTTTCATTAATAATATAGTTGCTGTCAAGTCACCATTAAAAATACAAGAACTTGATAAAGACTTTAATGTGTCATGTTGTTTTCTATTCTCCTCATTTTGTATCCATTGATCTGTTTGTTTCATCCTATGTTTCCACATGACTGCTCTTATTGTCATTAGTTCTATATAAGAGCATAAAAATTAGTGTCTTGTGTTTGTGACTGGTGCTCAAAACCTCAAGTATACCCAAAACATAAAACATAATTCTGATAAAAAAATTCTCTTTTTAATCTCTAAAACTTGAGCCTCTCGTTAGTCGAAAGCAAAATGATGGTTATCTGTGAACAGAATTGAAACCTTACATAAAGTTCACAACATAAAGATTTGTACAAAACCACCAGAATTTTGTAAAAAATTATCAAACATGGCTCCAGACAATATTCATATATTCAGATTTTGCTATATTAAGTTTCTTTGAAATCAATAATTTCCATTGGATTGTGTTATGAATATGTGAATATTACTCCCCACCCCCACACCCCCCCTCCTTCCTCTCACATCAAATTATCAGTGCTAGCCACTGCCATGAGTATGAAATGATAAGACTATGGAATAAAGACTTGAATTTTTTGAGTACCAATAAATATCCTTCTTTATTGATATTCAACCTATTGTTTTTTTGGGTTCTTTTGCTTGCATTTTCTGTCAGATGGAGTTGTATAAAGTTAAAATCAGATGTGAAAAAATCAATCAGAAATGTGGAAGAATCGGTAGACGGAAGCACAAATTGTCATTCAATGAAATCATTGGATTGTGCAAAACAAGTTCAATCAAAAACAAATGGTAATAAGTAATAAAGTACAAAACTATAATGGCTAAGACAGTAGTGTTTAAATATTACTTTTGTATTCTGTTAGGTTTTAAGTTATTTGTTTGCAATTATAGACAAACAACCATCCTATGCTTATGAAAAAGGTGAAAAAAGCAGTTCCACATCGTCAAGACTTTCTACTGTAAGTATTGTCATATATTCTGAAAATAATCTAAAGACAGTCTTTCTTTAAAAAGCATCTTAGTTTGTCATTTTGTAAATGCACTAGTTTTGAATTTTGATTAAGTTCCAATCAAGTAGTGACATATCTATGAACTTTATAACACAAGTATATAATTTTCTGTAGTAATGCAATTTTAATGCTGAATATATAGAAAGATAAAAGAGCCAAATTATTTTCATGATTAACAAATAAACTTTATTGTTATTGCGTTATTGTAGTATTAATAATTTGTGATATGATTTTTTTATTTGTGTTATTATCACAGTTGACGTTTGACTGAATACTCATTTCTATTGTACGTAGGCAGAACTTAATTCAAAGAAAGGCGACGTTGCCTCTTTTTTTGCTCGACAAATGGCAAATCAAAATAAAGGTATTTACTTTTCAGTTGATTTTCATGATAAAAACCAGTTTAATATAATGAGTTGTATTATTTTGTTGACTTTTTCTATTAAAAAAAGATTTGACAACGACTTTATTTGTTCTGAAACTTTTTGTGTTTTTTTTTGTTGCGATTGATATCTAAAAGTCGTGTATTAACATTGCAGTAACTCATAATTCTTATCATTTACTTCCAAGAAAGTAATAAAGCAATGGTAAGTAAATATGAGAAAAAAGATGAGAACAAGACGAAGATAACATCAAATAGTAAAGCGAAGGATAGGTCAGCTTCTAGATTTGTTTGTAGTCAATAAATTTCGCGCTCATTTTAACTTATTTTAACAGATCTGTTATTTCTACTGAATTGAAAAATAAAAATCTCTCGGTAAGTGTTGATTGCTGTTATATATTTTATTTTCTGGAGTTTGAAAATAACGATTAAAAACAACTGCATACAAAACTAATTACTCACTTTTGTTTCATGTTTCATTTCTAACTTATGTATGTCCCCATCTGACCTATAGAAAGATTCTGCAATGGAAAAGAAAGGAAGTGAAACTACGGGAAATAAGTCAAACAACAATGAGAAAAATGAAAAAAAAATGGATAGCACAAATATTGATCTTGATGATAAAGATTTTAAAGGAAAAAAGAAAGCCGAACGTCAGTATTATTTTTCAGTTATGTTTTATAGTAAACCTGCTAGCAATATATATTAATGATAGACTCGTGCTCATCTAAAAAATATGTTCATTCTTACATAGATGATAAGAAATCACAAAAAATATCAAAACAACAAAAAGTAAGATGAAAAAAATTCAAAGAATTCTCATCAAAAACTGATCTATTTCATTACGTTTTTATTATTCATTACAGAATGATGAAGATGTTGAAGACAAACGCAGGTAAAATTATTTCTTTTAATTTGTTTCACTATTCACTCGCAATCCCACAGTTACCTTATTTTGATGTTAAAACTTTTGTTTCTTTTGAACGCATTGAAAAAATAAAAGAAGATGAAAATAAAACAAAATGAAATACAAGTTTCGTTAACGTCTGAGTTTCTTCATGGGATTTATTGAATAATCAGTGTAATAAATACATTGCAAAGAGTGTATGATATCCTAGATATTAAATTAATTCTCACTAACTATAGGAAAAAGAAAACAAAAGAAAACAATGGTAAAAGCTTCTCGTTGACGTCACTATATTTGTTCGTATTTTTACAATTTTTGTATGCTATATTTTAGAAAAAACTTATGTGCAAAAGAGGAAGAGAGTTAAAAATTTTTCAGACACAAGCAGTGATGAAGGTATAGGCTGATATTTCTTGCATTATATAAAACTTTCTGTTGACAATTAAAGCTACATAACGATCTCATATGAACTGAAATAATGTTTAAGAAAACAAATTCTAAAGCTGATTTTTATTTTTTGATGAAATTGATTGATAGTCGTCCTGTTATTTTCATTTGAACTTGCAATTCGTATTTTCATAAGAAGACCATGTTATTTAAAATGTGTGCACCTGAGGTCTTTGTTAGGCATTGACATCAATGATCTTACATTATTGGACAGTCGTAATTAATATTGTTATAATTAAAACTATGGTAGTGAGGATACTTGGTGATTAAATGCACTCCAAAGTCGAGGGACTTTTAGTAACCTCCCAGAGCTTTCAAGTACATTTTATCTCTAAGTAACCTTACTGTCATGATTTTACTTTGTAATACTATCATTGACGAAATGTTTTAGTCAGTGTTTCACACACTGTCAACGATGGTGTAAATTAAATGTTTTTGTATTTTGGAAACACTTTTTATTATTTCAAGCTCAAAATTGGGGATTGTTAGTAACACTACCAGTACAAACGACGTGCAATATAGTATTACTTGTGATACGACTTTGAATTTTAATAGGGGAGTTGTAATTAGGTTTATTTAGGTTTATACGTTATTAATTCGTCTTTCGAATAGTATGAAAAATAAGAACAATAGAAATTGAGGCAAACATGCATGGTATTTGTTACCTTGCATTCTAGATAACGATTGGTAACGAAATATTTAACATATGTTTACGGGTTTATATTACATTAACATATGTTAACTTCAATTATCCTTATACATTTCTAGATAACGAGGAGTATATGAAGGAAAATAGTTGTGAAATTACACCAGACATAGCTAATCCAAATAATGGTAGTGATGTCCACCAAACTACCGCTATAAAAATACGCAGAAGGAAGAGAGTGCTCAAGTCTAAGATGCACATAAACGACGAGGGATATATGGGTAAGTTCGTGTATTTATCACAGTCAAATTCACCTCAATGTTCATCACAGTCAAATTCACCTCAATGTTCATCACAGTCAAATGCACCCCAATGTTCATCACAGTCAAATGCACCCCAATGTTCATCACAGTCAAATGCACCCCAATGTTCATCACAGTCAAATGCACCCCAATGTTCATCACAGTCAAATGCACCCCAATGTTCATCACAGTCAAATGCACCCCAATGTTCATCACAGTCAAATGCACCCCAATGTTCATCACAGTCAAATGCACCCCAATGTTCATCACAGTCAAATGCACCCCAATGTTCATCACAGTCAAATGCACCCCAATTTTGTCATCATTGTCTACAATCCGGTTTAGGTGTGAGAGAGAAATAGCGTGTCTTTAAGTTTAACACTTTGAAGAAATAAAAAAATTTAACGCATGATTATTACAATAGTTCACTCCATGACGAATTACGTTTCTAGTTTGTTGTTGATGAACTAACAAATAGTCTGATACATCTATTTTAGTGGGCTTTCATTAAAAAAAACAATTAAAATTTTATAACATATTTGAATTGAAAATTGGGTTCGATTTAGACTGTGCCAATGGCTTAAAAATGTTTTTCTTTGCTATTAACTCAATGGATGCTCCCCTCATAATAGATGAATCAAAGTTGAATCTGAATTAATGGAGGAAATAGCAAGTGAATAAAGCATGTTTACAAGGCAATGTTTGTTTGAAATTTAACTCTATCCTTTGATCCTAAGTATATAATTGCTACTTTTCGTGCATGTTTATGGGACCCTCTTATGTATGCCGTGTTTCTTTTTGTATAGTAATTATTTTACTGACATTTTTTGTTTAGTAACTGAGAAAGTATATGAGAGTGAAACAGCCAGCAGTGAAGAAGAGCCAATAAAGGCCAGTACTAACATAAAAAAC
The DNA here is from genome assembly GCF_021976095.1 of Xenia sp. Carnegie-2017. Classification (NCBI taxonomy): domain Eukaryota; kingdom Metazoa; phylum Cnidaria; class Anthozoa; order Malacalcyonacea; family Xeniidae; genus Xenia; species Xenia sp. Carnegie-2017. Next base: position 1,148,254 of record NW_025813485.1, on the reverse strand, counting down.
AAAGATTCAATTAAAAAAGAATCTATACAACCTCCAAAGAAAAAACCTGTAAACAAATCAACACAATCGTCACTTACGAGTTTCTTTAAAAGAGTTTAATTGCACAAAATCATAAACAAGGTAAATTCAACATTTCTTGAGATAAAAGACTATGTACATAATAAATAAACCAACGCAATAAATGGTATCTAATCCAACGATCACATTTTATTGTGAAATGTATTTCTTACATTGCTGTTAGAAAATTTCTTGCTCGAGACATTATATACAATCAATTACATCTGCTTTAATACATAACATAACAAAGAGTGTGCTGTATTTAACGCAATTTAACAAGGATTGACAACTTTGTTCGTGGAAACCAAGAAAGGTAGTTACCTCAAAATGGTGTGAAAATCATAATTCTTTAAATAAAAAAAAATTCAAAATTGAAAATACAGGACAACATATTTTAATACGGGGCTTTGTAAACAACTAGAATTTATGGTTGTCCATAAGAAAGCTTGTGCCATTCAAATGAGTCAATGTTTTACATCGACGTAATGTTAACTTTAACATTCTCCAAAATTGTTGTGTCCAGTTTCTTTGGCGTGTTGACGGGCTGCGGTTTGCCCAATTAGTAGTAAACGACATACCAAACAGCGTAGCTGAAATTTGTTCAAATTTGTAAACTTTTTCATCTAAAAAAAAGTTATTGAGATTTGAGAAGTAATTTTGCATCATTAACCAGAGTTTGCCAGTGTCAACATCAACTACTTTACATTACAAGTTTTGCAACATAACTATGAACTTCGATTGTATAAGATGGAATTTAGTTGAATAACCGCGCCAAAGACTGCTATCTTTGTCGTCTTTAGAGACTATTTTACAACTACCTTATGTTCTTCTTCACCCACGTGGAGTGCAGCCGCTATCCAATTATCTTTCATATCAAACAAAGTGCGTGGTGAAGAATCAACGGTAATAAATTCTAAGGGATCATAATGGATACCATCGTAGATTAAAAACATCCGTTGAGTATAGTTTTCATTCTCACCTAAAGTTACAATTAAGTAAAATATATAACGTCAAGTCGGAGGAGTCCTTTCTACGTATTTTCTTCTCGTATACTATGCATGCATTTGAGCAGCATACATATGCTTCATTTTCATAACAATTACAAGTACACAGTTTTACGTAAAAACACCAAATTACAAGTTGACAAAATAATATGGTTAATCTCATGACTTACCAAAACGATCAATTCTTGCACTTTCAGTGTTGACAACAGCAATTTCTATTTGATAGACTTTACTCAAAATTGAAATTTCAATGCCACCTTAAACATTTAAACTCAGCATTACAAAATAACATTTCAGTAGGGAGGATGTGCGTGAATATTTGCATATTTAGCTCTGTCTGACTGATTCCTTTGAAAACAATGAACTTATAAAAAATCAGTAGTAACAACTGGATATTGCAATATTCACCCACCCCCAATAGGGATGATTCAGTGATGTGATTCCTTTCAATATAATGTACCTTGAAGCTTGTGCAGGGTGTATAAAAAAACAACCCTTTGATATCACCCAGTATGCCCTACATTTAGAATGTGCATGCGGTAACTGCTATTTGTATGTATTATTGTATTGAATTGTGTAAAGCTCTTCGGGAAAGAACTACTGCCATATAAACCATACAAATTTTAAAGTTTTTTGATATACCCTGTATAAGAAAATCAATAGTGAAGAGAAACAGTTAATTTAGTATGCATCACCTCCCCATTTATCTGGATCACTTATCATTTCACAATATGCTTTATTAGTTGCTCCTAAGAAAGCTTCATTGTAAGTGAGTATATCATTTGATAGTTCCTTCACAACCAGTTGTCGAAGCTCAGCAGAATGTGATGTATTGCCATGAATAATGTAACTAAAAATATAACTAGCTCAATTTAATGATTGAATGTATAATAATTTATTTTTATTCATTTCTGCTGCACCTTATACTGGAAAATAAACATGAGTTATCTGCTGGAACAACCCTAAAGAAAAGTAAATGTAATATTATAAATTAACAAAAGCAGCAGATACCTAAAACATATATTCATGTACTTCTCACTTTTAATACACATTGTAGATGCCATAAATATTTATTGCAATGAAAGTATGAGGGACTTTTTATTTTCATTAAATCTTACAAATTTTTTTGAACAATCCATACTAATTGATGTACTCGATAAATTAGCAATTGATTTGAAATCAATGTTCAATGCTTTAAGCTAATCATAGTAATATGTTTACCTTCTTGTAAGTTTAGTGAAAGCACCTGATTCGGTTCTTAAATATGATTTTGAAAGAAGTGAGTCATTAACCACTATCAATGTGTCACCAGTTTTGATACCAATACTTGAAAGACAAGCATTCTCATTTGTTAATATTATCTCCTTCGGTGGAAATCCACATAAAACTAAAAAATTTTTTGATAAAATCTGGTATTGCTATGCCATATAATCTATTCTGAGATCAAAATAAAAATAACTAACTTTTTTGTGAAAAATGTGGTACATCAGTAATACTAAATATTTTATCTTTCAAATCTTTAACTAATGATGTTGGATGTAGTCCTTTAACAATTTTTCTCTGTCCATCTTCAAATTGGCATTTTAGAACCTTAAAGCAAATAAAAATTATTTAGTGCTTTTTTTTTACCAAAGTCAAGTAAACATGTAAAAAAGGATTTATACAACTTGTACATTCGTTAAATTATTAAAATATGTACAAGTACGACATAATGTTCAATTTCTTGAAATTAAGCATAGTGAACCAAAGAAAGTTAGCATGCTATAGTGAACAAAACCACAAAGGGCAAGCAACATGTTGTTTGATAAAGAAATAAACCTGAAATGTTCGTTGAAGTCAAATAAATATAAAACACTTTTACACACCATCTCTTTAGCACTGGACGAGGTCATTTGGATTACGGATATATTGATCAAAGTTTTCCAACGTTACTACCACGAATAGTACATCCCAATAATGACATTTCCAAAAAAAACTTGCTTCACAAATTTTCCCTTTTGTCTTTCCTACTTTTCATGTTCACTACATCAACACCAGTGCCCTTCATTTGCCATTGTCCATTGTGCCAGGGCTATTGCCAGGGGGGGCGTACTGTCAGTGCAGGTCAGTGAACGACGATAAATATTTATTTAATAACTAAATATCCTAAAACAATTATCATAATCATCATGGTACACACTACACAAGAGATACGATCATATGAATGAATATAAATGAATTTTGTCAAAGTTACGAAGATAAAAAATTTACGCTAGCAGCGAAACATTAAGCACCTTAACCGTAATAAAGAATGACGAGGGAACAAACGAGAAATGGGGCGTGAACATGGAATGAGCTGGAAATGACCAGAAAAGAAGATTGAATTAAACCATTTGCAGCACTCACATTAAATAATCAGTCAGGATCAATAGTGATTCAGTGATCAGTCTACTTGTTTACTTGTTTACAACAGTAATCTTTCTTTATTATTACATATTATATTTGGCTATGATTTTGATGTCAGGGCAGAGTATCAGAATGGTACAAATGCCTTTGTGGTTCCTGATGAATGCCATGAATAGTTTATTAAAATTTAACATTTTTGTTAAATACCTATGTTGTAGAAAGTAAAGCTAATAATCTAGTTTTGTCATCAGTGACTCCCCGTTTATTGAGTCAGTCTCCGTCCATTCTCTGGTCCATTTCCCTGTCATACTTCGTCCATTCTCCGTTCATTCCCTGTGCATTCCATGGTCATTCTCCGTCCATTCCTGGTCATTCTCTGTCCATTCCTTGTGCATTCCCTGATCATTCTCTGTCCATTCCTTGTGCATTCCCTGGTTATTCTCCAAGCATTCCCCGTACATGGATATCAAAAGCAAAATACAAGCTATTACTTCTTTAACTATTTAATGCCAGTACGGAAAATTCTCTGTTGGTCATTCCCCTTTCATTCCATGTTAAGCCCTGTCCATTTGGTCATTCTGTGATTCCCCGGTCATTCCATTCCTCCTCTCCTTGCTTTCCCTGTTCTTTGTTCCCTGTTTTAAAGATGGCCCCGAAATTTCTATGTATGAAATCACATGCTTTGTATAGAGAACAATGAGTGAAACTCGTCTCATTCTCTCTCAGGAAATCTGGTAGCGAAAGTGAGAAGTTCGTGATCACTGTGACTGGGATTTGTTAGGTGATTTCAGGATATTGCCATGATATTTTAGAAGATTTTGGGATTTTTGCAAAATTAAAGTTGTCAATATTGCATTTATCTCTGCTCTGATAGTGGTGAATTATTTCTAAATCTGAATGAGAAACTCGCAAGTCCAAACCCTGAATTTTTTATTTTATTCGACAATCAATTGACTTCTTGAATAAAAACGTAGATACAGTACTCAAGATATATTCAAATGAATAGTTGCCAAACTGTGGACAGAATCATTGTTCAAAATAGCAAGATTTTATATTATATTGTTTAGTTTGGATGTTATTTTCAACCTTATGATAAATCATAAATTCACTTTCAAATCAGACGACAGCTCGTAAAGGATGTTACTTTCAAGTTTTGACCAGTAATTTGGTTGTGCATAAGGCTAAAAATATAAGTACAAGGTGGCTTAAAGTTTTTTTTATGTCTCAATACAAAGAGCCAATTTCAGCTGCCTGCAAGGTGATATTTTCTGGAAAAAGAACTATAGAAATTAAAGATTCCTTTAGTAATCTTTCAAAATTTTATGCTGCATAAATATCCAAATCTCAACAAATGGCGAGTGTTGATTTCAAACCTCAAAGAAATCAACTGCGCGTCCACCTGGTCCGCCTCCTAACCACTTCTAACGCTCTCCAGGGAACTGTAATATCATTACAGTCATATATCTATGGTTACAGTTCACTGACGCTGTAATTAGTATACAGTACACATGTCAGTGCGCTCCCCTATTTTGTTGCCCTATTCGCAGGCAATTTTTACATACCATGATGCTTTTCAACCCTAACTCCTTTCTTCTTCGTTCGCCATCATGGGTGAGTGTCGCTTACACGTGTGGAAATACTTTGTCCAAATATTCATGTTAACTATTTGTTTTGTCGCTCATTGTAAAAGTATTTATTGTATTTTTGATTGAACTAACAAAATTTAAATTGAAAATTAAAGGAAAGCCCAGTGGACTTCGAACAGCTCGTAAGCTTCGCAATCATAGACGTGAACAAAGATGGCATGATAAATCATATAAAAAGAGTCATTTGGGGACAGCTTTGAAAGCCAATCCATTTGGTGGTGCATCTCATGCAAAAGGAATAGTTCTAGAAAAAGTGTAAGTGTCGTTTATCGATAATTTGTTGAATCAATTTAAATATATCTCTCGAAGTTTTAATAATATGAAATAATTTAATAAATTAATCGCATCATTTTCTCACACGTGTTTAATATATTTTTGCTACAAGTTTTATTGTTTTAAAGAAACACAAATTTCCATAGACATGTTATCTTGATCATATGTAGATAGAAAATAAACACAGTGACATATCTAGAGACTATAGACCATAAATATTAGTATATTACTCAACTTGTGTATGGGGAGTTATGAATGTTTCTTCACTCTCTTGTACTAAGTTTCCATTTTTATGTCAAGAAAATCTCTTCATTGCTTTTATACATTACTATTTCGAGATACTTTGTGAATGCTAAGTTTCCATAATTTATGTAAAGATATGTCCTATCAGCTCAAATCATATGTAGTTTTGATTACCATTGAAAGGTATACTTTAAACCTAAAGTCTTCAGTACCAAGTATAGATATTCTTAAGCACAAACTGGAAGTTGTACAAAATTGTAATAGTGTATGTTTTTTATGCTATATGTATGCTATATTGTTGTTTTCTACCAACTTAAGTTAAAATTGTAATTGTGCAAATTTCAGGTACAGAAGTTCACAAAATATAAAGTAATTTGTGAACTGTGATTTGTCTTATTTGAATTCATATAATTTGAGAAAAATGATCCTAACAAACGTACATATTTAATGCAAATTGAATATTGTGTAGTTTGTGTGGGTTTTTTTATATGTACATAAAACATGTTTTTAATTTCAAGATCTCAATGTTTGAAATCTTTTTACGCAATCGAGGTTAGAGTCACTCATTAAATACTAATATTTTCTGTGTGCTATTTCCTCAAAAATAGATTGGTTTTCAAATTCGCTGGGATTAACTTTTGTGTAATTTTCAGTCACCTGATCAACCAACATTTAATGAACTTCATAAAAGTTACAGTTGATAGAATTAATTATTCAACATCTGGAAAAAATATTATAACATTTGTATGTTTTCCAGTTCACTTGAGAGATGTGATTATATAAATTGTGAAAGTTTTCTTTACCAATATTCTGCATTAAATATCTTATAGTGGTGTTGAAGCTAAACAGCCCAACTCTGCTATACGTAAATGTGTGAGAGTCCAGCTGATTAAAAATGGGAAAAAAATTACAGCTTTTGTTCCCAATGATGGTTGTTTAAACTACATTGAGGAGAATGATGAAGTGTTGGTATCAGGATTTGGAAGAAGTGGTCATGCTGTAGGTGATATACCTGGTGTTCGTTTCAAAGTTGTTAAGGTGGCTAATGTTTCTTTATTGGCACTCTTTAAAGAAAAGAAAGAACGACCAAGATCTTAAATGGATTTATCAACTACAGATAAATAAAGTTGTTCTTCATTTAAATTTTTTTGTGTTGTATTTTTTTATTTTCCTTGGAAAATTTCGTCTAATGGAGAAAGTTAAATATAGAGCGAAATACATATAACTATATTTTCTACAAACAGGGGCCACTTAGGTAAAACTCGGTTATACACAAACCCTGACAGTGAATATAGATATAAATGTCTGTTCTCAACTGAATTATTTCAGTACTTCGTAGCCGGAATTATTAGAATACCACAATTCCAATTGATCTTCAATAATCCACTTTATGTCCATTATTTCCTGGTTATCGTTGGGCATGTAACTTGGCAATGCTTAAACTACATTCGCAAGTTACATGCCAACGAAAATCAGTTCAATATTTTTTAGCAAAATGTTCACTTCGCACTTCAACATCATTTAGACGGTTCAACTGCCTCAAATAAAAATTGTTCGAATAATTTAATTACATGAACACTTTTTGTGACGTATCTTCTGCATGAAAGTTTTTAAAATTATTTGCGAATGATATTTATTTATTTGCACGATGTTTTGAAGATCAGAAAATTTCTGAATTCTGATTTTTGTTGTATATTAGCCGTGCACGTTAATATTGTAATATCAATCGAGTTAGTAAAATCCGTTCAGTTATGTTGTCCCGATAAAATCATCAATTATCTAACATAGCAGTTTAAGCATATTGAATGGCTAACGGTTTTATCAATCCATTTATGTTGATTTTACAATTTGGTGTATTTTTTGTCAATTTTTACATCTTGTAAATACACACAAAATTTTGCTCTCACTAAAGCATTTATCTCAATCTTTCACAACCTAACGTTCTTCTATTTATTTTTCTTAATCTTCACAGATTGCACATCTACTAAAGTAGAGCTTATTTAGAATAACATTTTGTTTTATTTTTTGTACTCAATAGCTTGAATAAAGCTAAAATCCAGTAACTGTTATTAATTGTATGATTTTTCACATAAATCAACAAGATTCATTCATTACAGACAAAAATGACCAACTGCATGACGTTTTTCATGAAGTTCAATATATATAAACGTCATTATTTTGTAAGGTGTAATTGTAAAGGCAAATTTTATAATCTACAATTATTGACAGAGAACATTTAAATGAAAATTAAATCATAACTTTGGTCACACACCACCTCACCTCTAATTCCCGAAATCTTATTGTTGACATAATCTGTTTTCTTATGTGAAGAGAACATGAAGAAACCCCTTGAATGCCATTTTGTAAGTCAGCGAACATTAATGTTAACTGGAGATGTCGCTTATAAAGCGATGCAAACATGAACACAGGAATTTATTTTGAATTGCATCACTGTCGTTCTTTAGATTTTTAAAAGATTGCAAAATATTTTTAAAAGCGGGGGTCTAGAGTTACAGAGAGATATTTATGGTATGTATAGGCTTTCTGTAAGACCCATACAGTTCAACAGAAATAATTTTTTGATATATCTATACTTAAAGGCTCGTGACTAAACCAAATTACCTCTAAGAATGATGCACTGTCGCAAAGAACATATAAATTTTTTTTTCAAAAAAGTTTGTCATGATAAAGAGAAGACACCTTTTGTAAATATAATATCTTGTAAATATTTAACACCTTTTTGTAAATATAATATCTTGTCTTAACATCCTATTTATTATTTGTCTGAAGATGTCTTGAGTAAAGACGAAACGTCACAATAAATTTAAATTTTACAATTTGTTTTTTTGGTCTATTTCTATGGCTCTAATCAGAACTTTATGTTGGGCATTAATTTTTATCACACGAATTCGATTTCCGCTCGGCAAGTCTCTCGCTACAATTTTAAAGAGAAGAGTTTTATGTTTGCGTGTCAAACAAAAGGAAATTGTAAAAATTATGTCAGATACAACAAATGTTTTATTTAAACTTTCTCGCATTCGGCAAAACAAGAAAGTTTTAAGAAATTGAGAAACATAATACGATATAAAAAAAGGAAAAGCGCCAATTTATGCCTACGTACGATAACAAGTGCTTCTATAGTGACGACTGTTCTTTATATTCATGCATCTTTTATTTGACGGAAAATTAAACAAATGTTAGAATTCGTTAGAATCTCCTGTTGCCGTGGTTAATTTTTACGTACATCATGTAAATGCTTACAAAAAATTGTTCTCACTAAAGCAATTTATACATTCTTTCATTATCTAAATTTCAATTACATATTTTCATTTATTGGTATATCTGAAAATTTGTGACTGAGCGAGCTAATTACTCCATAAACAGTACTTGCACATACAGTTTGTCGTTGCCATGACCATAAACTTGGAGGGTTGATGGAGTTGACTATATATGCTCAGATTTATTCTCAAGTAATTTATGACGGAGCAAGCTCTGAAACAAAAAAAGTGAAACTTTTTTGTTTCATAAGAAACAACCATTATTACCTTCAAGCCAAATAAAGTTCTTTCGAATTATTATAAAGCAAGAGGCCACTTTTTGCATTTTTTAAAGTTGGAAAGATCTTGGTCCTGCTCCTACCGGTTCCAACGCCTCTGCATCTAATTGCATGTGAGACAAGGCTACATTATTTTATATTTCCGAAATCATTAACGGTTGCCTCTTATTAAAAACAAAACACAACTAATCACCTCTAAAAATTATGTATTTTATGGTATGATAAAGTCAGAAAAGTATTGCTGTTTTTATAAAAAAGTTGTCCTGGATCACTTTAAAAGAAAAAAAGCAAAAAAGTTAATATCGAGATATCGTGAAATACTTATGATAATGAAGAGTAGCCGCAGGTTGAAGTACATTTTTATACCTATATGTTTTACATAAGAATTAACAAAATGTTTTTAAGTACGTGAATCATATAACTAAAATAAATGTTATCTCTTGTAAAAACGTGTATGAATATAAATTGTTTTTACAGCTAAAGATAAACTTGCCATGCAACTACTGCAGAAATGTCATAAGAAACTAGTAGCCAGAACGATAAATTACGAAGAAAATTATTGGTGCTGTCGGTATGAGAACCATTAAGGCACACAAAAACTGTGACCAACCAGGATGATCAAGTGCAGTTGTCCAATTGTCGTTGCCTGGATACTTGGAAGAAAATGGGCTCTGAATGTCAGAAATAGTATATATGTATATCATAAATGACTAATTTGATAATTTAATGAGTTCAACTATTCAAGTATGATAAATCTTAACTATACTCTCACCTGTTTACAACCAACAAATGCTTGATATTTTGCCGTATCCTTTGTCAAGTCATAAACAGTTACAACAAGTATAAGGAACAATGCAATAGGTGAAATATATTTCCAGCATATCCTCCAACCAATCCAAGGCCGTTTACCAGTCATATCTTCAATGTCATCGGCAAATCTAGGAATCACAAAATGATGGAAATGAGTATGCTGATGAAAGCAATGTAGACTTATTTACAATGTATTTAAAAAGAACCATTTCATCATTGATGAGCAGACATAATCATAAGGATCCTTTATATTTTTTGTTTTAAGAAAACATTCCATGATAGGCGTACCTTTCGTTCCCATAAATCCATGCAACACCAATACATTGGAACAGAGCAATTACAAGGAGTGCAATCCCAGCTGCATAGTCATCAAAAATTTGAAAAACGTAGAAACCATTTCCCGCCACCATAGCCAATCCAATCAAAAAAAGAACGAAAACAATAATGGCTAAAGAGAGAAAAAAATGCACGTAAAATTTTCATGCAGATATTTAATTTAATGCAATATAATAACGACAATCTTTTGCTGGTCAAGGCTTAAAACGAACTTGTGTTTGCCAGAAGTGGTGTGTTGTGTAAATTTCAACTAACTTTTGCAGCATTAAATGGCCCTAACACTATTTTAAATGCTGTCACAAACAAGATTTCTCTTGATTATGACGGCAAGATATTTTTCTGAAAATTACCAGTTACGAGTTCTTTTCTCCACTTTTTTGGGATAACTCCAAGTTCAATTAAAGGTCCGATAACGGCTTCAAGTGTCCCGAATTCACTGTCAATACCCAACAACACCAGCATAAGGAAAAACAATATTGCCCAAACTGGAGATGCATCCATCTTTAAAATAGCATCTGAAAATGCCATAAAAGCGAGACCAGGTCCACTTCCAACCTTTAAAGAAATATCGAGGATTATAACTGAATTCTGATTATCTGAGCACTAAAGATTGCTCAACGTGTGAAAGGTTGTTTGCGGACATAAGATACATATCAGTTGTGAGTTAATTTGAGTAAAAACACCATGGATAAAGGTGTACCTTGTCTGCAGGTATTCCAGTTTTCAGTTCTCGATATCCAAGAATGGAAAATACAACAATTCCAGCAAATAACGAAGTTCCACAGTTAACAAATACCACTAGGTATCCATCATTTATACATTGGTTATGATAAGGCATGTAACTTGCGAATACAGTCAGTGCACCAAATGCTAAACTTAAAGTGAAGAACATTTGGGTTGCTGCATCTCTCCACACTTGTACATCTTTCAATCGATCCCACTTGTCAAAATAAAACATATATATTATGGTGAAAGTGCACGCATGTGGAATATGAAAACTATAAAATATAATTATACATATATTATGCAAAGATATGTTTTCGAGTTATCTTCAAGAAAAACGGAAAACTGATCTTTAATCGTTAATTTGTATTAATGGAGTCTAATGGATGCTTACATCTGGAGTAAAAAATGTTTCTAAACCTTCTTTTGCACCATCTAAAGTTACTCCACGGATCATGAGAATAATAAGAATGATGTACGGGAATGTTGCAGTGAAATATACAACCTAGAAAATGAATAAATAAACTTTATTTTTAAACAGAAATATAGAACTAAAAACCTCATTTTTTGTCAGTTTTATCGGCCAGCTATTTCTATTAGTTAATAATTCCTCTGAAAGTGTTTGCGTTTTGCTGCAGGTTTTGAAGTTGTTTTACAAGCGAGTGAAGTTAGTTTTGGTGATTAGGCACCTCAATCATGAAAACTTTCAGAATTTTATGAAAACCTAATCTGCTTGGAAAAAGCATAAAAACGGCGATTTCAAAAAACAAGTGAAAAGTGATATTATTTAAATCACTGAGCAACACTTATAAATATTCGACATTTATAGTTTTAATAATTAAAAGCGTGAGAATCAATTTATGTTCGTGGACTATGCAACAGTAATATAGAACATTTTTATTTACTTTTCCACTGGACTTGATTCCTTTTACAACACAAAGATAAACAATCAACCAGGCAAGAGCGAGACAGCCAACAAGCTTTCCGTTTAAACCAACGCTGTAATCTTCAATGTCTGTTGAAATATCTAACACTTTTGTATAAAAATACCATTGTGGTGGATCAATAACACAACAACTTGAATAGTTGTCGACTCTTTGCTTCGCATAGTAATACATATTTCTGGAGTAATTTTTTGTTAAATCGCTCATGTTCAAAGAAGTATAATTACTTTTCCAATAATCACGGGTTTTTATCAATTGAGCGTATTCCGAATGTGTTGTATTACCGCAAACTTCTTCTGATGCCCATGGAAGATTTTTTTGCATTGAAACAAAGAGATAAAACAGACACCATGCAATAACAATGATGTAATACATGCATAGGAGCAATGAAACCAAAATACAACCAATTCCAACGCCAAACAACGCTGGATGAATGTCCTTCCACACTTTAAGGGCTGTACATCTCATTTTTGCCAATTGCAAACTCAAGTAACATGAGGGGAATTCCTTCGATAAACATGAAGATTAGGTATGGTATAAGAAATGCTCCTATAAAATAAAGTACAATTTTTAGTTAATCCATAATATGATTTACGTTTTAAAGTTATAGCTACAGTGTTATATGTATACACTTATGGCTATGGAATTCATAAACTTGCTTTGAAAATAGTTGATGATTCACGAAAACGATTTGAGAATATTGTTTTAAGTATGAAAACTGCACTGTCTAAAATTACTAAAACCTACCTCCTCCATTTCGTTGACACAAATATGGAAATCTCCAGACATTTCCTAAACCAACTGCCAAACCAATGGAAGCTAGAAGAAATTCAGCCTTGTGTCCCCAAGTATCACTCTTTCCATTCTGATTGGTTTTATTATCATGCTCTGGTTCTGCATACTCGCCTAAAGGATTGCTTTTGTTGTAGTTTGTCAATTCTACTCCTGGAAGTGGATAATGCTTTGTGAGTAAAATTTATACATAAAGCAATGCATCATCTTACGTTTTACATCAACTATTGGGAAGACAATGAAATGCTTTTCAAAATTTTATTACTATTACTAAATGTGAATAACAAGAATACAAGATCATCAGCATATGAAGTGATTGAAATGTATTGCATAACGCATTTTTTATTACTAATATGTTATTAGTGAATTGAATTTGCATATTTTGATATGTTTCTGACATAAAGGAATACTGAGCTGGTCAAACTGTAGCCAGTAATCTAAATAAACATACATCACCGAGTTTCAGAGCAAAGCAATCTTCCCTTTTTATACTACTCATGGTAAGTCTATCCACTTGTGTAAGCAATTAGCTTAGAATTTGATTAAAGACTTGTCTTGTAAAGTAATCGTTTCACAGAGCAAGCTATTCCTGCTCGTTCTCAAAACATACTTCAAATTCAGAGAAAAGTTTGTGACGTATATATGAAAATCATATCTGTACAATGAAAAAAGTAGAATAATAGGCTTATTGATTATTCTGCGTCTTGGCTGAGCAGTGTCATGTGTTGGTTTCAAGAGGCTTGAATGAATCGGAATGATATTTTTTTCTGTCTGTTGTTGTACGAATTATTAATATTACGATATTTAAGCAAAATCAATATTATGTACTGGAGATTGTTGCTTCAGCCTTGATATATGAACCGGATGCTAAAATATTTTAAACCACTTCAAACAATAAAAAATACTCATTGGCTTCTTGCCTGTGTCCTTGCTAAATCGGATCTGAGGAGAATTTTTTTGGTATTCGGTTATGATCTTCAAGTCATCGTTTGTTGATGTTTTTGCCAAAAAACTTTTATTCAATAATTGTATGCAAGTGATAATTTGGTTATTAAATGAGTGTTTAACATTCCGCTGTTAATATATGTAACGTTTGATTTCACTATACACTGGAGGAAATCGCTTAAAATATACACTCTTCAATAACATTTACTATAAATTTTTGGGTATTATTTCACTATGGTAGAACAACGGCATATGCAGTGCACACAAAATCTTCCAGGTTTTTAGTTAATGAAACACTCTCTAGAAGCAATTATTGAATTATGCACACATTGCAATACGATTATATTAATCGAATTTGTCGTTGATATGATGAATGACGTCTTTATAAACCATTCCTTGAAATGGCAAAAATTGATTCATAATCGCTTCAAGACGAAGCAATTATATATAGCCATGTTCTTTCTCTCACCAATTTGGACATATTTTGTTACAAGGCAATGTCGATGAGTCTTAAGATAATAACTGCTTGGGACAAATGAGAAGTATACATTCAAAAATTTAATTGTTTTAGGTTGCTCAGAAACATTCTTTGACGCTTCACCTTGTGTGAAAAAACTGCATGTGCTCATTCAAATCATTTATTTAGCTATAAAAACCTTCTTGTAAAATATACCGCACACAAAGAACCGGGGAAACAAAAATATAAAGTGTGAAAAGGAGAATGAAAAACGTCTAAAATTATGATTTTCCTCCCAAATGTAATTAAATTGGCAATGCTTGCTTATTATTCCTGTTTTTAAACCAAAAACTCAAAAACGTTTGTTTTACTTGTACAGGTTAGAGCAAAGCTTTATTTCTTGTATGCATGTATTTATGAAAGCATATATACAGCCATGAAAAATATCGCTTCTCTAGATTTTACTTTCCAAACAACCGTTGCGACATGGAATGTATAACATTTTTACATGACACGGTAAAAATGATCAAAAGCAAGGACTTTGTTAAAGTCTTACCTGACTCAAATCCTTGATTAGACGTCATTTGAAAGCCTTTTCGAATTCGGATTCTTGTGCTATCAAGTTTATGAAATAATTTCGATAACAACTTTCAGTCACTGTTGTTGCTTTAGTCTCGACGTATTTTTGATTTATGCAGGATAAACATTTATTGTTCTTGGTAGTTCATGCATTATAATCACAACTAATATGTATAACAAATAGCTTAACATGCTATGAATGCATGGTGTTAAAACAATTTTTAATAAAAAATTAATTAAATTTAAACATTCCTCACATTTTACTGATCTGGTATTAGTTCTTATGTGCAATTTAGTTTTTGTAACGAATTTTGATAGAATTGTAATTAACTGAAACAACAAAACCAATAATCAATAGTCAGACTTTTTATTTCACAATAGCCTTTATTTCTGATTCAAGCGCTTCTTAAAAGAAAAAATTTAACCAAAATATATATAAGGCATTTTCTTGGCTCAAAATACAAGAAAAGCCTTGGTTTCTTACAAAATTGTTAGAAACCCATATTTTCTTCATAGGCGTATGGGAGCTATCATTTCTGGGGCAGTAAAGATTTTACCCAACTCACAATGAATGTTCCGCCATATTTTCGCCATATCTTCAAACTTTCTTGGGGGGAAGGAGCTGTCCCCCTCCGTACCCCTCGTCCCGTGCACCAATGATTTTCTTCACTAATTGATTTAGTTACTCGGTATAAGATATTATATTGAAAAATGTGTAGATACCGTTATGGTTATGTTAAAGGTCATATTTTGACAAAGACTTTAAAAGTGACGTCTAAGGTTACTGTCGTGTTGTATGCAATGATGAACTCTGAACATATTGCAATGTTTTTATTTCTGAGCGATCTGCTGAGTTTAGTCAACTTAACGCAACTTAATATAGATACTCCAAAGTAGAGTAACGTACGTTGTTAAAATAGATAAAAATACTGAGAGATTTACCCCCAGTAAGTCCCAAGCTTGCCACAGTTGTTATTTCTCGATAGAATGGCCATTTTTGTCATTGTGAAGGATTGTTTTTTGATTTTAATTGTATCATGTCAGTCTTGAAATTGGTTCGAAGAAATAAAGCGAGCTCAATCTGTATCACATGCAGGTTAAATACAATTACCCCCACAAGTCAAATTTTTTAAAAACAATTTAGCTTTCTCCCTGACTCAAAGAATGTATGAAGCATTTATGAACATGCCAGCAAAATATCCATTTATATCGCAAATTGTTGTTATATTTCGTTGACAATATTGACAAACCTCTCTTGAGTGTACGGTCAACATTTTTGGATTTTTATTTAATCAACTGACAAACTTTATACATTAACAATTGACAATTCTACCAATCCATTGATCTAAAACGACCTTTACATATAATAGTCATAAACTTGTTGTTTCATATAATACTTTATTTTATGTTTAGCATTTTCTGTACCATGTGCATATTAGAGTATACACACTGATATGAATAAAATATAATAAAGTAGAACATGACTCGTGATATGAGTCCCCCCTCCACTATTGTCGGTATTACTATATTGTCCATAACCATTAGCGTATCCAGCCTTTACGTAATTCTGAAAGATTACCATTATTTCTTTCTTTAAAAATCTATTGTTCTCAAGGTCAGTAAACACTAAAATATATGCATAAGGGAGTAAAAAGTCGGCCTGGCTACGTTACTGGCTATAACCACAGTATAGGGAATATACAGTAGACAGTAGGTATACACTTCGTGTGAAACTGGATAATGTATATTTAATTAGATAAAAGGCTGTCCTGAGCATTTGATTGATTGATTGATTAAACTTTATTAAAAAGAGGGTAACACGTGACACAACAAGTGTGAAAACTGGCTACGAGATAAATTACAATTTAAAACCAGAATTACACAAGACTAAAAATACTAAAAACTAAATAATAAATTATTCTATGAGCATATCTGAATTAGCTTTATCATAAAGTTTCAGTGTAGCTGATGAAAGTTTACGCATAGTAAGAGGTAGACAAAATTGACTTGCAGTAGCAGCAAAGATCGCCCACCATCATTTTGTCTCTTCGTTTTGGGTAAACAAATAGTTAAGTCTTTATAACGAGTATTTCTATTGTGGCGACTGGCATTTGTTGGTAGAATATCAATAATATAAGATGGACAGTTACCATAGAAACGTTTATTTCAGCATTTTCATCATTCCTATTGGTCAAAAAACATGATTGCCACTATGGTAATTATATGCATATGATAATTATAGGTATGCGTGGCACGAAAAAAAATTGAATTTGTAATTCAATGAAGTGGATCCACTTTATATTCTGGGCCACATACCAACATCTCGTACCCGTGTTTTCTTTTAAACGATAAAAAGAATAAAAGATGACTTCATCTAGAGTATCGTATGTAGGCCAACATGAAGATTCAGTCAGAGTTGGACCTCCAAGTTCAGGTACTTCAATATTAAACGATCTAGTAAATCAATAATTGTGTATAAAGACATATCATTATTCCAAAGTACACGTTGTTAAACACCTCGTATTTTAATTGCCGACAGTATTTACCTTGACTATAGAGCTTTGTTTGCTTTTCTATATCAAAGAGAATTATCTTATATTAACAAAATGTTATATTTTGGTCATATATTTTGTCTTGGCAGCCAAATTGTAGAGTTTTATGTTGGTTAAATTACACTTTTCTAACATAAAACATGACTAACTTCAATGTCCTTTAATCTGTGGGGGCGTAATGTTAAATTCATCCCAATCAATATGTACTTAAATCAGATTAAAATATGTTCGTCCCAACACTCAATGAATTTTTTTTCTTCCTCAAACTTTTTTCACAACAAAATCTGTGCAACATATTTTTTTACTGTCTTTCACCTCCATGAAATGTCACTAAGAGGAGCTTAACATTTTTATGTAAAAATTCAGTATTTATTTTGGTATCCATGCCAATAAATTTCAATTGAAACAATGCTCTTTAGCTTTTATTTCCGAAATCCCAAAGCAAACTTTATGATCCAAAAGGCGAAATTGCAAAGAAAACTAAATGACTAAATCATCCGTTAGCTCCATCTATTTATTCGACAATTTTGTGTATTATTTTTATATTTTTTTCACAACAAAGTAATTGTGATGACAAGGTGACACGTTGCGAATTCCAACTGTAATGAATTCAAGCGTAATGTGAATGAAGTAAATTGGAAATAAAGCAAAATAATAATTATTTATTGTTGTCTGTCTCACACTACTGTGTTAAAACGGCAAATGAGTACAGGTTTTAAGAGGTTGAATCAAATTTCCGATTGGAACTTGGAAGTCCGCAGTATTTTTGTTTAAAATCAACCTCCCATGGAGTGTTTTTAATAAATGTTGTTCGTCCACGTCACCTACTTAATGTACATTATTGCTTTGATTATTGATACGTTTAAATATTCTGTTGCATAAGACAACCAACGTAAAGTTTTGACAAAAAACGTTTTTGTTATTTTATGTTTTTACGGATAATAAATGATTTTCTTCATTAATACTTTCCAGCATAATAGGTAAAGTCTAGCTAGACGTTTTTGATGAGCGGTAAAATTAAGGTTTCATTTGCAATTGTATTGAAAAACCAGTATTCATATGACTAATTTCAAATATTATAGATATTTCGATCAGCAGCTCACAAAATAAAGTCCATAAAATCACTTAGCTAGCTAAAGTGGGCTGCCATGCGATAATGTTTCTGAAGCTCTCGTTTAGCAAACGTTGACACCTGATGAGTAGTTTGCCGAATTGCCTAGTGTTATTTATTTTTAAAACAGGTATTTTAGAATTGTTGGGTTAGTGTTCTGCCTTAAAACAGTTCTTTTAAGAACTATTTCGTTTGTATTTGACCATTCACCATGGCCATAGTATTTGCAATCTCTTTTTAAAGACAATTTTTACTATTATTACAAGCGTCTTCAAGGTATGAAAATTATAATAGAAGAAGGATGCAGCAAAAAATTAATAAATACGTATTTTAAGAACAAGGAAATGAATTTTGATAATGTTCTGTAATTTACACTATGCCGGGACTAAATCTTGAGAGCGGAATGGCTATAGTAGGCTACTTCACATGCTGAATCTATATTCATAAAAGTTGAAACGGCTGGTTTGATTAGAAAACATTTTTAGTATCTTTTAGTGTCTATAGCAAAAACAAGCGAACCAATTTTCCCAAGCAAACAGCAAAAGTATCATGTAGCTATCAAGGACCATTTGTTTCATTAATCTGAATTTCTTGGTTTTCCTTTATCGATAAACATGACACTCTCTAAAGACTTTGTATTTTGATGATAAAACTAGTAAGTACATAAATACTTAATATTGAATTTCTATAGAATCAGCATCAACAAGATTCTACAGTAGACCAACAGAAAGTTCTCCTCAAAATTATGGCATTGACATGGAAACAAGAACTCTCTCAGGTTTTTTGATTTTTATTTGTAAAACCCATCTTAAATTTTTGACATCTGCTGTACGATATTTGTTCATGTCATTTTCATCACTATGTACTAGTTATATTCATAGATATCCCAGTTTCTATATTAATTTACAATATTTTTGTAGTAAAATTAATATTTCTTCAAAATCTATTTTGTTCATTTCCTGAAAAATAATCGTTTTATTTTTTGTCTTTTTAAATTTCACGCAGAGAAATTTCACACAGGATTCCCAAAAATTTTTCCCAGTGTCTTAATTCTGTTGTTGAATTCTTTTGTCTCGACTGTCCATTTTTTTTTGTTTTTTTTTATAATTCAATTTGTACAGGCTAGACAGCCTCCATCGATCAAATTTTCAGACAAGTTTAAATCAACAATAAGATTTGCATATTTTTCGTATAACTGGTCTATTTTCTTTCAGCAGCTACACATCTAATTATACATCATATAAGATAAACATTACGTTTACAATGATGATTTTAATATATGTGATCAATGCAGTCATTTTTTATAGAATCAGTTAACTCATCAACCCAAAAACAACCTCCCAAGATTAATTTGCCAAAAGGAATAAATAATATTTTGACGTCAAAGTCGTCTCGTTTAATTGACACCACTGACTCACCTCGTGGTGGTCAAGACGTCACAACTGATGGTAACGTTAACTTCTAATGAAATGAAATTTTATTCCACAATCTTTGTCTTTCACTTTAAAAAAAAAGTAAATCAAATATATGCGTCTTAAATTAAATTTTGCATGACTTTTTTTTCTCTTGCATCTTACCATGGTAACACGAACTTTTTGTCAAATTTGAAGAGAACCTTCTGACAGAAGAACCAAATGGTGAGAGCTCAATTCCTTTTACAAATTGATAAAATTTAATCAACAATTAGATAGCTCATTGGTGCTTGGAATTACAGGAAATGGACGTGACGCTTGGGGAAGTAAATGGGAATTTATTCTTGCCTCTATTGGTCTGGCTGTTGGTTTAGGAAATATTTGGAGGTTTCCTTATCTATGCCAAAAAAATGGAGGAGGTTAGTCTTAAATTAAGCCATATTTTTAACAGTTTGAGCAAAAAATTATTGTTCATTTTTTGTGTTGGTTTTTTTAAAACGTTTTGTTATAAACAGAATATTGTAAGGTCTGTTTCAAACCTCGAACTTTACATCCGTCAAACACATTAATGCCAAAAGAAAATGAGAAGAAATTCCTCATTATTTTTTGTTTTAAATCCATTCGGCTCATGTAAAGATCGAAGTTTGAAACATATTTAAGTTTTTCTTTCGTAGGAGTATTTCTGATTCCATACCTTATTTTTATGGTGATCGAGGGCATTCCTATAATGCTGTTGGAGTTTGCAATTGGTCAAAAATTTCGTACATCTGCTGTAAATATTTGGAAAAAAATACATCCTTCTTTATATGGAGTTGGCCTGGCATCAATAGCAATATCACTTTTGCTCTGTGTTTATTACATCATTGTTATTACTTGGTGCATCTACTATTTCTTCATTTCTTTTCGAAAAGACTTACCGTGGAAACGGGAAGAGCTATGTGACTCTGAAAAGTATCAAAAATATTTGGATTTAAAAAAAGTAGAAGATTTCTGGCGTAAGAATAATTCATTTTATTTACAATCCTCTATCGAAAACAATACACTGTACAAAGATGTCGCTCTTTATTCAAAAATGATGTACGATCAAAGTAAAGATAATGTTACCAAAATCACAGAGTGCTGTTTCCTAGATCCTCCACAATGGTATTTTTATAAAGAGGTTTTAGATGTTTCAGTTGATATCAACGATTACAGCAAAGGTGTCAACTTAAAACTATTTGGATGTTTAGCAGGTGCATGGATCATTGTTTATCTATGTGTCGTAAAAGGGATCAAGACAAGTGGAAAGGTTAGCATCGTGTGAAATAAAGTTTGAGTTTGAGTGACAAAATAATTGAACGCAAGTCGAACTAAAGTATGAGGAAATTGAGTCATTGAATCCTATTGTTTTCTCTTCTTCAGGTGGTTTATTTCACAGCAATCTTTCCCTACATCATTCTTCTTGTTTTGTTTTTCCGAGGAGTGACGTTGGAAGGAGCAGGAACTGGACTCAAGGCGTTCTTTTCCCCTGAGGTGAACATACAATGACACAAAAATATAAATATTTAACATTTTCATCAAACTGCATGGTCCAACAACTGGCCTTTTTATTTGATTATGTTGATGTTAATTATGTATAAACTTATTTCCAATTTATATTTGCAATTACATTTTAAATAAATTTAATTCTACTAAATTCTGTCACTGAATTCTTAGGACACGTGGGATCGATTGAAAGATGTACAAGTGTGGAGAGATGCAGCAACGCAAATGTTCTTCACTTTAAGTTTAGCATTTGGTGCACTGATTGCGTTCGCAAGTTACATGCCTTACAATAACCAGTGTATGAATGATGCTTATATTGTTGTATTTGTCAACTGTGGTACATCACTGTTTGCTGGGATTGTTGTGTACTCTATCTTAGGATATCGTCAAGTAAAGACTGGTGTACATGTTAATGAAGTAAATATAACTTCCAAATACGTTATTGATGAAAAAATAATTTGTTCAACAGTTGTTTTCTGACAACCGTGATATGTTGCATATGGTTGCTTCCAGAGTTTCTAGCTTCTTCCTTTAAAATGCAAATACTTAAATTCAATGCATTGTTTTCTGTCAATCTTTTAGGTTAGTAGTGGACCGGGGCTCGCTTTCATGGCTTTCTCTGATGCTCTCTTACAGTTGGATGTATCTCCACTCTGGGCTGTTCTGTTTTTCTTTATGTTGATATTGTTAGGCATTGATAGTGAATTTGGAACACTTGAAGCTACAATCACACCATTGATGGAGATTGGATTGCTTCCCAAAAAATGGTGGAAAGAGCTGAATACAGGTACAATTCTATAAATGCAAGTTTTTGTGTAACCGACAATTTCATATGAAGAACATATTTTCATTTAACTCCAGCTATTGTAGTCATTATTTTGTTCGTAATTGGAATCGCCTTTGTGGCTGGCAATGGTTATTACGTTTTTCAAATATTTGATGGCTACGCAGCATCTTTCCCGTTACTCATTATTGCCTTTTTTCAATGTATTGGAGTTTCATGGATATATGGAAACAATAAGTAAGATGTACATTTAATTACGTAATCTTCTTATATTACAGACAAATATGCATGGCAGAAACTTAACCCGCAAATTACAAATAGTTATATTATCAAAACAAAAAAAAAATTTAACATACAAGCACTGCTTGTAGATTTGCTGAAGACATTAAAGATATGACTGGTAAACGGCCATGGATTGGATGGATGATTTGCTGGAAATATATATCACCGTTGGCATTATTAATTGTAACATTTGCAAGTATCTATGACCTCTGCAAGAGTAGTGCAGTATATGAAATATTTGTTGGCTGTATTGAGGTAATTTTCGTGTTCATACAGTGATTATGAATTGATTTATTAGTATTTAAGCAACTCAAACTAAGGTTTTTAGGCTTGGGTTTTTATATAATTTATTATGTGTGGTGTGTATAGAGAAGTATGTTGTATATATTATAAATATGTCATAATTCATGTTCATATCACTATATTAATCTTAATATTTAATATTTTAGAAACCAGTAAGCTCAAAGTATAGTGGCACTAAGGAATGGACAGCCAGTGAAACCTATCCTGCCTGGGGCCAATTTCTTGTTGCCCTGGTTATTCTCATTCCAACTTTGTTAATCATTATTTTTATTATATGGAAATGGCCTAAAGACTGGAAAGATAAATTTTACATGACTTTTTGCACTGGAATGAACAATTACAGTCCAAATCCAAAGTTTGTATAGTCGTAGAGGATTGCAACAACGCAAAAAGTCATGCGTTTTTTTTATTTTGAATTGCTTAAGCTTAGGAATTTAATTTAAACGGATTTTACGTTTTTCAAATATTTGATGACAACTGTACCACCATTTCCTCTTCTCGTTATCGCTTTATTTGAATACAATGCCGTCTCTAGGGTATAAGGCAATAATAGCAAGTTGAAATTTGTAATGATTAATGAAATACGTGAAAGACTCTGGTAGATATGATATTTCTAGTTTTGTGCAAGCTATTCCTCCTAAAACACGTACACGGCACGCATCTATTATTTGGATGGGGGGAGGGGAGGGGGCCTTATTAACAAATAAATTTTTTTTCTACATCTCACTTTTCTTTTGAACTTTAAAAATGCTCTGAAATTAGAGCTTTTAATTCGTCTTCCTTTATAGGCTATTAAGTGAGTGAACATCTTTTTTGTAACTGATGATATTGACTTTAAAATCATTAAGAAAAACGATAAACGCTCGGAAGAAGATTGAATTTCGTCAATGACTTTTGGAAATAAACGGAAACTAATTTGATGCACTAAACACTAGTTTTATGTGTGTGGTTTTATCAGGATTTTTGTAACCTGTGTCTTGTTGCCATACATGTTTACAACATTTTATTTCCATTCAAACAAATTCTATGACTAAATCACGAGATTCATGCGATTTTCTAACAAGTTTTTGTAATCTTTCAATCAATGGCGCATCTGGTATGTGTAAAATTAACTTACAACAGTATATTTTGGATATATCTTATTTATAAATGATGTCGATGAAAGACATTCTAAAGATAAGTCACAGCTACAATAGCTTAGGACATGTTGAAATGAAATATTGGAAATATTTGTCACGTTTACTTTATCGAAACGAACAAAATCTTGACACTTGAATATTGCTTTGCTCCGAATTACTGATGCAATGAAGAGGAGAAAAGACGTTATAACTTAATGAATAACCTAAGAGTTTTTTTATAGAGTCTTTTTGAAAATGTTGATTGTTTGTGTGAAATAAATCAAGACATGTTTTGTATATCGAGATGGAAATCTTTTTTCTGAAGTAGTCCATTTTAGTAGTACATTATAGATGGCAAAGTGCACTTGTTCCATAGTAAATTCCTTATTTTTACAATTGTCGTACGTATGTTGTCATTCTTTCCCAAAATAACATCATGATATTTATGATACAATATGGGTTTCACATAACAAGATAGATTTTCTACGAAAATGAAGATGAAAACAATTAGTGCACTTGCAACATAAACTATTTCAAACCTTAGTTTTAAATTGATTTGTTGAGAAAAGTCTTGTCCAAAATATTGTGTGAGTAAATGCACGGTGAAAGATGGCATTCTTCAAGTAATTGCTCTACATTGGATGCAAACTCGGCACTGTTCGTAACACACAATCCGGAAAATTGTATATTTTGAAATCGAGGATCCGGCATTGTTGGCAATCGAGGACAGTACAGGTTATTAAGAGATAGCCAAACGAGATCTGGTTCTTTGTTTGCAATATGTTTTATTGCATTAAAAGCTCCCTTAAAGACAAATAATTTGATAAGTTTGAAATATCCAATGGTGAACAGTAAACAATAGTTGTTTACAAACCTTTTGCAGTACTTCAGGTTGTTTATCACTTAAGTATGGTAAAATAATAGAAATCACTTTGCCACATTCAATGTCTAAAATATCAAGATGATGACAAATCTTTCCCAGGACATTCAGAATAGCCAATTGAAACTTGAAAGACATTGTATGTGAATATGTTGTACGAGCATTAGCACTCAATGAATGCTGTTTCTTTAGGTAAGATAACAAATTCGGTAACACATCTTTGACCACGCGTTGTTTCATAAAATGTCCAGAAACGTTCACCATAGTTAATAGAACTGAAAGACATTTATTTCTGACAATCTAAATAAAAACACGTAACTGTACATCAATATTATTACTTTGCTTGCTCATTGGATTAAACTCTACAGATACTACGTAGCTTTTCTTAATGCCTGATTCATGCTGGCGATTTGTGTAACTTGTGCACAGATGCACAGATAAAATATACTTTCATTTAAAAAAGAAACATATTTTTAATTTCAAACCTCACATGAATATACATCATATCTTACCAACTCGTCATCACGTAAACATTGGACTATACATTGCCACATTTTATGAATCATTGGTAACAATCGATTCTCGGCACCAGATAACACCATAACGCCATAATGAATTGTCGAAAGAGCAAGCTGGCGAACTGCTACATACCTCGCCGTGATGAAATAAGAACATTTTTCAACAACCTGTAAAAAAATTTTTTTTCAATGTCTCATAAAAACCAAATTGTTTTATTACCAGCACGACATAGTTCTAACTTCTAACCTTTTCTATCAACTTTATTTGTAGAGAAATTTCTTCGGAATTATTTTTCTCGTCCCTTTGTGTTTCTTCGTCAAATTCATTCTCATGAATTTCGTCCATAGGCAATTCACCCTGAGATTCTTTCTTCATCTTTAAATGTGATACAAAGTAGTCACGCAGGTCCGTATTCTAAAAGTCGAGAAACTGGTTTGAATATTTTGTGGTTAGTAGAATTTATCATCATTTTGGTTTTTGTAAATCCCGTATAATTTCAAGTAATTGGTCAACGAGAATCTGAAATCATGAAAAATGTTCAACTTGAAAGTAGGTTTTACCACAAATTAAAACAGGTTTTCAATCAAGTGTATTAAGTTGTAACGAGAAAAGAAGATATTTGTAAATAGAAATGAGTAAAAAAATTTTGCTTTCTTTTTATCACGTTGGAACTTGAATGTATGTGAAAAAACGAATTCTATGATCAGGAAAAGATGTTTTTTAAAACATTTGTGAAAATATTCTATGACATTGAAAATGGTAGAAATTTTACATCAAGGATGTAAAACAACTTAGTTAAAATATACAAGTTGTAGCTACATTTTTCTTAATTTTAGATTTGTTGATCACGAAAATATATTTGATAGAAATGATTTTTATCTATTGATAATTAACAATGAAATTATAGTGATTTTGTACAATGTAATGGAAAGATGAAGTGGACATATATTTGAGCGCAATGTTTTACAGCTAGATTCTACATCAACAAAAAAAATGAACATTGAAGATTCATACTTGAGTCGCTGTTTCCGATTTCTTCTTAGGAAGTTCACATTGATGTTTTATTGTCATTGGAAACCATTTTGAAAGAGCAAAAGAGAAAGAATTAAGAACTTTTAAAAAAGCAACAATGCAGCTTTCATCCATGAAGTCGATAAGATTTAAAACTTCATCTAAAGTATCTTCAAGAAACGGAAGTAAACGTTCGTCACCATATTGAATCATGGCACTGAGTACAGCAGGTGTTTCACGATTTAACTCGATATGACGCAGATTAAGAGAGATTGTATTGATAAGATAATCCACGTTGCTTGCAATTAACTCTTGGATTGACTTATATTCACAACAAATTGAAATCGTAAGTAGACTCCAGTATGCTGCATTGCTGACTGTGGCATTCCTACTTCCCAATTTCTCCATTACAGGATACAACACATTCAACAACATACTAGAGAAAAAAATGCATCGTTTGATTAACGTAAAATTTTGTTAATTTGATACTATATAGCACTTGAACTACGTAGAATACGGACGTGTCTATACAAAAAATGACATTTAATTTCCATGTTTTTAGCAACGTACTGTAAATCAAATACCTATCAACCTGAACTATAAGATTTAGCTAAATCAATCATAGTTATACACTTATACCTGTCAAACTTTTTCTTTAGGACAGTGGCAAGTATTCCTATACCTTCCAACATTAAACACATCATCTGAATGTTACTGTTAAGTTGAGAGATAGAATTAAACTGACCAGTAGAATATACATTGCTATTTGGTAAATTAAATAGATCTTTGTCTATCGTAGTTTTTAAAGGTTCGTTGTCGTGATTTGAAACTGTAACACACCACAATTCCTTTGATAAATATTCGTCCATGATCAACTTCACACAGGCAATGACATCATTGAACTTTTCTGTAGATGTTTCTAAACCATGAGAGCAAAGTATGTCTTGTTTGCTAGGTTGTTTATATATCTCTTTTTCAATAAATAGTACGAAGTTCGCAGTGGAAAAAAAGAAAGCTTAATTATAAAGTGAGAAATAAGAACACAATGCAAATTTATTGGCTTTTAAAAAGTCACATTAAAGTACTTCAATGTACTTACCATCCTTGAAAGAAAAGTCAACTTTTATATGTTTAAGCGATCCACGCATTATTTCGTTGATAATGAAGATAATTTGTTTACTATTCGAAGGTGATGATCTTAACTGCTCCAAAAGATGATCAGTGAAAAGTATAAGATTCCCTTGACTTCCAAGAGACCAGCATATTTTTTCGATAATATGCAGTATATACTCGTCCCTAAAGTGCTTGAATTTTTTTTTATAAACAAATTGACGCGTTCCGATCACATCTTCCAGGCAGTTTTTACCACCATAAGTTTCATACACTTGAGTATATCTAACATTCTCACCAGAGGTTAGTTCCAACATACGAATGTCCGACACATCAAATTCCAAAACCTGAAGGTTATTAGAAAATAGAATTTGAATTGCATTGGCAGTATTTGCAGGAATAAGTTCAAACGGTTCAGCATGGCATAATAAACTACCTGAATAAAGGCTTGTATGAAACGTTTAAGAAGAGTATCAGCATGAAAGACGGTTCTAACATGATCACCCAATACTTGAATATAACCAAGAATAATATGAAGAATTCTTATCTTTGATTTCTCATCCGTGCCTCGTATTTGTCGAGGAAGCGCAGTAAAATGTGAAAACAGTTTATCCACTATTATTTCGACCATCGATCTTTGATCTATTTGCAATAAAAACGAGTGTTTATTGATATAATTTAACTTAATCTTGCACTGAAAATACATTGATGTTAAATACAAAGATATGTAACACACACCATATTTTGAAAGCTTTGTCTGTATATTTGACACAATACTTTTGCTTCTTTTTGAAACTTCATCATAATCATCAGACGTCATACCAATTACAATTTCCACTAAAATTGGAACACATGTCTTCAGGGATGCAGAGCACTTTACCAAGAGCAATTCGGAAAAATCTAATAAAGCCAAACGAACTTTCCAACTTGAATGAGTAGCCAAGCTCGATATTCTCTGAAGAAGTATTTCGAATTTTGAAGCTGTGTTTGTGTACCATCCCTTATCTTTATTGACAACAAGTTGTTCCATTTTACATTTTTCTTTTTCTTCAACATTTAAATGTTCTAAATGTCCTTCATTGGATGGAACAATATTTAACAATAGGTCAGAAAATTCACTATGAGCATGTTTTCCATGAAAGAATTCATCTCTCAAAACGATTTCTATGTGGGTTCCCCATGCCTTCAAAGCAGCTACAATCACTTTTGTTCCTTGTTGAATGCCAGCAGTAACAACTTTACTTAAAGCAATTGAAATACCAGGTAAAAATGAAGCTAGTTTTGCCGATAACAATTTATCATACTGTTCCCTAGACGAATCATTTGATTTTGAATAAAATACAAATTTTTCAATGCATTCAATTGATTTGACAACCAAATTCTTTGCTTTCTCATGTTGAGCAATATCAAGCAGCAGTGTTATACTATGTCCAAGTTGGGGCATAAAATCATCCTTATAACTATATTCTAAAACTTGGCAAGATGAAGAATTCAGTAAATTATAAGTACAGTTCAATAGAGCATCTTTGAAATCTTCAGTAACATCAGATGATACCTTTAATATAAAAATTGATTTTATATGATAATGAAGGAAACATGTGACAACTGAACATCAAATGAAAGGAAATTTGCCATAAATATAGCACATACTTTGCCTGGTTCTTTAGAACTGAGTAAAAAACAAACGTATTGAAAAAGTTCTTTAAATTTTTCAACACTTCTGACGCCAGTCCTCGAGAGTATGTGACACAAGCAGTTCAAAGCATCAATTCGTAAGTTTAAAGACACATTAGTTCTTGCTACTGTCGCTTGTAAAGGATAAAGGATATAATCCATAAGCATAGAAAAATCAAATGATTTGTTTGATTCCATGTAAAGACGCAATGCATCAATCCTGCAAGATGTTGGTTCACGAGCGATTTCAACACAGAGGACGAAGTTCTTTGAAAAGTTCTGAAGATGAACGAACTCCTTGAGAGTTAGTCATATTTATTCAGAGAATAGTGCATTTTATGGTGCAATAATCCCACTAAAATTGAAAGAATTTTGATATTTTCATAGAAGTCAATTCAAGTCATTCAAATTTAGAACATTGCAAACATGTCCGTTGATTTCATCCTTGTTAAATATACCAGGTGTTAATGTTCATTTCATTTTATGGGTAAAATAGTTCTGATTTTATTTTTTTTACCTTAATAAAGTCAATATTCATTTTATGCTTGTTTTATATTTTGATAAACGATAAAAATATCAAAAAATGTCTTTCGCAATATGAGAGATAACATGTGCTTATCATTTTGATGAATGGAAAAGTGTATCGATCAAGTGAAAATTTTTCGCGGCAAAGCACTCGATGCAGAGCAAAGAGAGAAGTCTGCAGAGTGCATTGTACAAAATATACTTTAGATATTATTCACGTTGATATATCATCAGCTTTTTGTTCAACTGAATAGCTAAGGTAAATAGTAAGTTAGGTCATGTATCATAGTACAACAGAGTAAATGTTTTTTGTATTTGACGTTGCCTAGTTTATTTTATAATGTCAGATATGTTCACCTGCTTTGCTTTGTGTTTCGAGATGTTCATTTTAGTGTGAGCAATATGTGCTCTATATAAACGAACAAGTTAAGTTGGCAAAAGAAGGTCTAGAATATAAATAAAGGCTAAAGTCGTGCCCGTTGAAGCTCCATAGCTAGTTACTTGAACATTGCACGTGGTCAGATAATGATGAAGTTTAAAGTCTTTATCTGAATCCAGTCTTGTGCATAAGATGTGCACGCTGACAATATAGTACAAGTTTAGAGACATTACAGTGCTCAATTTCAATGAGTGTTGGGTAGAATTTGTTTGCATATGATAAAATTTCCTGATTTCTTAGTCATCCCTCTGAAATCGTAGCAAATACAATCCTTCTCTCATTTTTTCATCTATTTTATCAACCTTTTTACAGGTTTCCTTTGAGTTATTCATTTAATGATGGATAATTCTACTGGCAGGAGGTATGTAACAAATAAATGTAGATGCATAAACTTACTATATGGAATTCTCTCTATATTCACAAATTGATAGCCATGCAAGTTTAATAAGTAGCTTGGGACAGCTACGTAAGTTCCAGAAAGTTTGTAATACCAGTCCTAAGTAAATTAATAACAAATATCATCAATATATGTCATTGTTTTGTTATCTGAGGATATTTCAAATATTTCCACCATTTGATGTTGTAGATTGGGACATTTGAATCACTTGGAAATAGAAAATTTTAAGTCATATAAAGGACGGCATGTAATCGGTCCATTAAAAAAATTCACTGCCATTATTGGTCCCAATGGATGTGGTAAGCAGTATAATGTATGGAAATCTTTCTGTAGTAAACTAGAGAAGGATTCTTGTTTTTTACTGAAAATGATCTTCTAGGAAAGTCAAATTTGATGGATGCAATCAGCTTTGTGTTTGGTGAAAAAACATCCAGTCTTCGTGTGAGAACTGTCAAGGTGTGTTGTCACTTTTTCTTTAAATTTTTTCTTTATTCATAACTTTTTATACAGACAGTAGTAAAACTTAGTAGTATGTGAAGAATCCTAGAGGAAAAAATAGACTGAATAATAATGATGTTACAGAAGTAGTATCTCATTTGTTATTGGGAGAAGAATATTGTTCTTTTTTACTAATAATTAAAAATTTAAGTGGTGTAACTACATAGCTATTAAATTTTATAACAATTGCATGCTGTAGGTACTTATGGTGATTTTATTGATGGGCACAGGTTTTTCATTGGTGTTGTAACTTGTTAGTGTTGTTAAATAAATCAATACACATTGTCTTTAACAAACTGTTAATATCATTAATGATCTTATAAATACCTGGAGTGTTTAATAAATTATAGAATTTTTGGGTCTGGCTTTCAGCAGCCAATATGAGGTTTTATTAGAGAGGCATTTAAATAATTTCACTTAAGTGTGAACAAATAAAAACAAAACTAACACTAGTTATACAGTTTTGGGACAAGTCAACAATCCACCAAAATATGTATACATACTATCATTATGCTTATTTTATTTGAAGGTAATTATTGGATAATTTACAGTTGGTTAGATTTACTAATTCTTTTTAAATTTTTAGGATCTAATTCATGGTGCTCCAATCAATAAACCAGTTTCTTCTACTGCTTTTGTTCAAGCTGTTTTTGTTGAACCTAATGGTAATGAAACCACTCTGACTCGAAAGTAAGTTTTTTTTTGTTTACAATTGAGCATAATTAATAAAGCTAGCTCATAGTCAATGTTTGAGTCAGGATTTTGGGTTATGTCATGTGAATTGCTTGGATCATTTTCCCAAAAAGAATTTCTGTTGAGGACTCCGATTTTGTGCAGTTTTCATTTAAAGATTTAAGTATGTGCACAACTATACGATATGAGAATTTCAATTGATTATCTTTTTATTACAATTGAATAGAATCGTTGGCAGTGGAACAGAGTATCGATAAATAATAGAGCCGTCAGTCCAACAGAATACAATGTAAAACTTGAAAGTTTTGGAATATTTACCAAAGCAAAAAATTTTCTTGTGTTTCAAGTAAGAAATATGTGTTAGTCTACTTTGTTATAGCAAAGGTAATCTTCGCCTTATTTTGGCTAAAAGTGTGTGTTTCATTAAGGGTGCTGTTGAATCTATTGCTATGAAAACACCAAAAGAACGTACTCAAATGTTTGAAAAACTAAGCAGGTGGCATTTAAAAATTACTGGACATAGTTCATTTTTTTTTTGCCTGGAGACATCATCTTTGATTACATCTGTAAGATCCACTCTATAAATGTTTCAAGGACGTACATTCTCATCTTCATTTTCCCATAAAATTATTTATTGGCATCAAATGATGTTATGTTTGAGTTGTATGACATAAACTCATTGTAATTCGTTGTTCATCAGGTCAGGAGAACTTCAATCAGAGTATGAAAATAAGAAATTAAGCATGCAACAAGCTGAACAAGACACAACATATAACTATCAGAAAAAAAAGGTGCAGTGTCATTATTAAAAACTATGAATTTTTGTGTTTACAAGAATGACAAAACTTATCACCTCAAAAAGGGAAGAAAACTTGATGGACTAAAACTATTATTGTTCAACTTAGGTAATCTTTAATGGTACACATGGCAACAAATGATTATTTTATTAAATATTAATTAGGAAATGTACTGCGTAGCTCATCTCAAACATGATATTTTTTCCTGCTAATCCATAAAACAGGTTTACATTCATTCAACCTTAATGTTGCACCAATTGAAAAACACGCTTTCAAAACATTTTAGGGAATTTTAGCTGAGCGTAAGGAAGCCAAGGCAGAGAAAGATGAAGCTGAAAAATATGAAGTTCTGATTCGGGAATATGTGAGTTGTATTTGATTTGAACTGTAGCAGTGTTGTGGTACTAGGTATTGAACTGTAGCGGTATTGTGGTACTGGGTATTGAACTGTAGCGGTATTGTGGTACTGGGTATTGAACTGTAGCTGTATTGTGGTAATGGGTATTGAACTGTAGCTGTATTGTGGTACTAGGTATTGAACTGTAGCTGTATTGTGGTACTGGGTATTGAACTGTAGCGGTATTGTGGTAATGGGTATTGAACTGTAGCGGTATTGTGGTACTAGGTATTGAACTGTAGCGGTATTGTGGTACTAGGTATTGAACTGTAGCGGTATTGTGGTACTAGGTATTGTAGTCATTATAGTACAGTATTAGTAAGTATAATGTAGAATAAAATGGTGAATTATAGTGTAGAAACATATAGTACAGTAAAGAATAGTCTAATTATAAGTATAGTCTATATACAGGAGAGTAGAGAACGTAGAGATACGAGAGTAGTAAGACAGAAATTTATGTGATTGTACATAGTAAAATAAAAACAATATAACGTGTGTGGTAATTGGTCAATAGTTTAATTTGCACTAGCTTTTGCAAACCGTTCTGAGCTCAGCCAATTAAATCAAAAGATCAATCAGAGAGAATTTGCAAATCAATCATGAATATTTTACAGAGGAAAAATGAAAATGTTTGTTTTAAATTTATCTGTTTTGCAGTCTTGTTATTTTGTAAAGAAATAAAAGATGTTTTTCGTGTTTGTATACGTAACTGCTCTTTTCATTGTAAAGGATGATTGTAAACTGGAGGCCCAGCTGTTCAAGTTGTATTACAATAGAAAAGTATAGGTGACTTGAATAAAAAACTTGATGAAAAAAATAATGCAGTTAAATCATTGGTAAGTACGTACAACAATATTATTGTTTGTCTCTACAAGATGCCTGTTTATTTTTCCTTCTGGAGTTGGCCCAGTGCAGTCGAATGTCCTAGTCAGTTGCGTTGCTAGCTCATCGATAATTGCGAAGAGGCCAATATTCATATATGCATGTTATGATCCTCAGAAAACAACTGATTTCAAAAGAACTTTACCTCGACATACATACGTATATGAATAATGGCATCCTTATTATCGAGCTGGCTACACCACTGCTCGTAGTGCGTAATTCTTTATTCTTATTATCGAGCTGGCTACCACTGCTCGTAGTGCGTAATTCTTTATTCTTATTTATTTGATGGCTACACCACTGCTCGTAGTGCGTAATTCTTTATTCTTATTTATTTGATGGCTACACCACTGCTCGTAGTGCGTAATTCTTTATTCTTATTTATTTGATGGTTACACCACTGCTCGTAGTGCGCAATTCTTTATTCTTATTTATTTGATGGTTACACCACTGCTCGTAGTGCGTAATTCTTTATTCTTATTTATTTGATGGTTACACCACTGCTCGTAGTGCGTAATTCTTTATTCTTATTTATTTGATGGCTACACCACTGCTCGTAGTGCGTAATTCTTTATTCTTATTTATTTGATGGCTACACCACTGCTCGTAGTGCGTAATTCTTTATTCTTATTTATTTGATGGCTACACCACTGCTCGTAGTGCGTAATTCTTTATTCTTATTTATTTGATGGTTACACTACTGCTCGTAGTGCGTAATTCTTTATTCTTATTTATTTGATGGTTAAACCACTGCTCGTAGTGCGTAATTCTTTATTCTTATTTATTTGATGGCTACACCACTGCTCGTAGTGCGTAATTCTTTATTCTTATTTATTTGATGGCTACACCACTGCTCGTAGTGCGTAATTCTTTATTCTTATTTATTTGATGGCTACACCACTGCTCGTAGTGCGTAATTCTTTATTCTTATTTATTTGATGGCTACACCACTGCTCGTAGTGCGTAATTCTTTATTCTTATTTATTTGATGGTTACACCACTGCTCGTAGTGCGTAATTCTTTATTCTTATTTATTTGATGGCTACACCACTGCTCGTAGTGCGTAATTCTTTATTCTTATTTATTTGATTACACCACTGCTCGTAGTGCGTAGTTCTTTATTCTTATTAATTTGATGGCTACCACTGCTCGTAGTGCGTAATTCTTTATTCTTAATATCGAGCTGGCTACACCACTGCTCGTAGTGCGTAATTCTTTATTCTTATTTATTTGATGGCTACACCACTGCTCGCAGTGCGTAATTCTTTATTCTTAATATCGAGCTGGCTACACCACTGCTCGTAGTGCGTAATCTTTATTCTTATTTATTTGATGGCTACACCACTGCTCGTAGTGCGCAATTCTTTATTCTTATTTATTTGATGGCCACTCGTAGTGCGTAATTCTTTATTCTTATTTATTTGATGGCTACACCACTGCTCGTAGTGCGCAATTCTTTATTCTTATTTATTTGATGGCTACACCACTGCTCGTGCGTAAATTCTTTATTCTTATTTATTTGATGGCTACACCACTGCTCGTAGTGCGTAATTCTTTATTCTTATTTATTTGATGGCTACACCACTGCTCGTAGTGCGTAATTCTTTATTCTTATTTATTTGATGGTTACACCACTGCTCGTAGTGCGCAATTCTTTATTCTTATTTATTTGATGGCTACACCACTGCTCGTAGTGCGTAATTCTTTATTCTTATTTATTTGATGGCTACACCACTGCTCGTAGTGCATAATTTTTATTCTTAATATCGAGCTGGCTACACCACTGCTCGTAGTGCGTAATTCTTTATTCTTATTTATTTGATGGCTACACCACTGCTCGTAGTGCGTAATTCTTTATTCTTATTTATTTGATGGCTACACCACTGCTCGTAGTGCGTAATTCTTTATTCTTATTTATTTGATGGCTACACCACTGCTCGTAGTGCGTAATTCTTTATTCTTATTTATTTGATGGCTACACCACTGCTCGTAGTGCGTAATTCTTTATTCTTATTTATTTGATGGCTACACCACTACTCGTAGTGCGTAATTCTTTATTCTTATTTATTTGAACACAATTGTTCAAAAAATTTGGTCGGAAAATAATGCAAAATGTTATGAGAAAATTTTATAGTTTTCTGGAGTTCTGATCATCATTTTTTAGTTAGTTAAAGTCCTTACAGTTAGGGCGGCCATCAGGATCCCAACGTCTAACTCTCGTGATCTACAAAATTGTAGCCTCAATTTTAGAAATTATCTGGTTACAGATTTTAACAAATGAAATCATCATTTCTTTAATCTTAGTATTTCTGTACTGGTGAAATTTTATGGTTTTAGTATAGGTTATACGCATTGTGATCTTTTATATTTTGTTCTGGATATAGGAAGAAAAACGTGTCAAAGCAGAAAAAGACGTGAAGGCAAAAAAGAAAGAACATGGGGAATTATCAAGAAGATTTGCTGTTTTAGAAAAACAAATCAAAGAAAAGGTTGCCTATAGAAATATTTTAGTAAATTGGATATTTATTTCAAATATTGTAAAATATCACTATTTACCATGAGCTCGATATTTTTTTATAAACATTGATAGAGAATAAACAAGTCTCTACCTTCATGAACTTGAAGGAAAAATGTATCACTTGGTGCTGATAATTTTTGCATAGAAAGGAGTCGTCTTGATGTATGACAATTGACATTGCATGTTTTGTTTTTAATTTTACAGGAAAATGGATTGGCCGAGAAGCGACCATTATACATCAAAGCAAAAGAAAAAACGACACATATGAACAACAGATTGGAAACACGAAAGTATTTTTTACTGCGTTTTTTATTGATTTTATATTGTATACAAAACAAAATGACGTACGTACCTGTTGATTTCTTTCATTCTCTGTTCTATAACATTTTTTTAACTAGCTCTGAAAGATACATAAATAGGAGACCTAGGGTACCTCTGGTAATTATGTATTTACATGTTGTTCTGAAATAAGTATTGTTTGTATTTCATCTTCGCATTAGACCTTACTAATGACTGGAAAGTAAATTCCAGTATTACGATAAGATTTGGAATTCGCATTTGATGACTCAGTATTCTCTTAGACACTTAGCTTTAGAATTTATTTTTTAGAAAATCGTTATCAAAAGCTTTGAAGATTCATAACAAGCATAAAGATGAAGTAAGATTTTATATCTTTTTTTTTATTATTATTTTTATTTGTGGTTCGCTTCAATGTTCTATACATTGACCGTGCTTTATTATATCTTGTAGAGTAAAGTATTTTACCCTAAATGGGTCATGTCTTATGGTATTTAGATCAAGCATTTACTTGAAGAATTGAATGAAATACGAAACCGTGCTGAACAATATGAAGAAGAGATAGTAGAAGCTTCTCAAGAAAAAGACATGGAACTAATGTCCTCACAAGTAGCTTTTTATTTCATTTGTTTTATTTTAATATATTACAGAATTCATGACGTTTTTCACTCTTTATTAATTATTTATATTTCACTTCATATTTTATATTTGCAATCAATGTAATATTAAAAATCTCCCTTATGATTTTCAGCTTGAAGAGTATAACAGTTTACGGGAAAGAGTAGGAATACAAACATCGCATCTTCGTGAAGAACTTAACAAGGTGCAGTAACTGCAGCTACTTCTTTTACTTAAAAAGAATTATTAACTGTATTTTATAAGTTGTGCGAACGTAGATTCCTAAAAAAAATGTATAAAAGGGTAAGATTCAACGAATTTGAAGTTTTCCTTTACGTGTGTACGTCACTATTTATGATGGTGACTGGACTTTTTTGGAAGTAAACAATTATCTTAAATAAAAGTGTTCTGACGAACAAAACGTCTGTCATGGACTTAAAAAAACTACTAGCTTATGATACAAAAGTCAACTCCGACATTACAATCATCAAGAAATTTATATTCAATTGTATTTTATTACTTAGATTAATCGAGAACATAAGTCCGAAGAAGAAAACCTTGAAGAGGCACGACAACAACATGCAGATTTAACTGCAGAAGAAAATCGACTGAACGATGAGATGTAAGTTCTGTTATACATAGAAATTGTTTACTTCTATAGATAACCGTTCTTTAATTATTGGTGCGAGTTTTAGGAACTGTGAATTTATTTAGGCAACAACTATCAGAAAGAAAACAAAAGGTTTTCGATCATCTCAGGTTTGTGCGGTTGTTACAATAGCAGACTTTTAATTGAATGTCTTGAACTTTAACTTTTCTAACTGAATCATTCAGAAATAACGAAGATAAACTGAAAACAAGCGAAATCGAGGTGCAGACACTGAGCAACGTAATTACGTAAGTATTACAGGATAAAAGTCTTCAAAAAATGTTGAATTTCCCTTTCCTACTGGATTTCGATACTTGATTAATTATTGTTTTATACTAGTACGGCGGAGCAGAAGTACAATGAACTGAGCAGTAAAGCAGATGATTATCAGTCTCAAATTAACGAGTCAAAATTCGACAGAAACGAGAATCAAAGATTTCAAAAAAAACAAGAAATTCTTGATAGTTTAAAGCGACTATTTCCTGGTGTATACGGATGTCTTATTGATTTATGTGAACCTGTACATAAACGGTGATGTGAAATGAAAATCCAATAACATTTCTTCCTTTTTCATGTGATAGAATGGTGATCCAATAACATTTCTTCCTTTTTCATGTGATAGAATGGTGATCCAATAACATTTCTTCCTTTTTCATGTGATAGAATGGTGATCCAATAACATTTCTTCCTTTTTCATGTGATAGAATGGTGATCCAATAACATTTCTTCCTTTTTCATGTGAGAGAATGGTGATCCAATAACATTTCTTCCTTTTTCATGTGATAGAATGGTGATCCAATAACATTTCTTCCTTTTTCATGTGAGAGAATGGTGATCCAATAACATTTCTTCCTTTTTCATGTGATAGAATGGTGATCCAATAACATTTCTTCCTTTTTTCATGTGAGAGAATGGTGATCCAATAACATTTCTTCCTTTTTCATGTGATAGAATGGTGATCCAATAACATTTCTTCCTTTTTCCATGTGATAGAATGGTGATCCAATAACATTTCTTCCTTTTTTCATGTGATAGAATGGTGATCCAATAACATTTCTTCCTTTTTTCATGTGAGAGAATGGTGATCCAATAACATTTCTTCCTTTTTTCATGTGATAGAATGGTGATCCAATAACATTTCTTCCTTTTTCCATGTGATAGAATGGTGATCCAATAACATTTCTTCCTTTTTCATGTGATAGAATGGTGATCCAATAACATTTCTTCCTTTTTCATGTGAGAGAATGGTGATCCAATAACATTTCTTCCTTTTTCATGTGATAGAATGGTGATCCAATAACATTTCTTCCTTTTTCCATGTGATAGAATGGTGATCCAATAACATTTCTTCCTTTTTTCATGTGATAGAATGGTGATCCAATAACATTTCTTCCTTATTTTCATGTGATAGAATGGTGATCCAATAACATTTCTTCCTTTTTCATGTGATAGAATGGTGATCCAATAACATTTCTTCCTTTTTTCATGTGATAGAATGGTGATCCAATAACATTTCTTCCTTTTTTCATGTGATAGAATGGTGATCCAATAACATTTCTTCCTTTGGACACAATCCAAGTGAAAACAATCGATGAGAAACTTCGACAATCTGGGGGCACAGCAAAACTTGTTATGGATATCATTAAATGTGAACAATCTCAAGTGAAGGTAATAAATAAAACATTCATGACTTTTTTTTTTGAAAACAATATGAATTTATTCAGGATTACGTTAATTGATTGTGTTAATGTATCAACGTACGTACGCATAAAGTTCTATTGCTATATCTGACTACAGTATATTAATATTTTAACAGCGTGCTCTATTATATGCGTGCGGAAATGCTTTGGTGTGCGACACTGTTGACGAAGCTAGAAGACTTGCATATAGTGGTTATGAAAGAAAGAAGACTATTTCACTTGACGGTACCATGTTTCAGAAATCTGGAGTAATATCCGGTGGTGCAAGGTTAGAAAAACGTCTATACATCGTAAACTTGTTTTACGTAATTTTCAAGAAGTAACTGATGGGATCTTGAAGATCATCTCTACAATCATTGCAGTCAACCATCTCTACAATCATTGCAGTCAACCATCTCTACAATCATTGCAGTCAACCATCTCTACAATCATTGCAGTCAACCATCTCTACAATCACTACAATCAACCATCTCTACCATCATTGCAGTCAACCATCTCTACCATCATTGCAGTCAACCATCTCTACAATCATTGCAGTCAACCATCTCTACCATCATTACAATCAACCATCTCTACAATCATTGCAGTCAACCATCTCTACAATCATTGCAGTCAACCATCTCTACAATCACTACAATCAACCATCTCTACCATCATTGCAGTCAACCATCTCTACCATCATTGCAGTCAACCATCTCTACCATCATTGCAGTCAACCATCTCTACAATCATTGCAGTCAACCATCTCTACCATCATTGCAGTCAACCATCTCTACAATCATTGCAGTCAACCATCTCTACCATCATTGCAGTCAACCATCTCTACAATCATTGCAGTCAACCATCTCTACAATCATTGCAGTCAACCATCTCTACAATCATTACAATCAACCATCTCTACAATCACTACAATCAACCATCTCTACCATCATTGCAGTCAACCATCTCTACCATCATTGCAGTCAACCATCTCTACAATCATTGCAGTCAACCATCTCTACCATCATTGCAGTCAACCAACTCTACAATCATTGCAGTCAACCATCTCTACAATCATTGCAGTCAACCATCTCTACAATCATTGCAGTCAACCATCCCTACAATCATTGCAGTCAACCATCTCTACAATCACTACGATCAACCATCTCTACAATCATCACTACAATGAACCATCCGTACAATCATATCACTACGATCAACCATCTCTGCAATCATATCACTACAATCAACCATCCCTACAATCATCACTGCAGTCAACCATCCCTACAATCATATCACTTCAGTCAACCATCACTACAATCATATGAGGCACTAAGGCTTGTAATAACGCTAGTTTGTCGATTTTGAACAATATGGCGAAAGATTTACTCATGCCTGAATCTGAAGAATTAACGATGTAACAACAGTCGAGCAAGAGGACTTTTGACCTCGAAGCCTGGTGGGTTTAAAGGACTTGCCAAAGACTACTAGCCCTTTCATTCAGCACTATTGAAAATGATTCAGCCGTGGGAAAGTGAAGATTCAAGCTTAAGAATTACAACAATAATTCCTCAACAGTCGACTATCTCTTTAGTCATATCTCTATAGTCAACAATTTTTACAGTCAACCACCTCTACAATCATATTTCTATGGTCAACAAATTCTACGATCATATCTCTGCAGTCAACAATATTTTCAATCAACCATTTTTATAGTCAGGCATCTCTACAGTCATAATTCTACAGTCAGCCACCTCTACACTCATATTTCTATGGTCAACAAATTCTACGATCATATCTCTGCAGTCAACAATATTTTCAATCAACCATTTTTATAGCCAGGCATCTCTACAATCATATTTCTACAGTCAACCATCTCTACAGTCATAGATAAAGATTATCTTATAACGAATTGTGCTTATTCTTGCGATTTGTTTCATTATAGTGATTTACGTTCTAAAGCCAAGAGATGGGATGAAAAACACGTTGAAGGAATGAAGAAAAAGCGTAATGATTGTTTGGTTCAGTTAAAGGATCTTGCTGCTCAGAAAAGAAAGAGACCACAGTTGGATCAACTAAATTCACAAATAGAGGGATTACGCTCTCGATTGAAATACTTTCAACGTGAAATTGAATCAATCGTATGGAATATTTAGCTCTTTGTTTACGTAATATCTAGTTTTGTGTTGCATCATTTACATATATTCTTAAAAGCATTTGCACTTGAAGGTTTGCGCTTTCTTAGTAGATCTTGTCTGTTTTTATCTTTATAGTTCAACGAAGCTTGTTAGTGTCTTTGTGTTAACCTAGCATGTTGTGATCTCTTTCTGTAGATTTACCTGTTAGAATTATGAAGCAATTTTCCTCATATGTTTCATATGTTTTATAACTTCAATGTAGGAAAATCGTGAACGCGAGGTTACTGCACAAATTTCTAGTGTGAAAGAAAAGGCGGATTCGTTAATAGTGAGTTCGTTTCTGTGGTTTTGTTCATGAAGCTAACTATTTGGTGTGCAGTAAAAAATTTTCATTTTACGAACCTCCAAACAATCCATTATAGAACATCCTTAAACCAACGTTGTTTTTCTATTTCAGCCGAAAATTGAACAGTTTGAGACCTCTTTAGCTGACAGGCAGAAATCCATTGAAAAAATCCAAAATCAAATTGATCGCGTTGAGGATGATGTAATGTTATGACTTTAGTTTGTCCAATAAATGCTGTCTGTTTTGGGTCAGCTGTACCCTCTGTTTTCTTTCGGTGTTTTTTCTTTAAAGCTTTGACTCTTTTTCCTTTTTCAAAGGTTTTCGAAGATTTTTGTCAATCAATTGGTGTTGAAAACATTAGGTGAATTATATCACCACTTATTTTGAACCTATTTAGTAAAAAGTAGTATTATTACAGATATTTGTTGATTTGTTTATATTTAAAGGCAATATGAAGAAAAACAATTAAAAACACAACAAGAGAGAGCTCAAAAACGCTTAGAGTTCTCCAACATACAATCAAAACTCAAAAGCCAAGTATGTCTGAATGAACTATGTTTTGTTTTAAGAATTTCCAAGCCACACATTGTAAGTAGTTGTCGTTTGAATTTGTTTAGTTGGAGTATGAACAAGGGCGAGACACTAAAAGTGAGTTTTTTTCGTTTGTTTATCAATTTGCAGTTTAGTTTTGTAGCTTGTTATATGGAATTTGCTGTATTAGGCCTGATCAAATGACAAAATATATGAGTTACAATATGCATTATCTCTAGCTCAAGTGAGAAAACTACAAGCAGAGATTCAAAGTGACGAAAGTAATATTGTAAAATTGAAAGAAAATGAGAAACGTGAACTAGATGTAAGTACTTACATGCCATTCGCAAAAACTTTGCTCTTGATTGTTATAATTGAATAAAGGTTATATGCATATGTACATAATAGTTTATAATAAATGGACACATATTCTCTCTTTCCATCTTTCCAAGGACTGCATTTTGTGACTTAATGAAAGATGTTGTGAATGTTTTCGCGTACTCTTTTACCAGAAAATTGATGAAGAAACGGAAGAGTTGAGTTATTTACGTGTAAATCTACAAGCATTGAAATCCGAACTGGATGAGAAGGTATTTTGAATTATATTACACCGTATGTCATGTTTTCAAAAAGTTGATTGAATGTTTGGTTAGGATGTTCGTAACTAACATATTTTTGTTCATAGGAACTTCAAGTCAAGAAAGCGAGAAAAGTGTTGAATAACCAAATAAAAGAAGAAGGAGAAAAGCAGAAAGAAATAATGTCAATTGTAAGTAACGTGAATAATTAAAATGCTATGGTCCTAGGAAACAAGAGAAACTTTTGTGTGGGAAATATTTACAAGCATAGCCAGTCATTATTGACGTTATTTTATAAGAATGCTGCTTTCTAGGAGTCCGAACTGGAACAAAAAAGAAGTGAAAGACATGGAATATTGAAAAGTTGCAAGGTGTCACTAAAATCTACGGTTATGTTTTAAATAACTGTTTTTTAAATTAATATTTAAACATGAATGTTTTTGTTTAGCTTGACAATATTCCTTTACCTTTTTTACGTGGCAGTATGGATGATATTGAACTGGTAAGGACATTCATGTTATGTACATTGATAACTTTAAAAGGGAATCGACAGGGCTACTGAGAGAAAAATTTCTCTTCATTGAAAGCTTTTTGGGATGGTTTCATTCGAACAATAGTCTGGTGTTCAGATGTTATCTTGACTATGTTTCTAATTTCTCAAACTCTTGGTTAAATCTTTTTTGTAGTCCGGTTCAGGATCAAGTCAGACTGATACAACTGAATCAAGCGAGAGTCAGGTAAAAAATATGGAAAAGGTTATAAACCGCCGTTATCAGAAAGTCGCTGAATACGTTTTTAAGCATCACATGTATAGACTTGCGTATAAGAAAAATATTTCACCCTGTTTAAGAGTGAGTCATAAACACCGTTTTAAAGTTATAACTTGCTTTAGTTTGACGGATATGCTGGGATAGTCCTTTAGTAGGATTATATTATATGACCAATTACAAGTTGATCTTTAGTGAATTCATACGCATGCGGGTGTATCATACGGATGTGTTATATAGTTGTGACATACGGTTGTACCGTAAGGGTAAACCACATGGGTGTGCCATAAAAATAAGTGTTGTGCTGATATTAATTCTAACCTTCCCGGTTTGTAGCACACTTTAAAGTTGCAATTGTAATTTATGATTCTAATTTTACACTTTTCCTATTCCAGGGAACCCGCTTGTTACTTCGAGAACTAGACAACGTTCAAATTGACTTTCACAACTTGAGAAGAGAATTTAAAAATGTACGCTCATTGATCATATCCACATAATCGATAATTGATGGACGTTTGTGTCGTGAATTGTTTATTTGGCTCACGTTTAGAGCATCTGACTAGTTCCTTATGATGCCTTCAGGATTAATATTTACTTTTTATAGATAGATTTGAAGTCAAAGCAAAATAATTTTGCATTTGTCTAGATTGATAGTATATCACAAGTACACAATGTAGAAACAGAAATTCTGGATAAATTGAATGAATTGGAGACAACACTACAAAAAATTCAAGCTCCTAACATGAAATCTAAAGAAAGGTTAGCTTTTTGTATTTACTTAGCTACCTAACATACGCTACATTTAACACTCGTAAAGCTACGTGTAAACGCTTTATACATTATTGTGTCAACATACGCTAAAGATTGTTTTACGTCTGTTGAGTGATGTTACGAAAAGTGTACAAACGTTCTCAACAAATTGTTCTCAACATTGTTGAGTGTGCTGCAACTGCTGTTCAAATGCACTGAACAATGTTGAGGTAGGCTTTGGTGACTGCGGTTGAGTAGAAAAGTTTAAGCAAGTTCAAACTTTCCTCTACAACGCTTAGCACCACTCAATGCCTCTCAATACCGCTTAGCACCGCTCAATACCGCTTAACACCACTCAATACCACTTAACACTGCTCAATACCACTCAACACCACTCAATACCACTCAATACCACTCAATACCGCTTAACAACGCTCAATACCACTCAACACTCCTAAACAG
This sequence comes from Xenia sp. Carnegie-2017, assembly GCF_021976095.1. Taxonomy (NCBI): domain Eukaryota; kingdom Metazoa; phylum Cnidaria; class Anthozoa; order Malacalcyonacea; family Xeniidae; genus Xenia; species Xenia sp. Carnegie-2017. Next base: position 1,103,263 of record NW_025813485.1, on the reverse strand, counting down.
TGTGTGTAAATGCTCTGAACATGTTGAGTCTACAATGTAGAGAGCACATGTTAAGTCAAGATGTTAAGAATGTGCAAGTAGCTTACGTACATTTGACATATCTCTTGATATTGTACTTTCGTCATTAAATTTATCTTTCCAAAATGATATTCATGAAATTTTTCATAAAAGAGTAACATTTTCTGACATAATCAAGTGTTATTAGTGAATTTTGGTGAATAGTTTGTGTTTTGGAGAAGATGACATCTGTTATTGAACAATGGTGAATTTTATTGACTTCTAAAGGTTTGATGGAGCTGTGAGTAAGTTGCAAGAGACTAGTGAGATTTTCGAGAAATCAAGGGAAAGAGCAAAAAAAACTAAAATGGACTTTGAAAGAGTTAAACGTAAAAGGTTAGTAAAATAAATTTTTATTGATAAAATCATGAATTTCATTGGTACATTTTCGCTCTAAATGTTTACAAGACATACTCCGCATTGTAAATTTAATCTTTTACAACGGTGTTAGGCATGTATGGTATTCAGTTAAAAGAGAGTGAATGATTTTCATTACAAGTTTACCCATTATTTTGCAATGGCAATAATTTTCTTTTTAGATATGAGAAATTTACGTTTGCTTTTGATCATGTTGCTAGTCACATTGACGAGAATTACAAGGTGTTTTGTTGTACATTGTTTCTCACTTAACATTTATTTCTCCTCTTTTATTTGAACCTCCATGCATGGCTTCATAAGTTCTATTGTGTATTTTATCTTTTTGCCAGGAACTATCCAATAATCCCAGTGCGCAAGCTTTTCTCAGTCCTGAGAATGCCGAGGAGCCGTATTTAGAAGGCATTAACTACAGTTGTGTGGCTCCTGGTAAAAGGCAAGTGGTCAACAATGTTCATGTGCTCTTGATAAACAGTTTGATGGAAGTATTTCTTAAAATTCTCACGCTTTAGGTTTCGGCCGATGGACAATTTATCTGGTGGCGAGAAAACTGTTGCAGCTCTTGCGTTACTTTTCTCTATTAGATCGTCAGTAAAGAATTGTTTTTATTTTGATTTTCACTATTTTTTAGGGTAGTTTGATGAAACGTAATATTTATTGTTTTTAGCTGTCAACCGGCTCCGTTTTTTGTTTTGGATGAAATCGATGCAGCTTTGGATAATACTAACATTAACAATGTAATTAATACTTTTAGAATTATCTGTTGGATCATGTAAAACATGGTACTATCCTTAAATGTATATGGTAGCGTGCCCAAAATGCATATGGTAGCGTGCCCAAAAGCATATGGTACCATGCCCAAAAGCATATGGTAGCGTGCCAAAATGCATATGGTTAAATGCCCAAAAGCATATGGTACAATGCCCAAAAGCATATGGTACAATGCCCAAAAGCATATGGTACAATGCCCAAATACGTATGGTATCATGGCAAAAATGCATCATAACAGCATAGTATCTTTGAAGTATATCAGTTAGAAAATGCGAGTTTTGTTCAACAGGTATCATCTTACATTGAAAAGCAAACACGAGAACAATTTCAATGTATCGTTATTTCGTTGAAAGAAGAGTTTTATTCAAGAGCTGAAGCTCTCATTGGCATCACATGTGAGGTACGTCATTTATATACGTTGCCCAAGCTCTTCTTAGGAAAATCGCCTGACCACTGTCACTAAGTCAAATTTTAATGAATTTCTTTTATATAGCCGGATCAAGAATGCACTGTGAGCCGTGTTTTCAGTGTGGATCTTACGAAATACGGTGAGTAAATTTATTTGCCATATATCTCACCTCGATCGTCAAACATTGTTGCATTCTTTATACATGGATAATTTAACGTAATTTGCATTACGATTTGTCGGAGTTTAATATGTTTGTTAATTTTATATGCATCGACAATATTTTACATATTAAGATAAGAATCATTCTTTTTAATAAAAAAAGGTATGTAAACTTATTGAAGTAGCAAGAAATGTTCAAAGTGTGCTAGTTATGTGGCGAGGCTTGCTTTTTCTAAACACCGGTGTACACATTTACGTAGGTTTTAATACTTATTCATAACACTATCTAAATCGATTTTCTATCGACGAAAAGGCTTTTTCTGGCGTAAAATTTTTAAGCACCAAGAAACACAGCTATGTATACGAAATGAGAATAATTCATTTCTTCCAATTTAGTTCTCTCGTGTTAACTTCTAATCATACTATAAAGCCATTTTCCTTCCTTCAAGACTGATGTCGACGGCACGTTGTCGAGAAACTGCTTTTTTCTCGTTCAACTTTCTTTTCTGTTTCTCAAAACGATTTAATGTTTTCTTGGATGTCTAGACAAAATAGACAAGTGTGTTTTCATACTCACACTATAGTCTTTCAAATTGGATTCTTAGAAATTCGTTCCAGTCCTCGGGTGCAAACGTCACAATATCTATGTATGTAATACCTTAGAAAAATCGACAGGTTCAATATTGCTCTTGGGTCGAACAACGTAATCTTTATTAGAAGGAGCTGGAACCCGGGCACGCATACACCAACCTTTATCACCAGGACGCAAACTCCTGATGAAAATAGAAAGTGAATTTTGAGAGAAATAAAAACGCAGAAAATGGTCATGTGTTTAGGAAGAAGTGCTGAAAATTCGTCTTTACTTTGAATCAGATTTAATAGCGTTTTCAATTCTTTTGGGAGTCTTTCCTCCATCTACACCATCTCTACTGCAAAATGAGAAGATATATGATAAATGAAAAGAAGTCTTCACCAAGTACAATAATTTACATTAACGTACCTTAATCTTCTCCGTTTCGACATATTAGCATAATCTCTTTCCTCTCTTTCTTCACGTGACATTGACTTGAAATTTGCGGTCACTCCAAATATAGGTCTTGACCATTCACCTATACAAGAACAATCGAACTCAGTGACAGTAATGCAGTTGAAGGGTTTAATGGTAGAAAGGAACTATTTGGGCAAGCTACAAGTAAACATATTGTGGAAACCAAACTTACTGATGATTTTCCCCGCTCGTTGCTTGTTCTTCCTTGTCTCTTTGGGATGTCTGAATAAATACATAACAGCTTTACCAATTCCACTGACTTTAAGCGTTCCACTGTCCACTGGGGGAAGCTGTCAAAATGGATTTATATGTTATGAAGATATAAACGTTATAATTCGTTAAGACAGTTTATGTCTGGACATGCAACAAAAGCTTTATTCTTGTGTTAGTACCTGCTCTAAAATGTTTAGGATCCCTTCCCGTATTTGTAAATGAGGTAATGATCCATCTGGAAGGGGACTTATCCATTCCTGCAAAGAAAACATCCAGGTAGTTACACATTGGTATTACAAAACATTTCCCAGTGAAAAATTTTACCTTTAAAACAGGGAGAACATTGCTTTCCACGAATATAACCATCAAATCTATTCTAAAATCACAGTGATTTCTTTGGTGATTCACACTCGAGATATTAATTTATTAAAAACAGTAGTTCACGTGCAATTCACATGATTAGACTATAACTTCATACTTCAACATATGTCTGAGGATAGTTGGCAACATTTTAAGTTTCTTTGTTGCAGCCTGACGCGCTTCGTTGGCTAATCTATCTTCTTCAGCAGCTTCTTTCATGGTTTTTATTATATTAGCCACAAAATCATCGTTGTCGTTGATTATATCGCAATCCTAGAATGTAGGAAAAAAAGTGGATTTTACAGTTGCTGTAAACACGTATCTATGTCAATTCAAACAAAAAAACGGTTGGCGCTGTCTCGCTAAAAAATCTCATAGTTTTAACATAAAACTGCATGTTTAACCTTTCTTCTTCTTCGTGCTTTTCTATTCTCCTAAAATAGAATGTTTGTAATCATTAAAGTTTGACAAGAATTTTTGTAATGAAAGAATGAAAACCCAATTGCTTGGAATTTCCGCTCAGGTCAGTGTTACTTTTAGCAGAAACACGTGATTTGTTATTGAAAAATTCTGCTCTAATGCATCTTTGCACTGCTCTTGTTTTTCAAAGGTCGTGAATTAAGTGTTTATGTGAGAATGAACCTAAAAGATCTATATTAGGGATAAAGATATTTTTCTTGTGTCATAGCCATGCTAAAAATTCCCCTTAAACATACAAGTAATAAATGTATATCACTTTGGAATCTTGCGATGCCTATTAAGTCGAGTAGTCATCCTTCACCTGTGTCATTGCGTTATGTTTTAGTTATGTACGGTAACCATGACAATGCAAGAAACAATCATCAATAAAATTTATAATGTTATATCTACCTCTCGTTTTTTTTCCATCATCAAATCAAAATCTGAGACAAATCTAATAAGTGAAACATAACAAAAACATTTATAAATGCATGTTAAAACAGTAGCCATACCTTAAAACATGATTTTGAATGGGTGTACGTCAGTGTGCGAATTAGTTCAGAAAAACGGTGTGCAATTTTTTGACAAAGTGTTCCTTTAGAGGCATAATCAAATCGATATTACGTTAATTATTATATAGCGCTAATTGCTAAATTAATATTTTTAAACGTGAACACATTCATATGATTTACGACAGTGTTTTTCGTTAAAACTGCTGATTTTTGCACATCGTTTGAAAAAGTGATGTGCAATTGTTTTCATTTTAGCTAAAACGATGTGCACATTGCACACCGTTAATTCGCACACTGGTGTACGTGTACATTTATCTACTTATGTACGCCTGCATGTCATATATTTCAAAATGTATCTTTCTCTCAAATGAAATGCTTACGTACGCTTGACTTGACTCTTCTAGTACATCATCATCACTGTCTTCAGGTGGAGGTACAGTCATAGGTTCTTCAACTGCTTTTATTTCTTCTTCAGGCTTTTGTTTTTTCTCGTCATCTTCCTCGTCAGACATTACATCTACAACATAATGAAATTGAGTCAAATTTGTTATTTTACAACCAATTTAAACTAATTAACACTGCATGATATGAAACTAAAATCAAAACCTCCTTTTTTCTCAGGTTTCGTTTTAGATTTTTTCTTCATTTTAGTGGAACCACGAAGTTCATCATCTTCAAACCCCTAAAATCGAGATTCATAATTCCTTACTCAAGTACATACTACATCATTGTAATAAACAATTGTTATAGTGAAAAGTATAAAAAACAATATGCAAAATAACATTTTTATTTTTGCTTATAAATTCACAACCATTACCTGAAAATCTTCATCATCTTCATCACTTGATCCAAAAATATCATTAATAAGTTCCCCGGCAACACCAGTTGATCTAAATGTTGTATTAAAATAGTTACAAATAATTCATGGTAATGAAACGGACTCAAGCCTTTCTTAACAATATTGAAAGTGAGTTGGGGTAAACTACACATAGTACACACATAACAAACTTACTCTTCAATGTCATTATCATCTTTAGGCGTTTTGTGAGATACATTTCCTGTAAAATTTTTAGGTCAATATATTAGGTAAGAAAAATGAAAAATTTCAATTTTGGTTTATTCATTTTTAACATTGGACATCTACAGTAACACTCAATAAAGTCTCTTATATTTTGTTTTACCTTGTTTGCTACCTTCAGGAAGAAGAATGTCATCGCCAGCATTTTGCAAAATATCCTCCACAATTGCTTCTTCATCACCAGTCAATTGCATAGAAAAATCACTAATCTCGGTGAGATTCAACAAATCATTTTCCTCCAAAGTATCATTCTTCAAAACTTGTTCTTCCTTCTCATGGTCTTGAAGCTTGGTTGTATTAGCTTCATCAATTTCTAAGTCTAGTGATTTTGGATCTTCGGTTACATCAAGAGATGAAGAATTTGTATTTTCAATGGTTTTTTTCATTTTGCTTTGTGGTTCAATAACATCCTTTAAGCTTTGATTATCATCATCAAGCTGATTTTCTTTTGCTATACTTGGTGCTTCTTCACCTTCACACTTGTCATTCTGTATGTCTTTTACATTATCATTGATGTCATTATTATCACTAGCAAATGATTTTTGCATGTTGTCTTCATCATCAGAAATCTTTGCTGCAGTTTGTTCCAGATCTATTTGAACTTTTTTATTTTCCATTTCATCTTCAGATCTCTCATCTCTAATTTCATCATGAGATAAGTCAGATAGTCCTACTGTACAGGTGGTGTCCTTATGATCATTCTCAGGAATTTGGCCATTATCTTGAGTGTAAATGAATAAAATTAATCATTTATACCTTACATTAATAAAGTTTCTTAGCTAAAAAAATAAGAGAATCATACATATAAATTTAGGGGATCCAAATGGTTAAATGATAAAAATATAACAAGCAAAGAGGAGATATTAATTATTTTTCCAAAACCAAGCGGTAACGAAAAACTTTAAAAGAACTACTATATGATATAGGAATTTTAAAGAAAAACATTAAAATTGAACTCATAAAGTCTGGGAGACTGGATCCTATCAAGACGCAGCAAAACGATTATTATACCATTGATTAAATTTAAAAAAAACATAAAAGAATCGAAACATGATGATTTAAAAATAAAAACTTTAAAAATAGTTTGTCAGCTACCTTCGTTTAAAATCGCTTCTTCCAACTTTTCTTCCTCGTCAATTTTTTCATCTTGATTTTCCTTGGGAATCGTTCGTTTGCTGTCTTCATTAACATAGTTGCCTGGCGTAGGAGGGGTTTCTGCTTCAGAATATTCAGATCCTGAGTCACTTTTCTCGTTATCTGAATCTGACATAGTCAAATTATTTTTAATGAAGTTGTGCTTTTCTAATTTCTAAACACCACAACAACGAATGACGCAAACAAACATCCACCAAAAGTAGGCGCAATCGGAAACTTTTTCCGACGATTTCTGGCTGCCGAGTGACGCTTTCACATATGCGTTTACAGCAGTTTACACACAACGATTTGTCGGGACGACACCATGACGGATGCGCATTATCTATTTGTTGTTATTATTATTATTATTATTCCAGACACATTATCTATTCTGTGCAGTGAACTGTAATATAAACTGTAATATCACTGAATTTGTGTCATTGCGGAAAATGGTGACGTGTGCCGCTGATCTTCGTTGCTCATCCAGAGTCTGGGTGATCATGAAATGCTGCGCTGCTCTGCAAACTTTCCCAAAGTTTTATGATTTGACTTACTCGTAAATTTAAGCTGAAAATATGCCCAAAAACAAGAAAGTAATTGTTAAAGTGACTTTGCATAAAAGTAAAACATCAACAATCCCTATTTCATGTTTGTCGCGAACAATTGATTGCCACTAAAATTCTAAAAGGATATCGTTTATTTCACTAACTTCTCCCAACTCCCTCTCATTGTACAATTTTTCTCACTTTTAAAAGTTTAAACATATAAAACGTTCAAAGGTGCAAAATATTTTTTATTTTCTATGAATGTGTTCACACACCGAAGGGCTATTTTGAGAGAATTATGTTAACTCACATATTGTAAAGTCTGTGATATTCCAGACAAATGAATAATGATAGCGTTCTGCTGAAATGCTAGACAAAAAATAGCGGGCTGGACTTTCCAGTTATCTAGATAGAAAACGTACAGTATTATTTACATGCTAGTCTATTCTGAGGACGAAAAAACTTGATTTACATAAGAAAATTTAAAAGAAAATCTAATAATGAACAATATAATAGAATATTACAACTACTAATCAAAATACTTCATTTTGGGTCGTTGTCACCAAATCTTTAAAAAAACCTGAGCCCAAAGCAATATTATAATAACTGCAAAATTATTGAATAAAAAACATTCTAGAATCTCAACAAAATACAGGTGCATGATGTGAGAAGATTTATCCAAATCATGGGATGTCCATTAAATTCTTGAAGTATCACGTCCATTTATCTTCGTTTTTATCCAATCAAACGCAACCAAGATCCTCGTTCGCCATCCAACACATTCATTAAGATACGTCGCTCTCCACAACCACATCACCCACCAGCCAGACAAAGTACCTAAAATAGGTACTTTTAAGACGGCTTTATCATCTCCAACATAGGCAAAGGATCCAAGATGGCGATATGAGAATGGTTGTAAATCCAAATCTTTAAAGTCCTCATTTTCTGACGAATGAATTTTGGTAAACAATTTGGCAAGATAACGACCTTGTTGAGATGCAACTTGTGCAGTTGCAGGATAACTTCGTAGTTTACTGTCCACCTTCTTCAAAACGTCTCGAAATTCGTTTACATTTAATTTCTTGTTGCCATCTTCATCCACCTCATTAAAGGCCCTAACAAAATCAAAGGGATTCGTTCTTTATAATGCACCAGGCGATCAATTTAAAAAAGACGGCAAGACTGAAAGTCATAAAATGTGCACATAATGACTTAACCTTCTAAAGTTTAAAATATATTTGCAAAACCTACTTTTTTATCGACGTTTTCCATGCAGATGTGAAGTAAGACGACACTTGAGGATATTTCTCTTTGGCTTGTTCCATTATAGCTGAAAATTGCAAGTATAACTTTCAACACCAATGTATATACGAAATAATACTAATTAATTTAAGTATAAAAAAATATGTCTGCGTTAGTTTACTTGTATCCTTTCAAAAAATTTTCGATTTACCTGTAAATTCGTCAATGTCAAGGGAGCCATCGAAATCTTTGTCTGCTTTTTTAAACCATTCATCAATGGACTCTGTAATTTTTTCTTGTTCAACAACAGCGCAGTCACCAATTGCATAAATAGTCCCATTACTGCCCTTCACTCTTAGAAATTTATCCGTAACAAGACCATGCCTATTGACATTAAAACAATGTTCAAAAAGTAAAAAGACTTCCTTCTCCCCAGTGACAGCGACAGATCGTGTAAATTTTTTATTGGCTGGCTACACCATTCCTTTTCTCCCCTAAAGCAGACCTCTGCAACCTTCAACTTTAACTATTGCCTTTTTTTCAATGCCTCTCTCTTATATCCATTAAACATTGTTTGTCTCACTGCCGTTTTACCAATTATATGTTATCGGAACACACACTAAACACACTTCATTCCATTTCCATAATTTTTATGGCTTTGGACTGTTGATCTTGACTAACTAAAATGTTCTACCTTCTTTATCTCTACTTCTTGTAACCTTGTTCCTCTTGGGTATCTCTTACTTACACACATATGCGTGTTTTGTCTTCTTTCGGCTGATCTTCAATTTCAAGTGTATATTTCCATCTCTCTAGAGTAGCCCCTACCTGCTACTTATTTTCACTACCTGTCACAATATCATTAGACATCATGGTCCATATGGACGTCTGTCTAACCTCGCTTGATAACCTGTTCATCACCATCACAAACAAGAAAGAACTCAGAGCTGATCAACATCAAAATAAAACAGTTTGAGTCCTGCTAGTAAACGTTTAGCTGTAAGACCTTTCCTTTTGGTCTTTGGATGTCTATCTTTCTCCTAAGTTTAATGTCCACCAACTATTTTGCTTTTTTTCTAAAGCCCCAACATTCTAAGCCCCTTCTGTAACTCATAAACTGTAAAAGTCTATGCATACGTCTTCTTCCTCTCCTCTATCAACCTAAGGTTGTTTAATTTCCATCAACACTCTGCGGGTCAACAGTACTGATGGCGCTCGTTGTTACTCAGGCTTCTATCGATCCTGTATTGAAGAAGAACTGATTCGCATAATTAATTTGGTCAGATTTTAAAAATTAATGTCCTTCCGGCATTTCTATGGGTTTGAGACTGACAAAAGGGAAGAATGGGTGGTGTTCCTGAGGCCAAAATCATAAAAATTTGTCAGATTAAAAATTATTGATAATAACCATTAAACTATATCAAATAAAGAAATAGACAAAACCTGTTGTTTTGCTGAGGTAATTTCTGAGCAATTTTCTTAGTAAGAGGACAAGGAGCTATACCAGTAGCCCATACACACACACCAAATCTTTCGTTACGTTTTTGTTTTGACATTTTGTCCATGATAACAAGAGAATGATCAATGACCTCCGTGACACGGGAATTTGTCACACAGTTAACAATATCTGACTTAAAACGCTTTTCAGTGTAGTCACTGATCTAAACAAGAACGCTAATCAATAAAATGGCAACTTTAGAAAGAAAATGATAACTTTTACCTGTTCATCATAATTATTCAAAATATGATCTCGACTGTGTACCAATGTTATTTGAGCAATTTCTGAAAGTTTTCCATACTGCTTTATCAAATCTTCTTTCACAAAGTCACAAAGTTCTGCAGCAAATTCTACACCTAATACATTAAGAAATTTACATGTGAACATTTTTCTGCCATGGTAGCTACACACATTCAGAGCCAAAATTTGACATATGCCATCACATTGACTTTAATTGGTTAACAAACCAGGAGGTGGTAGAACTACAAAACTAAGCTGGAAAATATTCCACTAACCAGTCGGTCCTCCTCCGACTACAACGAAATGCAACAACTGTTTGATTTCATCGTCCGACCGTCCTTTCATTGCAGCAGTTTCAAAACAGTCAAGAATATTATTTCTGATAGCGTTAACATCGTTGATGGATTTTAAAAAATGACAGTTTTCTTCTACTCCAGGTGTATTAAAAGTATTATTTTGAGCACCAACAGCAACGATGAGAAGATCGTAATTTAAAGTGAACTCAGGATTTTCACCTGCTATTCCTTTAAAATAAAACAAAGATACCTCATTATATATAAAAATATAATTAGGGCAAACCAAACATATTTCATTATCAATTTAAAGTATTAAACTATAACGAGACTATAACTAGAGGGAATTTGTGCGAAAGTCATTCGTAGGTTTATGTAAGCAAAACCTCTGGGCTACACACTGATAGACCAAGAAATATTTAGCATAAATGGATTGCTTACTAAACTGATAGTTTTCATTGCTTGCTGATAATTTAGTCATAAAGTATTCTGAGACAGAGTAGAAACAACCTGAAATATCTTGACACTTCACTACATGATTTTCAACATCAACGTCTACACACTCAGCCTCGTGAAAATATATGTCAGTCTTGTGCCATTTACTGTATAGCTTCCTGATTGGCTCAACTAAACTACGAGCTTCCAATGTTCCCACGGTAACACTAGGAAGAAGGGGGGTCATCAAGAAATAGTTTCTTGGTGAGACAATCTCAATCTCGTACAAATCAGGATCCAAATTTCTAAAAATAAATAAGAATTGCAATATTGCTGGTTTTTAATAAGATTCAGTGCAGTTTACACATGATTTCACAATAATGAAATAAACTTATCATCAAATAATTGTGTGAAACAAAGTCATGACAATTCTTATTAGTTTTATAAACCAATCTCCAACATGTGAAGATATGTTTGAAGCAAAAATTTGTGTCAAAGACATTGATAGTAGAATAATACAGAGAAGACAGTACAATAAAGCAGGGAGGGAACAAAGAGCAAGGGAGGGAGGGCATTGTTTTAGCTTTCAAACATAGCAAATGTGTGTGTTACAAGAATAAACAGAGGTTGGAACCAATTAATAGATGATTTAAACCCTCCCTAAGATAAAACTGTTCTGCAGTTCCTAGAATGTCATTGTTTGATTATGCCCAGTGTCATGAGGTATCACACATGTGATTCAATAGTTTTGTCTCTTAAATCAAGAAATAAAAGATGTTTACTGTGTTATGCACAGGCTTATGCAAACAGAGAACTTTGGGGGAACTCGAGAGCTGATAAATACAAGCCCAAGACCATCAGAGCAAGGCGATGATTGTTGTCTAAAGTTGTTATCAAAGATAAAACTTGTAATTGTAATGTAAGTAGAGACGACATGTTTTTAATAAGAACATAATTTGAACATTAATTTGGAATGGCTTTAATCTTTCTGAAAGCAATTTTTCCCTCAACATAAACAACAACGAAAGAATGTTCACACAAGGACATCAGTGCCATCATATATCAATAATCAACTATATGTTTGTAAATGATGATCGTCCAGGTTAATAAAGTCCTGAGAAGGACTGTTTTTGTTCTTGTTGACTGACGTTTCGACAATTAGGTCATCTTCAGAGTCAAAAATGACAAATTTTTGACTCTGAAGATGACTACCGCTAAGGTTGTCGAAACGTCAGTCAACAAGAACAAAAACAGTCCTTCTCAGGACTTTATTAACCTGGACGATCATCATTTACAAACATATAACGATACTCCCAAGCTCAAACCATTTACTTTAATAATCAACTACATAATTTTTTAATAATTTATGAATCAATTGTATTGGTCAATTTTCGCAGAAGTACGCACCTTAAAAAATTGACAGCACCCCAACCAGTGCCAAGAATAACAACTTTTTTCTTTTCTCGTTTATCTGAAGCCAGAAGTATTGATGATGGGATAATGTTTAGACTAAAATAATTGAAAAGTGAGAAGCCAGATCCAATAACAATGACGCTTAAGGTGAATGTCAAACTTTGTTTTGTGTTTCGGCGAATATTTTTTCCATATTTACACGCAGAGAAAAAAAGAGATTTAAAGGAATCGTATGCCCGAGTCATTCCGTTAAAAAAATGCTCACTTTTTACGACTTTAAAGTAATTATGATAAGATCATAAGCTGTAATGCCCCTATGTTTGATAGGAAGATCCAACGAATACATATTTTGAAAATGAAGCTTTACTTTATGTAATTCAATTAAAGTTGATTCAAGATTTAAAATAACTTAAGGCCAATTTATACTTCTTACGACATGTGTCGCGCGACACTCTGGCTTGTGCAATCTATGGGCACGCGCCATCCAACAATCAAATAAAGCATTTATAGTAAACGCGACAACCCATGCGACAACCATGGTTTACATTATGTGCGACAACCATGGTTTGCATTTTGTCGGATTGTCGCGCAAGATAATTGGCTATCTAATAACACGTGAGTTAGTCATTTGTGTTTGTCTCAGCATATGTTTATCACAAATATGAAAAATATTAAATCATGGATGGATTCGAAGAAAGATTAGCGGAAGAAGTTAAGAAATACCCTCATATGTAAGACTCGTCTAGAAGGGATTATAAAGACCTACAAAATACTACGAATTCATGGAAGGAAATCGCCGAAAAGCTCGAAACAAATGATGCTGTTTGCAGACAAAAATGGAAGAAAATACGGGACCGATTTACGAAAGCCAAAAAGCGTTTGAAATCGAAGAGTGGTAATCCTGGCGGAAAACTTATACCTGCTATTGTCATTAGCCTGTCGTGGTTGTCTAGCATTTTAGCGCCGTTACATATGTCTAGCATATGTCTGCATATGGCTAGCATATGTCTGCGACGTTACAACTTTGCGAGGCGCACGTGTGCGACAATTGGTGAAATTACGTCAAATGTTACTTCCGTTTTGGTGATATGACGTCATATTCCTCATGCGACATGGCGCGCGACACGTGTCGCATGAACTATAAATTAGCCTTTAGAAGTCGTTCGAATGACTGATGATCAATCAGCGAGTTTATTCAAGTATTGGCTGTAGAAAAAGTGATTGTCTTTATGGCTGGATGTTTTTAAATTTGATGCCTTTCTTACTAGTTAAAAATATTTATTGTACGATTCAACTTGGTGTTGTAATCGCTGTTTCATTATGATGTCATTTCAATGTACTTAGAGTCTCAACTTTCAATATTAACCACGAGGAAAGATTCACTTGAACAAAAATTACTGCGGAAAAAAGCTGAGCAAGCAACCGATTCAGCTCTTGCGGGAAATGAAGAGGGAAAAAAATCCCCGCTGTAATGAAAATCCTGCTGCTAAGGCAAATTTTTTCTCATCACACGTTTCACAAAGGTTTGTGCAGACTCTCAATATTGCTTTTAAAAGAACTCTTAGTTTTTGACTTTGAAAAATATTGATATTAATGAAAAACAACTGATAGTAACGATGTTTATCTTGAAAATTATTCAAAGAAACAGAAATGCATTAAATTGTTAAAATAGTTTGAGGTTGACTTTATCGGTTGCCATTCAAAATTACGCACATTACGTAAATATAAATCACAAGCATTATCCATTTTATAGAAAATTTTTTTTCAGTCAGTTAACAATCAATTATTTGCATAGCATGGGTAAAATTACTGTGCTACTGATCGTTACAAAAAGCCCAGATTGCATTCCTGTTGCATATCCCAAAGATAGTCAGTGTGGACTTTCCATTTTGTCATGTGTTTCTTTGTTAATAATGCTTATCTTTGGCATATAGTTCACTCTAAATGCATATAGGCAAAAAGCTGTTGTGAATTTACTATGTTTAAATGATCAAAATCATTTGAATGTGAATTTTTAGCCCACATTCACTTTCCATTTATATGTACAATTGTTTCAAGCATGATAAAAATTCTAAAAATAAAATGGCAAAGTAGTTAAGATTGTAGAAATGGATGTCAATTAGTGATCACAGTCAATCCACTCAACAAAAGTTCTCTGTTATGGAATCTTGAAATAGGTAATATGTATGGCTTTAACTATTTGCTTCTCTCAGGAATAGAAATGCATCTTAGTAGCTTTATGAATGCAAACAAAGTAGGCTATAAGCAACGTTTTCTCAATCATGCCACAGCAAGAGTGTTTTAAAAGTTCAGTACAGTTCAAATAGACAGTAAAGCTGTTAGCCAAGTCCTATTTTGCATGAGTGCCCAAATGAAAATCTCTATTATTTTAACTTTCTCATTTGTTGATAGTTAAACATTGTTATAAATGTGATGAGGCCAAGTATATTAGGTTCAAACACTCAATCTTAATATAATAGATAGGCTGAAATAATGACACTGATCAACCAACGTGCCTTTGCCTTGAATATGATAATAGAGAAAGTGTTTGAAAATGAGGAAATGAAAAATTGATTACAAGAAATAAATTTTCATTGAAAACTGAATTTTAGCTCTCATGGAAATCAACTCTTGATCATCTTATATAAAAGTGGCATACAATTTACTTGGGAACTTATCCCAAAGAAGTTTTAATGAACGTCTTAATTGGTGGTTGTTTTCTTATCCTATGTCAACTCGATGAAGAAATAAACCTCCATCATGTGCACAATTATTAACTAGTGTGTTTTTGATTTGTGACACCATCTTTACGTGAATTTTCTCTTAAATTTTTACGTGTCAAACGTTGCATGCCAGCTAAAAAGTTTGATTAAAAATTGTCCTCCATTTATTTTCCAATGCACACAACATGAAATTTCCTTGAGAGCTCACAATCACCACCGCGTACATAGTATACGGTATTTGTACGACGGATTTTTAAAGCTGACATGGTTAGAGGCAAGTTAAATTTTTTCAACCATACTTTAAAACGCGAGCACCGTTATTTTTCATAGTTTACTAGAAAATGGACTATCTTATGATGAACGCTTGTCAAAGAAAACTTTCTCCACTACACTGTTTTAAAATCTTATATTTTTTATTCATTTTTTAGTTGGCTTGGCAAAACGTTGAGGAAGGGAAGCAAAACACCTTTAACAGAATCTGACATATGTGAAGTTCTTGAAAGAGATTCGACGACGTACCTTTCAGAAAAATTAGAAAAGTAGGTGATTTTGAGAAAGGAAACGCACTAAATCACGTTTATTTTGTCTGATAAACGACACAATTATTGAATGTTTACATGATATGTTAAAAGTTTTGAATATAGTTGTATTGTAAAATAATTTGATTAATTTTACTAATACGACAATCCTTAGCCACTTAAAACCGTTGTATCTTTCAAATACAAAATATTATACTATTATACGTATATTTTTATTAGTTGCATAATGTATTATCGTTATGATTGCTTTCATTGCGAGAATTGTCATTCTCATGATTAAGTATAACGTTTTAGAGCTTGGCAGCATGAGGTTAAAGTGTCGAAAAAACCAAGTCTCTTAATTCCATTGATGAAAGTCGCTGGATACAAGTATTTCTCTTCTCTGGTGTTTGCTATTTTAGAGGTACATTTTATATTTTTTATCTGCATTTTACAGTTAGTCTTTCAATCGTTGATTGTGCCACAACGCAAGCATTGAAGAGTTAAAGATTTAATGGAGGGATAAATGATTTTTACTATTCATCTGTGAAATTATTTAAATATTTTCTTTTGTTTAGATGTCAATGCGTGTAATCGTATCCATTTATATTGGAAAGATTGTGGCATCATTCAATACTGTTGATGGTGTTGATAAAGAGAGTGGTTATTTATTTGCTGCTGTTATCACCATTTGTACCTTTGTTGAGGCTATTGTTCACCATCCATTGTTTCTAGAATCATTGAGAACGGGAATGGATATAAGAATAGCGTTATCAGCTGTTATCTACAACAAGGTGATGTTTGTATTTCACGTATAAAAATAAAGTACATATTTTACTGATTAGCTGATTTGTACGTACATAGGCATTGCGCATGAGCCAGGCCTCCTTGGGTTTCACTGACACTGGACAAATAGTCAACCTTGTCACAAATGATGTTCAAAAAACAGAAGAGGTACAATAGTATAGTTGGAGAAATAATATAGATCTCTCGTTGTTCGGTACCAAGTTTTTGATTCTGTATCAGCAACACGATATATTGATAAGTCACAAAAACGAGGAAAATGATAGGAAACAGCAAATTAAAAATACTGAGTTTATAAATGGATTATTTTGATCGTGTTGTTTGAAAAGGAATTGTTTTGGAACGTACATATACCTGTTACCTATGGTGCGTTTTTTTCTCTCAAATTATTTCAACTGAACGTTTTATAGGCTTTGCTCTTTGGCCTTCTTGTTATTCCCGCTCCAGTGGTACTCCTTATTGCATCTTATTTATGCTGGACGGAGATTGGGTTTTCATTTCTTCCTGGGATGGCACTTCTTTTTATTTTACCGGCGTTTCAATCTTGGCTTGGAAAGTACTTTGCTTCTCTGCGGTAGGTCAATAGAATGGTTTGAAGTTAGTTTGTAAGTACATGAACTCAAGTCTTGTACATGGCAATCCACGTCAAAAAAAAATGAAATGTTTCTTTTGCATTGGTTTCGTACTTCATTTTTTAACGTTTTCAATTTATTACATGACTTATAACCCTCTGGACCAATCAACCAACAGGGATCATCTTTCCTTTTTTAGAGCAAAAACAGCCATACTTCGTGATGAGCGAATAAAAATAATGAATGAAGTTATTTGTGGCATGCGTGTCATTAAAATGTATGCTTGGGAATATCCATTTTCTAAACTTGTCTGCAATGTCAGAAGGTACATATTTTATAATGAAACAGTTGTAATGTTCATAGTCTTTCTTACGATCTCACTGATGCGAGTGTGAATGATACTAATATTGAGTTGTTGTAATAATGTAAGGGTTTATATAAATGGATATGAATGAAAGTCTATTCTCTTACACAAAGTTCTTGTCCCTTGTTACATTTACAAAAATTACACAACGGAAATTTTTGTAGAACATTCCTAGACAAACCGATGTACGTAAGAACTGTTGTCATAGCTACGTACCATGTGATCACAATAGTGTTATGTTTTAAAAATTTTTTGAGAAGAAATGTCTGTTTTCACATTAAAAATCTTCGTAACATTACGATAAAATGTATTGCATTTTTATCTAAATTTTGTTTTTGTCCATTGTTGTTATGGTAGTTTATGTCTATTAAATCAAATCATTAAAATTTTAGAAAGGAAATCAAAAAAGTGGCCAACACATTACGTTTGAACGCTCTAAACGCAATGCTTTATCTTTCGACGATTCCATTGGTGTCTACTGCAATGTTTATACCATACGTGTTAAATGGACATACTCTCACAAATGAGAAAGTATTTACGATTGTTGCCATTATCTCTGCTATTCATTCTTTGACCTCTGTTTTTATACCGAGGTTCATCACAGGCTTTAAAGAATCTGGTGTATCTCTTCGTAGAATTGCGGTATGCAGGTCTCTTTGTGTGTGTGTGGGGAGGTCTTCTATGAATACGTCAGTGGTCTGTTTGTTGGTGCCACGTCATGTAGTAGTCTGCCATTGAACTTGTTCGCTAACGCGGACATTAAAACATAGTACTTGTTATATTTATATTCATGCAGTAAAAAAAGTAGATCAAGTTTCATACAACTTGCTTGAACGATTTTAATACAGCTACTTTCTTGTCTGTTGATTAAAGTGATGTCACTAACAATTTAATCAACTCTTCATTATCATATTTGATAGTTAAATTTTTTTGACTTATTATTGTTGTATGCTTGCTGAAGTTTCTCGCATTTTGATTTGTCTGTTTTATATTCTTTGTCCATTCAGAAATTCTTACTTTTGGATGAAGGAAAAACTCTCTCTGCCAATAGAGCCAGAGATGAAACACATGGTGTTACATTTGATAATGTCTGTTCTTCTTGGAACAAGGTTATTGAACTTTTTAAATAATACTGTAGTTTTCAACATTGATTCATGTTTGATCATTCGTGTCTTTCATCATGTTACTTTGATGTTTTAGGAAAGCAATGAGAATGTTTTATCAAATGTTACTTTCAAAGTATCACCTGTACGTATCCCGAATTCTGAGAAATATTTCGTAATTTCTTTTCTGGTTACAAATTCGTTGTTTTCTATTCACAGGGAGAACTTTTGATGATTGTTGGTCCAGTTGGATGTGGAAAGGTGAAAAGTTCTGAATTGACGTCTTTTTGCTTTGATGTTAATTTATGTCTTATAAACACATCAATGAAATTATATTCAATAACAAAACATTATGTATTGCCTTCCAAATAAATTTACCATAAAATTATTTTCAAGCTATAAGCCTGAATTTACTTTGTTTTGCTTTAAGAGAAATTGAATTTTATATTTGTATTCTAGTCATCGCTGCTAATGACGTTACTACGTGAACTTCCAGTAACCAATGGTGTCATTTGTATCAATGGCCGTGTTGCATATGTATCACAACAACCTTGGGTTTTCTCAGGAACTCTTCGAGAAAATATTCTGTTTGGAAGAAATTTTGATAAAAACAGATATTTTGAAGTCATTCATGGTTGTGCTCTTGAAAAGGTTACATCTTTATAAACACTTTTATACAACATTCAATCCATTTTCACCCGTTTGTCTTGTGTTACATTTCAAAATTTCATTTATTACGATACAGAGCAGTAAAGAAGAATAAAGTGATTGATTTTCAACCTTTTCCCCTCCAATTAATTTATTTTTTGCTTGAAGGATATTGAAGCTCTTTCTGATGGTGATGACACTTTAGTTGGAGAGCGTGGTGTATCATTAAGTGGTGGACAGAGAGCAAGAGTGAATTTAGCGAGGTACAGAGCCAATCTTTATATGTCAGCGCGACTCGTTCACTTTGCAGTCATCTATATTTTATTTATGTGGAGTATAAGTTTTAGAATTGAACGTTTTGATTAATTACTTAAAACAATTTTATCTCAAAGATAGTTGTGAAATTGAAGTTTTTATGATGAACGTAACTGTGATCACTGATCATAATATTGTCTGAGTTATCATTCAAGATATATTTTGCATTTGTTCATTTGATTTCAATATAAAATGACATCACAAGCAATTGCATGTACGTTTATTAATTTATTTATAGAGCCATTTATATGGATGCAGATGTTTACCTAATGGACGATCCTCTTAGTGCTGTTGACGCACATGTTTCTAGACATATCTTTAGCAAGTAAGAATTTACAATCTTTGCTTTCATAAAATTTATGCATGAAGAATTTTTATAACGTCTTTTTCCAAAATCTGCGCGATAGATCTATCATATTTTATAAGTCAGATCACAGAAACATTTACATAACAGGACCAAATTTGTGGGCTGACCACGCTAGAGCCTGAGTTTTTCAAACAGCTGATTATCAAGCCAAAAATAGCTATAACTAGCAGTATTATATGAATATATTTCCAATTCAAAATACTTTAAAACAAATCTTAGTGGTAATAATTTAATTCTTGAATATTCTGTAGATTTTTTGACTGATGGTGTTGTTTTTAAAGTATTTTGAATTCAAAATAAGCTGTGTAGGTATATTGTATTCTAACCTAGCAAAGATCTGTCATTGATAACAAGTTAAGCATATGACATTACATATTTAGCACTTTAAGAGATACTCTTTACCTTTGCAGTAATTTGCCTTGGAATTAATCATATTTTTAAAAAGGAGTGTTATAATTCAAGTTTTTGTTAAGTCAGAAAAGTTTTAATAACATATTAAGATAATAAGATATTAATTTAAATTGAAACAATTAATGGTATATTTATGATTGTAATTTACCTTACTAAACGAGAGTAATTGTTTTGATGAAGTAATGAGAAGAAACTAGTCAGTTTTTTTTTGTTCTTTTTGGACGATCACGTCTACATTCTTATCCAAACCGTCCATTTTTTTAGTTGTATTCGTGGTATTTTGAAGACAAAACTATGTGTTCTTGTCACTCATCAATTGCAATTTCTTGCTGACGCAGATCGAATTCTCTGTTTGAATGAGGTGAGTTTCAAACAAGGTTTTTTTAAATGTGGAGGCAGAGTAATTGCGATGACTGGCTAGCACAAGTAGGTAAAAGTCATATCAAAAATGGAAAATAATGACTAGCATTACTCAATTATTAACATGAAATATTTCTTTGTTGTTTTTGTCTGAATGAATATGGAAAGTTTTCATATGTACGTCACATGTCTGAATAAATTTTGATACTTTTCAGAAACTGTATGTCACGTGTGTGAATGAATGTGAATACTTTTCAAAAACTGTATGTCACGTGTGTGAATGAATGTGGATACTTTTCAAAACTGTATGTCACGTGCGTGAATGAACGTGGATACTTTCCAGAAACTGCATGTCACGTGTGTGAATGAATGTGGATACTTTTCAAAAACTGTATGTCACGTGTGTGAATGAATGTGGATACTTTTTAAAAACTGTATGTCACGTGTGTGAATGAATGTGAATACTTTTCAAAAACTGTATGTCACGTGTGTGAATGAATGTGAATACTTTTCAAAAACTGTATGTCACGTGTGTGAATGAATGTGGATACTTTTCAAAAACTGTATGTCACGTGCGTGAATAAACGTGGATACTTTCCAGAAACTGCATGTCACGTGTCTGAATGAATGTGGATACTTTTCAAAAACTGTGCTTTGTGTTGTATGGAAATATTCTGTTCTTCACTAGGGAAATGTTGTCGGTTATGGAAATATAAAACAACTTAAAAAAGAAGGTGTTGATATTTTATCAATGATTCGTGTTGATGAAAACCAAGATGAAGAACATTCATTTGCTAATGCTTCAAATCATTACGAACAGCAAATCACGTTTAGACCAAAACCAAAACGTCAAATTTTACAATCACCGCAAAGAGTGAGAAAGAAACATACTTCACTTAGTGAACATGAACTCAGTGAAAAATTATTATCTGACTCTGATGTTGTGCTTCGTGCTCATTCTGCGCATGATCTAAGTCTTGCCGTTGTTAGTTCTGGTCATAATCACCGTTTGAACGCTTCGACAAGTTTTTATGAACTTGAGTGTGGTGAGAAAGATCAATTATTCAGTCAGGTAAGCGATCTTTAGAGTTTAAGTTTTGTGCAATAGCAACTTTCTCATTGTAGTAACAACTTTGTGTCTTTGTACTTGAAGGAGACTTTTTTTTGAAGGAAGATGATGGTGATATTTCAGATGGTCGCATAACTGGTCGTGTCACCTTTCAAATTTATAAAGAATACTTTCTTGCTGGGGCAAAACCTTTGTTTTTATGTTTCTCGTTCGTCGTGTTTCTATTGGGTCAGGTATAGATAAAATAAACGTGTTACAACTCGTTCGTCGTGTTTCTATTGGGTCAGGTATAGATAAAATAAACGTGTTACAACGTGTTCAATAGAAAATGTTTTATTTATTGATGATTATGATTTTAGTGTTCTTTGATGATATCTGAATGGTGGCTTGCTCAATGGTAAATATACTCTATAACTGAACATTTAACATACTTTACAATCTCTACTCTATAGCTCAACATTTAACATACTTTAAAAATCTCTACTCTATAGCTCAACTTTTAACATGCTTTACAATTTCACGAATCAAATTTGCTGTACTTCAATAAAAAATCCATTTTAAGTCGTCATTGAAGTTTTTAAAAGATTTTTTTGACGTGTTTACCTTTATTCAGGTCCAATTGGGAAGAAAGTCAAGTTGAAAAAAATATTTCCAGAGCAATAATCGAGGAAAAGCGAGAAGAGAATCTTATGATTTACATTGGTTCTGTTCTTGTTGTTGTTTTGTTTGCATTTACACGAGCTGTTTTATGGCTTCAGATTTTAATCAGTGCATCAAGACATTTACATGACAGAATGTTTAACACCGTGCTCAGAGCTCCTATCTATTTCTTCGACACAAATCCTGTCGGTATGTAATCTTCATATTTCAAAATATGCGTGTTAGGCGAGGCTTGCTTGCGCATTTATCATGTTAGAGACGATACAATAAAACGTTCAGTCTTTTGGATATTTTATCATCCAATGATATCCAATATTATATTAAAACTACTAAATTATAAATAACTGATTTAGGTCCAGTTCTCAACCGCTTTTCCAAAGATATTGGCTTAACAGATGATATGTTGCCCTTGACATTTTTTGATTCTTCTTCGGTAAATTGACCTATAATCAATAGTCATTCACTTTAAATAGTTACAACTTACAATTGTGTACATTTTATGTTTTAGCTTGGATTATTTGCTTTGGCAGTTCTTGTGATGAGCGTCATTTCTCTACCTTATATCGCAGTATTTGTTTTACCAATTATTGGTATCTTTGTTTGGTTAAGACAATATTATCTTAAATCATCGAGGGAAATAAAAAGAATGGAAGCTTTGAGTAAGTAGCTACTTCATCGTGGTTTCAAAATTCTTCGTTGTCATACATTACTAAAGGTGGTAGCCATCAAAGGAAGACAATTCTTTGTCGACTTGATAAAAAAGATGATCAATAATATTGTTTTGTTATGATAGTAGCTCCAAACTTTAAACAAGAGCTGTCCACAGTTTGCATATAACTCCACTAAAAAGACTTCATAAAAATGCAAGGCGAATTTCTGAGGATTGCATGCACAATATATTACAATATTAGTTATTAGATGTGAAAAAGTACATTTGAAATGGTTCTTTTATTTTTGCTTTAATATCAACACTGTTGCTTATCTTATTTCAACGTAACACATTTACAGTGAGTTTTATCACGAGAAAAAGTATTTTAATCTTTTATTTCAGGACGAAGCCCTTTATACTCGCATATTTCTGCGACACTTCAAGGATTGGCTATAATTCGCGCGTCCGAAGAGCAAAATCAATTTACTGATATGTACAATTCCTATCAAGATTCCGACACAGCGGCTAATTTTTTCTGCATTGCTGCAAATCGATGGTTGGGTTATAGACTTGACATGATCTGTGCCACTTTAATGACCATTGTATGTTTTACACCTTTATTGGTCAATGAATTCGGTTTTGGTGAGTTAAAATTTTTATGATATTTTGGTTGCCAACAAAGTTTTCAATTTTTGGTTTTGAAAATTCATTCATTCTGATGTACTTAGAGCAAATGAGCATTAAATTAAACAAAAATCAACGCATTTAATCACAGTATTTTGAATTTTTATGATGACATCTAGGTGTATTCTATGGAAGTCGATTCAAAAACATTTAAAAAGATATAATTTTTCATATTCTTTGCCTAATTACTCGTTATTGCATTAAAATAGTACGTGGAAATTAACGCATATTGGTTCTCTACAGAGCAAATGGACGCATTTAATCTGCTTTCCTTATTTTTTATGTAGAAGTAAATCCGGTTCTAGTTGGTTTATCTCTTGTTTATACAAAACGCCTGACAGGAATGTTTCAGTACTGCGTAAGGCAAACTGCTGAGGTCGAAAATCAGGTAATATTAATGATAAATATATTATGGGAGAAAAAACTTTTCTTTAACTTTTGTGCGAATGATGCATTGGAAAATAAATACGACATTTGAAAATTAACACGACGTATGTATACCTTTCACTTGGAAAATTGAGTGAGTGGAATAGCATTTTTTCAACTAATTGAGAAACTAAGAATGAGAGCTGAACTAGAAACTTTTACTGGATATCGGTGATCTATAGTTTACTGGATATCGGTGATCTATAGTTTACTGGATATCGGTGATCTATAGTTTACTGGATATCGGTGATCTATAGTTTATTGGATATCGGTGATCTATAGTTTACTCGATATCGGTGATCTATAGTTTACTGGATATCGGTGATCTATAGTTTACTGGATATCGGTGATCTATAGTTTACTGGATATCGGTGATCTATAATTTACTGGATATCGGTGATCTATAGTTTACTGGATATCGGTGATCTATAGTTTATTGGATATCGGTGATCTATAGTTTACTGGATATCGGTGATCTATAGTTTACTGGATATCGGTGATCTATAGTTTATTGGATATCGGTGATCTATAGTTTACTGGATATCGGTGATCTATAGTTTACTGGATATCGGTGATCTATAGTTTACTGGGTATCGGTGATCTATAGTTTACTGGATATCGGTGATCTATAGTTTACTGGATATCGGTGATCTATAGTTTACTGGATATCGGTGATCTATAGTTTACTGGATATCGGTGATCTATAGTTTACTGGATATCGGTGATCTATAGTTTACTGGATGTCGGTGATCTATAGTTTACTGGATGTCGGTGATCTATAGTTTACTGGATATCGGTGATCTATAGTTTACTGGATATCGGTGATCTATAGTTTACTGGATATCGGTGATCTATAGTTTACTGGATATCGGTGATCTATAGTTTACTGGATATCGGTGATCTATAGTTTACTGGATATCGGTGATCTATAGTTTACTGGATATCGGTGATCTATAATTTACTGGATATCGGTGATCTATAGTTTACTGGATATCGGTGATCTATAGTTTATTGGATATCGGTGATCTATAGTTTACTGGATATCGGTGATCTATAGTTTACTGGATATTGGTGATCTATAGTTTACTGGATATCGGTGATCTATAGTTTACTGGATATCGGTGATCTATAGTTTACTGGATATCGGTGATCTATAGTTTACTGGATATCGGTGATCTATAGTTTACTGGATATCGGTGATCTATAGTTTACTGGATATCGGTGATCTATAGTTTACTGGATGTCGGTGATCTATAGTTTACTGGATATCGGTGATCTATAGTCTACTGGATATCGGTGATCTATAGTTTACTGGATATCGGTGATCTATAGTTTACTGGATATCGGTGATCTATAGTTTACTGGATATCAATGATCTATAGTTTGCTGGATATCGGTGATCTATAGTTTACTGGATATCGGTGATCTATAGTTTACTGGATGTCGGTGATCTACGTATGGATAGCATTATCTCAAGATAATAAATGATTTATGGTAGAGGTTCTTTCAGTAGCTATTTCGACGTTGCATGGACCTGTGTGATTGCTTAGCTCTTTTTTATGTGTGTTTTCTATAGTTTAATTCATTTATAGTAAACAGCTATACTTTCCTGCCATCAGAATAGAAATAATTTTAGAGAAAAAAAATGTTTGTTAAAACGATTATACAGGTGAAGATGAAAACGGCATTACATCAAAGCACGATTTTTTTAATATCTCTTGTTCAATTGGTTAACTTTCAAATAAAGACGGTGTCATGTAGTGTTTTAATGTAATTTTTCCAACAATCCGTCGTGACATTTTTCTACTGCATAAATTTCAGATGGTGTCTGTAGAACGAATTCTTCAGTATACACAAATCGAATCTGAAGCAGAATTGGAACAACGAGATGTTCTACCAAGAGAAAGCTGGCCTGAGTCTGGAGAAATTGTTGGTGAAGATGTTACATTTCGTTATCATTCATCTTTGCCACTTGTTTTAAAAGGGATAAACTTTCATATCAAAGCAAAAGAAAAGGTTGACGAAGTTTATCGTTCAAAACAATGAAATTGTTATATCTGTTTATAACTTTCGTCATTTTAATCAATTTAGATTGGTATAGTTGGTCGAACTGGTGCTGGAAAGTCATCGTTAATATGTGCATTGTTTCGTTTAGCGGAGCCTGGTGGTTGTATTTCTATTGATGGTATAGCTATTGATAAAATGGGATTACATAATCTCAGAGAAAAACTGTCAATTATACCTCAGGTTAGGATTATATGAAGCACAGTGGTTGCATATTAATTGTTCTATATATGTCTGTTTGTAAAATTGCATGAATAAAAATCATCAATTATTCCTTGGATGAGGATTTGTGGAGCCTGGTAGTTGCAGATCTATTTTTGATATATATATTGATCAACCACACACCTCACTAGTAAGAATGTTGAAGAAATAATGATATTACTGACCTAGTATTATATAATATGCGTTGTTCTATATGAAAAACTATGTTTTATAAATTTTCATAACGGCAACATTTATGGAACACGAAATATTTGAATATTAGTAAAATGTTTTGCTTGAAAAATTCACACGAAACGAAACATTTTTCACATTTTTTCATGAATATATTTTACAGGATCCTGTGATTTTTGTTGGGTCGATTCGCTATAATTTAGATCCATTCTCAAATCATGAAGATGTCGTCTTATGGAATGCCCTTGAAGAGGTAAAACAGTACAGATACAGAAATCGTACTTAAACCTACAGCAATGGTAAACATAAATTAACCCAAAGTAGAATTAAAGTCAGACCAACATTACTTAATGTACACATTGCTTCTATATTTATGTAAAACCTTTTATCATCCATAGGAATTACAACAATACAGCTGTATAACATATTGTTTCAAACCTTAGGTACAACTGAAAGAATTCGTCAATAATTTTCCAAGCAAATTAGAATTTCGTATCAGTGAATCAGGGAATAATTTAAGTGTTGGACAGCGTCAACTGATCTGCCTGGCTAGAGCTATCATCAAACATAACAAAATACTTATCATTGATGAAGCAACTGCGAATGTTGATCACAAGTATATATGCTTTTGACTGATTTGTTTCGCTAAATAACTTAACTGCCCAATGCCTTGTTTGTATTTATTTAGAACAGATAATCTTATACAGCAAACTATTCGTGAAAAATTTCGAGATTGCACAGTTCTTACTATAGCTCATCGGTTGAATACTATAATGGATACTGATAGGATAATGGTAGGTTAAATAAATATAATTCATGTCTGTCATCTGTTGCTTGAAAGAATCGTGTCTTGTTGAAAGTCAAAACTGAGTGTGGTTGTATTATTATGTGCAGACCCAGGCCCGTAACCAGGGGAGTGCACTGGTTGCACGTGCCCCCCCCCCCCAAAGTTAAAAAAGGTCCGCTTTTCCAACATAGTTTGATTTACTTTATTTTAAAATTTTTTAAATTTAATGAAAAGCTATTTGTTGCATTTAAATTAACTGATGTTATGCTAAATTCCGAAAATATAGTTGAGTTATACGAGTCCGATTTTCTCGAATGTACACCCCACCCCCTCAAACTTTCTTGTTACGGCCTTGAGATCTTGATAGTCACTGCAGTTTTATAATCCACGAAAACTATATACACAATCCAACAGAAATCCAACAGAATTAAATGAGTCAATATAATGATTTCGTAAATTTTAAAGGTTTTAGATGCTGGAGAAATAATTGAATTTGATGAACCACTTGAACTTTTAAATCAACCTCAATCTTTGCTCAGTTTGATGGTAAAACAGACTGGAAAAGAATCATCATTACAGTTACATAGACTGGCTAAAGCTGCCTACGAAAAGAGACAAGCTCGCGATTAGATTTGGTGAATAAAACGTGCTGATTTCATGGAATGTTCCCTGATTCTGAACTGTAATCCATAAAATCTTTTCAGAACACACGGCAATATGAAATTTCTAAACAATTTATTTGTAGTAATTAGTCATTATTTAAAATCAATTTGTACAATCAATATTATAAGATTAATTTCTTGATATTTAATGCATTACCAAAAACTCTGTTTCTTTTATCCATGTGCGTTTATTTGGCATTCTTATTTTGCAATGTTTTGAAAATTTCACGCAAATGTAACTATTTTTTGCATTTTTAGAACAGAGTAGGTTAGTGTCGGATCAATTTGTGATGAAAAAAACTTATTATCTTTTAAATTGTAATGATAATTTAATTTGGAAGAAACGTGAGGAATTATGATAGGTAGACTCACTGACGTTGCACCAATGCATAGCACTGACCATGAGCTTTGCCGTCTGCCCCACTGGCTCACTGACCCTTTAGGAAAGTTGTGAATTTCAATTTTGCATCGACTACACTTTATTCATGATTTTGTTTACCGACGTTGTAAATTTCAAGCAATTTTACAGAAATTTTGTAAATGCTATAAAATTTACCAAATGTGATAAGATTTGTAATGATAACAACGAATTACGAACGCATAGCTTGTTGCTATGGGCTGATGGCGCTGTTGTTTTGCTTGTCTGTCATTATGTTTTTAGTACAATTTATCTTTTGTATAGATGAATACTTTACAATATGGATAAACTCTTTAACAAAACTCTCAAAAAATGCCTGGTATGGATGATAAATCTCAGATGATGGACTGCAGACCAAAGTATTCAAAAGTTTCAGAAACACTTCGTTATGTCACGTCTGGTTCTATTCAGTGCTCCATATTTTGTGGGGGAAAGCAATGTAAATACGAAGGACCGGCGAAATGGACAGAGAATGAAATGGCTATCAAAGGCTTATACTCTTCTTGGTTAGTATTTTTGAATTTAATTGCTTTGAAGTCTTTGGGTTGAAGTTGAGGTCATGCACAATATGAAAAATGTTTCTTCGTCAATCTCACAACGCGAGTTTTAGTCTTAAAAGTTTCAATGCCCAGAAAGGGACTTAACGAAGAAAATATGTTGTGTTTCTTGTAGACTAGTTGCTCATGGTATATGGATTGTTGTTGTCTGTGAATGCTTCTCAACACATTGTCGTATTGTAAGCATATTTTATAATCAATGTCATATTTTTCTTTGTTTATTTTTTAAGGGCAACCGATAAAATTTTAGCAATGGCAAGACCATCAACGTATATCATCAAAAAATTCAATGTTATAGAACAATTTCAGAGGTATGTCTTCTGTCAAAAAGAAGTTTCAACTGTAAATAAAATAACTGGGATAGACATTTGCAAGTTTGATAATACTATGTAAATTTCTAATTTCAAATTCAGCTGCCATAAACTAACAATACTATCTACTCATTGACTGCAGGTGCGATATATCAACAATTATAAACCTGCAACATCCTGGTGAACATGCAAATTGTGGTTATGGATTGGAAGAAAGTGGTTTTACATATAATCCGGAAGACTTTATGAGCAATGGAAGTATGTTGTTGCAATTCTAGCATTGAAGTTGTTTTTAGTGGTTTTCAAGCATGGAAATGAATGTCATTATTATTTTCTAGTTTGAAGAAAAAAGATATTATTCTTGCATGACAATACAACCATTTGTATAGCCAACCCACAAATTTGGTCGCTATGTAAATTCCAGATCATTTTCAGAATGTCAAAAGTAGTAATTTTCTGTTCTACAAGGATGGAAAATTGATTACTATACTATAATATTAAAATAATGGAGTAGAGATGAGTTTTGCATATTGTTTTTGTATATTTTTTAACAATGCCATTTGAACCATTTTAATGATGAAGTTAGAAGCCAGTAGCAGATCCAGCTCAAGGCAAAATAAATTATAACCACTAATTTTAAATTTAAAACATCTTTACAACAAAGGCATTGGTTATGAATTTCTAAAGAATAAAAATTAGCCAATCAATGTTTTGAAGGAATTTATTTTGCCTATAACTGGATCCGCCTTTGTTAGAAGCCAAGCACTGTTGGCTTTGTATTAATTGTTTGAAAAAAATGTTTGACTGACTTGACTATGAATATGCACCTGAATTTTGTAGTCATATAGTACATTGTTAAAGTAAAATATTTATAGCTATTGTCTTATAAGGTCTTTTTGTATTTCTTTTCAGTATTTTTCTACAACTTCATTTGGTAAGTGGATTTTTATTTTGAAAACATATTGACATGTAGGTTGATAACATTAATTATCTCATCTAAAAAGAATAAAAAGTTCACTCTTATCAACTTTCATACTAAGTATCATAAATTTATTTTGGTACCTAATTCCATGGGAAGGTGCACGATGCACAGCCCCCCACCCCCACCCCCACCCCACAATATATCAATGAGAACAGTTTTCAAAAGAGATCTTGTTACAATCCCGTAATTCATAATGAAAGCGAAGTATTTGAGAGTTTTTTTCTGTTGTGGTATGTTCCCTGATTCTGGTGGATAAATGGCGCGAAGTTTCGCCAATGTATCGGGAATTACATCCCGCGCAATCGAATTCATATACCACCATGAATTTAATTGAATCAGGGATTGGGTCTTTGAATGAGAAAAGGTTTTTGATTTTGAATGATGTGAAAATTAGTCGAATGTCAATATCTGTACAGAAGCGTTTCATAATGTTCGTAAGTCTGCTCTGTGTGTGTCGTGAGTAATGTCCGATGTATGGTAGTTTAAAGTATAGAGTTGTTATTTTGGAATTTTTATTTGTGTTGATCGTGATCGTCGTATCAGCAGTTTCTGTGTCCATGAAGATGGCATCATGAGATACCGAAATACGTCTATTCTGAAAAAACTTGTCGTGTATATTTAAAGTTCAAAAATCATTATCTTTTCATTCTATTCTTCTTTAAACATTGTAGCAGCAGCAATTTGTGAGATAACTCAACTTTATTGATATTCAACTGACGTATTTTGATTTTAATCGACTGTGACTTTCAGAGGAAGCTTTATTCTGAATGCCAAAAACTCATTTGGATATCTCTAAATTCCACTTCCATACTCTATAACAACAAATAATCACCAATACGTAACTCAACATCAAATTGATGATCTGATTTTCAGGAAGGATTACGGTGTTCGTTCTCTGGATTCAGTTCTGGATATTGTAAAAGTAATGGATTTCGCTCTACAAAATGGAAAGGTGAACATACCCTTTAGGCAGATTGTGTGTTAAATAAAGATGAGAAAGATAAAATTTTGTTGATCTTATTTTACTTCAAAGGTTGCTGTTCATTGTCATGCTGGCTTAGGTAATATGTTGTAAAATTAAATATTATAGACATATGTAGCAGGACTAACTTAATGGGACTGGCTATACCACTGTTTTTGTTGCATTTAAAGGGCCAGTAAAACAAACTTTTGCCAGTTAAATTACATTTTCTTTGAAGAGAACTTTTGAAATGACAATGGACTTTCTAAAACAGTTTATTTATGTCTTTTTTTTTTTTAATTATTGAAGTTTTTGTATTATCTGATTGACGGAACCAGTGACTTCACATTGCATAATGAGTCATTGCAAATTTATAAATATCCTTCAGTTTCATGATAACTTTTGGATCAAAAAAATTTTATACTTCTATAGTGTTCATACTTCACAACGACAGAAACTCAGTCCGGTTGAACCGTTAATGTATCATAAAGGCAAATATTTCTTATTATTCAACTTACATTATGCAATGTGGCGTCGTTGATTGTGTAAATGAGACATTTAAAACTTCGTTATCTTGAGAATGAGTGGAGATATGAACAAAATGTTTTTGCAAGTCATTTTAGGACTTTTCTTTAAAGAAATTGTAATTCAAGTGAGCAAAATTTTCGTTTTACTGTCCATTTAAACAATTAATTATTAATTAATTAATTATTGGGCGGGATGTAATTCCCCATACATTGGCGAAACATCCCTGTCATTACAACACACCACAACTGATGTGCAAATACACTCATCATTAGTTCAAACCAACATTTAATAGTCTACTCATAATTGTATAAACTATCATTTTATCATATTATTACTATTTATAATTATCATATACATAATATTCTCATTTATACTGAGATGTTGAAACTTGTTTATTTTTAAAAAACTTGTCATATTTATTAAATGCGCATTATCAATATTACGTTTACGCAGTTATACGGTAATTAATCAATTAATTTAAAAGATTGATGACACTTAAAGTTGTTAATAATATGCTATGTTGTAATTATAGAAATATATTTAGCCGTCCACCTTGTAAACAGATCAAGTATTTCTTTAAATTTTTATCACGTCATTCTAGGTCGAACAGGTGTTCTCATTGCTTCATATCTCGTGTATTCGAAACGTTTGTCTGCTGAAGAGGTATTTTTTACCATGTTGAAATGAATACGTACAACAAACACGTGATGTATTGACTATAACGACGGTTCCTGGTTGCTTTAGTTATATGTGAGATCAATAATATCTTTGTAATTTGCTCTAGAATGAATTTAAATATTTTGAGTTTTCGAAAAGTATTAAAATTTATCGCAAAAATGTTCTTACTTAATGAAATAAGATGAAAATCAATCAGTTTTTTATTTAGATTTAGTTTTTGTAATTTTACTGTTTTCAGGCCATTCATGTTGTTCGAATACAAAGGTAAATCTTTTAAAAATCTGCATGTTTGATAATCATGCACTCTTTTTGCTATCACCTTAGTTATCACCTACATTAAATTATACTATATACATTCAAACGTACAAGTACATAAACTTACTCATCTACATAACGTATTAGAATTGTGCAGGTGTAAGCTTGTATTTCAGTGCACCAAAAAATAGTCTGAAAACTTCAGAACGAGAGTCTTTTGTGTAATAAACTTGATTACTCGTCGATCATGAATGAATCTGTTTCTTTGAAGTTTTTCAACGCTTGCATCAAGCATAAACCAGTAATTTTGCGACAACGCCGTGTATAATCTATGACAATGAAAATTAAAACATTTAGACCAAAATCAGTGCAAACAAGAGCGCAGATTGCTTGTGTTCAAGATTTTGCCAAATTTTTAAAACCCTGCTGGATTATCTTCCCTGAGTGGTAAGGTTATTGTTAATGATTTTTGTACTATACATATGTATGATGCATTGGTTTGTAAAGTTTGTTGTTTTATGTGTTCATAAACGATGTTTTTAGCATTTCATCTGAACCAATCACATTAAAAATACACCTCAGTCGTCAAAAATATATTTTACATGGATATGAAGCAAGAGAACTCAAATTCATTCCTAAGGTATATTTACTACGCATGTATTTTTTGTATTTTATTTGCTAATGGCTGTATTTTATAGTACTTTTATAAACTTTTAATAGTGGATATGTTTAAACTGGTATGCACTCATTGTTAGGGATGAGTGTTGTAGGGGTGGGTAAGGTTCATTAAATATCAGAGATTGTCTATCCATGTGTGTTATGTAAAGAGCACCTTCCTTGAAGTTAGTGTTGTTTCATATTAAGTTCAAGCTACCACTTTAATTGCAACCATGTAAATAGTATATGGTATACAACGGGTAATAATATACTACTATACGTCCTGTTCCTTACGTTGACAGATTGTTTATGTGGTTTGTAAACGTCTTTTGCAATTATGTAACTTGGATAGCAGTGATCTGGAAATCACAAAGCATTCCTGGAAAGAGAAGCATGTTGATGAGATTGACAGTGAAAAGGATTTAATAAATGATAACATCAACAATGATAAGCCCATTAGTGCGTGTGAAATATCAGCAAGTTCAGAAGATATTAAAGGAGAATTTGATGCGGAAAATATTTCTTGCATTGACAACTGTTCTAGTGAAGAGAATGATTTACCAAATTCCTTTCCTCCAGTGAATGAAGATGATAAATTATTTGGTGTATCATTAAATGAATCATATTCATCTATGTTAAATGTTGATATAAACAACTCAAAATTTATTGATGAAACTGTATCTTATAAACAGTCCTCAAATTTATCTCAATGTGATGAAACATTTGATAATATTGATGATAAAGTACAATGTTTGGACAACGATGTACCATCAGAATCAGAAGAATTGAAAAATCACGAATCTGTTAATGTGAGAGAGCTGGCAATGTTCTTTGCTTTGTATGATCAAATAAATGATGAAACTTTTTCCCAAGTTGAAAAACTAAAGGTATAATCTTAAAACTTATAAATAATTTACTTTGAGAGTCTGTTTTTTTAGTATCCAGAATCGTACAACTTATATCTATAATGAAGTAGTTAATGATGGCAGTAAAATTTATTATTACTGTAACTGCGTAAAAGCACTATTGATAATGCTCATCTAATAAATACGACCAAGTTTTTTTAAAATAAAAATGTATCAACATCTCATGATGCCATCTTCAGTATAATAAAGAATATTATGTAAATGATAAATATATAAGAGTAATATGATACAGTGATTGAAATATTGGTTAGAATTAATGATCAGTGTATTTACAGATTGAAGTGTTAAAACTAAAAACTTGAACGTTGAGAGAGTTAATTTTGTGAAGTGCTTCTTTAATTTTAAGTGACAATGTAGTATCTGCAGCATTTTAAAACAAGAAGGTGAATAGTTAGTTTTGCATGAAGGTATTTTAAAAGGTTACGATAGATTTGTGAGTTTTTGTTCCCAGATGCTGGTGGATAAGTGAGGGGAAGTTTTGCCAATGTATCGGGAATTACATCCTGCACATTCAACTTGGTACACCACCATAGACTTAATACAATCAGGGATAGGATCTTTGAGTGAAAAGTAATTGTTTGGTGTAATAGTAATTTAAAAAATTATTTGACTGAAAAGTGAAATTTAGTCGGATGTTTATGTCTTTGCAGAAGCGTTTGATGTTTGTAAGTCTTCGTATTGTGTGTCGCGAATGATATCCGATATACGGTAGTTTAAAGTAAAGAGTTTTTATGGATTGTTCGTTGTTGTTGGTCGTGATTGTTATATCGAATGTTTTAGTGTTTGCTTTGCAGTTAGTATTAGTTTTGTCATTTGTTGATGAAGTGTAGTGGGAAAAAGTTGCGTAATAAAATAGATGTGATGTTCTTTAAGTCTTGTCGTGAATAATATATTAAAGCAAACAAAAACAATGTTGATGATTTGCAGAAATTATTACTTCCTTCAACTTTTTTTAGATTATTATTAATGATCGAAGCGATGGTTTCAAATTTGTCGAAAATGAAACTAATATTGCTGTTCTCGTGACGTTGTTGTTGTCATGGCTACAGGGATTGAAAGTAAGTTGGGGCAAAGAAACTATCTCATTCTTTGCTTATTGTCTTTTCTAGTTATTATGGTTAACGCAAGTCAATAAGCAATATTTGTTTTTATTTACTTTTATTGTTTTACTTGAAGTAGAAAAAAGGAATTTGTCTGCAGAATATAAATTCACATTCATATTCTGGTTCTCTAATACTGGCTGTAGAGATGAATATTTTCCCTCTTTTGATATTTTCCCTTTAAGAAGAAATAAAGCTTTGTAACCATGTACCCTAACGTACGGTATTTCTGATGATGTCGTAGATAATTTTTCAACGCTTTTCATTTTTCATGTGAACACCGTATACATTTTCTAACTATTCAAAACTATAACTATATATTTCTATATGAACTATGTATTTCCTTGTTTTCCCTTCTATGGCTAGTCACCATTTTTTTGCCTTTTATTTCAAGTTGATATACATCGATAGTACAAGGAAGGATTGAGAACCAGTGAAAGTCTTTTTTATAGTATTTTGTTGGTTATTTTTTTACTATCATTTCGTTTTATTTCCTATCTTCGCGATCTGTGTTTCTTCTTTATCTTTTGTTATTTCTATGAATTTTTTTATCATTTAAAGCCATGGAACAGATATCTAGCTGTACACCTACATGAAACGTTATCTTTTTAACATTCTTTAATTTCAGTCTTTCATTTTTATGAGTAGATCATTTCTTTCATCTAGTATCCTGTATTGAGTTGCAGTGATGTTGAAGCATTCCTTAATACCAAGGGAAAATCAGCAAAAGATCAACTACTCACTCTCAAAGAAGTATGTTTTCTATTTCATGATGGTGTTTTTAATAAGCTCGAATATAGATAAGATTCCGTGATACACATGATTTTGAAGCCTCAACAGGAGTTGCCACTTCTAGCGATTTATGCAGTTCGCCCGTTAGTGTCATTGGTTGACCAGTTTTAAGATTTAAGTCATGCTGTGGAAATTTCTTTAGAAATATATTTTGTCCTTGCATGTTACAGAAAAATTTGCAATACATGGTATATGAGTAAATAGACCGGCTGGATACCCAACAAAGTTTTATTTTTGCGTTATCGGTCCATATTTATAGATAATTTATTTCAGCAGCCATGTAACTGGTCTCATTTTTATCTATAGTATCAACGAGGCACAGTGGAATGTCTAATGATCACTGTCTTCAAGGTACAGAGTACAGCAACGCTTTTATATCTTTTTGCATTAAATATAAACACTTGATGACTTATTGAATTCTAAATGGCAACTTTGACTAAAGTACAAAATTAAATTAAGATTATCTTGCCTGCCGATCCGATCACAAGCTTAATTGTAATTTTTAGCTTAATCCAATTGAAGATGATCTTCGTAGAAGAGTTTTTCAGAAGGTTCTGTGTATCTTGACAGATTTTGATTTGAGGTCGTCATTTTCGGAAGAACTCTTAAACTCGTGTTTACTTCTTTGTGAAAACTGGTTTGTAACATGTTGGAGGTGAGATAATTAACAACACAATTTAACATGTTTGTAAATATTAATTTGTAAATTTTAATCGTCCTTGTCCACTTTGAAGATAACTACTGCTAAGAACATCGAAACGTCAGTCAACACCAACACTAACACTACACTTGTTCTCTGGACCAACACAAACACCAACACTAACACTACAGTCTTTCTCAGAACAAACACTTCAGTCTCTCTCAAGACCAACACTAATATCAACATTAACCCTACAGTCTTTGTCAGGACCAACACTAACACTACACTTGTTCTCTGGACCAACATCAACATCAACATTAACCCTACAGTTTTTCTCAGGACCAATACTAGCACTACACTTGTTCTCTGGAACAACATAAACACCAACACTTACACTACAGTCTTTATCAGAACCAACACTAACACTTCAGTCTCTCTCAAGACCAACACTGATATCAACATTAACCCTACAGTTTTTCTCAGGACCAACACTAGCACTACACTTGTTCTCTGGAACAACATAAACACCAACACTTACACTACAGTCTTTCTCAGAACCAACACTAACACTTCAGTCTCTCTCAAGACCAACACTGATATCAACATTAACCCTACAGTTTTTCTCAGGACAAACACTAACACTACACAGTCTTTCTCAGGACAAACACTAACACTACAGTTTTTCTCAGGACCAACACTAACACCACTGTCTTTCTCGTGACTACAC
Organism: Xenia sp. Carnegie-2017; assembly: GCF_021976095.1. Lineage (NCBI taxonomy): Eukaryota > Metazoa > Cnidaria > Anthozoa > Malacalcyonacea > Xeniidae > Xenia > Xenia sp. Carnegie-2017. The sequence goes on along the minus strand of NW_025813485.1, from coordinate 1,065,911 downwards.
GTGAACCATTGATGTCCACAATAACACATGCACATTCTAAATTTTAACTTTCGCTTTCAGCAATATAAATGCCAGCCTATTTGATTGTTCTGCTTCATAGTAATATTGACACGAAGCTTTGATTTGCAGGGTTATTTAACAGTCATAAATTTCCACAAAATGTTTGATGAAATAGTGCTTTAAGTTTTGAATTAAGAAATCCTGTCGTTGTGTAATTAGTATCAAACAACAGTTTAATTTCATCAACGCGTACAAAGGTGTGGAATTTGTTGACTATGAGTATTTTGTGTTTTCATTAGTAGCCATCTTGTATTGTGTTTGTGGCCGTATTTTGAATTATATTTCAACTTGAGAAGTAAAATCAGGTGTCGAATTGTATGGAAGTTTATCGACAAGCTCGACTTTTTGGGATCTCGATTTGTTTTTATTTCGAGAAACTTCAAGAATAGAAGAGCTTTATGAATGGACGCTTGACATTTAGGCTTTTTCTCCGCTTATAATTAAGTCTCGTTGCCAGGCAGTTGAGAAACAAAATTCATGTCTTCAAGCTCTGAACTCGGTAATAAATGATTTTGTTCATAATCACTTATAACTAAAGTTGGCTTGACAATGTTCGATGCGCTGCTGTGATGACATCCATGTTCATTATGGTGAAGGTTTGTTGTCAAAGAATGATCTACACTTGTTTTTTCAACAGGATTCTTGAGTTGTAATGAACGGTAAGATCCCGAGTTTGGGATTATAGGAATTGACATCATACTTCCAAACTCTGAACTTTTGGCCCTTTTTAGCATGCTGAGTTGCAGGAATCTGGATGAGAGGGAAGTTGTTGATTTGTTGATTGATGTTCGAGACCTTTGCTGTAGATTTGAGTTTGAATTCGTCTGGATATTTTCAAGTGTACCTTTATTATTATTAGTTGAAGGAACGAGGCTGATGTACGCCGAATCTTCACTGTTTCCATTATTTTCAAGCGAGTCTGGTTTTTTTGTATAGCGTATTGAATGATTTCCAGTAATCTCTTTACCATTGTTTGCGTCGACTTCTTCACCTTCAGGCAAATTGGCGGGAATTAAAAACATGATGCAACAACAGAGTATACATGCAGCACCTGCAACGTAAAATGCAACGTCGTACGATTTGGATGTTTCGTAGATCCAACCTGTAAAAAAAATCGTCGCTTACATCGTAAGTACTATTTTAGTTAAATAAATAATCAAGCAGTGAAAAAAAGTTGAGTTGAATATATTTCGTCAAGTACCCGCTAAAGCTGGTCCTCCAGTAAGTGGAATTGATTTGATTGCAAAAAGAAAACCAACTCCAGAAGATAACTTATCACGACCAACAATGTCAGCCGTCAATACAGCACACAAGGCTACATAACATCCTTCAAACATCCCCCATACAACACAATATATGATAATCGTAGCATGACTCTTCATCAATGGTAACAAAGTGTTACTTACACCCATACACATAATTGAGAGTTGATAAACCATTAGTCTGTCGACTTTTGGATGATCTGAAATAGGTCCAAAAAATAATCGTCCTACTGTAGAGCCAACAGACGCAATTCCAATTAAAAATGCAGACTCGTCCTGCGAAACTCCATTGTTTTGTGCGTATTTTACCTGCAATAAAGACAAGTAAAAATAACGATGCCTTGGTCAACGTCACATAATGAGAAATATCATAACACATTTCATAAAAAACTTACCAAGTGAACGAAAGGAAGAAAATAACCCAAGATGAAAATAGCCAGAGCTGAACACCAGATAATGTAGGCTTTGTTTTTGAAGATTGTGAAATCAATGCAAGTTGATTTTGTTTGTGCGTTATTTGACTTCTGTCTTTTTGTAATAACAATGGTATTGAAGGGACGATAGAGGATTGCACTGATAAAAATCACACCTGAAATTCCTGCAATAACTTGCAGCGTGCGTCTCCATCCAAACGTCTTCAGAAGGGTATTCATTATTGGACCCATGGCTAAGGAACCGAAACCACTACCAGACGATATAATACCATTTGCTAGCGAAAGCTTTTTGTAGAAATATTGACCCACTGCAACTAGCGATGAAAAGTAGCATAAACTTGCACCCAAACCCATCATTACTCCATAAGTGAAGAATAAAATAATAATATGTCCACCAAACGATGACAGTAAAAATCCCATCGAAAATATAACACTTCCAATCATTGAGACTAATCGACATCCGTATTTTGCTGCCAAAGCTGCGGCTATTGGACCGTTCAGGAACATCATACCGTAGTTTATTGAACCAATCAGAGCTAAAGAAGTATTAAGTCTTACTGTGAATTACGTAATAAAAATTGAACGGATCTTCTATGAATAGTAGAGAACGAATAATATTTTGAACTGTTTATGCACTCGTAAGTCGTAACCATTTAGAATATTTTATAGCATTGATTTTGAAGCAAAAAGTTGGTATGAATAATGAATTTGTTATAAATTCAAATATAGCTACTTACGAAACTTTCAAAATATCGATCCATAGGGTAGAAATGTTCAAAAGTTTGATAAAATGTAATCAAATAATAAATAGGTGAAAAACACAAATCAATAGAAAGAAATGTTTGCTTTAACCTAACAATTTTCTCTAGCAACCCCTACTGAGAGAAAAAGCAGATGTTTCAGTTAAAACAGAGAGAAAAATAGAAGATTGCTGGCTACTAGGAGTAAGATAAGCAAATTTAGCGTAAAAGATGTCGTCTTTTCAACAAAATTTTAGTAATTTTACATCATTATCATAAGAAAACATTATATTGTGCCACATTATATTATGCCACTTCAGGTTAAACGTGGTAAATAGTTAGTTAAAAGATAGCCCAACATAAATCAATCGTAGAAAACAAAGTAAGGTGGACTTTTAAGACTTTTAACGTCACTCAAAGATTGTTTCAACCATTATTGAGCGACAGGAAATCCATGGTGTCAAGTGATAGCCATGTGATTGTTGTGACCAAACGTTGTCAAAAACGTGCCTTAAAAAAAATTGCCTTGGCGTTTTATGTTACCTATGATGTTTTAGCGGCGTCGGAAAAACGCTCGAAAAGAAAAAAATCACCAAAAAGTGTATTTTAATCAAAGTTTTGATAGCTATGACTTGTCTTTCACGATTGCTATCTATATTTTTTCTATAAGGCATAATTTACATTGAATAGCAGTTGTGAAAGTCATGTGACAGTTTGTTTGGATTCTCGTTTTGAAATTTACATATCAATTATCTAGGAAGACAAACAATATCACAAAAACCTTATGACTATCTTGTGATTTCAAATGCTGTTTGATTTAGATTATTTCAAACAATCTTCTTTACACGCCGAAAAAATTTTCTTAATTTGTTTTTTCACTTGTAGTTTTTCTTATGCAAAGCAGTATTCAACAATTATAGTACACTTTAAGTTGCGTGTAAACGTGATGTAGACTTAAAAACAGCCCAAGGCGAAACTTGTAGCAACAAATTAAAACTTTTGCACTTGATAGCACTAAAACAATTTGTAGGATTTAATAACACTTCAAGTAAAATTACCCAAAACAGAAAGCTGAAAAATAATTACAGCGAAAGTTAATTAACAGCTGCTTTTCTAAAGCTTTATGTTAGCAACGATCAGCCATGGCAAACGAAAATCCTTCCTTCACATCTTAACATGAATTAACCCAGAGTTGATTATTATTCAAAATAAGAAGGCGAGTGTAATATAATTAGGACATACAAATATGATATTCATGTGCTATAAAACTATTCACCAGATGTGTACGATCATATTTCGCATCTGCATCTGAATAATGCCGGCAATTACAGTGAACACACTATTGCTATAATATTTCGGGCTGATCTCTGCAGATTTTATTGCAAATTGGCAAGATAAATGTTCCAAGAGAACTGCTTATTTAATACCGATCAAAATAGGATCAAAACAAATCGCTATTCTCCAAAAAAAAAGCATACAATCAAAATGTAAAAAAAATTCAAATTGATGCAAATGATGCGACACGACGTGAGTTATATAATTGTGTATGAAAAATATTTTGAAATCTAAGTCATCGTTTCTTGAAAATATGCGCTCGTTAAAATTTTGTTGAAAATGAATAGACTCATAGGTTGTTTTTGCTATCGATGTTGCTGCAACGGACGCGGAAAAAAATACAGTAAAAACAATGTAAAGCTCACATGTTTGAAAAGCCTTTCTTCCAAAATCTTCGTAAAGATGAACATATAAAATGCCAAAATTGTTCATGGTTCCCAGAACGGTAAATTGAATGAGAAATGCTGCCACACAAACAAACCAACCCCAGCCTCCATCTGGTGGTGTGCTTTCTTTTAAACTATTCTTTTCCTTGTTGTGTCGTTTAATGCATATTTTTGAACCCATAGTGTTCGTTGTTAAAAGCTGACTGTGACTGTCTTCTCAGTCAATTTGCCCTTGGCCTTGACATTGGATCCAACCAGGTGAAGGGAGGTGATGTTTGTGTTCTAACCTCTACTGGACCACCACTATTTCATGTTGTCCCCCGCATCAGCAGACCGTGTTGATGCTAACAAAAAACCTAATTTTTCGATTGGCCAATTAAAAGTTACTTTAAGTGACGTCATTAATTGTGATGCAATTCCTGTGTCGAACCTCAAGGTTAATGCATCATTTATGCCGAGATTGTAATGTTGTTTTATTACGTGTATCATAGAAAAATCTTGTACTTTTTTTGCAAAACAGACTACATGAAACTATTTTCTCCCAGACTGTTGACAACTTCTTATAAATGACTAAAATGTTTTATTTCACTGTTTATTTGTTTTAAATGTCAGTGCTGTGTTTCTTTCGTTCCGTTTTGACTCATGTTGATGATGAAACTAAGGCCCGGTTCAAACGTCGCATTTTACATGCGCCGAATCAAATCTGAGTTTTAGTCGACTAAAATAGTTTTATGCGTAGTTTGATTCAGACGTCGAATTTAATAGTCGCATTTATTATAGTTATGCTTCCACTTTTTCATAGTTTATTCATTTTCTTGTACTAATTTCCTAAAATGGCGAACAGAAAATGTTGAGTTTATGCATTTCAAATATGATTCGTGTTAATAGGAAAAGACGAATATTGATGCATGTTACAGCAAATAAACTATTAGAAACGAGACGGCAGCTTATGCAAATTTCCCATGTTTTCTACCGTTAATTGGTCAAAAAGCCTTCATACGTAGCCCTCCTTATCGATCATGTCGAAGACAAGATAGAAATTCCGGCTGGTGGAAGAAAGTTTGGAGTATTTATTCTGATTCAAAAACATTTCGTGTATCTCGAGGAAACTTTCCTTGTACATATAAATTTTTTGCACTTTAAACAAGTGTATTTTGTTAAACTTGTGCACGAAATACAAGGGCCATTACCATCACTCGCCGCCGCCATGTTTTTACAACTTTGCGCATGGCATTTAGCATGGAAATAATTGATTTTTGCTCAGAAATATCTTAAAATAAATTATGCATTAAATTCGGCTCATGTAAAATGCGACGTTTGAATCAACATCGAATTTCCGTCGAATATTCGACTAACTCAGTCGAATATGCGACTAAAGTCGCATTAAATTAAAATCCGTCGAATTTAATTGATTCAAACGTCGCATTTTACATGCACATAATTCTCGCATTTGATTCGGCGCATGTAAAATGCGACGTTTGAACCGGGCCTAAAAACCTCTTTAGAGCTGTTAACATAACTTACGGATGAAATGTGGATATATGTCATGTCTGTGGTGTCATATTTCTATACCACAGCTCAATCTCAGGTTTTATATTCTGATTAAATATCGGTTATTGACTTATTGCTTGTCGATTTTTTTGCCTATCTCGTATTTTTAATTAAAATGTGGCTCAATATAAAGTTGAATGTTGAAATAGTTGACAAACATAAAAACCGCTTCCTATTTTCAAATCTTGCTAATAATAGAGTTTTCCAAAATTCAGTCTTTATAAAATCAAATGCAACTTTGGTCGTTCTGTTGATAGTCGTGATGAAAATGAATTAAGGTAGAATGGTAGACGTTAAATTAAACGTAGTTTGAGTATTGTTTTTTGTGCTGTTACATGACCCGTAACCTGCTTACTCTTGGCGTTGATACATTGTTCTTGTGCTTTGGTCTTTTAATAAAATCACCATTCAACTACAAAAAGTCTTCAGAGCGTGCATGACGTTTCGACATCGGTGCATATCACGTGAATTAGCAAAGATTGATAGTAGCTAAAATAATACCAATCATATTTGGTATGAAAGAGTAATCTAATTACAGAGCATATAATTGCAATAGATGGCTATATTGGCATTAAATTTCCGGTAGATGAGTTTCAAGTTTTTTCCAGCTGGGGCCTGTCTTTTTGTGCAAATAAAAACATGCAAATGGTCGTACAGGAGCAAAAATGCAACGATCAAACGAATCTTCATGATGAATTTTTTGGTCAAACAAAAACAATTTTTTTTGACAACGGCGTTTTTTAAAAGCGAAGCTACTACAGTAATAATGTAATTAGAGCTATTTTTTGGTTTTTTTTATCGGTAAGCATCCCAGAAATATTTTTGCCGTTTGGGTTGTAAATAAACCACATAATAATATTTGTAACCGAAAAGACTTGAGAGAAAAATAATGCCATTCATTTTCAGCTTTCATTTAATTTACAAACAAACTACGGTAATCAGAATAAACTGAGTAATAAATAAATAATTACAATGCAAATAATTACTGATAACTCGACTGGACTAAATACAAGTGCATCAGCCTTGTATAGTTCACCCGATCAAAACAACAGAGCTCATTACCTCGGTATTTAGGTATACTAGCTCTCTACAATCTTTGTTTTCATGCTACGAGCAGTGTGGTCGCCAGGGAGGGAATTGAGGGGGACGCACCCTCCCCCCCCCCATTTATTCCAAAGACCAATTTTGAGATTGAAGGAGGAAGTGAAATAAAAGCAACTTCGAAATATGTCAATAACTTGCTTTCTGTTAAAGCGTTTATATTAAGAATTTTAGCCCTCCTTTTTTATTAGCTAAATTGAAAGACCTTGTTTCAGTGATTTTAAATCTGCGATTTTAAATCTGTATGTGCGACACGTATGTCCATACAAAATAAACTGCTCCGACTGCCACGCCTCCTATATCGGGGAAACTGGCAGGAACTTAAACATAAGACTTACTGAACACAAACGAGCTACTAAGAAACAAGACAAAACTAATCACATTGCCGAACATCACCGAATCTCAAAGCACAACATTGACTGGGACTCGGCAAAATGCATTACTTACAGTACTGACTATAGACAACGGCTTACATTAGAAAGTTGGTATACCAACTTGGAACAAACCCCCCTGAACAGATCACAGCAATTACCGGCACCTTACAAACGACTTATTCACAATACAAACAAACGATCAACTAAAAACATTACATTTCACACTGATTCACAAATCACAATGACAATTCACAATTGACACCCACACATTACAACTAAAAACATCACACCTAAATCACACATCACAACTAAAAATAAAATATTTCACTTCACACTAATTCACAATGACAATACACATTTCCTGTACACACAATACAATGACGTAAGAACACAGATCTGTGCGTAAGAACCAGATAACAGATACGGCTAACCTGACGTTTACTCCTCATTTGACTCTGAAGATGACTACCGCTAAGGTTGTCGAAACGTCAGTCAACAACAACAAAAACAGTCCTTCTCAGGACTATACCAACCTGACGATCGACATTTACAAACATGTAGCGATACTCCCGGGTTCAAACCATTTACTTTAATATACTGACTATAGACCAAAAACCATGACCAGCCGACAATTTAAAGAAGTATAATATAAAACAAATTCCGAAGAAGCAAGACATCTTGAGATTGCAAAATATGAATCAAAACAAGACGAGAAGTAAACTGTGAATTTTCGACTTTATTTCAAAGTCATCCTCAGACAGAATGATATTTAAAACCATACATACACATATATATTTACAACGCATGAAATAAGTAAACGGAAATGAGCAATAGAAATTAAATAGTGTGATATTTACAATGAGTTGGAAGAGGTGTAGTATTTCAAAAGGATGAATTGAAACTGGCGACCCGACTGGTAGAATGAGTGTGTTATAAATTAAGAAAAGAGTTGTAATTCTTTGCTAGCCATAAGTCCCGTGTTGAGAAAAGGTTTGTTATGTTTAATTAGTAGTGCTTCAAGAAAAGCAAGAATGTGGTAGTTGTTAGAATTGGTTGAGTGAAGTATTTTATAGTTGTTGAATACAAGGTTTTCTATAAGAGTGGGAGTTCTGGGAGATGGAGGGAGATCATTGAGTTGTGAGAACTGGTTTTGTAGAGTCGCCAGGAATTCAGCGTTTTCGCACTCAGAGAAATGCTGGCCAACTGCACTAACTGAGTGCGAAACTGAGTGCGAAAACTGGACATGGTTGCTGTGAAATGTCATTAATGTTTTAACATGGCTGTGCAAGCGGTAACACAATGTAGAACTGAGTTGGGTGGATATCAACAGGAATTGGCAGGAAGTTGTAAGTCAACTTAAGAATTTTTGTTATTCATCAATCAATACATATCCTTAGAGTTTGCATGTATATGTACAGTAATTTTATAGCCATTTTCTTTGAATACCAACTTATGCTATTATTTCAAGAATGTTTTATAATTATACCAATTCTGTCTTATGCAGACTTCGTGCTGTAGTGTTATGTAATGACATGTATTTCTATATGACATTGAAAGTGAAACCATTTTTTAGAATCACTTAATCGTGAAAATTGAAAACACAACCTACTCTATCATCTGTGATTCCCAGACAAAGCTGCTCACGGTAGCACTCAGCAGCTGCAATTGACAACTTTTTCGATGCCTTTTTGAGGTTTAATATAACCAGGAACATTTAATAAGGGAGCACCGGAAATACAAAAATAATAATAAACCATCCAGAGGAGGAAAAGGAACAACATTATTTTGCAGCATTGGTTGGACTGTTGGATTAAGAATTTAGCTAATTTAGCAGTTGCCGTTCAAAAATAATTCAAAATCGGTTTTTCTGTTACTTGTCGGAATTACACCGTTTTATATGTAAAGTAATTAACATCGTATATTTGTGCGAGAGTTTAAATTTTCAAAATAGAAATGAATATAGGATGTCAATATCGTGTGCAAAGTCGTGATTTTCATTTAAAGTACCCTCAAAATGCTAAGAGTAAATTCCTTTTCTTAATTTGTTGTTCGTTTATGCTATTCAAATAAATCTTATATCATGAAACTTATTTGTTTGTAGGCAAATAGATATAAAATCTTAGCTTTTTCTTCTTGTACATAACACTACAAGAAAATGTTTAATAGCTTTAAGTTGAGTATTATCTTAACACGCTCTGTTTTAAACAACACAGTTTCATATAAAGTCAAAGCTGTGCATTCATTGAACTGCAATATATATTTTTTTGACTATGCAAACATACATGGCTTGCGCAATATAAATGGACTTAAAGTCTTGAATCATTCATTCATGTACAGTAATTGAGTTAAATGTAGCTAAACTTTATTGCCTATCTATGGCTGTCATTACTACAGTTTTGACTAACTTCTAACTAATTATTTATTTCATTCTCTAAATCTTTATCACCGCCATGAACTTTGCCACTTTTGGCAAAAGTAGTTCACAATCACATAATTCTTTGTATTTTATCTGTGAAATACCTGGTGTGATATTACAAACATGGGCACGGTTCATAGTGTTCAGAAATAATAAAAAGGCGTGGGATTAAAACGAAATGTTGTCACATTTTAAGGTGTGTAATTGTACCACCTAAAAATTTGTTATGAGGCATGTCTTCAGCACAAAATCGTGTGACGTAAATTAAGTTCCCGTTACTTTTCTATTTAAATAAATGACCAAATCGCAGTGCCAGTATTCTCATTTCACAGAGAGAAGTGTAACATTGGACGAGCAAAGTAGGATTGGAAATGCCTTTACATCAAAAGAACCACAAGGTAAGTTTAATATATTCTACATGACTTGATGGAAAAACTTTACTGTTCATTGAAATCTCGCGTAAACACAATTTAACAATGGAATTTTGTCTTGGATATTAATCTAAATGATTCAACACGAGTTATTGCAATGAATTTTTAGTTTTAATGAATTAGGAGTCTTAGGGCCCATCTACTTTGCTCTAGTCAAAGCTTGAATTGATATAAAAAGGAGAGACGAGCAGAATACAGCAAGCAATAAATTATGTTAACGGTTTACATCCTCCTGTAGAGATATTAAATTACTCCTATATAATAAACAAGTTCAACAAAGCTATTTAACTTAGTTATGGTTTTCTATTACAAACTTCTTAAATGAGAATATTGCTGAAAATTAAAACTGATTTTATGCATGTGTTTCATTTTATCTTATTATAACATTTGCCACGTAGAAATTCCTGTTTACAATTAGGCTCCATACGGACCGTACCACAAGTGAACTATAAACCGAAATTTATACCATACCAAAATTAATACTCTTTTTTTATTTATCAATGCTAACGTACTTCGCAATCGACTGTTTCGACATTAACTACTGTTTTCAAGTTTAGTTGTCGTTTTCACTATTTACAAAATATTTAGTCAACATTCTTTTATATGTTCAATATCATCATCATGTTTTGAAGATGAATGATTAATGTTTGTAATGGTAAATCACCTTGGTTCATTTCAGATATCAATATTGATAGTTAGGTAACGAAGGAGATATTTTCTGACGACAAGCTTTTGTTCTTTCCAAGCTAAATTTAGTTAAAAAATCTACGGAAAGGTTTCCTTTCCGGCGCACGAAAATAGAAGAATGCATATTTAAAGTCAGGGGAATGTGCAGCATGAAAAAGAATGCACTGGACGTTAGATTATAGTACATTTAAATACTTAAATTTTCGGAAAGTCCCATATTAGTGGGAATATTTCCCGTTTGATAAAATAAGGAAATAGAATGCTTAACAAAACGACTGAAGCGCGAGTCTTTATTACACCACTAAATTAAGAAGGTATTAGGTATACAAGATAGAAAGTATGTTACGTTTGCTTGTATTTAATGCTTGCTTAACTGAAGTCAAAGTGGGAAATCAGTTATTCATCGCTCAAGGAATATCAATGGCATACAAGAATAGATAATAACGTAATAATGATTAGGGGATAACTATACATTTCAGTAAATTGTCTTACAAATACAAATATATTGATAAGTTGACAGTTCAACATAACTATTGTCTTCAACACTTGAGTTAACAACATCAAGAAAGCGAGATTGAATACCACTTATTAATACTTGTTAATACTTGTTTGAATGCAGTTCATATCAAATCCTGTTTCACAATGTCTAGCGTGTTTTAAAAGGTGAAAATAATGTACAATATGAAGGTAATTCAGTGGTTACAAATTACAATTGCATTGGGTCACGATAAATAGAGAGGGCTCACGAATATTCTTTGTCTCACGTACTGTTAGAATAAATAAAAATGATAATAATGATATTTTCATTATTTATACTGTACTCCCAAGCTTTCGGCATCATTACAGACATGACTGTGGCCTGGAAAAGGCTGATCAAATCTTGTTTTCTTTATTCTAGCGGATATCTCGCAATCATCAAACTGCAAACTCTTGTGATCTTAGGAAAGGTCTTTATGTATTTATAAACTCGAGAAAAGACTGTATTTTGTCAAGCATTGGTTTGAAACTTGAAGAAAATATTGTGCTTATGAAATTGCCTATTGATGTGCCCATGTTGCAAGATAGCAGTTCTTCCAAATGTATTGGTGATGGCAGTCATGATCAAACAGACGGACCTGACAGCGAACCGCCTACGTCACTATATAATGGTGTGACTGTGAAAAAAGCTGAACCTCAATCCTTTGCGCAAGGTTTTGGCTTGAGGTGTGTATATCTCGTTATCGTTAAATTCATTTCATTATTGAAAATATTTTTAATATTAAACCACGCATGAACAAAATGGACGTGATTATTCAGGAAGTATTCAATTTTTTGTATGTCAAGAAATATTGCCGGGAATTCGTAGAATTTTTGGAAATTGTAGTCCAATAAATTGTTTTTTTAGAAACAATGATGTGATAATCAGTATTTATGACAACAAAATAACAACGGTTGATGATGCTGGCTTAATAATTAGCAAAATTGTGAAATCGACAAATGATGCTAGACTGAGAATGGCAAGTTTGACATTTGTATTTTGCATAATTGATTTTTTTTAAATTTACTACAACTACGATAATTTGTAATTTTAGCAAATTGCAAGGAAAGAAGAGGAATCAATAAGAGTTATCAATTTGGATAACGCAGGTATAGATTTTGCAGCACCAGTACGACCTATATGTGCTGGTAAAAGTAGAAAAAGTTTGAATATATTTCATTCTAGTCTACTGTCACATACTCCTACGACATTTAAACAATCAGTAAAAACTACTTTTGTTTTTAACCATTTTTTAACATGTTTATTAATTATTTAGGTGAAGAAATATTATTTAGGTTTTCACGCCTCAACTTGCTGCTTTTATTTGCTGAAGACAATTTCGAGCTGAAAAATTTCAAATCGAGTGCATTCTTAGTTGCTAATGAGAATGAACTTCGCTTAAGAAATTTCATGACAACTTCTAATGAGAGTGAGTATTTGTTTTATTCTCAAATTATACTTACACAAGTGAACTGTAATTCACATAATAGCAATAACGTTACTTTTATTAAAACGTTTCTAAATATTTTAACACAAGAAATTATTTATTTCTCTTGTTGAAATTTATGCTTTAAATTGCTCATTAGCGATATCAGTAAACAATGATCCCCGATTTTTGGATGTTGTTACATTTGTTGTAATCTTATCTTTTTCAATTTCTATCATTCACATAATTCACTTAAAGCTGCCTTCTTTTTTCCTATTTACATGAAACCATTATATTGTTAAGAAATTAAAGAAAATATTTATTCTCTTGTATAGAATGTTTTAAAGTCAGATTGTATTACTTAAGAAACTACGAAGATGGTGAAACACGTTTTGTGACATTACAACACATTCACAGGAAAATATATAAAATCCTCTCAAAATGCTTTCGCGTTAGAGGTAAGATTTCATTACAATTTTTTTCACTGCAACGTATAAAACTCTGTGATTCATGTACACTTTTGCGTAGAAAACATCTGGTATTTTTTGTATTAAATTCTAAGTAGAAGTTTGCAAAACTTTATCTTTTTTAAAAACATAACAAAGTTTTTAGACCTGCTATTTGCTTTTCTTGTCAAATATAATGTATCAAATTTTATTTTTTATCACGTGTTATTGTGTGAATATCACATGGGATTGTGTATTCTTTTTATTTTATGTATTTTTTCTGGTTCGTTAAATATCTTTCATAGTGTAAAGAGCGAAAGCGTAGGGGCCGAAACTTTTTTGTCACCAATTTTAAATATATCTCTAGTCTACAGCAATGCCATATTGCTTATGATTTTTCAAACAATAATAAAAATCAATATGCTGTAATTTATTTCTGAATCCACCCATGAAGCAAAATATATTATGCCATGCATTATTTTTTGTTTACTTTTAGAATCCACCAAATTGGGATTTAAACAATTTGAGTTTGAATGATCATAGTTCATTTTTGTTCATTGCAAGAACATGGGATTTGGATGATAGGTATGAATACCTACAACCAGTCAACAACTACAATAGTGGCAATCACCAAGCATTTGGTTTTGAGCGAAGAAATCATCCCCCCACTTTGTTATCTTGCGATGACCCCGGATGTATGTTCTGCTTTTATCGGAAATAGTGGGGTTTGTTAATCAAAGTAAATTTATTCTTAAAACTTTGACGTATGATTAGTAATAATAGCTTTCTAATTTACTTTGTAAAACCTAACTGAATGTAAATGATGATAGTTTCAGGCCCCGTTTACACTATGTCGAGAATTTACCTCCGCTTTTAGATCGTAGTCCTCGACAACTCACAGACATACGTTTATTCAACTAAATATATTGTACTCATACAACCCCAAGTTGCCGTTTTGAATACAGTCACCGTGCACGAACGTTTGCTCTTATTCTAATCACAGTACAGATACTAAAGAATAATCGTAATGGTACATCACCATTTCACTATCATAAAAACAACCCACTTCTAAGTTTCTCCCAATAAATGTCAATCATATTTACTACGGTATGTCCGTCAGTCCAGACACACTCCCCTATATATTAATTTTAAAATATATAACAGAAGGGACTGACTTCGTTAAAGTTCAAAAGGGGATTATTATGCATGCAAATGTTTAAATATAAATTTATAAATGTCACCACTCTTCAGTTTCCACATGTTGTTGCATTCTCGCTTCTGCAGCAACTGCTGCATCACGTCGTGGTTTCGGTTGGAATTCAGGAGCTGCAGGATTCAATTCGCCTTTGGGATATAAGTCACACGATAACTCTAGAGGGTAGAGTTGCTGTACAGCCCGCTCGAGTCTTCCCTTCGCTGTTCTCAACCTTACTCCCCGTACAACTCCGTCCTGTCCACGGATCAGGTCTTCCACAATACCTACCTTCCACATATTCCGGTTCCTTTCTTCACTTTCAATTGTTACCACATACCCATGGTTCAGATAATCTGATTGCGTTCCACCATTCCTTTGTTTGTGGCGCTCTCTCAATCCTCTGATATACTCTCGCGTCCATCGTCGCCACATCTGATCTTTGTTTTTCCTCAGCTGTTTAGCTCTTTTCCGTAGATCGGTCGATTATTGATGATGAGGTTTGACTTCAGGAAGATCATTTGGGTTTATGTGCAGCAGCTTGTTGGGAGTGAGCACTGGTTGCTCAATTTCGTCTTCTACGTAGCTTAATGGGCGATTGTTAAGTGCTACCTCAACGTCCAAGATGATTTCAGAAAACTCCTCCCATGTCAATCTACCATTTCTAACGCTTTTATAGAAGCTACGCTTAAAAATACCAATCAGTCGCTCAAATTGTCCACCCCACCAAGGAGCTCGACTTAAGTTAAACCTCCATTCTATCTCTCGTTTCGTAAGAAACAAGTTGAGCTTTTCATCTTTCTGGGCCAATCTAAGCCACTTTTCTGCAGCCTTAAATGTTGTAGCGTTGTCCGAATATATTATTTCCGGTCTTCCTCTTCTTGCAATTAATCTCTTCAGGCTCGGGACGAACTTTGCAACTTCCAGTGATCTCAACAACTCCATGTGCACTGCTTGGGTTAGACTGCACGCGTAAAGAACTAGGTATGCCTTTCTTTCCGTTTTTCCTTTCGTCATGTATCGAATAGGGCCAGCGAAGTCGACTCCTAGCACTTGAAATGGAGTTGACCCTTGGGTTCTTGTAGTTGGCAATCTTCCTTCTGGTGGGTTTTGGAATAACTGTGCTCGAAACTTTACGCAACCATAGCATTTGGACCTCACTTGCTTCACTAGTCGACGCAGTTTCGGGATCCAATATCGCTCTCGCACTTCGGCCATGGTTGCTGAGACTCCCCCATGGAGCGTTGTTAAATGTGCTTGTTCCACAATTCTCCTCATAAATGTGGATTTTGTCGGTAGGAATATGGGATATTCCCCCTCTATTCCACCGCGACACTCTAGTATTCCATTGCTCCTTGGTTGAAGGTTTAATTCCAGCTTTAGGGTTTGATAACAAGACTGCTCTCTAAACCAATTTTCCACAGTGTGCAGTTTTCAATTTCGTGGTACTTTATAGGACCTGTCTCTCGTTCATCGCGTGTTCGCCTGCAATTGTTGATGAATCTTCTTATCCAAGCGCAGATACGAAGGGTTTTGTATAATGGATACGATTCGACTAACTTGTCGAACTCGTTTTCCTCCTGGTCTTCCCCTCCAACCATGACGTGTGCCGAAGATTTTTCTTCCTTTCTTACCTCCTCAGTGACTACAGGAAGTATCTCTTGCGGCCAATTCCCTTTATTGCTTAACCACTTTGGTCCATGTCTCTAAAGCTCGTTGTCGACAACATGCCCACCGCGGCTCCCAATGTTGGCTGGGTTTTCAGTTGTTGGAACATGACGCCAGACGATGTGATGGTGCTGTTGGATCTTTCTCACTCGATTTGCTACAAACTGGCGATATTCACCCTGACCGTTTATCCAGCATAACGCTACCGTGGAGTGGAGCCAACAATGAATTGATGTCACTCTTTCTTTACCGATTGCACGCTCTACATTGATCACCAGGATATATGTCCCGCAACAAGTTCTAACCGTGGAATGGTAAGATTTCGTTTCGAGATCCGCGATTTAGAACAAACCTTTCTCACTCGATTTTCTACAAACTGGCGATATTCACCCTGTCCGTTTATCCAGCATAACGCTACCGTGGAGTGGAGCCAACAATGAATTGATGTCACTCTTTCTTTACCAATTGCAGTGAGGTTATCTTTTTGATCCGTTACAGCATAGA
Source organism: Xenia sp. Carnegie-2017 (assembly GCF_021976095.1). Taxonomy (NCBI): domain Eukaryota; kingdom Metazoa; phylum Cnidaria; class Anthozoa; order Malacalcyonacea; family Xeniidae; genus Xenia; species Xenia sp. Carnegie-2017. The sequence goes on along the minus strand of NW_025813485.1, from coordinate 1,049,381 downwards.
CTACCGCAGATACACCATCCTTGCTAGCATCTCCAAATCCGTGTAGATGAATAGACCATACAGGCACATGAAAGGGTGCTAGTGGACGATTGACTGTATATGCATTAGGCAGTCTGTTGTACCAATCCCGCCATAACTTTCCCATGACGTCATCAAACTCCTGATCCCAAGATAAACGACTTTCGCACATTTTCCTATACAGGAGTTTCCCAGTAAGCATTGTCGGAGATATAAGACCAATTGGATCGTAAATCTTTGCTAGTTGCGACAATGCTCCTCTCTTTGTCGTCGCTGCGCTTCCTTCCTTTTCTACGACGACACTGAACGTATCTTTGGTCGTAGACGAGAAGAGGGTTCTTCCCCGTGGCACAATTGAAACATAGCCCTTTCTTAGCTAAAATTCGTTTGCGTTCACTCGGCTTGACTATTTTGTTTCACTTTGTAGCTTTATGATCCAGATCACCGCAATAAACGCAACCGGATAATTTCTCTTCGTTTTGTCTGGCATGAAATACTTTGTGCGTTCTATTCCCTTCGTAACGCTAGTCGTTATTGACTACTGGATTTCGTTTTACCTTCAGAAAGGTGACCAAAACGCCAAGACTCCCAATCTGGGTCGTTACGGACTAAATCTCCCCTTATCCCTGATAATTTTTCTTAGGTCATGGACACGTTTCCGTTTATCTCATCAAGCTTCTTTAAGGTTTCTAAAGCTTGCACGCAATATGTAAGTTTTTCGCTAAAATCTGCAATTTTACGCGGATTGTTGCCTGAAATGTGCGGCAGTTCGAGGATTTCCTTGACATAGCATTTTACAATTTCAGACTCTTTGCCGTATTTATCCTGAAGGATGGATTTAGCTCGGTTGTAGCCTTCGGCTGAAAAAGGGAGTGACTCAACACATATTTTAACCTTTGGACTCAACAATTCTAACAAATACGTAAACTGCAGCAATGGAACCTTTGTCAATGGCCTCAGAAAACTGTCCCCAAAACCTGGGCCAATCCATAAAGGAACCCCCAAACTTCGATATAACTCACTTTGGTAATTTGGCATTCAGCTGGGAAAATTCTCGCATTTCCGACTTCGAAGGGGACATTTCATTTTCCATTCGCAATTTTTCTTCATGCAGTTTTAATTCTCTTCGAAACATCTCTGCTTCAGTTTCTACTCTAGATTGCCTTTCGTTTTCGGCAAGCCATTTATCAAGCAGAGAAATCTGGGCGTCAGCATCATCAAACCTTAATTCAAGTCATCGTTCCAGTCCGAAATTAAGTCAATATTAACTTTACTAGCGATTTTTTGTTCTTCAACTAATCGCTTACATTGGTTTGTAGAACTGTTCACTGACTGCAGCGCTTCAACATGACGTTTAATGGTTTCGCGCTTACCTGAGGCCAAGACCTTTTCCGTTCGTTTCAACGTTAGACTTAACTGTATGAGTTTTGCCTCAAGCTCCTTTTCTATTCTCGTCAAGTACGTGTTCTCCAACGTTGATTCCCCTGTCTCCGTAAAGAATTTAAAATATCTCTGATGATACTGATTTGCTTGAAAATACCAGAGCAGACCACAAAACCGTCAATCCGAAACTCTGCTCGAGCTTGTCCTCCATTTTTTACATAACAATATGCAAGACAAAGGCAGAAAACATCGTTGCTTACTCCAGTTGAGCTTTTTTTTTCAAAAGAACAGCGACATTACCAAACGGAGAGGGTTGACTCTCGCGATTGTGTAGGTTGTCGAACATTTTCATCTCTACAATCTCTATTCTCGACGAGACGCAAATGGCAAGACTAGATCTGAGAGAGGTACAAGACTTTAGACTTTGATAATTAGTTCATAATGCAAAACTCAGAGCGATTTATTTTGAATTAGCAAGACGTCCATGCAAAATTTAAATAACTCTGAACTGTAAAGAACTGTTGACCAGAGTAAAAATGTTTATACATCGAACTTATTTTATCTTTGTCAATAGCTTATAATTGATGATCATAGCTCGTGTTTTCAATAGTTCGTTGTTTGAAAGGTTTCTTTTTTCACAAATAAAAGTTTAGAGTAAATTGATTATAACATCATTATATAACTACCGCTTATTCGCGAAAAACACATGCTGCGAATCTAACTTTAATTGATTTTGTTGCTAAGAAATGATAACATTGTATGAAATAAGCTTTTAGCCTTTCGTTGACATAGGAACTCCCAATAAAATATTAATGACAAGTCACGCAAATAGCTCTTTAGGAAAATATTTCAGTGTATAAGACTAAGGCATTAGCTATGGTGCAAAAAAGAATAACTGACTATGACTGACTGACTGACTGACTGACTGAATTTTCGCTACTCACCACAATACAACAAAGTTCCATGGAAACTTTGCATTAAAAATGATAAAATTGTTTTAGTACAGTTTTTTGTTCCAAGATAGATATTGTTATTTTGGAGAAAACCGTTGCTTCTAAACACCATGGTTGCTGTGAAATGTCATAAATGTTTTAACAAGGCTGTGCAAGCGGTAACACAATGTAGAACTGAGCTGGGCGGATATCAACAGGAATTGGCAGGAAGTTGTACGTCAGAAAATTTTTGTTATTCATCAATGAACACACATCCTTAGAGTTTGCATGTATATGTACAGTAATTTTATAGCCATTTTCTTTGAATACCAACTTATGCTATTATTTCAAGAATGTTTTATAATTATACCAATTCTGTCTGATGCAGACTTCGTGCTGTAGTGTTATGTAATGACATGTATTTATATATGACATTTAAAGTGAAACCATTTTTTAGAATCGCTCAATCGTGAAAATTGAAAACATAACCTACTCTATCATCTGTGATTCCCAGACAAAGCTGCTCACAATAACACTCAGCAGCTGCAATGGATAACTTTTTTGATGCCTTTTTGAGGTTTAATATAACCAGGAACATTGAATAAGGGAGCACCGGAAATACAAAAATAATAATGAAACCTCCAGAGGCGGAAAAGGAACAACATTATTTTGCAGCATTGGTTGGACCGTTGGATTAAGAATTTCGCTAATTTAGCAGTTGCCGTTCAAAAATAATTCAAAATCGGTTTTTCAGTTACTTGTGGGAATTACACCGTTTTATACGTAAAGTAATTAACATCGTATATTTGTGCGAGAGTTTAAATTTTCAAAATAAAAATGAATATAGGATGTTAATATCGCGTGCAAAGTCGTAATTTTCATTTAAAGTACCCTCAAAATGCTAAGAGCAAATTCCTTTACTTAATTTCTTGTTCGTTTATGCTATTTAAATAAATCTTATATCATGAAACTTACTGCAAATGTAACGAGCGAGTCAGAATGTTTTTGAGGCGACATTAATTGGTCGTGAAAGTTGTGCCATGGCAATGGAACTTTGCTATGATATTTTCATAACTGGCAATTGTTCAACGCATGTTACAGTTTATGCAATAAATTACTATAGTATTTTGATACCATGTGTTTTCATATAACCTTAGACTTGTGTGTGTTTAAATGTACAATCAGTGTGTTAAATAGCTATGTCGGATGGGTATAGAAAATATTTGAGATCACGACATAGAATTACGGTCAAAATAACAATTTAATAATTTCCGTGTGTATTTAATAAAGTTCTTTCAAGTTTCAATACTTGTATGCTAATCTACATGTGCACGTTTCACCACTTTTTTAATAAGATAGCTAAAGAAAATTATCCAAGAATTTTACATGAATTCAATGTAATATTATACATTGCGTTGGTTGGTTGTAGCGTTGCCAAGAATGAAATATCCGGTATGAAACAAAATATTTGTTTGTAGGCAAATAGATATATAATCTTAGCTTTTTCTTCTTGTACATAACACTACAAGAAAATGTTTAATAGCTTCAAGTTGAGTATTATCTTTACACGCTATGTTTTAAACAACACAGTTTCATATAAAGTCAAAGCTGTGCATTCATTGAACTGCAATATTTATTTTTTTGACTATGCAAACATACATGGCTTGCGCAATATAAATGGACTTGAAGTCTTGAATCATTCATTCATGTACAGTAATTGAGTTAAATGTAGCTAAACTTTATTGCCTATCTGTGGCTGTTATTACTATAGTTATTGACTAACTTCTAATTATTTATCTCATTCTCTAAATCTTTATCACTGCCATGAACTTTGCCACTTTTGGCAAAAGTAGTTCACAATCACATAATTCTTTGTATTTTATCTGTGAAATACCTGGTGTGATATTACAAACATGGGCATGGTTTACAGTGTTCAGAAATAATAAAAAGGCGTGGGGTGAAAACGAAATGTTGTCACGTTTTAAGGTGTGTAGTTGTACTACCTAAAAATTTGTTATGAGGCATGTCTTCAGCACAAAATTGTGTGACGTAAATTAAGTTTCCGTTTTTATACAGGAAGTTTACTTTTCTCTTTAAATAAATGACCAAATCGCAGTGGCAGTATTCTCATTTCACAGAGAGAAGTTGTAACATTGGACGAGCGAAGTAGAATTGGAAAATGCCTTTACTTCATCAAAAGATCCGCAGGGTAAGTTTAATATATTCTACATGACTTGATGGAAAAACTTTACTGTTGATTAAAATCTCCCGTTAAGCACAATTTAACAATGGAATTTTGTTTTGGATATTAATCTAAATGATTCAACACAAGTTATTGCAATGAATTTTTAGTTTTAATGAATTAAGAGTCTTTGGTCCCATCTACTTTGCTCTAGTCAAAGCTTGAACTGATATAAATAGGAGAGACGAGCAGAATACAGCAAGCAATAAATTATGTTAACGGTTTACATCCTCCTGTAGAGGTATCAAATTACTCATATATAATAAACAAGTTCAACAAAGCTATTTAACTTAGTTATGGTTTTCTATTACAAACTTCTTAAATGAGAATATTGCTGAAAATTAAGACTGATTTTATGCATGTGTTTCAGTTTATCTTATTATAACATTTGCCACGTGGAAATTCCTGTTTACAATTAGGCTCCATACGGACCGAATATTTATACCATAACAAAATTAATACTCTTATTTTTTTATGTATCAATGCTAACGTACTTCGCAATCGACTGTTTCGATATTAACTACTGTTTTCAAGTTTAGTTGTCGTTTCACTATTTACAAAATAGTTAGTCAATATTCTTTTATATGTTCAATATCATCATCATGTTTTGAAGATGAATGATTAATGTTTGTAATGGTAAATCACGTTGGTTCATTTCAGATATCAATATTGATAGTTAGATAACGAAGGAGATATTTTTTGACGACAAGCTTTTGTTCTTTCCAAGCTAAATTTAGTTAAAAAATCTACGTAAAGGTTTCCTTTCCGGCGCACGAAAATAGAAGAATGCATATTTAAAGTCAGGGAATGCGCAGCATGAAAAAGAATGCACCGGACGTTAGATTAAAGTATATTTAAATACTTAAATTTTGGGAAAGTACCATAATATTGGGAATATTTCCGTTTGATAAAATAAGGCAGTAGAATGCTTAACAAAACGACTGAAGCGCGAGTCTTTATTACACTACTAAATTAAGAAGCTATAGGGATACAAGATAGAAAGTATGTTACGTTTGCTTGTATTTAATACTTGCTTAACTGAAGTCAAAGTGGCAAATCAGTTACTCATTGTTCGAGGAACGTCAATGGCATACAAGAATAGATAATAACGTAATAATGATTAGGGGATAACTATACATTTCAGTAAATTGTCTTACAAATACAAATATATTGATAGGTTGACAGTTCAACATAACTATTGTCTTCAACACTTGAGTGAACAACATCAAGAAAGCGAGATTGAATACCACTTATTAATACTTGTTAATACTTGTTTGAATTCAATTCATATCAAATCCTGTTTCACAATGTCTAGCGTGTTTCAAAAGCTGAAAATAATGTACAATATGAAGGTAATTTCAGTGGTTACAAATTACAATTGCATTGGGTCACGATAAATCGAGAGGGCTCACGAATATTCTTTGTCTCACGTACTGTTAGAATAAATAAAATGATAATAATGATATTTTCATTACTTATATTGTATTCCCAAGCTTTCGGCGTCATTACAGACATGACTGTGGCCTGGCAAAGGCTGATCAAATCTTGTTTTCTTTATTCTAGCGGATATTTTGCAATGATCAATCTGCAAACTCTTGTGATCTTAGGAAAGGTCTTTATGTATTTATCAACTCGAGAACAGACTGTATTTTGTCAAACATTGGTTTGAAACTTGACAAAAATATTGTTCTTATTGATTTGCCTATTGATGTGCCCATGTTGCAAGATAGCAGTTCTTCCAAATGTAGTGGTGATAGCAGTCATGATCAAACAGACGGACCTGACAGCGAACCGCCTACGTCACTATATAATGGTGTGACTGTGAAAAAAGCTGAACCTCAATCCTTTGCGCAAGGTTTTGGCTTGAGGTGTGTATATCTCGTTATCGTTAAATTCATTTCATTATTCAAAATACTTTTAATATTAAACACGCATGAACAAAATGGACGTGATTATTCAGGAAGTATTCAATTTTTTGAATGTCAAGAAATATTGCCGGGAATTTGTAGAATTTTTGGAAATTGTAGTCCAATAAATTGTTTTTTTAGAAACAATGATGTGATAATCAGTATTAATGACAACAAAATAACAACGGTTGATAATGCTGGCTTAATAATTAGCAAAATTGTGAAATCGACAAATGATGCTAGACTGAGAATGGCAAGTTTGACATTTGTATTTTGCATAATTGATTTTTTTTTAAATTTACTACAACTCCGATAATCTGTAATTTTAGCAAATTGCAAGGAGAGAAGAGGAATCAATAAAAGTTATCAATTTGGATAACGGAGGTATAGATTTTGCAGCACTAATACGACGTATATGTGCTTGTAAAAGTAGAAAAAGTTTGAATATATTTCATTTTAGTCTACTGTCACATACTCCTACGACATTTAAACAATCAGTAAAACTACTTTTGTTTTTAACCATTTTTGACATGTTTATTAATTATTTAGGTGAAGAAATGTCAAGCCACGACTCGCTGCTTTTATTTGCTGAAGACAATTTCAAGCTGAAAAATCTCAAATTTAGAAGATTCTTAGTTGCTACGGGGAATGGACTTCGCTTAAGCAATTTCTGGACAACTTCTAAGGAGAGTGAGTACTTGTTTTATTCTCAAATTATATTCACACAAGTGAACTGTAATTCACATAATAGCAATAACGTTACTTTTATTAAAACGTTTCAAAGTATTTTAACACAAGAAATTATTTATTTCTCTTGTTGAAATTTATGCTTTAAATTGCTCATTAGCGATATCAGTAAAAAATAATCCCCGATTTTTGGATGTTGTTACATTTGTCGTAATCTTATCTTTTTCAATTTCTATCATTCACAAAATTCACTTAAAGCTGCCTTCTTTTTTCCTATTTACATGAAACCATTATATTGTTAAGAAATTAAAGAAAATATTTATTCTCTTGTATAGAATGTTTTAAAGTCAGATTGTATTACTTAAGAAACTACGAAGATGGTGAAACACGTTTTGTGACATTACAACACATTCACACAGGAAAATATATAAAATCCTCTCAAAATGCTTTCGCGTTAGAGGTAAGATTTCATTACAATTTTTTTCACTGCAACGTATAAAACTCTGTGATTCATGTACACTTTTGCGTAGAAAACATCTGGTATTTTTTGTATTAAATTCTAAGTAGAAGTTTGCAAAACTTTATCTTTTTTAAAAACATAACAAAGTTTGTAGACCTGCTATTTGCTTTTCTTGTCAAATTTAATGTATCAAATTTTATTTTTTATCACGTGTTATTGTGTGAATATCACGTGGGATTATGTATTCTTTTTATTTTATGTATTTTTTCTGGTTCGTTAAATATCTTTCATAGTGTGAAGAGCGAAAGCGTAGCGGCCGAAACTTTTTTGTCACCAATTTTAAATATATCTCTAGTCTACAGCAATGCCATATTGCTTATGATTTTTCAAACAATAATAAAAATCAATATGCTGTAATCTACTTTTCTGAATCCACCCATTAAGCAAAATATATTATGCCATGCATTATATTTTTACTTTTAGAGTTCGCCAAATTTGCATTTAAGCGATTTGCGTTATGATAGTCCATTTTTGTTCATTGTAAAAAGATGGAATTTGGATACAAACTATGAATACCTACAACCAGTCAATTTCAATGATGACAATCACCAAGCATTTGGTTTTGAGCGAAGAAAACATCCCCCCACTTTGTTATATTGCGATGACCACGGATGTATGTTCCGCTTTTATAAGAAATAGTAGGGTTTGTTAATCAAAGTAAATTTATTCATAAAACTTTGACGTATGATTAGTAATAATAGCTTTCTAATTTACTTTGTAAAACCTAACTGAATGTAAATGATGATAGTTTCAGGCCCCGTTTACACTATACCGAAATACTCTCGTAGCAGATAAATTTTTCTTTGTATTAAAAGGCAGTAAATTGTTCAACGTCAGAAACACAACCAAATAGACTAAATATATCAACTTAATAAGCTTTTACTCCGAACAATTACTCCTTTTAAAGCAAATGAAGATGATGTGATGTGCGAACCCGGTATAATGAAACGCAGCCATAGATTATACTTAATTTCTTTAACAATGTTAGTATTATAGTCCAAACTCTGTCATAGTCCAAACTTTGTCGTAGTCCAAACTCTGTCGTAGTCCAAACTGTGTCATAGTCCAAACTCTGTCGTAGTCCAAACTCTGTCGTAGTCCAAACTTTGTCATAGTCCAAACTTTGTCATAGTCCAAACTTTGTCGTAGTCCAAACTGTGTCGTAGTCCAAACTGTGTCGTAGTCCAAACTTTGTCATAGTCCAAACTTTGTCGTAGTCCAAACTCTGTCATAGTCCAAACTCTGTCATAGTCCAAACTCTGTCATAGTCCAAACTCTGTCATAGTCCAAACTTTGTCATAGTCCAAACTCTGTCATAGTCCAAACTCTGTCATAGTCCAAACTCTGTCATAGTCCAAACTTTGTCATAGTCCAAACTTTGTCATAGTCCAAACTCTGTCATAGTCCAAACTCTGTCGTAGTCCAAACTCTGTCGCCACGTCCACGAAAGTGACTACATTAATTGAGCTCTACAAAAAAAGGGGAGATTTATAAATTTGACGAAATTGGCAAAATTGAAAGAACCAAGTTTGGTATTTGAAGAAATAAACAAAAAATTCATTTGTGACAAGTTTGTGACATTTTTTTAACCAAACCATGGCTACGATTGTATCCAATAATGAACAAAACACGTCAATTACGTCAATGCACTAAAGAATACTCGTGTAAAATAGTTTTTCATCTTATTCTCACGTTCGGGGAATGATTAATGATGATGTTTTACTAAAGCAGATGAGCTCGTTGCAACATGTTACTAATTTTAAAAAAACTTGATAAGCACTTAACCAGATGAGTCTGAAACAATAATTACTTTCATACAAAATAACGTGATGAGAATTTAAATAAAAGTTTTTATCATACGGTATCACGTTATGATCAATTAAGGGACTGCAAAGTGTTTTTGGATTGCTGGGGTAAAGAATTGAAAATATCTCTGATGATATTGATTTGCTTGAAAATACCAGAGAAGACCACAAAACCGAAACTCTGCACCGAAACTCTGCTCGAAACTCTGCTCGAGGTTGTCCTTCATTTTTAACATGACAATATGCAAGACAAAAGCAGAAAATATCGTTGCTTACTCCAGTTGAGCTTTTTTTCAAAAGAACAGCGACATTACCAAACGGAGAGGATAGACTCTCGCGATTGTGTAAGTTGTCGAAAATTTCCATCTCTACAATCTCTATTCTCGACGAGACGCAAATGGCAAGTCTAGATCTGAGAAAGGTACAAGACTTTAGACTTTGATAATTAGTTCATAATGCGAAACGCAGAGCAATTTATTTTGAATTAGCAAAACGTCAATGCAAAATTTAAATAAGTCTGAACTGTAAAGAACGGCTGACCAGAGTAAAAATGTTTACACATCGAACTTATTTTATTTTTGTCAATAGCTTATAATTGATGATCATAGCTCGTGTTTTCAATAGTTAATTGTCTGAAAAGTTTCTTTTTTCACAAATAAAAGTTTAGAGTAAATTAATTATAACATCATTATATAACTACCGCTTATTGGCAAAAAACACATGCTGCGAATCTAATTTTAATTGATTTTGTTGCTAAGAAATGATAACATTGTATGAAATAAGCTTTTAGCATTTCGTTGACACAGGAACTCCCAATAAAATATTAATGACAAGTCACGCAAATAGCTCTTTAGGAAAATATTTCAGTGTATAAGACAAAGGCATTAGCTATGGTGCAAAAAAGAAGACGAAAATTATAGATGGAAATCTGCTTTCAAGTACTTGGAAATTGAGAGAGAAAAATAGTTAAAAACTGGTATGACCTCAATTTGACAGCTTATATTTTAAAAATAGTTTTACTTCAACCCAAGCTTCGACATATTAGCAGGTTTTATACAATATACTTGGAATAAGCATTTGTTTATAACAACATCAAAAAAGACATATTTGTCACAATTTATTTGTTACACTTCAGTGAAAAAAGATTTATGATACAAGATTGTGATACCACATTCTTTTGTTGTTCATTCCGCTTTAAGCATTCGTAAGTATTTTATTTTGTTAAAATTTTAGTAAAATTAAAAATATTTTAGGCATCAGTACAAATGAACAAAGTTTCTATGAAACACTATATATGACATAAAATTAATTAGGTCTGTCAAAATGAGTAAAGTTCACCGAAGTTTTGACAACTGATACTTTCTTTTTATCGTTTGCCAGAAAGTAACTTTGTCATTTAAAGATGTCTGACAATCTTTTGGTATAGTCAAAGCTCCTTGAGAACATGCAAAGAGACTTTAAAGATTAAATTTTATGCATAAACGCTTTTTTTCGAGAGATTTTGTGAAACGATTCTTGAGCTCGATATCTACGCAAAAAATACATTTAAGTGGATTTTAAAAGAAAGTTAATGGCAACGACCAACTCTCAAACTATGGAACAGCATTCCAACACTGTTCAACTGTTTGGATTAATTGTTCTCCCGTCCAACAAATATGTTGTCGAAAGAAACATTTTGGTAAACTTGATTGGTATATTGTCAGCCTTAAGTATAATAGCCAATGCAATTCTTATATTTGTCATCGTTAAAGATCCATTTAAACAGTTACGAACAATAACAGCCATGCTGTTAACGTTTAATTCATCAGCTAACGTCATTGTGTCTCTGATGCTTCTAGTTGACAGCATATTGCGTTGGAGTAATCATAATGCTGTCGACTTTTTATCAAAACTGACTATTGGCCTTGGTTCATGCAGTTTATCTTGGTATGTCTTTGCAAACATTCTACACACAGTCAACATTTTTAGTACCACTGTTTTTCCACTTCGTTATTCATATTTATCTACAAAAGCACTAAAGCTTTTGCCTTGTATCCTGTTTATTGATTTTGTGCTCATCGCAAGTGTTATTTTGATTCCATTGTATACTTTACGAAACTCAAAGATTCCTGAATATGTTGAAGGAGTTATGTCATTTTTATGTGCACAACTTATATTGTTGGTCATACTTTTTGTGTGTCTATATGCAAAAATATTTCATGCTCTGATTTCTCGAAAAAGAACTCTCCGATCAACGTTGAACATAACAAGAGCGTCAATACAAGGTGCAAAGATACTTAAAAGAAACAATGCTATTGCGAAGACATTATTTATTCATGTTACATTTTTCTTAGTAGTCGCCATTCCTCAAACAATAGCTACTTTGATTTCCTTATATTGTACATCTTGCGGGACACCAGAACAGGTTCAATTAGCTATACTTTTCTCGATACCATTTTTTTATCTTTTATTCATATTCCATCCACTTTTATGGTTATATCGGTTGAAAAGTTATAATAATGCTTTAAAACAAACATTTAGAGTTTTTGGACGTCGGTGTACAAAAATAAGAGCTATTGACGTCCCTCGACGTCAGACTCACATTTCAATGTCAACAACACCTGTTAACGATAGATTATAAATCTTTAAAAAGAAAAGTAAGAAAGAATCATTTGTATTATTGTAGCTGGCGTGATATTATATTGTTTTAAATTGAGTTGATTTTAAATTTAACCTGGGTTAAATCTGGGATAGTTTATGTCGTGTGAATATGGCATACGGCAAGGACTCTGATTGGGGAGTTGGATAATTTCGAATATTTTATTTGCCTATGGGAATGTCAGAACTTTTCAAATAAATTGTAATTTTTTGTTTAAATTCAATTTGTGGGTCATTACTGATAAGAAATACGCACAAAGGTAACTCTGCCTCTATTTGCCATAACAGAAAAAAGCTGAACAAGATTTTTTTAGTTGTAGTAACAGTTCTTGTACAATTTACTAAAAGTATGCGCTGGTTGAGTGTTTTCAAACAGTGTAATATAAACATGAAAAGTCTCGATTAGTAAATAAGTCAATATGATGATAGTAAACGAGTAGAAAACATGCAAAATTTTCTGCCCGCTAAAGCATTAACAAAAACTCTAAACCAAATTTATTATTATTGTAATGCAATCAATAAACTTCTGAAAAAGGCTGTTTAAGTCAAGATTCTCAACTACATACTCAACCACCCCTAGCCCCTTTGCCCTCTCCCTTAGTTACGCCACTGCTCAAACAATGTATCATCTCAACAAAAAATTATAAGGGAAACATTTTTGTAAACATGCACAATTTATTCTCGGGGCATTCCCAAAAAGTAAAACATACAGGAACGGACATCCCCAGCAAATATTGGGGAGTCATGTCTTTGAAAGAATTTATTGCGACATAATGGTGTTGGTCAGCGGTCAATCAAAGCAAAATCGAAACGTGGTACTGGACTACTGACAATAAAATATGATGACGATATCCACGACTGGTTGGCACTTTGTCAAACTAGTTGTCACAATGGTTTTCTGGGTTTTTTTCTGAAACTTATGATGATAATATTAGTTGGCCTTGTCGAAAATGTTTCTGTATAAAACTCGCCACCAATGCTAAACTAAAATCTAACAAAGACCTTTGTTGAGTCATTGAAAGATGGCGACTACCAGTTCAAAGGTATATTCTTCTTCACAGCAATATTTTGCTTTGTTTTCAGTAATGTCCTGAACATTTGATTGATTTGAACAATTTCATTACAATAAAATTTTAATGGATGGTAAATAAACATTCATTTAGTAGAAATTACGTCCTTGATATATTTAATTAATTAGAAATGTGTATTTTATTGTTGTATTTTGTTACTTTATGTTTTATCCCATAGTGCAAAAACATTTCATAATCTACATTGTTTGTCTACCATGAGTAGTTTTGAAATACATAAGCAAAAAAAAAAAAACACGATTTAAAAAAGATTTAATGTGGCAGTTTATCAACTTTAAAAAATACATCAATTTTGTTGAATCATATCATCAAACACAATCTAGTCCACAGGAATCATATTATCTGACTCTCATTTCAATATTTAAACAAAATAAATTCATTGGATTACTTCTGTCAGTTAGAGAATTTAACAAAAGAAGATTTGGTGAAGTTCATCAAGAAACAATCATCTCAACTTAAACAGTTGAAATCAAAATGTGAAGGTACAGTACAATGTGGACTGGGCATCGACTGATCATGCACACAACATGGATTGGGAATGCACACAGTATGGACTGAGCATGCACATAATATGGACTGAGCATGCACACAATATGGAATGAGCATGTTAGCAATTTATTGATCAGCTATAATTTTTATTTGTATGTGACCTTACAATTGCAACAAATTGTTCAATGCTACCCAAGCTCATGTACCTTTTTTGTTTGATGTGAAAATTGTCCATTGCAAGTAAAATGTGTGTTTCATAGATAATATTATTATTATTTTCATTTCTTCTCTCTTTCTCCCAAAGAAAGTTTTTCTTACTGAAATAAATGAAGTGAAACTCATTCAATAAATTTTTTAAAATGCAGATTTTCAAACTGTTATTCAAGAAAAAGACACCAGTATTAGTATACTTGAAGAGGAAAACAACATGGCTTTCACATAGGGTTCAAGCAGAGTTTGAAAAGAAAAAAGAGGTGGCTATGTAACCATAACTTTTTAAAGAAGCTAAAACTATGGATTGATAGTTTGAGAGTGGGGGAGGGGGGGGGGGCAATATTCATATATACATGTTAAACTGTATTAGTTTCTATTGAAATCAATTGTGATTACTGATTACATATAACTTATGAAAATATGAATATAGCCACCCCCCTCAATTATCAATTTTCCACACTTTATTTTAATAATAAAATTATTGTTACTTAAGCAACTTAAGATGAATTTTAGATGATTGATAGTGGGTATTTTTAAAGATAACCGCAAAAAATGAAGAATTACAAATGGCAGCTGAACTTAGTAAAAAGATGTTACAGAGAAATGATGAATTGCAAGAAGAGTTGGATAGATTAAAATGCACGATTCTTGTCTTGTCAAGTAAGTCATATAAGTTATGAGTTTAAAATATTGCTAGGCACATGTTTAGTTTACTCCTTTTTCTACAACTGTGTATCGTTATATTGCTAGGCACATGTTTAGTTTACTCCTTTTTCTACAACTGTGTATCGTAATATTGCTGGGCACATGTTTAGTTTACTCCTTTTCTACAACTGTGTATCGTTATATTGCTGGGCACATGTTTAGTTTACTCCTTTTCTACAACTGTGTATCGTAATATTGCTGGGCACATGTTTAGTTTACTCCTTTTCTACAACTGTGTATCGTTATATTGCTGGGCACATGTTTAGTTTACTCTTTTTCTACAACTGTGTATCGTAATATTGCTGGGCACATGTTTAGTTTACTCCTTTTTCTACAACTGTGTATCGTTATATTGCTGTGCACATGTTTAGTTTACTCCTTTTTCTACAACTGTGTATCGTAATATTGCTGGGCACATGTTTAGTTTACTCTTTTTCTACAACTGTGTATCATATTGCTGGGCACATGTTTAGTTTACTCCTTTTTCTACAACTGTGTATTGTAATATTGCTGGGCACATGTTTAGTTTACTCTTTTTCTACAACTGTGTATCGTTATATTGCTGGGCACATGTTTAGTTTACTCCTTTTTCTACAACTGTGTATCGTTATATTGCTGGGCACATGTTTAGTTTACTCCTTTTCTACAACTGTGTATCGTAATATTGCTGGGCACATGTTTAGTTTACTCTTTTTCTACAACTGTGTATCGTAATATTGCTGGGCACATGTTTAGTTTACTCCTTTTCTACAACTGTGTATCGTTATATTGCTGGGCACATGTTTAGTTTACTCCTTTTCTACAACTGTGTATTGTAATATTGCTGGGCACATGTTTAGTTTACTCCTTTTCTACAACTGTGTATCGTTATATTGCTGGGCACATGTTTAGTTTACTCTTTTTCTACAACTGTGTATCGTTATATTGCTGGGCACATGTTTAGTTTACTCCTTTTCTACAACTGTGTATCGTAATATTGCTGGGCACATGTTTAGTTTACTCCTTTTCTACAACTGTGTATCGTAATATTGCTGGGCACATGTTTAGTTTACTCCTTTTCTACAACTGTGTATCGTAATATTGCTGGGCACATGTTTAGTTTACTCCTTTTCTACAACTGTGTATCGTAATATTGCTGGGCACATGTTTAGTTTACTCCTTTTCTACAACTGTGTATCGTAATATTGCTGGGCACATGTTTAGTTTACTCCTTTTTCTACAACTGTGTATTGTAATATTGCTGGGCACATGTTTAGTTTACTCCTTTTTCTACAACTGTGTATCGTTATGGTTACAAATGTCAATTTCACATTTTAAATGTATAAAGTTTAAAACAGTCTTTGAATGTTTAAATCATAAACATGTTTTACAAAGAATAATCTGCATTGCACCTTTAATTGCTTCAATTGATTTTTTTTATATCAATGAATAATCTTCTATAAATTGTGGGGGATTTTCATTGATATTAAAGAATAATCTTCCATAAATTGTGGGGGATTTTCATTGATATTAAACTGACATTTGTTTTGATCATCAAACATTCTATTGTATAACTAAACATGAAAATTTCTGGAGTGTTAGATTGTAATATATAGTATACCCTAGTTAGGTCTGCCTTTACTCTTTTAACTTCTCACTTTATTTAACTTAATTGTACTATTTAGCATGAACGTGATTTCATAAGTGCAGAAGAAAGTGCTCAACTGTTGAATAAAATAAAGGTACAAAATCTTACAATTCTTCATTGAGATATATGATAAAAATTCAAAATACGTTTCAGAAATGAATATATGTCTGCATATTGTTTCAAATTTTATTGATACGTAATCTATAGGAGTTACAAAGTGAACGTGAGGAAACGTTGGAAAAGTTAGATCATCTTACTACAGAAAGAAATCATTTAATGAAAACTTGTAAAGTATGTGTGTATAGTTTCACATTCATGGACTTATATTTCATGTTTTAAATGGAGAAAATTGAAAAGTTTGACTTGACGAGGGAAATTGATTTTCAGTGTACTTGTAAAATTGACGCGGATTAGATATTCAATATTTTTCTCTGTACGAAAAATGCTTTTTGCCAGTTTCCCTTGATCTTTGTTCAAGCTTCAATGATGAATTAGTTTACCAGATTCAGGAATTGATTGCATGAGTCAAGATGATTGTCCTAGATAATTTGCACCAATTTATGAACTACTGTGTACAGTAATTAGTAGTTTGGCTTTATATAAAATCCCGCTACTCGAGCTCATACAAAAAGCTTCCTAATTTGATGTGCAAATGATCCATTGCAAGTAAAATGTGTTTTTTAATTAATGTAATAATAAATTTTCGCGAAATCATTTTTATAGGAGTTGAAACTACGAATGCATTCGCTTGAAAACGATGTAGACAGATTGAACAAAGGAAAAAGGAATTTAGCTGATTGTCAAGATGCAAGTGACGATAAAACGGTCAGAAATCATGTATTATTACAACTGGTCAAATTTCTTTCAAAATTTTTTACTTAACCAGATCGTGTGAAAACTAGCTATACAACACGTTAGATCGTGTGAAAACTAGCTATACAACACGTTAGATCGTGTGAAAACTAGCTATACAACACGTTAGATCGTGTGAAAACTAGCTATACAACACGTTAGATCGTGTGAAAACTAGCTATACAACACGTTAGATCGTGTGAAAACTAGCTATACAACACGTTAGATCGTGTGAAAACTAGCTATACAACACGTTAGATCGTGTGAAAACTAGCTATACAACACGTTAGATTGTGTGAAAACTAGCTATACAACACGTTAGATCGTGTGAAAACTAGTTATACAACACGTTAGATCGTGTGAAAACTAGCTATACAACACGTTAAATTGTGTGAAAGATAGCTATACAACACGTTAGATCGTGTGAAAACTAGCTATACAACACGTTAGAACGTGTAAAAGGAGCCATACAGGCAATTAATTCATTTCTCACAAAAAAATTTATGGCGAAAGTCTTTCTTTACATAAAATACGTTATACTAAGTGTGAGAGAAATCCCACTGACGAACCTTAGTATCTCTGTTTTATCACCAGAATAATATCTCTCAGTTTTCTGTAATTTTTCCTTTGTATCTTCTTCACCCCTGATTTATGATGTGTCATCTTCCTCTCACCCCCTGATTTATGTTATGTTATGTTACATGGACGGGTGGCTGCGATTAACATGGTTCTTTTTATACATTCAATATATTTCTAGGAATTGATTTCGAAAATTAATATGTTAGAAGAAGATAGGATTGAAATCGTCAAGGAGTTTGAACATGTACAAGAAATCATGTTGAAACTAGAAAATGAGAAAAAGGTTAAATAACAAAACTTTTGCAGCGTCGTTTTTAGCTTTTTATGAAGGTTAAAAATTTTGCCCTTTATGTTCAGGAGGACAAACAGAAGTTTGATCTTTTAACGAAAGAAAAATTGGCAGCAGATGAAAATATTCAAGATCTCGTAGAGAAAGTCAACAGCTTGCGTAAAGAGGTTGAGGTTAGATGTTGTGAACTATGAGTTGAACAGGAAAAATAAAACTTGAATTTTTTATGAGTGTTGTATGAAATTACAGGATTTAAAAGAACGCTTAGATAACTACAGTAATGACCAAGAAGATGTTCACTCCAGTTATGAAGAAACACGACGAGATCTTCTCGAAACACGTGATAAACATGAGGTAGCTGTACTTGTGTTATTGAAGGTTTTTATTTTCAAATCTTTGACGGTTTATTCTGGAAAGTAGCTAAAGATATTAAAATTGCTGTTTTCCTTATTTTTGTTATATGCAGTCGATAATGTTTACAATCATATGTTAATGTTGAAGGTTTACTTACATTGAACTTCAAAGTAAATATTTGTTATCCTTCCATGATTATAACCGTCATGTTCTTCTCTTTTGTCATGATTAGCCAGTCGTTTTAGCAGTCATATGTTGGGTGGACTTTGCTCTTATGACGTACACGTAGCATTGACCTTCTAATGTATTCTCTTTAGATATTGAAGCAACAGATCGAGGGAATGTTGCAGGAAAAATTGAAATTAGTTGATTCATTGAACTTGTTATCTGAGGAGAAAAGTTCGCTAGAAGAAAGTAATTTAAGTTTGGTGACTAAAAATGATGAAATAAAGCTTCAACTTGAGGAAATGAATCAAAGAAATAGGGTGAATTGTTTTTATTGTTATTGTGTCATGCAGTGTACTAACTTTTGACCCATCTTTGAAAGCATTAAATATACTTTAATTTGAAGGAGCTCTCTGTTCAATTGCAAAGCGTAAACCAGGAAAACTCACAGATAAGAAATAAAAATAAAGAGCTTCTAGAGACTTTGGAAAGTAATGAAAAACATAAAAACGTAAGTGCTTTTATCGTTTTTGCTCTTGCCTTTGATCACGGCAGGGGGGTATGTAGTTGTTGGACTCTTTTATAGATAAGATGCAGACTCTTCTCCCCTCATTAACTAATTAAATTAATTAATGATGAATTGACTTGATTTCAGGAATTAAAAAATCATCCGTCAGAATGTTGTGTGTTTTTAATTAAGGAATGTAAAAAAGCTCTGGAAAGAATGACGATTGATAACAAAAATTCAGAACAACTCATTGAAACTTTACAACAAGAGAAAAGAAAATGACTCAACTCATTAAGGTGCTTACAAAAGAAGATAATTTATGTTCATCATTATCATGTTAATATATTTTACTCAGTTTGTTTTCTTCTTAATTCTCATCGAGTTTAACTTTTCTGTACTTTACTTTTAGAAATTAAGAAACAGTGCCGCGGAAAATGTTAAACATGCAGCTACTGATGAGGTCAGATTTATTTTTGTCTTAGTGGAGGAACTGTATGTACGAAAAGTTATCATAAAACACCTTCTTAACTGTTAATTTCCTCGTGGTATTAAGTAGAATCTCATCTGGATTCTTATACTGGGCGATACTTGAAGTATTTTCGTTTAAATAATACAACACCAAAACGAAATGGCGGATTTCAACAATAATTTGTGGAATAATTTTTATACGATGATCATAAAAATTTCCCGACCATTTCATAACCAGGATGAGGTTATATTTATGTTTATTATGTGGTCATCATATGTTTTTGTTTATATCATGTGCAGCTGTTGTTTTTTCTTGTTTTATCTGAAGAATGTTTGTCTCGGGTACTTATTGCATCGGTTGAATTGTAATACTTCATGTTTTACCTGTTCTTATGGCTTCAATTAAATGCTAGCTCACAATTTCAAAAGTCTGCTGACTTTGCAGTAATCAAATGTCTTTCATTGTCAACATTGAAATGTGACGAGCGGAAGGACGATTGAAGTTGGAGAGTTACGTTTTTTTTACTATAGCGGCTATGCCTAATTTTATTTTAATTCGTTCTCTTCCATTAGAAAGATTTAAAGTCTCTACTAGCAGAGAGGGATGATTTACGAGAATCTTTAAAAAGTTCTTTGTCAGAAAATGAAACAATTCGTGAAAGATTCAAGGTGATGGATTTATGACTTTTTAATTTACGTTAATTTACGTTTGTCAGGCATGTAAGCATGTCAAGATATTGTATATAAAACAAAATTATTTTTATTCTTAATAAAGTCCCTTGAAAAGCAACATGAAAATGTATTGTTTGAAAAAGATGAAATGCAAGAGGAATTAGCAGATTTAAACGAAACTAGAACTGTAAGGACTATTAGTCAATTTCTTATCCCCGCTTTAAATAGAATTATCGACATTCCATAATCAGTTCGAATCACAAGCATGCTAACTCCTTCAATGTTATTTTTCAGCTACTCCAAGACGAGTTGAAAACTCTAAAAGAAGAGAAGTTACTGCTACAAAAAAGAATGAATGAAGAACTTGAAAATGCTTTACATGATGAAAAAAAGAAAACAGATGATATACTTGATAGTATGAAAGATGAGCTAAAAGCTAACTTGCGTTCAAATGAAGTAAGTTTATGTTTGTTGAAATCGATTGATAAAATTTTTTTATTGACATAAATAGCATTGTGGTTGATCTCTACTTGTAGCTATTGAATATACAATTGAGTCAGATTACTGTTGATAAAGAGGATTTGGAAAGACGTTTTATCGAATTAAACGAAAATCACAAAATTCTTATTGAGAAAAAGGAAGTAAGTTTTTGTGTTTTTTTTAAGCAGATACAACGAAGATTTGTTTAAATTCCGTACATCATGATGCGCAAGTTTATTGAAGAACATTTTGCGATCTCTGAAATTTTTTTTTATCTCCTCAATCTCCACTTTTAGGAATGGGAAAAACAATTACAGTTTACACTGGCGGAGAAAACAAAGACCCAGAATGCAATGGGAGCTGTAAAAAGTCAGTGGGAGGAGCATCAAGTCACGTGTGGTGGAACAAATAAGGTCAAGTGTTAATTATTAATAGTTATTATTATCAACCATTGGTAATTCAGCTTGAGTCAATCAGCGCATGTGCATTGTACACAAACCGTGTTTTCGCCCTGTAGGGGTACTTTACCCTGCTTCATATCTCAGGAGTAATATTTTTTGATAACTTTATAGCTGTTTCTTTATGAATTTAGGATTTGGAAGAAAGAATAAAAACTTGTTGCGGAGAAATTGATTACTGAAAAGGCCTTAGATGATCGTGCCCAAGAATTGAATTTACTACAAGATGAAAAAAAGGTTTCTTCACTCAGTTGTCTCCTCAGTTTTTATTTCCTCCTTTTTGTTCAGGCAATTTTGGTAAAAAATTATTTTATGGTTAAGAAATGTTTAATTTTACCTCTGTTAGAGCTTTCATGAGAAAATAAACATCGTCGTCAAAGAAAAAGAAGATATTGTGAAGAAAATGCAGCAACAAATCGATTCTTTGGAAAGTGAATATGAGGTGAATTAATAAAAATATTAAAAAATGTGCTGAGAGAACTCTGGTCATTTATGATAATTGCACGAACAAGAACATGACGAGTCTCATATTTTATTGCCATATGACTTGTTGTTTGTTTGTTAAAGAAAATGGTTATATTTTATGTATTTTATACAATAAAATACAGAATAGAATATAACAATTTTGAATAATAATATAATATGATAATTATATATATATTATATTATGTATAATACAATAATTTTGAATAAGAATATAACAGTTTTTATTGTTATTACAACTTCACATTTCGTGCCAAATTCAATCATCAGGTAACAAAAAACGATCAACTTATATTTTTACAACATCACGTTATTTCTTTGCTGACGCGCGTGGACTTTTGAATCGTCCAGCGTGGAATTGGCGTGAATTGAGACATTGGAGACATTATGCGAAAATTTCCCTTCGTTTATTAAGAAGCGCTCCATCTCGATTTTCAAGAATCTTTAATTTTTCTTCAGTATATACATGTACACCACCACGCAATATCTTTACGTCACTACCAATACAATAATGAAACGGAACTATCTAAAAATATACATATGGCCATTTTCTAAATTTCATTCTTTTCTTTTATATGATTTATCTATAGGAATATAAGAATGACATGGTAAACTCAATACAAACGCTCGATGCTAAATTGAGTCGAGTAAATGATGAAAAAAATGTAAGTGTTTTAATAATTATGGTGACTTTATACTGTTAAGAGATCTGGCAAAATTTTATCCTCCATCTCGCTGTACAGTGATAGTTTCAATTGAAAAAAATTTCATCTAGCCATGTGTAAAATATGTTGTAGAACCTCCGCTGTACAGTGATAGTTTCAATTGAAAAAATTTTCATCTAGCCATGTGTAAAATATGTTGTAGAACCTCCGCTGTACAGTGATAGTTTCAATTGAAAAAATTTTCATCTAGCCATGTGTAAAATATGTTGTAGAACCTCGACGCTGATTTTGAAGAACTGCTCCATGCTCACGAAGAACTTCAAATAAAACACGATGACCATGTTAATGCAAACAAAGTATGCTAAAGTCGATTATTCCTATCTCGAAAACCATTTTTTCTTATTTTATAATTCGTCGTAACTGCATAAAAACACTATTGCTAATGCACATTTAATGAACACGACAAGTTGTTTTTTTTAAATAAACATGTTTCAACATTTTATGGTGCCATTATCATTATTCGTGAGAACATCATATATATGATAAATATATATAGTAGTCATATGTTAAAGTTTATACAAATGCAACCATATTATATACAATTAAATATTGGTTAGAATTAATAATGAGTGTATTTGCAGAGTGAATATTTAGTGTTGAAATTGTCGTATTTATTAAATATGCATTATCATTGATCATTTTATATAAATCGTTTCTAGAGATTTAGTATACACATTTCAATGGTGAAGCTTGCGAAACTAGAATTTTTACTCATGTTGAACAAAATTTTCAGCAAAACTAGAATTTTTAATATTTTTGAAGTTAATTTCATTCATCATTTTTTCTATGATAAAATACAAAAGTATTTAGGTAGAGAAACAATTCAGACTGATTTCGCTAATGTTTATGACTTTCTATTCTTGAATGCCCTAACAATGTGACCTAGCATTTATTAAATTGTCCCCTTTTTCTGTCCCCGTTACAAATAGAAATCCCATTTTTATTTGTCGAAAATATTTAAGGCGTATGTTGCTATGGTATTGACAATTGTCGTTGTCATGCATAGCATTTTACGCTTCTGGTGTTTCGCAATATTTTCTTACAATTTAACGTTACATTGTGACTGCATGTTTTTGATTGACCGCAGTCTCTACAATGTTACGAACTTATCTGTTATCTTGGTTATGATTTTCTAGGAACTGAATAATTTACTTCTCAGAATGAGTGTCGAAAAAGATGAACTATTTAACGAAAATCAGGTAATTTACGTGAAAGAAATGCATATTTGTGCATATTTATATAATCAATGTGTCGTAAAGTTATACGAATTAGCCATAAACTTCTGTTATAAACTACATCGTTCTCTTATATTGGCTGGTGCTCAAAATACGTAGCATTGATTAAATATATTTTGATCAAACTATAAAGATACCTAAATTACAATTCAAGAATAACCTGAATTGAATTATTGGAAGAACAGATGAAATGTCTTGACTTCATCATCACTATACATTTTCATTAAAGTGTTTAAAAATAAGAATTTACCTGACGAACAATATCCGAATTGTGATAATAGAAATTTTCACATTATATCGACAGGCTTTCAGAGAACTGAACAAATAAACTCAATATTTTTAACTTCTTCATATGTAAATATGAAAGTAGAAACATGAGATGACTCTAGATGTGTAAAATTTTTTGCATATATCTGCTTTGTCTTCATCAAATTATATTATATTTAAGTTAAGCTGTTGCATCATTTAGTTTTCTTATAATGGTCAGCAAGTAAAGGTTTCAGAGCTCGTGTTTTTATGCGTTCAGCATTTGTCAGTGTACTT
Organism: Xenia sp. Carnegie-2017; assembly: GCF_021976095.1. Classification (NCBI taxonomy): domain Eukaryota; kingdom Metazoa; phylum Cnidaria; class Anthozoa; order Malacalcyonacea; family Xeniidae; genus Xenia; species Xenia sp. Carnegie-2017. The sequence continues at coordinate 1,025,317 of NW_025813485.1, read as the reverse complement.
CGTATGAAGCTTTTTAAATTAGTCAAATAGCTTAGCAAATATACAGTTGTCTACGTGAGCGCGAGAGAATTCTTGATCGAATTCACTCATGTGTATTAATACGTGTTTTTGTCTAGCCAGGGGGGAGGCGAGAACAAAGCCTTCATTTCAGTTGGGAGCACAAAGATTTTTATTATCTGTACCTCTGTATAATTTTACTGTGGTTTATATATTTTAAGTACAATTGTACTGTGCTTAAGTGCTGTTATAATGTAATTTTGCGATTCTTTTAATCACAAAGTCTTTCATTATGATGTTTGATGTAGGTTTTATCAGCGCGTCTTTCCTATCAATCAAACCAACTCGACTCTCCGGAACCAGGGGAACCCGAAGAAATTTCACGTTTGCAAATAACTAACGAAAATTTACTTGAGGTAAATAAAACAAAACATTCAAAGCGTGTTACACATATTGAGCATTTTTTTACAAAGTTTGAGTTGTTTAACGAGAAAGATTGGACTGGCGTATTTTTGACTGATCGAGCCCGTTAGGTGAGCTTTGTACGAAACGTCATATATGGCAGTTTACATTTTTACTTGGAAAATAGGACCATTTATTTTATTATTTCTTGAAATGCTTGCATGTCATAACATAAAGTAAAACTCACTTTCCAAGTTTTCTTTCACTGACCCTCATCTGTACATGTTTTTTGTTTCGGTTTTGTCGTTTTACGAAACTTTTTGGTGTTTGCTTGATTGCTTTAGGAAATTTTTTACTTTATTTTGAAAATTACGTTTAGCGGATCGCCATTTTATCGGATGTGACGCTTTCCATTTAATAATAATGAATATCAATAATTATGCGAACAATTTATCTTCCAATGATTGACAATATTTGTTTTGAAGGAAATTGCATGTTTGAAGGACAAGTTGAACGAAAAAAAGGAAGCCATTGCGATGGAAGAAAACCCAGTTTTCTCAGATGATGAAAATGAGGTTACTTTAAGTAAAAACGAAACTACTGAAAACGAAAAAGTAAACACAGTCGAAACTAGAGTTTCCGAATTAACGCAAGAGAAATATCACTTACAAAATAACTTGAACGATGTACGTGAAGAAGTTTCTGTATTGTCCCTGAAACTTGAAGATAAAATCAAAGAGAATCTTGACTTGCAAAACAAACTCAAAGAATTTGCGTGTTTGACGGATGTTCAAACTGCGAATGATAACGAGATTGTGGATTTAAGAAATGCAGTTGATATTTTACAAAATGAAAATTCAGTTTTAAAAGAAACGATCGAAAAACTTGAAGGAGTGAGTGAAGACTACAGTTGCGAAATAAAAAACTGGAAAGAAAAGTATTTTGAGAAAGAATGTGAAAAGGATTTACACGATAGCAATATTTCAACCTTTGTAAAGTCATTGAAAGATGTTGGAATAATATGCAATGATGAAGATGATATTTTAGAAATTTTCTTAAAGACACAAAAACATATGAAAGAAAGCCAACAATCTATTTCTTTTCTCAATGAAAATGCTCGTGAAAAGGAACAAAAGTTGTCTGATATAACTGCTGAATTGAATGGTCTCTCCGACGATTTGCAGCAGAAAGAAACTCTTTTGCTTGAAAAGGAGGAAGTTTGTCGTAAAAATGAACAAGACATGTTTAATGTTAAAACTGCTTTTGAATCAGTGTCAGTTAAGTTGACAGAGAAATCAGAAGAATGTGAAAATCTTATGAAAATGCTTGAGAACGAAAAAAACTTTGCTAAAGAATTAGAGGAAAACATAAAGAATATTGAGAAATTAGCTGAAGAAAGGCAGGAAAAATTAATTCTAGCTGAAAAATCTTTGTCTGATGAAGTAGGTAGGTCGAGCGATCTGCAAAGCAGGGTTGACGAAATTTTAAATGAGTGTAAAGCTAAAGACAAAGAGATTTCTATTTTGGAAAATGATCTGTTAAATTCAAGACATTTGGTCGAAGAACTAGAAAATGATATAAAGCGGAATGATGAAACCTACAGCAACAAACTTAAAACAAGTTCGACAAATATTATTGAAAAAACAGAAGAATGCGAAAGTTTGAAGGAAGAACTTCAAAAAAAGATTGTAGAAGTTGTTTCTTTGCAGCAATCGCTTGAATCTCGGGATATGGAACTAAACGAAAAATTATCTTCCTCAAATAACCAAGTTGTAGATTTAAGTAAGGAAATTGATCTACAGACCAAGAAATTCTCTGAGCTCAGTGAGTTATTGAAACAAACAAAAGAATCAGAAAAATATTTGAAGGAGTCCTTGAGTAAGTTGACACAAGAGTGTTTGGATAAAGAAACAGAACTTAATAAACTGCGTGAAACACAAGTCATGCTTCAGACAGAATTATCATCTTTAAAAGAAAACAATCCAACAACTCATGAAAATCTTATAAAGAAAGACGTCATGGTTGTGTCACAGTCAACACCTTATGAGGAAGAGTCACGTGATGAGCTGAAAGAAAAGTTAAATTTATACTTAGAGCAAAAAATGAAATTAGAAGAAGAGATTAATCGTCTGCGTATTAATGGAAGTAACTCCAACCACAATGAAATGAGTAAAAAATATGGTAAGCGTTGTGAATAAGCCCTAGCATCCTGTTTATCAATTTTTCTATTCTTTACCGCATGTTTTCTTCTTGATTGTTTGACGTTTTTATCTCTCCTGTAATTTATAGGAGTACTTGAAAAGCAAAACAAAGAACTTCAGACAAAAATGAATAAAATGAAACAATTGATAGTAAAGGCAAAAAAAGAAAGTGAAAGTTTAAAACAGAAGGTAAGTAATTTTACTGCATTTATACTATGGAGACACTGTATAAACATAGCATAAAATAACGGAACATAACACTCTCTTCAAAATTATTTTTTGGGCGTTTTCACTGTTATGAAATTCTTTATTTCGAACAGTGCGAAGATGAAAAAGCAGGTTTCTCTGAGATTATCAAACAAAAAGATGAAAAAATTGCGTCCATGGAAAATGAAAATGAACTTAAAATTTTGAGAGACTCTGAAAAGGTTTGTATCACACAAGAGATTTTATTTAAGGTTTTATGAAATGGATGAAACAAAAAGTTCAATTTGTGAATGTTTTATAAATTTTTTTCGACTTATAACAATTATTTTTGATATTTTATTGCAAATATTTCTTGATTTTCCTTAGAGTGAAATGTTCAGCAAACTTGAGGAAGAACTACAAACTGTAAGAGAAAGGTATGACGTGAACGATTTCTTTATTTCTTACTTAAGAGACTTTTTTAGAAATCCACAATTTTATATGTATAAAATATGTAAAAGTTGATTGAGTTATATCAATGTAGAATTATAAATGTAAAATATTGTGTATCTCTATATATTCTCTGTTCATTGGTGAAAAAATCCTGTTATAATAGGCAAGTTATTGATTTTGTATTTTTTGGTTTTAATTGGTGAAAGTTTAACAGAGAAGACTCTGCTTCATCATCAGGAGAAGGAAGTTAGTGTCTGATTTCGTGTATATTTCACATTTCTTTATTCACATGAATTTTTTGTTATCACTTTAATAGTTGTATCTGTTGATTTTCATCTCATATAGTCATTTCAAGAGAGATATGAAAATATAGAAAAGGAAAATCTTGAACTTGAACATAAATATGATGAGATAAAAAAGTTATGTGATGATCAAGTTGTTAAAATTGGTTTGTTGGAAAAGGAAATTGAGGAGAAAGAAAAAAAATGTCTAGAGGTACGTTTATTTTTGCAAACTTATGTAAATAATAGTGCTGTAAAGTCTTCGAAACTCGAATTATTTTCAGAAGTGAATGATTAGCGTCATACTTACACATGTTTATGATGCGGTAACTATTGCATTTTTAGTTTTCAGATCAGCTCAAAAGTCTTAATGATGAACTGACTGAAGAAAAATCTGTACTTAATGATGTACAGTCCGAGTTAACAGCTGCCAAAGGACTATTAGAGCATTCTGAGAAGGTCTGTACTATTAAATATAGGTATCGGCATTTACAGGTGAGAGAGATAGTTACTGATAGGATTTGCATGTACACATAAACATTTGTCGTAACTCATGGGAATCTATAGTTCCACATATGGATTTGCAGTAACCTATGATTCAATTACATGTGGTAATTTGTTGTGAGAATAGTGGCATGGCAAGTTTCACACTTAAAAACAAAGCTTTTTTATCGACTTAGGAAGCTGGTAAAGCAAGTCTTGTCGATCTCGAACTGGCAGATTGTCAAAATGCATTAGAGAAAGTTGAGAAAGAACTGTCAGAAAACGAGATAAAGCTGAGGCAGAAAGAAGATGAATCTCAAGCTTTAAAAGATCAGTTGGTGACAAAAGACAATAATATAGGTTATTTATATCGCAAATTTCCAAATTCATCGCTTTACTTCATGATTGTAAAACCACTATTTATGCGTATATCAATGTTAAATTTATCATCAATCTTTACTACACAACAGAATTGCACCTGTGTTGTGCACTACATCAAAAACGAAAATATTAATTCCTTTCATAATTCATTTGTGTTGTAGTAGAAGATTTACGTGATTTTTGCCTTGATTTGCAGCTTCATTGGAGGGAAAATAATTCAAGCAGAAGAAAAGAAAAGAAATTAAAAACATGCTGAAAAATTCTAAGAAAGAATCAACTTTGTTAAAAGAAAAGGTTCTAGTGCGCTTTCTGTGATAATAAGATGCCCGTTAAGAATCGCAATCAATTCTATGATTTTTGATTTATATGTTACAGGAAAATACGATGCAACAAACTTTAAAAGATTTGGAAAAGGAACTTGAGGAAAAGAATCTTGAAAATGAAAACATCAAAGTACATAGTCGTTCATGTTTGCTTTGTGAATTATGTTATAATTACATCCAAAGCAATCTCAGCAGCTTGAAATTGTGCTTTTTTTCTGGTTGTTTCTGTAGGTACAACTTTCCGTAGTTCACGCCGAAAAACTAACTTTTGAACAGCAGGTATAGTCTTTGTGTAGAAGAGATCTTGTTGTTTTTTTAACCTTATTATATTTTGTCTTTCATGTGTTTAGCTTCATTCTGTAATTGAAAATAATGCAGTTCATCTGGAAAGTCTTGATGCAAAACTTAATCGTTTAAAAGGAGAATGTGAAGCGGCCAAACGAGCGAAAAGTGAACTGGAAAGTGAATATGATAACTATAAGGTTTGTGACAAGTATGTACGAAGAATTTTTATGATGAGAACATACATTGGGAAAAATCTCACATGGCAATCTCAAAAGATATTGTATTTTTTTGTGTTTACATATAAAGATTGTGATTTCGTAAATGTTTATTTATAGACAAGAGTTCACAGTGTTTTAAAACAACAGAAGTCGAAACCATCTACTCCATCATTACATGTAGAGGACAGTGAAAGGTCGAGTAATTCAGTTTTGCTTTTTACAAACTGCATATTTGCAGTCTAGTGAATATAATTGTATCAAAGCCGTCACAAAAGTATCGTATACTGCATGTTGTCAAGATATTACTGTTCAATTGTAGATCACAACTGCAACAAAATATCCTTCAACTAAAAATAAAGCATCAAGAAACAAGGTAAGTCATGTATTACCCAAATCTTTGCTTTCATCCCGAATTTTCATATTGAATTTCTCCAAAAGGAGAGATGACGCTCAAAACAGGGATAAATTATAAACATAATCCTTTTGTCGGCAGAGGACGGGATTGGTTAACTTAATTAAAACAGACTCCATGACGCGTAACTGAAAGAATGAACGGCATTTCTTAATGATTCTAAAATTGTCGTTTGAATTAGAATCAGCACAATGGGAGTTATTCAAGAGATGTTTACCTATTGCGGAGTCACATGAAACTAAATTATTTTTCTTACAATCACGTTTTGGTTGTTGTCTTGAGAGGACCGTTCTATTTCTGATTGAAGTTTTTCTGTGTTTTAGCGAAAAACTGCACTCCTTGCAAAGTGACTATGAAGACTTAGAAACTGAAAATGAAAAGCTAACTACTGCTCATGCGCAGCTTTCTTTAGATTCAGAAAACAAAGAGCGATTTTGGAAAGAAAGGTTTATTTTTTTATCAACTGACATTGGAAGATATAATGGTGGGGTTGTTGGTTGAATCATCGTAAATTTTTTTAGAATAGAGAAAATATCTCAGGAATATTCGACGAGTTTCGAACGACAAAAAGAAACGATTGAACATCTTAACATGAAAAATGAAACGTTATCTAAATCATTTAAGGTATTTTCCTTTGATTAAAATTTTCAATACCTAAAATACAATTCATGTAAAAGATACGATATGCGTTAAAGTCTCCTGCTACTTATATATTCAACCCCCACGATTATCTATTCCATCTCTCCTGATTATCTGTAATAAGAATTAAGTAAATGGTTTGAACCCGGAGTATCGTTATATGTTTGTAAATGATGATCGTCCAGGTTAATAAAGTCCTGAGAAGGACTGTTTTGTTGTTGACTGACGTTTCGACAACCTTAGCGGTAGTCATCTTCAGAGTAATGACGTCATGACTCTGAAGATGACTCTGAAGATGACTACCGCTAAGGTTGTCGAAACGTCAGTCAACAACAACAAAAACAGTCCTTCTCAGGACTTTATTAACCTGGACGATCATCATTTACAAACATGTAATAAGAATTATTGGACATTGAGTTGTACCCACTCTGCCACCAGAATTTTTAATGATGGTTTTGTCACCAAATGGTGAGACTTAAAACCAACAATATCATTCTTCAAAGAACGAGTGAATTAAGGATCTTTCGTTTTTTATTGCTATTATTATTCTCGTTGCATTTTGTTGCAATGTTATTCTTAAGTTGACTTTGTAAAATTTGAATTGAATTTTTATGTAGTTTATTAGTAATTGACGTAGAGTAATGTTTCAATGTTTACTTCAATGTTTACTTCCATGTTTTCATGTTACTCTTTTCATTGTGATGTTTGCTTTTTCTTTAGGAAAAAATTCGAAAACTTGAAGAAGATTATAAATCAAAAATAGAAAAACTTAATCGTGAGATCGATCAAATTGAAAAAGAGCAAAAGAAGGAAAGTCCACAGTTAAAGTTGAATCTACCTGGAGATGTTGTTAATGTGACATTTGAGGAAAGACAGGCAGGAGAGGTATACATTTCTTTGTATTTTTATCATTCGTTTATGTTTATGGGAAAAACTTGATAACAGAGAAGTCTTAGTGAATTTCGTGCAGGATATTGCTTATTTTTATAGATACAATATTATTATCGATTTTTGACTTGTTTGAAACCGAGATGTTTTTTTCACAATGATGAAAAATAACTTTTTTAATTAAAGGGAATGGATAACACGGAACTTGAGCAAGTAAATGTTTTTAGTCAGGTGAGAAATCTTTTACATTTATATTATACACGTCGAAATAATGTTAAATGTCCTGCACATGCGCAATAGGATGTTCATCTGCTATTTTATCATTTAGCCGACTACGCCAGCTTCTACTGCATCATTACATAGTGTGGCTCTGGAGACTTTACTATCACCCAATAAAGGTATAAAAAAGAAATATATCTGAGACAATAAAATAATTTAAGTATGCTCTGGACAGCTTTGTGAAGCTGAAACATAAGGGAGACGTATTTACATCATGATTTATGATATAGGAAATTTTCTTACTTCCATCGTTACTCATGTACAGGGCTGTCTATGGGGTAGCCATCACAAATCGCATGATATACTTACGTGCACAGAGTTGTACTCGCGTTTTCTGAAAGTGGTGTGTGCCTTTTCGAAACAATTAAATTACGTTCACAACTTTGTTCATGTATAGGTTGCCATATCAGAAACATTTCTTAATTATATTTTGAAATATCCATCAAGAATCTGAATTTTTTATGTTAACAGAAATGGCAGATTTGCATGATACTGTTCTTACGGAAGAAGAAATTTTAACAGCAAGACGTGAAATAGAACATCTTTCTGAGGTACATGTTTGAGTCAATCAGATTATGTGAACGAAATATGTGTTGTTTTGTACATTTTATCGCTAATGCTCATTTCAGCTGCTCCGTGAGAGTGAAGCGACAGCAATGAGACTTGGAGAACAAGCTAAAGTATTGAAAAATGAAATAAGACGGTGCGGTTAAGTTGCATACATTAAGTTTATACATTTTATGCACACATGTAGCACATTTACTTATATAGAAAGACCTACTCGCTGATGTACTTTTACTAATTTATAAATCAGAAAGGTTATTGGAGTAAGATTAGTTAATTTAAGTTGATAAGGTGTTTTATTATAACGTTGTTTGGGAAATACAACCAGTTTGTTTTTTTTACTAATCTCTTCCCTGGAATATCTTCCTTAATTTAGCTAGTTTACCAAGTTTTTTTTCATACTTTTTCTTTTCCAACTTTCATCGTTACTAAACTTACGGAAATTTCATTCTTCAGACTAGAACGGAATCAAGAAAGAGAAGAAGGATTATCAAATTTGGAGTATTTAAAAAACATTATTATTAAGGTATAATAAAGTGATTATAGTTCGATTTATGGTTTTTCCATTAGTAAACGAGGCCATTAAAAATGTCAGTTATTTATAAACATTATCATTTACATTAGAAATATGGAATTATTTTTTCAACTGTAGTTCCTTAGTCAAGGTTCAAACGAGAAAGAACAACTTATTCCTGTGTTGACTACAATGTTGAAACTTAGTGAAGATGAAAAGGATTTCCTCTCAAAATATGCTCGAGGTAGAATTTCATTATGAAAGTTCAGACTTTCCATGCAATGCTTTGTGCATAATATCTTGTTTTCATCACGAAACACATTTACACTGACCTCTTGTCATAGTAATCAAGTTTAAAATTTTACTATTCAGTCACTGAACTCAAGATATTCTTCAATCTCCACAACTGTACTTAAATGTATTCTTATTTGTTTGCAGACAGTGATGTTGACGACGAAACTAATTCAAGTTGGTCGAGTTATCTTTACCGATGGAGTTCCGTGAATTAATTGTGAAAGTTCATTACTATTTGACATTGACATTTCGAAAACTCATGGGCAATCAGTAGGGTGGCCGGTCGCCATCGTGTTCATTACTTAGAAATAATAATAAACAATAAAATAGAGCTTTGGTGCGGTGACAAATTAAAAAATGTTTTAAAGATCGCCAATACCATGGTGAATGGCGAAAGTAATTAGTTAATAGTTCTTAAAAGAACTGTTTTAAGCACAGGATACTAACCCAATAGTTCTAAAATAACTGTTTTGAAACTAAATGACAGTTCTTTTACAACTCTTGGATTAGTGTTCTGTGCTTAAAACAGTTCTTTTAAGAACTTTTTACTTATTCCATTTGCCATACACCATGGCATTTGCGATCTTTAAAATGATTTTCAAATAATATTGATTTCAATGCAAGCGTAAAATTCGTTTTTTAACTTTAAAAGTATCCACCTCGAAGAATGCAGCAAACACAAGAATATCATTAGATTCATTAAGTCTAGCTGACCTAATCGTCTCAAATGATTACAAAGCTTGGACAAGTAATTATTAGGACATTGTAGGATCAGCTTTCATGAACCAATTTCATGAAACGCTTTCCTATTGGTTGAAGATGTAGATCGTCCAGGTTACTGACGTTTCGACAACCTTATCGGTAGTTATCTTGACAATTTTTGTTTGAGGCGTGCAGTGGGATTAAGATTCGTCTCCCTTAATCTAAAAGTATTTTAATCAAACCAGAACGGTGAATAAATGCTTTGCTTCAGAACCGATTATGTCATAACCATACTTATAAACCATCTAAAATTCTAAATAATTCTTATAAACATACTTCACTTCTATCCATTGAGTTCTGTGACAGACCTACACCGTAACACGTGATCTTACAAATTTTTTGATATAAATAATTAATTGCACTAATATGGCGACTGACAGAGGTAATTCTGTGCATCACACAAATTCACCGTTCGGTACTAATCTTTCTTCGTCTTCAAGACCTTTAATTGGTGGTTATGATGTAGAATTTGTTTCTGTTATTCCTCCTGATTACATATGTCCTATTTGTCAACTTGTATGTCGGGATCCTGTGCAAACAGCAGAATGTGGACATCGCTTCTGCGAGAGTTGCTTGGAGCCTATATTGAGGTAATTGACACTTGTACGATTTCATCAAAATTTAGATATATATATCTTGTATTAACCATACAACAGAAAGCATTTTCTTTTGCTTTAGAAAAAACAATCCATTTTGCCCTCTAGATCGGCGAGCATTGACGAGAGAAAAGGTTTGGAATACATGTTTTTGTCAAAATTTCCAAATAATAGTTTAGTAGGACATGCCATGATTAGTATTTCATTATGTTTCCATGGTTGAATGTAGTGTTTATTTACATATTGTTTCACTTTCTTTTCCTTTTTTTTTTTGAAAAATATGCATCTATTATGGTGTATTGTATTAATGTACTAGCTGCCTTATCCAGGGATGTATTAATTAACTAAGTACAAGGCCTGACCTAATTTATTGATCAAATTTCATTCTATGCCAGCATTCAACAATGTAGTGAGAGACTGTAGGGAATATATATTTGAAGTGTAAGCCATTGACTTCTGAAGTTGGCTGCAAGCCTGCAAGTAACAGGTCCAGAAACAAATATCAGAAATTATTGAAGTTGGCACATGGCTTCCCATTCTGGGCCATTCATATATAATTTACCTATTTCAAAAATTTTGGGCTGAATATTTATGGCATTTTGGAAAATTGCTCATGGTCTGGTGCTAGCATTTGAAAGAGGAAAATACTCTTTCAATTTTCACTTTTCAGTTTCTTTACCATTATTTTTCAGGTGTATGCTGATCGAGCATGCAGAAGGACAATTAACTCGCTTAAAGTGAGATGCCAAAACTATGGTGATGAATGTGAATGGTCTGGAGAACTTTCTAATCTTCCTGTATGAATCTTGTATTGTCTGTGTATGAATCTTGAAGTTTTAAGTCAAAATAATTTTCTTAAGCTGAATGAACTATGTTGCTGTTTGTAGTTTTTTTTACGTTTAGCATTTGCAGACCCAGTGCAGGATAGATAATCAAATCATCCTTTATATTATTATTTACATAATGTTCTCTGTTTGATACTGACAGAATCATCTTGATAGTTGCAAACACTCTCCTATAACATGTGTTAATAAATGTGGAAGAACAGATATCCCAAGAGATCAGGTTAGTAGATTTGATAGCTGGGTTGCCAACAAAGTATTGTTTCATTTTATGAACTATAAATGATACAAGTAATTGTAATTGTTTATAGAAGATAAAAAATTTTGATGAATTTTCATTCTATATTTTCTGGTGTATGACTTGCACAGCCTCTAACCTGCATGGCACATAACCTGTAAAGCTTATATCTTTCACAATGTATAATCTGCATAGTACATAAAAGATAAAAGTTTCTCCGGATTTTAAGTGATTTTTATTGATTTTATTGATTTTTTTTTTAATCTGCATAGTGTATAATCTGTGTGGTGTATAAACCACGTGTTGTATAATCCGCATATACAAGTTATACAAGTTACACAACGTATTCTGCATGGTGTACATATAGCTGGTGCAGCATACAACTTGGGCAACCTAGAAATTAACCTGTATGACATATCAACAGCACAGCTGCAAAAAATAATATATTTTGTAAAAGAAAATTTAAATATTACAATTTAACTGCAGCCACAGACTTAAGGTTTAAGATCATTTAAATTCAAAAATTACAACGGTGTAGATTTTACAATAAAAAAGGCCTTTCGCGAATAAGACCAACATTTAACTGCTCAATTATTGCTTAAGTTTAGAAGAAAACGTTGTTTTTGAAAGTCAATAATTTCACATGTGCTGTGTTCACTAATGTTCGTTTTTTATGCTTACATAATAATTATGACTCCGCTAAACAATCTCTGACAATATCACCAAAACTCCAAAAGAAAATATTAGCTCAAAGCGCTACTAAAACTCACATGGTCTTAAAATCATAAATTGTTTGAAAGATTTATCAGATCAGCTGCTTCACCATAAAACCAGCACTATCCATCATTTTTGTCAGATTTAACAGATCAATGCTGGTTATACGCCAGAAAATTCTCTATAATTCAAGTATGATACAGAGATGATTTTTACAACCATTTTTCGTACTAAGTTTAGATTCATAGGAATGCTATTGCGAAGAATCTTTGCGTGAAACACTACTATTTGATTCTTATAATTGTAACTTCATTGTTTAACAGATGAGTAGTCATATTGACGTTGATGGTGACTGCCCACTGGCAATAGTACCATGTAAATATTTTGATATAGGATGCAAGTTTAAGGTATGTATCGATGATATTATTTATGACCTTTAAATCTACATTAATCCATCCGTCTTTTCATTTTATTTTTATTTTCAGACAAGACGTAATGAAATAGATCAACATTTAACAGATGCAGTTCAGACACATTTAGATTTGGCTCATTTACGTATTCGTGAACTGGAAACTAGACAAGAACAAGTTTGTATTGCCGGACGTTTTCTGTGGAAAATCTCGAACTATACTCAACTTTGTCAGCAATCTGCTACAAGAAAGGAAAAAGAGAAGCTTTGTAGTCCGCCATTTTATACAGGCGAGTATGGTTATAAACTACGTGCAGAAGCATTTCTTAATGGACTCGGTCAAGGAAAGGGAACACATCTTTCTCTGTATGTTGTCATATTGAAGGAGATCACGACGCTATATTATTATGGCCTTTTAAGCAAAAAGTAGATTTTGTGCTAGTTGATCAAGACAATGAAATCAACAATCGACAGAATAAGGTCTGGAGACTACAATGTGATCGGAATAGTGATTACTTTCAGAGACCAAACAAAACAAAGAGTCTTGGATTTGGTTGTCCGAAATTTGTTTCACTTGAAGCTTTAGCAAGTCGTAACTATATCCGAGATAATACAATATTTATAAGGATTGACGTAGAACCGTTTGATCCATTTTCAAAATGAACTTTGAAGGTAACATGAGGTTTGTGGTAAAGTCTCATAAGTTTTTCTAACAATACACTTTCAATTGTGGCTAACTTAAATAGCTTTCAAAGGACGGGAGAACCACGTCAGAGTAAAGGTTTAAGTATGTATTGTGAGGATATACAGTACATATCTCGTAATAAATCCTGTATGATCCATTTTGACTAGTATTTAACTATATAAATCATCGGAAAAACTACTATCTTGAAAGGTTTGTATGTATAGGAATGCTGCTTCGTGTGACGGATAGTACCAAAATGGTCAAAAAATTATCGCTTATATTCGGGTTTTTCGATAATTTCCGATGTTTTTTATTTTTGTGTAACTATATCTCTCATCTTTATTAGTCATAGCGATGATTTTTACCTTGTGCATTAATGCACTTGGTGCAGTAAAATCAAATTATCTTTTAACATTGAAGAAAGCGTTCTAAAATACAATCTTAGAAATATGAAATCGTTCTACATATATACATACAAACGCATAATACAAACGTCACATTACAACTAAAGTGTTTAAGTCTTTTTTTTTAAACCTGTTTCGTAAATAGTTTGTAAAAGACGACGTAAAAAGTTAGGAGCTTCATTACATTCAAATAAAATCTCGTCATGTAGGTAATCTGGAAATGAAGATTCAGTGCATTCCACTTGTAGCGGTCTATATACCACTTCGGCAAATTGAGGATCGTACAATAGGATAAACTGCATATTATCTATGAACAAAATGGAAAATTAGTAATTTATTATTCAATGTTCATCATGTATAGACTTTAAATAGTCTACCTGGAATGTGAGAAGCAGTCTTTACAGTACAACGATATTTTTCATCAATAGTTGAGTTTGAAAGTCTCTCAGTTCCATCGTCTGCCAACTTTTCCACTTTTATTCCGCAGAGTAAATTGTAAAAATCCAGGATTTCTTGTTGTGTCGTGATTATTTGCTGCATGTGAATAGCACAGAAATGACTTTGGTTTTATATTTTATATCATAGTTAAAAAGCACGACGTGTGTGATTAAACGTCTTTGATTTTATAACCCGTTTTTAGAATACTCAACTTCTATGAGATTGGTAAAATATCGTAGCGACTTCGTGCATTTGAAAATATATCACAAAAATCACACAGCCTGGCGTAAGTTTCCTAATCAAATTAGGTAGTCAACTATGATATCTACCTGATGTTCCTTGTATCTTGTTGTCTGGTCTTTATATTGTGTTTCTTTTTTCTCCCAAATTTCATCTAATTGTAGCATTTAAACATTAATTTAGACAAGCACTTGGTGCTAGGATGACAATATGAGGTATTTGTCTTTTTATTTACTAATTTAATTAACACTGCATTTTTCCTTGAATCCCCCGAAATCGTCTTATTTGAATAATAAGCAATAAGTATCAACCGTTATCCACGTCATTTGGTAAATCAAACGTTCATTATTTTTTTCATTTTCGAAATATAGTAATTTCTATCTCACCAATAACTGGTTATCTACTTTATGACCTAAATAAAATTTCTCTTTAATAAATCATGGGAAATGCAGTCTATTATATAGAACAAACGAAACCAACAAGAAGGCCAACAGACAAAAGTCACATTCTGTCTAAACAAACCTTTCATCTTCATATTTTTCAATTGGTTTTCATAGTTCAGTTTTTCTTGCTCCAACTCCATAATCCTACTATTCCTGTTTTCCAGCTTTTGTTCAAACAAGATTAATTCTTCTTGTTTATTACATAATTCACACTTTAACTCCTGAATGAATGATTCTCTGGCTATGAAAAAAAAAAAAATAAAGAAAAATATGGGCTAAATTAATTGTAAAACAGTCAAAAGCACAATTATGTACCAATAATGTGAAAGATTAAAAACAATACTTAAATTAAAAGCAATTATTATGAACTACATATGTACCTTCAATGAGATCTTCAAAATCATTTTGTGATAGTAAAAACTTTTCTTGTAGATCATTCATTGCATTCAAAAGTTGAAAATATTTTCTTTGGTAATCATCCTCAACGGTCTATTTCAAAACAAGAACAAAAATAGAAAAGGTGAGCCATAATAAATACTGTACTTTCAATTTTATAAACAATATTCACTTACGGTCATATGATCATCTGCTTGAGATGTGATTGGTTCTGGAGGATAGTCATTGGAAATTACGTCACTATTTTGTTGAGATGTGATTGGCTTTGGAGGACAGTCATTAGAAATTACATCATTATTTTGAGATGTGATTGACTCAGAATAGTCATTAGAAATTACACCATTATTTTGTTGAGATGTGATTGGCTCAGAATAGTCATTAGAAATTACATCATTATTATGTGGCAATAATTGATCATCATCACTTTTTTTCATGTTTTTCTCTTCAGCTATATTTTCACTTGAACTACCATTTTCTTTCAAAATTTTCTTTGATAAAGGTCCAATCTTCTCATGACCTACATTTGAATCTTCTTTCATTTGGGGTGAAGTACTGTCAGGTGGTTGAACTTTGCTTACTTTAGTGGACGTAGATGGTCTTTCATTATCAGGTGAAAGCAAGCAATCTTGAGGAAGGTTAGTTGATGCATTTTTTCTTTTCATCACTTGTTTCAAGAGAGATGAAACACTCACAACATTTTTACCCTTGCTCGTGGCAGCTTTTTCATTTGTTCGCAATTTCTTGTCAAACTCTTTGTTAAGTCTTCGTTGTTTTGGCTTACAAAAGAATTTTATTAATCTATTTATCACATAAAAGAGGCTGACTAAAAATATAATATATGTTAAAAGAGTTGCATCCATAAAATAAGCAGACCATCTTTAACAATGAGTATTATTTTTAAATTAAGACTTTTAAATCTTTAACTGTGGAGTAATAATGCCAATGATCGTAATGGTGCAGAAGCAGATTTAAAATTTCTAATTCAGTTGAATATTAAAAGTTCTGAACTGTAAAGGTTCTGGCTGTTTCCTTAATAAGTTACATAGAATAATAGTTTTACTTTTATCAGCAAAGTAACGAAGAAAATCTTAAAAAATATAATGCGTTGACCCTCGTATGCCAATTGCCAACCAGAATACAATAACAGGCCCAGAACAATTTGACAATGTCATGTCGACATTAGATGTAGATGAGATGATAAAAACATAAAGCAAAACACGCAACTACAAGAATTAAAATAATTTTTAAATAAAAAGACCCCAACAGCCAAACTGCTGCTGCACGTTTGACGGGGCAAAACGAAAGACGACCACCACCTTTAATACATGGCTACAAATGTCAAAGTCACAACCCACCTTTTTCCGACCATTTGGTATGCTAGGAGTATCTTCTTCGATACAAACATGTCTTTTTATTACATTATTTCTTCTTGTCTGCATAGGCATATTTCTTACATAGATAAATTACGTTTTACAAATAAGAAGATAGCATAGATACAAAATCAAATAAATTGACCGCCATTTTCTCTTATGCCTAAGTTTATGCGTAAAGTGTTTTGTCATTGGCTCATGCTTCATGTATAGTTTGAAAGATAAGCCAATCATATCACTCATTTGTAAAATTCAACCCTGCAAGTCGGTGGCCGACCAGATTTAAAAAGATGATTGTGTCTAAAATCTATTAATAGCAAAAGTTCATCTTTAAATAGTGGCTATGTCATTCAATGTCTGCAAATTTCAGTGAAAAGGTGTAAAGAGAGAGTTGTTAGTGTTTATGATTTTTCTTTTGCTTTTCTCATCTCTCAATTATAAATACCCATTCTTAGCTTTCGTTGCTGGTAGGTGTAAAGGAAAGAGATCTGGTACCTACCCAAGAAGTTGCATTTGCCAATGATCACCCATTTTTCAATTACAAGTATGGTTGATCAATGGTCATTGGTATATTTACATTTCAGATGAAATGTTATGTGATGTATGTATAGTTAGTTAATTTTTTTCATGTTGTTTTCTCTTCCGATTCTGGTAGCGTTGAAACTGTTAGAACGGATTTAAAAGTCAAGAAAGATGTGTTCGCAACTGCTGGTGAGACAGTCAAGACGGAGAATAGAATATTATCAAAGTCAGAAAGTGAAGAAGTAAGTAGTTTATCGCTTTGAAAGTCAACAGTATCACAAGTTTCTCTCTAAGAATAAGGCAAAGATTGGTGGTAGTGTTTATCTCAAAAGCCAGAATGTTCTGATCAAAAAATGCGTATGATTTCAATGCCGTCAACCTTGATTTTAATGCAAGAAATGTAAAACTTAAGGGTGCTCACTTAAATAGTTTCAGTTCTGAACAAAGTATTGCAATGAGTTTTAGTGTTATGAATCTTGACGTTACAAGCAAAAATGCGTTGACTAAAAAAAGGCAGTTATGAACCAAAAGATAAAAACAAGCCGAACAAAGTTTATTCGTTCTAGAAATGTAACGATAGATGCGGCAAACATCGATACTGGTACAGTAATTGGTGAAATAGATAAGCTTCAGATTTTATCACGACAAAATGAAATTGACATTGCAAGCGATACTGTAAGTGTTGGCTTCGATTATAAAGTGATTCCTAGCCGAATTGGTCGACTTCAAAAGCTCGAAAAGGGGAAATTTGTAGAAAAACAAGTGGTATTCATTCCCATCAAAATATAAATAAAAATAGTTTTAAGGTTGGTTCACTTTATTTGCGAGATTCAACATTCACAGCAAATGGAGACATAGCTAAGTTTGCGAAAATTTCATTATCGATAAAATTATAAGCTCTTATACACAAGAGCAATCAGGCTTCAGTTTCGATGCAAGTAAGAAACGCATTCAATTTGGAATACAGCAACATAAAACAAGTTGAAATGAAACAATCTGGTGTAATTGCTTTATTTGATGGAACAGTCTCGGTTGAAATCAAACAGTCCATTAATAGTGATTTTTCTGCGCAGTACAAAATCACAAGATCACAAAGTTCTAGTAAAGCATTCAATATAAATGCAGGAAAAGACGGATTTGCTGCTTCGTTTGAAACTGATGAAAAAAGCGCTGGAATTTCTGCTTTATAAAATGAAGTCGGAGGCAATCTTCGTATACGCGACAAAGCTCTCAGTGTTTCTGGGGGGAAACATGGTGGATCGCTATCAATAGAAAATGGTGAAAGTAGCCTAGGACTGGAAATTGATAATAAAGGTGTTGATGTAAGCATTCAATACGGTAACACAACCATTGCAGCTTCAGTCAAAGAAAACTTGATATCAGGTAAGGTTAAGTCGAAAGATTTTTTCATTGAAGGAACAACTATTCATGGAGCAACTGAGATGACAACAAAGAAAGCAGATTTTAAATGTGGCCTAACAGTAATTAAGGAAAGTGATTCTACTTCTTCAAAGACTCAGCATAAATCACACATAAAATATCGTGAAGTGGAAATGACAACGTCATCTATAGTTAAGACAAGTACTCTTAGACTACATGGTTTTGAAACAGAATTCTCTGTGGAAGATGATAAAAACGATAACAGTACATTTAAGTATACGATGACAAGAAATTACAACTTTCGTCCTCAGATCAGAAAGAAAAGTCACTTACGTATGAATCAAAGGACATGGAATGTAGTTTTAGCAGAGAAACAAGCACTACTGGTAAAAACCCAAAATACGACGGTAAAGTGAAGCTTGGTGACAAAAATTAAAACTTTCGTCATCAGATCAGAAAGAAAAGTCACTTACGTATGAATCAAAGGACATGGAATGTAGTTTTAGCAGAGAAACAAGCACTACTGGTAAAAACCTAAAATACGATGGTAAAGTGAAGCATGGTGACAAAATTTAAAACTTTCGTCATCAGATCAAAAGAATGTACTTGTATATGAATCAAAGGACTTGGAATGTAGCTCTTGCAGAGAAACAAGCACTACTGGTAAAAACCCAAAATATGATGGTAAATTGAAGCATGGTGACAAGAAATTGGAACTTTCATCGTCAGATAAAAAGAACTCACTCGTGTTTGGATCAACGAACATGAAATGTAGCTAGCAGACCAAAAAGAACTACTTATATTAATCCAAAATACTAGGCTTTGTATGTATGCAAATACAAAAGACCAGCTTTGAATGAGCAAGCGAAAGTTCATTGCAGGTGAATATTTTGATAAAATTGTCAGCGAATAGGAACCATTCACAAACTAGAGAAGATGACAATTTAATTTTTAACTTGTAATTCATCGTTTTTTAATTATTCTTAATCTATGTTTAATTGAACATGTAGCACAACAATAAAGATCAGCATTTTAGCTATAAGCTTCAACTTCAAATGAACTTCGTGATCACTAATTGTTTTAACACTCGACTTCATGGATAACAAAATATTGCATATATAGAATAAAAGTTTATTGTGACTGTGTGGGCAGTTGGGCGGCCAAACCAAACACTTTAGCAGCGTTTTCAGTCGTTATACGGGCAACTTCCTTTGCGTCTCTTCCCATGCATTTTGCAATCGTCTTTACTATGACAGGAAGTGTGCATGGTTCATTACGACCTTCACGACATCTCATCAATAACATACGACTTGTTTCATCCAATTGTGAAAGAGGAAGATTTGGAACCATGTAGGGAGCATCTGTTTGAATTATGATTTTCTCAAGTGGAAGAGTTTCATCCTTAATTGCTTCACGAATTTGTCGACTTCTTGTTTCTTAATAGAAGACAAGAATTTTCCATGTATTCTTATGAGTTTGACGTCTACTAAACATATGTCATTTACATTCAGTATAGACAGTGCCACAATACACACCTTTACATATGAAACCTGTAATGCCAATATAGAAGCCCATATCAACATAAGTTTTGATCTCATCTTTGGTACCAGTAAAGCAATGAATGACAACTATGCAAATGATTACGATGACGATTTATTACTTCCATAAATCTAGTGTGGGCTTCTCTCTCATGGGCAAGCAGAGTTTTCTTGCATTTGCATGCAACTAAAAGCTAAAACATTGTTTCATAAATTCAGCAGTTATAAAAATGTATTAGTTGTGCAAAATAACAAGCAACTCTGTGGGATTTGCAAGTAAAATGACTAGTCCGCTCTGACTCTTACTGTGAATTCAACTTACCTGCTTTTCAAATACACTTTCTTGAATTTCTGGTGGTGAGTAATTTCTGTTGAGATCAAGGCCAACCTCACCAACAGCCACAACTTCAGGAAGCTCAACAAGTTCTTCCAACTCCTACCAAAAAAACATATATGATACCTCTTCACCATAAACGATTTAAATGATTCATGTTTTTTAATTGGACATTTATGGTACCATTTGAATTCAATAGAGACTTATTGCAACAAAAAATTATACTTCCAGCATTAATCATGAAATAGTGTTACAAAGTTTAACCTTGAAAGAATTATCATTCCATTCCTTTTGGGACCAATGTGGATGAACGCCTACAGCTGCATAAAGAAATCCTGGACGTGATTTACTCAATGTAACAGCAACTCGACTTTTCTTAAGTGTGTTACCAGTAACAACCATTTTATATATACCAGCACTTAGAGCTCGAGCAATTACATAATCTCTATCATTGGCAAACCTATAAGTTAAATTGACTGAATGAGAACCGGGACTTAGCTGAAACTCATACCTAGTTGAAAAATATTTTATAACAAGAGAATTAAAAACACAGTTAGAATACAATGGCAGTACTACATGTGCAGTTGTGACTGGTCAAAGTAAATCCTTACTTAGCAGGCAAAGGTTAGCACTCACATTTGATTGGTTAAATTGACAACATCAATGGCATGTAACAAATCATTTGGTGGAACAACAAGTGGTTTAAGGAACTGTCCATTTTGGTCATAATTGTCATGATTAAAGGTATAATTAAATGATCTTCTTTGATTTGGATTTCTATGGTGTAATCGACCATTAAATCGTTGGCCTTGTGATTGAAAAGAAGTCTTGTCTTTTGCTAACTCTACTTTGATTTTGTTATTGTTCAGTTCTGTTCCATCAAAACCAATGACATGTTCACCAAAAGCTTCTGGTACAATAAGGAAAGCAAATCCCTTACGAGAAGGTAATTCTATTTTTATGGCTGATTTGAGAAATGGTGTTGCATCTAATGCAAAATGTTGGGTAATATCTTCTTTTGTCACATCATGGGGAAGATTTCCTTTGACAAGAGAATGAAGGTGTGATATTATTACATTTATACAAACTCTATCCATTTGGCACTTCTAATTTTTTAGTGCACAGTATAAGACAAACCATTAAAGAACTTCTTCCCAGGCCCCTGCCATCTTGTAAGGGTTAAGATGCTGGTCATATATACTGATACAGTAATTGGTATCTTGTTGATAACCACTTTAAACTTTAAAGGTTATGCTATGTTTATGTTAATACAAAATATCATTTAAACAAGGGACGATAATTCACGATCTGTATTAATCAAGAGAGAAGATTAAAGTAAAACTGGATGTTTAATTCCTTATAATTCAACAAACACTAAGACACATACCAATGTAAATTTTCTTATTGGCGACTGAGGCTGCTTGTTGAGAAACTTCAAGCATTATATCTCATCAAAAGATTTCACTTTATTGAAAACATCCACATATGAAAAGAATATTGAACACAGATAATTAACTATAATCAAAAAAATTTCTATGGCTTTACTTCTTCCTTCGTTCGACTTTCTAATTTTTCACCTTTAGCATTTACCAACTAAACCTAATAACACTGTATTCACCCGATCTTCTTCCGACCTCTTCCGATAACTTTTGCTGTACACTTGAGCATGTAAGTTCTTTCGGACAGTGAATAAATTCATTGAAATTATTACGTCATGTTAGCGTGTAAAACCTTGTAACTAACAGAAAATAAAATCAACGTTATATAATGCCACTGATTAATTTTAAACACATCGTCTCATTTTCTAGCGAGGATCCGGTATGTAATATTTTACTTGATGATATGAAAGAGCTTAGTTAAGTTGACCTTTAGTGATATCTGCTACGTGGGTGTAGTTTATAGCTTATGGCACCATCTAACCATCTCTAACTAACTGGGAATTGTTTTGGTAGTAATGGAAATACATGGTTGGTTAATGAGTTGGCTCACTAATGTCAGATATTTAGTACTAATTTCAGATAAAAAGACACGGCCTTTATTTAAATATCAGAATAATTATTAGATATAAGACAGTAAGGTTTTTGGTTGATTTACATAGTCATTTCCTGCTGATAATTTATTAAAACCTGATACCTATCGCAAATGGCAATGTTTGGATGCTAATGAAAAACAGGCATCTGTGGTTATTGAGGTATGTATGTATACCTTAACTGTTGGTTTTCATTTTACCATAACATTAATTTATATATTCATAATGATAGTTTCATATCTTTACATATCTGTTAATGATTTTATAGTTAGCCAAAGCATCCAAGATAAATTCATTGGATATTGGTATGCTATCATACTCTGCGTACACTTAATCTGAAAACATACCCAAATGACCAATCCGTGAATTTTTGTTTTAATTTTGTCAGGCTTTTGCTTATCTTGAAAATTTGAATTTAAAAATGACATGCCAAATTTTTACAATTTCTTTATGCTTACGTATATTTTCAAAAAAGCATTTAAATCATGGTATTTGGCAGTTGATTATGTGTTATCAGATTCAGTTGTCTCTCCATTACCCATGCTTTCATATTTTGTTGTTAAACTTTTTATTTTATTGTGGCTTTAGGAAACAACGGTTCAGCATTTGTTGAAGTTCTTGTTGGTAGATCATCTGGAAATGATTACCAGGTATTCAAAAGCATTTTTACTTTACGTACTGTACATAGCAATATTGTTGTCTACAAATTCATATGTTTTCTGTTATTTTTCAACAAAATTCAAAACATTATCATCATTCTTTTCTTATCAAACAATTAGGAAAGTTAATAGTGATTCACATAAGTACAGCCTATGGATAAGTTGTTAGTTAATTGACATTGTGTGTATCAACAGGGATTAATTAGGAGGTGCATCATTAATGATTTCATTGCAAATAGTTCCCTGTCTATGCTTAACTGACGATCATTAACATTTTAATTACCTTGTGACATTAAACATGCATTTCTTTTAGCATAAATCTAAGGAATTTGTATTTTTATCTACAGGTATTGCTTGTTGCATCTTCCTTCATGAGTCCTGCAGAAAGCAAATCAGGGACAAATGATACTAGAGTTCGAATGTTTGGTACAACTTTCTTATATATTTTCCAATGCTTCATTTACACCATTGTTCAAACCTTATTCTCATCACTAGTTGTAATCATACATGGGGATGGTAAATCTTGAGTTCTGTGTCAAATGTAGTAGTTTTCATTTTAAATATCTTTTGTTATATGATGTATGTGTATTTATTGCAGGCTTAGACAAGTTATCCAAATCAATTGCTGAACAAAAATGGGATCGTATAAAAGTAGTATGCACTCAACCTTACAATCAGGTTGGAATAACTTGAACGATGCTGATATAACACTTTGTATTTTAATTTGAAGAAAAATTTAGACGCCTATGTATTTTATTTCGGTAAAAAAATTTAGACCAGGTGTTATGGTCTATCATTTGTTAACCTTCATACTGCAGAAAATATTGAGAAAGATGCAACACAAGAAAAGGTACTCAATCATACTCCATGTATTACACACTTTTCAACAATCTTTTCAAAAACGTTTTGTTGAATTTTCTCACGTATGTATGTAGTAACAACATAAGTAAATAGTTTTCTTTCTCTCATTTTAAGACGCAAATAAGACTGGGCTCGTTTCTTTTAAAAGATGAACAACCTGAAACAATCAAATCGGGAAGTCTTTTTGCGAAACGTAAGAATAAAACTGAAGGAATTACAACACCGGTTATAACGACTGCTGCTGAAATAAAAGACACGTCTAAACAGACGACTACTCCAAGACCGTCGTTGCCAATACTAAAATCGACACAACAAAAGGTCTGGGTTCTAATATTCTTGTAACGAAACTGTCATGTTTACGATGTGTCCATTGAAACGAATGAACCTGATTTTCAAATGATTCTGCCATCAGTAAAACCATCACTCGTAAAATGATAATACAACTAACACGTTAAATTGCATACGAAAGCAATTTTTATAAGGTTGCAATGTAACCATTATAAACGTGTATCATATTATAGTCATTTGATCTAAAGAGAAAAGCTAATTCAACATCTCCTGAACCTCAGTCTAAAGCATCAAAGGTAATAATGAGCAAAGTTTGTCACACATCGACCTGACGTGTTGGGTTACACTTTTTGAACTCTTTATTTGTTCTATATAGTTCCTACATACCGATAGAAGTGGAGAGTCATCGAAGAATCATAAAGGTTGGCATCATTGTAGAAGTGGACGATGTATTTATTAATTTGTTTGTATGTTTTACTCTTGTTTGAAATTATAGAGACGGTAAAAAATGACAAGCAAAAATTCTCTGTTGATAAAATATTGGTAAGAAGTTTGACTATGTTTACTATTGTTATTGAAGTTACCATGAGTATCTGATAGTTATTCAAGTTACTCCAAAAGTCTGGTTCGTAGTCGTTCTTGAAACTTACTCCTGGTATCTCGTAGTACATAGTTTGTTCAAGTTACTTCTTGTGTCTCGTAGTATAATTTAGTTAATTTTAGTATGTCTTCATTTCATCGTTTTCTCTTAAAGCATGTATGACTCCCCTGAACTAGAAGTTTTATTTCTTTGCCTATTATGGTTTTCATTTTACCTACGTTTGGTTGTAGATGAGGTTATTTCAACTTATTTGTCAGAGATTTATTGGTGATTTTCCCCCTGCTTTAGAAGGAGGTTGTGTTCGTACTCAGCGGTTTTAAAAATCCTCAACGTGGACGTCTACGAGACAAAGCTTTATCTATGGGTGCTCGATATTGTGGAGACTGGGGCCAAACATGTACTCATCTTATGTAAGATTTGGGATTGATTTAGAATAAACAATCTTTTCATGATTTGGGATTGATTTAGAATAAATAATCTTTTCACATCTCGCATGTTCGGCTTGAATAGTTAATAGAAGGATCACATGAAATCTTAACAAAGATCGAATCGTTTTTATTTGTCTTAACTCGGTAATTTTAAATGGAACGATCAAATTATTTTGTCTGTGGATTTTAGATGTGCATTCATAAACACACCCAAATATTGTCAAGTTAAAGGTAAATAGTTATTACAAGAATCGTGTATTTATTTGTTAGCTGATCTTGTTGTTTGAAAATTAATGTTTTCATTTTTTTGTTTTTACATTAATGTTATTTCTGACCTCATACAGCATCGGGAAAAGGAAAAATTGTGTCAGAAAAATGGATAAATGATTGTTTTGTAAAGACAACGACTTCCCGAAAGAAGGTGGTGTTTTTGGCTATATTGATGTGTACGAAAAATTACTTTTTGATTTATAATTTAATATTTACGAGAGCATATACATTTGTCACTCAGTGTGAAAATTCCCTATAATTATATTATACGATCACACGCAAATTGCTTAAGCAGTAAAATTTCAAGGAGTTTTGAGTTCATCCAATTTCACAAATGTTTTTGTTGTACATTAACTGTTTAGTAAAAGGATGTTTGCATACTTTACTGTTACTTTTAGGCAGCATAGTGCATTCTAGCCGTTGCTCCATCTGTTTTTTTACTACTTTTCTAATAGATATCGTTTGAAGGGAGACGACGATGATTATGGAAGTAGTACAGACGAGGAGGACATTGAATCAAAAAGAGAAAAAAATTCTAAAAAAAATAACGAAAAATCTGCCAATGACGTTATTAGTTTAGCAAATGCAGAGGTTGGTAACTCAAGCGAAAATTGTTATTTAGGATATTTTAAATCGTCGTTTGATTAATGCTATACAGGATGTATGAAAAAAAAGAAGACCTTGAGGTATTAAACTACTGTGAAATTTCATTACCTGATCATTGTATACAAATTCTACTGGTGCATTTCTATGCATGTTTTGCTGTGAGAAGTTATGCTGAATTCCCAGGAACAGAAAGGTTTTTGTGTACTATTTCCACGCATTTAACATTATACTTTATGCTCTCGCAGGCTTAGAATTTAGTGATGAACATTGAAAGTATCACAATACGTCAATTTCTTAAGGTGTTCTCATTTTTGATACACTCTGTATAACGAATCTTTTCATGTAATGAATATTTCTCATATTTATTTTATAAAAAGTACAGTTGAAATGGTGCGCGCACATTGTTAGACTTTAGTCTTCGCTTTTATCATTCTTTTCATCATTCTGTATGAAAATTTCATTACTCTCTCGGACATTCTACTCGTTGTTTATACTAGTTGCATTGTCCAAGTGGTTGTTAATGTATTAAGGAAATGGACAAACGAGCTATTTTGATCTTGGTGGAAATGCTATATTTACGTAGTACTATACATAGTTGTGTACATTTAGAGAGAAAGTAATGATAATTTTGGATACATCAAACTAAGCCAACATTTCCTAATCTTCTAGGTAGCATCATATGGTAGAGATTCGTCTGAAACTACTAACATTTCATCTACAAAAACGTCTTCAGGTGATGAGTATTTCAATGTTTTCAATGTATTTTTAATTTACTATAGCGTGTTATAAAAACCATTGTTTTACTGTCGCTAATCACGTGATATATCTTGGTGACCAATCATATTTATGCTAGCAAACTATTCATTAATTTCAGTAGCGAACGAGCCTAACCCACGTCAAAATCTTAAGAATATTGAAATAGATTCAATGCAAAACACTGAAATAATAGAGGATGAAGAATTTGTGAAAAATAGGTAATAAAAAATTTTGTTGTCTTTGCCATCATATTGCATGGTATTACGTGTGTTAATGAAATTTAATAATCTTGTTGCAGTTTACCGAATGATGATGATGATGATGATTTGTATAATTGTTCCACGGAGTGTGAATCTGATGATGAAGATGATGAAAAAAAACCGACGATTGAATGTAAAACAACTGGTATCTTTATGAAAACATGCATGTATCTTGTTTGATTTATTTTCATACATGAAAGGCCTCCTCCTCTCTCTCACCTAGTGTCTACTATCGAGTTTTACTATGTTACTTAGTTATTTATCTTTTTACAAAACTGTTGTAAAAAGAAATGTTTGGTTTATTCTGACTTCCCTCTCTTCCCCTGCCTTGGTCACCATCGAGAATTGGGGTGAAATATTCATATATCCATGTTATAATTCACAGAAAACGATCGATTTCATATGAATACGATTCGGCAGAGTATGAATATGTGAATACTGCCCCACCCCCAAAAAAAAAAAATGATTGAGCTGGCTACGTCACTGATTACTTGTCAAAGTCAACACAGCCATGATCGTAGCAAGATTGATAATTGGGAGGGACTCAACCATGATCGTAGCAAGATTGATAATTGGGGGGGGGGCTCAACCATGAACGTAGCAAGATTGATAATTGGGGGCTTAACCATGAACGTAGCAAGATCGATAATTGGGGGCTTAACCATGAACGTAGCAAGATCGTAGCAAGATCGATAATTAGGGGGCTCAACCATGGACGTAGGAAGATTGATAAATGAGGGGCTCAACCATGAATGTAGGAAGATTGATAATCGAGGGGGCTCAACCATGTACGTAGGAAGTTTAATAATTGGAGGGGGGCTCCTTTTCATGTATGCATGATGTACAGTATTAAATTGGTTTGAAATATATTGTTTTCAACGGATTATAACTTGCTTACAAGCTACAAGTAAATGATTTTGTTGATTCGCATATTCTTTTATTTGTATTGGATATAACTTGTAATTATTTTTTTCAGACGAGAAAATGTCTTTCCCAAGCCCAACAGTGGATTATCTTAACCTGCCAAGTTTCTTTACAAACATGACTTTTTTCTTGTATGGAGATTTTGAGGCAAAAGAAAGAAGATTGTTGTATCGTTATATTACAGCATACAATGGGTAAGAATCAGCTTTATTAAAATGATTCTTGGTTTTTTGTTTATTTAATGCAGTGTTTGCATCAATAAATTATTCTCGCAATTGGTTTATCAAAATCGTCTACACTTACCAACATTGATGCTATCCATAGCGATGGGTTATTATTCAACTTTTATCGTCAGGCTAGACGGGGAAAAGATCAAGTGTTATTATGATAATTTTGGAAAACTCGACGTTTAAAATTAGATTTTTTGGCTAAAATATTTGTCTGCGATTTTTGATTGGTCAAACGATTTTTTCACTTTTGAGGATCATTCAGATTGTTTTTAAACATAGATGGCTGCGACTCTTAAATTTTTGACAATATAATTGCTCGAGCTTCACTTGTAGACGAGAACACAACGTCACTGCGTATTTATTCTAATTAGGATTTCTTCGTTTGAATGACATTGAGTTGATTTTGTCAGCATTTTGTTTTCTGATTGGATTTTTTTATCTCTATGTTTAAAGAGAACTAGAAGAATATATGAGTGATAATGTCAAGTTTGTTGTGACGAAAGATGAATGGGATGGCAACTTTAATGAGGTATTAGGTCATAATGTGAAGCAACATTACACATCATTATACAATTGTACATATATTGGAACATTTGCTGAATGTATCTGCTTGTAATACGTAGATTGACAGCTAAAATTGTGAAAATGAATTTTCATTTGTTGTAGTTCTCTTTATTCATCTGTAAACCAAATTCAGCTTGTCCTTGGTGATGTAGTTTGTATCACTTTAACGATTTCCCTCGTTTTTCTTGTTTCTAGGCTTTAATTGAAAATAGTTCATTGACATTTGTGAGACCAAAATGGATTTATTCTTGTCACGAGAAACGTACAATTGTTCCTTTCCAACCTTATATTGTTGTTCCACAATAGAGATGAGAATTTTTATCAATTCTATGTTTATTTTGCAGCCACTATGAGTTGTTAGACTTTAAAAAATACTCATAGGAATTATAAAGAATAATGTTTTGACTTCATTTTGCAAGGCGTATAGGCAAGCTTCATAAAGGGAGGAGGTACTGTATCCAACGATTTTTCAGCAGCATCGTTTTATTCATGATTATCATGTCTGTTGATACTTTACCATTTCTTTTTCTTCAAATGGTGGTATACCACGAATAATACAATATCCCTACAGGCATTTATTACTGTTATAACATTTTATCTGTGTGCTTTAAAGAATCGGTTTGCTGGCACGAGACACTTTAAAAGGAAACAATATTGCAAACCCAACTGAAACAAGAATATGCAACTATTTAAGACTCCGATTCATGAAAAACGACATTTTTTGTAATTCTGTTGACCATGTTGCCTTTGGCTGTCAAACTTGATGACTACCTTCTTTGGAGGCAGGATAATTGGATTAATAGCTCTTTGACAAAGCTGTATGTTCACTTTAAACTGTGAGATAATTTTGCTTTTAGATAAACATGAAAAGTTCTAACAATCGAACATTTATGGCTTTGTCATGTTCGTTAGGTTTTTATATCGTGTCAAATACATAGATGACTTCTTGTGAATTGCTATAAGAAATATAACAGTTTATTGAGAAATATACGAGTTCACTACGAATAGTTCCTAAAAAAGTGTTTACTGTTTGCTAAATGATAACCTTAACCTGACCATCAAGGCAAACGCCTCGATTTTTTAACCATTGCCAAACATGATAGCTATGTGATTTGCAATTCGATAACGAAATAATGATTGAGTTAAGATATGAGTGCGTGTTCAAACCTGACTGTAATTTTAGATTGTTGAGTACATTATGACCTTGACGGGGATTATTTGACGTACCTTCTATAATGCCCGTCATAATTACACAACACATTGAGATCAGCTATAAAATTATCATATCGTACTCTTGATCAACTCCCGGCGCAACAGTGTAACAGGTATCAAGTGTTAAGTTATCAACACGCTTTTACATCTGGGACCGGTTGCACGAAGCTTGGATAGCGTTATCCAATGGATAGCAAACTTTTTAAAGTTGTAAAAAAGGTGTTTATATTTTCGTTACGACAAAGAAATTTTGTAATCTTAGGCGCAATATTTTATTTCAGTGTTTGCTCAGTTCAAACCTTATATTTTTCCTTTTTAAGAAGTGTTTAACCGTTTGAAAATATCCAATGGATAACGCTATCCATGCTTCGTGCAACCGGCTCCATGTATCTATAATAACAATGCCAGTGATGCTTTGAGTTTACTGCAGCCTACCTAGTCATCCTATCTTTCCATTTTGACATGTTTTACGCACATTTTAATGTAGGCTCAATATGACGTTCAATATGCGACTTTATAAGATATGATATTGTAATCGCATGGTATTATAAAATATTGTTTGATAAAGTCAGATGTTTTATTTCGTCTTTCGTGTGAAAATCAAATTCAACGTTCAACCGGCACGATTTTCAGGTAAAGTACCACAAAGTTTCCTAAATTTATGTAACCTCGGTAAATACCATGTATGCACTTATGAAGAGGTAGTAAGAATTTGAAGTGAAGTGAAATTGAAGTTTCGACTTTATCGACAGCATTTCAACGTGTCTCACTCGTGGTCTCATTTTATTTTAAATCTCAAATTACCGGTATGGGAGTTGAAATACTGTACTATAATATAGAGAATTTTATCATGTCTCATGCTGTTGGTATCGTGTAAGACCCCGCCGTGTCAAAATAGTTCCAATAGTGCGACAATACAAACACTCGATACAACGGTTTTTTATTCCACTTGCCATTAATCTTTGTTTGCAAGGAAGGAAATTATTTTATTCCTACCTTATTTAATTGCATGCTTATTTATATGTTGTGAAGTTTTACGTCTTTCTCTATCAAATTTTCAAAAATAATGTATTTTCCGTTCCGTTAGCTAGAAGGTGCAACAGCCGTTATGTATTGACGTATTCAGCCCCGGGGAATTACATCATGCGAAGTAATTCTACGGTCAGGACAGCTTGCTTGTTAACACACGTGAGATTAATTACGACCTTGCTAACCAAATATTGTTAGAAGCATGCCCTTTCAAGTTTCTTCACATGCAATATTTTTTTAAATGTCGTATTTTTGGTTGATTACCACCTTGATTACTAGCTACGTTGTCAAAATAACTTTTGCGAGTAATTCTTGTAAGTTTTTTCTTACTCGAATTCTGAAGGGGGAATGTGCAAGCCAATAAATAATTTTTATCTAGAATATAGTGACTTAAGCGTAATTTGAGAAGGTCAATAACTGCACAAGAAAGAACATATTCTCGAAACTCTATTAAAGCATGATATTTCATAATTTCTCTTTGTAGAATGTAAGAGATTAGTTGATAAAACAAAAGACTAAGTTTAATGGTTCCTTAAATAAATATCAGATAAACATGCATCGTTTACTTTGGAATCAAATGTGAAAACATGTGATGTACAAGTGCTTTGCCGCCCAATTCAAACTAACAGGAAATTAGATTAAAGTGAATATGAAAATGCTCAAATATAAACACTTGAACAACGAATGAAATAAAGAACATTTTCATTTTTCATTTCTGATTATTGTAAACTTTAGATTTCTGATCATTTCTCTCCTGACGCTTTGACGAGCTTAAAGAGATTGTTGGTTCAAACGCTTCAAGGCCATGACCTTAACGTTATTTGAAATAAGACTTTAGTACAATTAGAAAATATCATATTTCACATTCTATTGGAAACAAGTGACAACTTGAAGTCGTGTTCCAACCTGAAGTTTTTCTCTCGCAGAAAAGCATTGTAGTCTCTGGAGGGGAGTGAGGAAGTTCATTTTCAAAAGAATTTTGCTTCAAGGATGAACATAAAACTGCATGTATTTACAACGGATGTAAATACAAAATAAATTGTGTTTACTTATGTTTCGCCTCAGTACAAGTGTTTAGTTGGTTAGAACGGTTTGACGCGCACATTTGTTCGTCGGAGTGAAACAATATTTCCAGCGCTGTCTACACATAACGGTGAATATAAAAGCAAGTATTTTGTCACGATTGAACTCATTACAAATCCTCACAAAATTAAGTAACTGCACTTCTGGTCCAAAATGCCCAAATCATTTCTGGTGAAACAAAAGAAGATGTCTAAACAGTTGAAAGAAGACAATCTCTGATGAAGGTAACAAAGTTATTCTTTAAATTATACGTTAAGTTTGTACTGTTTTCACATTAAAAATTTTGGTGGATGGTCCTTGTTAACTACCGTTATCACGATGACACTAAAACACTTAACAAACCCGCTGCATAACGGTTAAATTTACACATTTACATATGTTAATCGTCTATTTTAAAAGAGCATTCAACTAAGGAAGCTTATTTATCTCTGATAAAATTATTTGATAGATTGCATGACTTTATGAATGCAATATCACTGTTATCACATGCAACAACTGTGTAAACTTTCCCCGCACGTAAAGCATTCATCGCCGCTAAATGGCGCGATGGTCACGCGAAAAAAATATATGATTTGTCACGAGATGAACTTAGTTATGTTTCCACAAAAACATTTGCGCAAATTGTCTTTATATAACAGGATTCATGTTTTATTAGTTACATTAAGATGCTGTTAAAGCGAAGTTTTTTAGGGTAGAGTTTACACTTTACAGCAGGATACACGAAATCATGGATGTCCATTATTAAATAGTGATATGGTTATAACTGGGAATACACAAAATTCAAAGCTCATCTTTTTTAGAATTGTTCCTAAAGTTAATTATCGTAACTTTTTGAATGTATCAAAGCTTATAATCATCTGTACAATGTCATTCAATTCAAAAATGATATAATAACCAAAGTATTCAAATTTCCGATAAAGCTGCAAATCAAATTTCTTGTTGAGTTTGGAATCGAACATTGTTTGAGGGCTTCTATTCACTTTCCGTAAAATGTTTTTGGACTAATTATCAAGTTATCTAAATTGAATGGCTTATGAGTTAGCTTCAAAAATGAATACACATCAACAATAACCTTTCAAATTATGTAGCTAGGTTTCTTTTTGCGTGAACAAACACGAACAAATAAAAAGATTAGTGTTA
Source organism: Xenia sp. Carnegie-2017 (assembly GCF_021976095.1). Lineage (NCBI taxonomy): Eukaryota > Metazoa > Cnidaria > Anthozoa > Malacalcyonacea > Xeniidae > Xenia > Xenia sp. Carnegie-2017. The sequence goes on along the minus strand of NW_025813485.1, from coordinate 992,266 downwards.
CCAGTTATGTACTTTGGACTACATGACTCATCACAAGTCTCAGAGATACCTTACTGCGAAAAGGTCATAAATTAATAAAACGGCAAAAAAATTATGTATAAAGAGTTCGTCACCTCCAACAATACACGATGTTTTGTTTATGACAAGACAAAGATTAGAGCATAAATGAAACCGTATTTGACTGGACAGGAAACTTTACCCGGGAAAAGCACATTTGCCATAATTATATACTTCCTATTAGACAATAGTTATCATTTGCCAGTCATTAACTTGATAACGGGCCAAATCGAAGCAAGATATTCAGCACACTTTACTTACATTTATTCAAACACTCAATTTGTGAAAAAGGGTCAATTGATCGATGGGTCGATCAATTGATATTTATTTGTGAAGAAGCGAGGAACGTTATTTTGCTTAATCTCTGAGATATTCATTCGTTTGTCGTTGAAATATTTCTTTTTCACATTTTCTTTCACTGAAATTATGTAATCTCAGGTTTATTTTATCTTGTTTTCTTCTTTGCCATCAAAATTATCAAAAGTGCTTATGGAATTTTTTTTGCCTTTTCACATTCTGTTTTTGCCCAGACACGTCGCATTGTTTAGGTATTAGTTTTCATATTATAATAAAAACAAACAAAATGTGTTTCATTTTCGGTAAAATTACTCACTTAAACCTGTTTAAAGAATTGAAAAATTAGAATTGATTGTACATGTATTTTTATAACGCATTTATTATTCAGACAATAGTACGCGTTAATAAAAAAATTTATATATGTAGTAGCTAAATTCCCATATTATATCAACAAAATTAATTTGATCGTTCATGGCACAACAAAAATTTATTCATGGAAATGTTCTAATCAAATGAACATCTCGTAATACAAAAGTGATACCAGCAAAGAAATATTCCAAGGCCGCTACGCGTAATTTTGTTAAACGCAAAAAATAGCAACGTCCTTGTGTAAAAACTTGTTCATAATTTTAACAAATTTTTTTACATTATGACTGTTTCAAACGCTAAGAATTTCATGTGTCAAGCGTCTTGGAAATAAAAAATCCTCAAGTCACAATTTTGTCTTTTATACATTGTGCTCATTAGAAGTTGAATGGTCGAAACGGATAAAAGTTTTAAATATCCACATATTTTCTGCAAGTTTAATCATTAATCAACCGCATGAATATAATTTTAGATGCCAACGAGATTAAAACGGAGACTGTATCAACTTCTGAAAAAGAAGATAGAATCAACACTAACTCGAATGCTCACATGAAAACACTTAAACCCGATGAAGTCACTGAAACACCTCTTTCTATTATTTCCAATTCACATCCACCTCTACACGTTTTTCCTGCTGCAGCTCGACCAATCTACGTTTTTTCAAATCAAGGACCAATCAGAAGTGATCACATGACAGCACCAATTCCAGTTCCGTTTGTCCATCCAAGTTTTTGCTATACCCCTTTTATCCCCTATGATGCCTTGCTACCATCACAAACTTTACCAAAAGAGCAAATACCTCCAGTAAACAATCTTATTACTCCGCACAATCTTATTCACAACGGAAAAACAGATATGTGCACACGGCCCCTTGCTGTCAGTACGAACACCGTCTCCTCGATAAAACCTGCTGCAACACCAAAAATTTTACAACAACATCTTGTTATAGAAAAGGGTAAAGAAAAGAAATACGAATGTCATGTTTGTAAAAGTACGTTTTCTTTACAAAGATTATTGAATCGTCACTTAAATACTCATTCATTTCACAAACGTTATCAATGCTCGTATTGCGATAAAGGTTTTAATGACACTTTTGATTTGAAACGACATGTTCGAACACACACTGGTATAAAACCATTCAAGTGTAATTTATGCGATAAGGCTTTTACACAGCGCTGCTCATTGGAGGCTCATAAAACACGTGTTCACGGCGTGATCTATCAATATGGTTTCCGAGAACGTCGGGCCAAGCTTTTTGTCTGTGAAGATTGTGGCGAAACTTTTCAAGACAGTGGGGATTACATGAAACATTTACAAGACAAACATCCAGAATCCGCTACCAAAACTAGATTTAAGCGAAGTTATTCGTCAAAAATCACGAAAGTGAGACAAATCGAAATGGAAACTAATTAGAATAATTATGAAAATGCAAATTTACTATTAATACGTAAATTCGTTAAAAAATTTTGTTATTAGTATTTAATCATAAACATTGCGTGATTACTTTCAGGAATTTTTTGCCGTTATTATAAAATACTGACAGTCCAGCAAAGTTTTAGCTGATTTCAGATTCCTGTGTATCGTTACAATGAAGCATGAAAATCTAAATTTATGTCATACTTTGTTTATATTCATAAAATCAATGGCTAAGATAAATAAAAATATTAAAGTTCAACTGTACTTTGCTCGATCGATTGTTGACTTTTTTCTCAACTCTATAACTTTATTCTCTACTCTCGATTTTTTTCTTGATTTTAAACTTGATGATAGACTCTCCAAATTCCTTCTCGACTATAAAACTTTGCTCTCCACTGCTACTGTTATTCTCGAATTAAATCGAGAAACGATCGTGTACAAGACAGTGCTATTTAACTGGATTGAGAAATCCAAGTGTGTTATCCATAGAGTGTTTTTCATTCATTCATTAAAAGATAAATTCTGTTCAAAATGAAATGAAATCCCACCCACTTTTTAAATCTCTTGGTTTTAGAGATAAATCACATTCGGTTTTACTTTTTAAAGTATGTTGAGTAATTTGCTGCTGACTTTGTACTTTTTATACAACTGAAAAAGAAAATGTGATCTGTTAAGATATGCTCTCATATTCTTCCTGTAATTAGTAAATAATTAAGTCAAGAGTAACTAAATGATTATTTTAAGAGATATTTATGTGCACATATAATAATCACAATATATTTATAGTTCCTAATAGCTTTCCGTTGATTGTTAATTAATCATAATTAGTAAAGAAACAAATACATCCATACCTAATATCTTGTATAAATAGAAGTAGTTTAACAATTGTAAGATAGATCGTAGACCATAGACATTGACGTTGTAAGTCAATATATACTTGAAAAGCTCATTTTGGACTTCTAAGTTCCTTTTCATTGAATCGCAAGGTCATAAAGAAAGTATGTATTTGAAAGAATGTATTTGCGAATATAATGATAGCCATACTTGAAAACTTCTACTCAAACTTTCCACTTGAAAAAATTAAGATCATAAAGAAAAACAAGCATTCAAGTGACGAAGAATTTATAGCTACTGTCTTTTAATGTCATATACTTTGTATAGATGTCTATATCCGGAGAGTGGTAACGAATGCTTAGCGCAGCAGCTTCTTGGACATCCTTTTATCTCTCCAAATCCCATGTCACACGGTTTAAGCAATAACATCACTTCAGATAAGCTTGACGATGGAAAAGATCGAGGGAGAAATCAAAATAGCTGTGATGATGGAGATGAGTATCCTGATTTGATGCCTATTCCTTTCGGCTACGCTACGAGAAATTTACAAGTTTGGAATGAGTTTGAGGTGTTGCAGATGATTGCGAAAAGGAGGGTTTGCTTCAGTTGTCAAGGTAAATTTTTATTACATACAACATTGTTTAAATAGAAGGTAGTTTGGTCATGTGAAGGAAATTTTGTACGTTATTTGGAAATGCTTTAAATACGCTTAGGTACGTAATAAATTGGAAGGCTGTCTCTATGCAATCAAAAGAATTACTTTGAATCCGAAAAGTGTGCTGTTTAATTGCAAAATTACTCGAGAAGAGAAGATGTTTTCTAGATTGAATCATGAAAATTTTGTAAGATAAAAAGATATTTACTATGCAAAAGGAATCAAAATTTTATAAAATATTTGTTCAAAGCGAGGTTCAATTTAGACGATACAAATTGCTTGGCTTATTAAATGTTATCTTTTTAGAAACTATTATAACAAAAGTAGATAATCCCTTTTTCCATGAAGCCCAAGGATGCTTTCAGTCATAATGAGAGAGTCATATTGTATAGGAGGCTCTCGTTCATCACGAGAGTTATGAGAAAGTTACATTGCAAAAGGTAACAAGTAAAATCTGATTTCGAAAGTGAAGAGGAAGCAATCACCACAAGAGATTTGCAAGAAGATTCAAAGTGTACTCTACAAACTTTGTATATACAGATGGAGAAATGTGAGAAGAGTACTCTAAGGAATGTCATTCGACATTTTTGGTTTTCTATTGCTAGATTTTCTTTGCTATCTATTCAAATTACATCAATTCTACTTATAAATATAATTATTATACAAAATGCTTTGTGTAAGTGAGTCAGCATATTTACCATGATGACGTAGTGTTTCTAAAGTTAGAATTTTAAAACACACTCACTGGTGACTCAGACTGGAGTAAGGTTACTAAGGTAGGCCAAGTTTCAACTGAGGAACTGATTGCAAAGACCAAACATTGGATGTTTCATTTTAGAAATTAATGTTTTAATGGTTCTGAAATATGTAATGAAATGATTATTTGCGTTTATTAAAAATTTTATCGACATGTAATTTGCATATGCGGTAATTTGAGATCAATTTTAAAACTGCACATGGTCACCGGCATTATACGACACGATACGGGAAACTACGGAGCATTGCATAGCAAGTCGCCATTTTTAGTAAAGAGTGAAAATTTAATGTAGAGAGAGTGCAAAGCGTTAACTTGTTTTTTTTTACAACAAGTATTGATAAGAATGGCTCCAATTGACAATTTCCTCGAAAACGGTCAAATTCACAACACCAAAGATCCTCGTTGGTTGCAAGTTGAGATTTGCCGCGAGTTTCAACGTGGTAAATGTAGCAGAGGAGAAATGGAATGCCGATATGCACATCCTGATGAAAATGTCCAAATTGAAAATGGAGGCAGAGTAACTGCATGTTATGATTCAATGAAGGTAATTTTTTATGTATTCCTTATAAATTTGGTATAGGTAAATATTATTGTTTACAACATGCAAATTTCAACTGTCTATGCTTTGTACAATGTTGGTGTTTTGTATATTTTTCTTATACTTGTACTTGAATAAAAAAATAGATACGAGATGAAAATGAACTTATCCACGCATCAATACCATATCTTAAAACAACATTTTGACTGAGAAATATTGTTAAGAAAGGAAGATTGTTGCTAATATAGATTTTATATCAATTGCTATAACAATTTAAATGAGTATTTATTTTACATAATCAATAACTTTATATATATAATAAATTTTGGTTTTAGGGTCGCTGCCAAAGAGAGTCATGTAAATATTTTCATCCACCTCATCATATAAAACTGCAACTTGAAGCAAATGGTCGTCTTTTAAAACAGCACAAGCAACAACTTCAGGCAATGGCTTCACAAAATATGATCCAAACACCAACTGTGGTAAGTCTTTCTACTTGGTTTTAAAAAATCGTTTGGTTGAAGCTAGTCTGCTTACAATTTTATTTCATAAAGTCTGAAATCAGTAAAAATGAATTTAATGATTATTTAGCTAAGAGTTCATTAAGATTTCATTATTCAACAAAGACTTGTTTTTACCTGGTGACCAATTGATGAGTTAAACTAAATATTGCATGAAATACCATAATCTAACATAATTTTCTTTAGCTTCCATTGAATACCATACAACATTCTGGTGTGAGTGCTTTTCCTTTGACATTTGTATCAAGTGCTGTGTTGACGCCATCTCCTCATAATACTCCTGTTGTTGCCACTTCAATTCAACGAGAAGAACTGAAAAGTTCTTCCCTTTCTTGAGGTAATGTAAAATATTGTACTTTGTACTTTTTAAAATTAGAACTGCTCATCAGCCAATTTTTACATGAGTTTTAAGATTGGTATTCATATGGAGTACCTTATCTACAGAAAATATTTATTTTAAAAAAATTACATTTTTTATTTCAGTGTTTTTTTCCAGAACACTGTCATAAAATGTTAGTGAATATAAATATGGAGATCCAATGCTGTTTTTTTTCTGACAACTGTATTTATGAACAATCTTATAAAAAATTACATTTTGCGCAGTTGTAACAAATGTTTTGCAGCTTTGTAGTAAGTGTAAGGTTCTTATTTTTTACTCACTTAATGGCAATTCAAGACTCGGTCAATAATGATGTCAATTTTCTTTTCAAAATCAATTTAGTCTTAGCTCTGTACACCAGAGCATAATGGCTAGAGCCGAGTCTGATTTTGATGTATTTTATGGTACTGTAGCCTGAGTTGAGGTCAAAATAAGACTCTGCTGGTAAATGTCTATGTAAAGAAATTTTCAAACTCCCACAAAAATGCAGCAAACACACAAAGTTATTGTTCATTAAAAAAGTAAAAATTTCCGCTAAAAAAACAACATTTATGTCTAACTGATAACATGACACCATATTGTAGTGACATATAGATAGTCTGAGACTCTGAGAGGGACAATTTTTTACAATAAAGACGACTACTCTGAAGATGACTACTGTTAAGGTTGTCGAAATGTCAGTCAGCAACAACAAAAACAGTCCTTCTCAGGACTCTACCAACCTGGACGATCTACATTTACAAACATGTAATGATACTCCCGGGTTCAAACCATTTACTTTATTACGAGAAGCCTTTTATTACAATTCTTTTCTTCATTTGAAGTAAAAGTTGAAAACTTGATTTTTCGATATTTGGAAAAACAGTCAATATTAGTACCACCATAAGGACAAATGTCTACACTTAAAACTTTGGCAATATCTTTTTGTTATGTCTTCCTCCATCATGAATGACGTCTAAGCGAAGTTTTTCCTCTTCTGGAAACTTTATTTACTGAGAAACACTGTGCTCCTCTAACGAATGTCATTGATTTTTGAACTTGTAAACCTTCTACATACTGTAGCTGAAACTTGTTTCAACAGAAGCGGGAGTTTTTTTAGCCGTCACGGGAGGTGAAACTCCCAGAATTTGCACAACTCTGTGTAGTCTTTTATTTTTTATCAATAAAAACAATGTGTACATGTTAAACCACCGCATATTTTTTAAGAACATCGATTTTGTTTGTTTGGTTATCTGTAATATTTTTCTCCTTTTTTTAAGATTTGTCATGATTACTTAAATGAAACCTGCTCAGTTCATGAGACACAATGTTTTGCCGCACACCCACCTATGGAACTTCTTCGTGATCGAAACCAGAAAAGAATTACGGTTTGCATGGATTTTGTTAAAGGCCGATGTACTAGAGAAACATGTCGATATTTTCATCCTCCTGAGCATTTAAAACAAAAGTTGAAAACTGTGAGGATCAGTCAAAGTCAACTGAATGTTGTAAGTTAATCAGATTCTTTTCGATTATGAACTGAAGTTATTTTTTTAGCTTAAACAAGGAATAAAAGTAGATTAGAGATTTGAAGTATTTGGAGAGTCCAGCATGGTTCACTGATTCAAAACTGTACGCTTGTTGAAACGGGAAATGAAGTGTATATGTATATTTTAGACAGCGCTGGCAATTTCCATTATCTGTTATGGATTTTCTAAAAGATTATAGTGTATAACTTCATTCATTCATAGATATCATCTAACTCAAGAAAACGTTCTGGGGAATCAAAAGACGATTTGGTACAAAACAACTAATGAAATATGTTCCCGTGACATTGAAAAACGTTGATTACCTACAAAAACATATCATCTACGCCAACCATAACAAGATAACTTTGTATAAAACAGAACCCTCCTGATTACTTGTTTAATATATATTATTTTAGGAGGATCAGGCGAAACAACAAGCATTCAACTACACATTAATAAACACACCTTTGGCTTTACCTGCTACTAATTTTGCTACCATATTTCAACCATCTACATTTCAAGCTGCATTTAATGGAATGCAATTTGCTCCAGCCTTTTTCTCAACCTGTAAGTTGTTACAAATGTACAAAATTATCTATTGTAGGTATAGCCAGAATGATAATTGTTGGGAGGGGTATACTCATGTATTCATTTTATAATCCTTAGAAAAAAATGGATTTCAAAAGAAACTCATACTACATTTCATGCATGTATATAAATATGAGCCCTCCCCCCCCACGCAATTATCGTTGTGGCTACATGCATGGTCTATTATGAATAAAATAATCATTTGAGATATCCCACAACTTTTATTCTTTTAACCACTGCTAGTTATGTAGCTATCACCACAAATTAAAATATTGTTTGGTCAGTAAATGTTTTTTTTTGTTTTAACAGTGCTTCTAACTGACCAAACTTGTTTTTTGTTTTCTTATTCAAATTCATCCAATGGGCTGTTTTTGTTTTCTTTTTTTAGTACCTTTGACAGTTCCTCAGTTAACTACAACGACAGTGAATACAACTCCCTATGTACATCCTCAAATTACTCCGGTATAGTTTACTTGTCAACATTTATTCATATTTCATAGGTTATGATTAACCAATCAACACCAAGAGTGGAAAAATTTTTTCTTCGAAAACAAACAGAGGGAAAAAAATTTCTGATGCTTATCAAGAGATTAAATTTTCTATGTTCTTCTGACAACTTGAAGCTTAAAAATCAAATAGCCAAACTTTTTCCTGCTATGTCTTGATATTTCAAAATTTTCTAGTCTCACGTTTCGATACATTTTTCATCCCTTTCAACTGCATTTATTATGTGCAATGTTGATATACATACCATAAAGGTGATAAATTCTGTCTTGGGTTTTTAATCGATAGTTGATCTTTCTATGTTTTCAGCAGAATTTTTTTGTATACAAATTGATATTTGAAAATTGAGTTTACCCCCAAAAACGCTGTTGCTAAATTTGCTTTGAAGTGACTTTTGTAAGAATACGAGTGTCACGGTATTAGAAATCCGTTTAGAACGTAATGAATAAAAATTTGGTTATCTTTGTGCTGATGAAAAAGTCTGTCTTTTATTCGTTATGTGCCTTCATTGGTGAAAATATTTCCAATGTTTGCCAATTTTCCGTTTGATTTCAAATATGGAGATTCAAAAATTTGGAGTAATTATATCGTGATGGGCAATGGAAATTAGTACATTATATCATATACTTTCGTCACTATACGTCAATTTTGGAAAACATGAGACGTTTTTTGCATACTTTACTTGTGTAATGTTTGCGGAGCAGTTGTGACCTAACTAAAATCACAATTTTCATTGTAGAAATTTGGCAGTTTTATTCGCTCGATGCTTGAAAAACAAACCAGTATTAGACACGTTCATTTATGAAAATATGTTTGACTTCAAGTTTTTTAATGTTTCTTTTTATAACAGGAATATAATTATGTTTTGTGTGATCCTGCTACAGGAGTTTTGTATGGCTATCAACAGTTTTATCCAGCGAATGGATGTCAGTATATGCCTTATGTTGACGCTGAGCAACAGGTCTGAGTTGATCACAGGTTACGGAGTTACCTGGACACCTGCATGCCTGCAAGCGCGCACTTCTTCTGCCAATTAACTACAAATCATTTGTTTTTCATGTTGATAACAAAAACTGGCAAAGTGCCTTGGGTTTGTTGCGCTAATAGTCGTTGATTTTCTTCACTTTGATCGTAAACTGTTTATTGAATTAATCAAGTTTTGTCCGTTTTTTGTATCAATTTATGATGTTAATGATGGTAGTTTATTGGCAATCGGTCCAGTTGATTGATTCACCACGGTCAGTTTAATGTCAACAGCGCTTTATTGATTCGATCATGAACTTATCACGTGAAACAATCAACTTTTTTAATAGTTTTTGTAAAGCGGTCATATAATTTTATTTCAACAGCTCGCCTCCTTAAATAACAACAAAAAACAAAATCAGCGTCCCATTTGTCGTGATTACAAAGCTGGCAATTGTAGAAGAGATTCTTGCAGATTTATTCATCTTGATGACCGTGAGTTTTCTCCACTGTGTTAGAGTTTGGCATAAATTTATGCCTCGCACCAGGTCATTTTATTAGACATTTAGTGCTCTTCCAAGTTATGAAAATTATAAATCTTTCGTTGATAAATAACACGTGTCGTTTGTGTGCCTCATTTTGACTGTTTCAAACATGTCAGTTACTGCAACAAACAATGTTAGGTAACATTGTGGTAAATTTATTTTATGTATACTATAAATAATTTGTATAAATATTAGATGTGATAGGGTGGCCTAGATTTTGTCAAACTCTAAAACATACATCACTGCTCTTTGCTTTCATCATGTGCACTAGTTTACTGCACTTTGGTTGTGCGAAGATCAAACTCCTTTTTGTTTTACGTAAATGTCATTTCGTCGTCCGCTCTCATTGATAAGGTTGCTCGTTTTTTGCTTGTCAAAAATTTTAGCTCGACCAAAATTGAAAACTTACAGTGCCGGAAAATTATTGTCAAAGGTTAAGATTGCTGTTACATTGTATCTGCTTGTCCTTGGAATGTATCATAGAGTTTACAAAAGGATAAGCTTTGATGCTTTCAAATAGTGTACGTTTGGCAACAAGATGATAACTGTGTTTTCCCACCTTTATGTCTACCGTTTTGTCTACGCTTTTCTCTACCTTTGTGTTGTCTTTCTGTTTATCTTTGTGTCTATCTTTTAGTTTTAGTCTACTTTAGTGTCTACCTCTGTGTCTAGTTTAGCCAGCCCTTGATTGTGCGGGACCAGCCTGAGATAAATTTATTTATGACCTTTAATCAATGTCCTACTGTTTGGTGATTGATTTTGCAAACACTTTGCAGTGAATATTGTATTGATTAATTACTACTGACAAAATATTTTCTTGATTGGTCTGTTTAGGAAATGTAGAGGTGATTGATGGACATGTGACGATATGCGTTGATTCAACGAAGGGATCTTGTCATCGGAATATTTGCAAATACTATCATATACCTAACAGTGATGGGAATGCAAATAAAGACATTGATGTTAAAAGTACTTTGAAATTTAAGTTACCTTTAGTATAACAAATAATGTAGTTGGAGTATGCATGATAGCAGCATATATTTCAAAGAATTGTATAGGATGATTATAAGCATGTATTTAATTCCTCGTTTCTCAATGTATTCTGTCTTTCAAAAAGATGAAATGTATCATTTATGATAATTTATAACGAATGTGTGTGTTTTGATTCTCGACTAGGCTCAGCGGAACAAGTCTAGCAGAACAACGAGCTGTACGTAAAAGGATTGCAAAAGTTATTGGCATCGTTATTGTATCTATTCACATTAGCTTTAAGCATCGAGTCAAACAATAGTTCAAATTGATTATTTTCGTAAAATATTAACCAATAAATCTTTTGTCCTTTGAGAAGCAAGTGAGTTTATGGACTCATACTGTCAAACAGGCAGCGCTCGCTGCCTTAAGGTATAAATGTACTAAAGTCGTAGGCTCTTGTGTGCAGTATGTGTGCTATCAATCTACAAATATTGTCAGTATGTTCTTCTCATCTACAAGTACTTTTTATTTAATATATGGACCTAAAATCATGTTTATGGAGCATGTTTTGTCCGACTTGTGCAGCATCTCAACTGCTAATTAAATATCATTTTTGAATACAAACATTCATGCAAACATTTCTATCTTTTATGTCTACGCAGAGGTATCAGTTATAGTGATTGTACTTGTGAATAAAAAATTACACCCAGGAGCTAACTAACCAGTGCGTTAAGTGAGAAATTTATATTTGTATGAAATAAATGATGAAAATGTTTTGATTGCTAGCCAGCTAGGATTATTATTTACAATGCAAACAAATTGGGTCAGCTGTGCTCGTGGTTCAGGGGGAAATCATATACTTATCAAAGAACGATGATACAGCAGCATCAAAAACTCAAATTATTACGACTTATAAGTTTCTGCTGTATAGTTAAAATTATGGATTAAATTATTAGATGACTTCAGTTCGATGTCGTTAGCATGTCTAGTGACAAAACATTAAATAATTGGATATTTATTATGCCCGGTAAGTGAAATGCGAAGAAATGTTGACATTTTACAGAATAGTTAATTGTTTCTTACTGTTTATTTGTTAGATAGTGACTTTTATGGTGAGAATGAGTGTTTGATAACCCTTCCACATCCTAAGAGAGGTAAAAAAAGACACTTTGTATGTTTTCATTACAGCTCTCTGTTTAATCTGTAAATTTTTGTCTTTGGTAAATCATTGTAACACACTTGATCAGTGAGAGGTCATATAGTTGAATATATAATGTTTTGACGTCTTTCAGCATCTCTAACTATTGTTTTATAGTAATAATTTTGAAGTGTTGTGTATGATGAGGTCATAAATTTCTGACCTGACACTTCTCTATAAATTCAGATGAAGAATGCCAGTACCTGTTGAGAGAAAAATCGCAGCAAATCTTCGAAATTATAAAATTTTATGAGCATCCAAGATCTTGGTTTGTTGATAATTCAGTTATTCAAGGTATCTATATTTTATGAATGGAGTAAATATGAAAGTAACATTTTATGTTTAGTTATTTACAAATTTAGATGGAAGTTTATATTTTGCTACAAGAGTTGATCCATTATTCATAATTCTTCCTTGCTTAAAAGCCACTTCAACCAAGGTAAAGACTAGAGAAATATTTTTGATTGAAAAAACTTTTTATAATTCTCAGCTAAATTTGAGTAAATATGCACATGTTGTAACATGTTTCTCCCCAATGTAATTCTAGTACATGAGCTTGGAGCAAATACTCCAAGAATGGGATAATATCCATATGAGAAAAATTAGTCCGTGTATCACAAAACAGGAATTAAACCTTATAACAGATGTAAAAGAGGAACATGGTTTAATTGTTTTTAAATTGAACAATGAAAAAGTTCTTTCATGGTTGCAACGTAAGGTAAATAATTTTTATATTTTTGGTCTTTCAGCAAATTTTTAAGGCATTGATGTGTCAATAAATTATAGTTGAAATATGATTTTTCACTGTAGGTTAGTCAAACCAAGGATCAGATAGAGAAAGACCACAGCAGTAATTCAGGTAACAGACCATTGGCATTTACACAACAGACCAAAACCTTTATTCTCACACATAACTGGGAGCTCCTGCAGCCAATCCGCCGCAAGCTTGACATTTATTACATTCATAAAAAACAGTTAATACAGCTACCATTGCATTGGCTAAATGGCCCTGCTCCTAAGAGTAGCAATCTAAACTCAATAGTCTTAGTTACCAACATACATATGTCTATAGTGTTCCATGTGAGTGGGTGGGTGCGACTTTAGTCAAGCTGTACGGTTGCAACAATAAAATGTGCTCAATATAACTTCCCAAGGGTGTGAGAGAAAACATTTTCTTCATTTTTTGTTCCACAGTCAGCGGAACATAATAATTTCTACCTTCGCCTACAGTTCATTCAATGATCAAATCTATTAATCCATCAGCTTGCTTCTGACTTCTTTCTTGTACAAACTCTCTCTCCTATCTCATTTGCTTTGTATATTTGCCAAATGAATCTACTTTGCACAAAGTCATCTCACCTTCTCTCAATAAATAATGCATGTATCTACTTTTTTCAAAGTTAACTCGTCTTTTTCTTATAAATAGCACGTGGATCTACTTTGCTCAAAGTCATCTCACCTTCTCTCCATAAAAACTATGTGGATTTAGTTTGAGGTTCACCTTCGCTACCTTGATTTACATAACTTTGTTCTATTTTCAGTCCCTTAATTCATTGTCTCGTTATCAAAGTGAATCACCACAAACATCTAATTATTAGCTAATCGTTTCTCTTACTCTGAAAAATTTAGCCAAACTTTCACTATTGTCATCGTACATACCTTCTTATAAATTTATTACTTCATTGATCATTGCTACTGTTGTGTTTTTCTTGTTGTACACAGATAACCTCTTCCTATTCTTAAAATGAAGAAATTTTTCGTCATTTATTTACCTGTCATACAGAAAGCAAACATCCCCTTTATCCTGCTATCTCCTCTCTTGCATCTTTTCTACAATCTTCAGTGCATGCTGAAGCAACTTCAATCTATTATTTTCTCATCAACTCTTTTCACATCCTCTTCTTTTAAAAATTGACAGAACATGTACTACAAATGTCTGTGGCCACATATTACATATTTCATCGATTTAACACACCAAGACTAGTTATATCATCACAAAAATCTTAATCTGCCTCCTACTGAGCACTATCGTTTCTTCTGAGAGTTGAGTAGATAAAGGTATAAATGTTATAAAAAGACATTTATATAGCAGCAGTTGTAATGGTAAATTATATCTCTATGAATTCAATAACATCGTTATTAAAATTTTTATAAGTTGTTAATCCATCTTTTCAATTAAGAAAATAATCTTCGCTATGCGTTTGGCTTGATTTCCGATTATATCTCCGATGAATGGATTGTGGAACTGAAAGATCGTTTAGGGTAAGTCTATAAGTATATGGGTAGTTTAATTTTAATTTTTAGTGCAAAGCTTTTGTATTTCTCAATATATTTGCAATTAACTTAAATTAAGTCAAAAAGGTTGTTGTTGTTTAAAAGTTTGCACTTTCCTTTCACTTAACTTTACGATGATTACGTTTATATTACATCTTCAATAATTGCTGAATGTGTGTTTAAATAATAGAAGTCGATAAGTTCGTCGCAAAAATTGATAAATAGGAAAATTTGATAGCAAAACGTGCATGGGTTCACATTGGTGTATAAATATGGCCCATGCCATGAATTTAATTCTCAAATAAAAATCAAACAATCATCGATACACGATCGTTTTGTGCTGAATTTAGAAGAACTGTTAATTTATTTCATGATAATTGCGACGCTTTTTTCCATTGGGAAGTATATTGTGAATGTACAGTTAATAAGTTAATTGTATTTACCTTTGTGTCTATCTTTTAGTTTTAGTCTACTTTAGTGTCTAACTCTGTGTCTAGTTTAGCCAGCCCTTGATTGTGCGGGACCAGCCTGAGATAAATTTATTTATGACCTTTAATCAATGTCCTACTGTTTGGTGATTGATTTTGCAAACACTTTGCAGTGAATATTGTATTGATTAATTACTACTGACAAAATATTTTCTTGATTGGTCTGTTTAGGAAATGTAGAGGTGATTGATGGACATGTGACGATATGCGTTGATTCAACGAAGGGATCTTGTCATCGGAATATTTGCAAATACTATCATATACCTAACAGTGATGGGAATGCAAATAAAGACATTGATGTTAAAAGTACTTTGAAATTTAAGTTACCTTTAGTATAACAAATAATGTAGTTAGAGTATGCATGATAGCAACATATATTTCAAAGAATTGTATAAAATGATTATAAGCATGTATTTAATTCCTTGTTTGTCAATGTATTCTGTCTTTCAAAAAGATGAAATGTATCATTTATGATAATTTATAACGAATGTGTGTGTTTTGATTCTCGACTAGGCTCAGCGGAACAAGTCTAGCAGAACAACGAGCTGTACGTAAAAGGATTACAAAAGTGATTGTCATTGTTATTGTATCCATTCACAATAGCTTTAAGCATCGAGTCAAACAATAGCTCAAATTGATTATTTTTGTAAAATAGTAACCAATAAATCTTTTGCCCTTTGAGAAGCAAGTGAGTTTATGCACTCACACTGTCAAACAGGCAGCACTCGCTGCCTTTAGGTATAAATGTACTAAAGTCGTCGGCTCATTTATGTCAGTATGTGCTATCAATCTACAAATACTGTCAGTATGTGCTTCTCATCTACAAGTACTTTTTATTTAATATATGGACCTAAAGTCAGGTTTATAGAACATGTTTTGTCCTACTTGTGCTGCATCTCAACTGCTAATTAAATATCATTTTTGAATACAAACATTCATGCAAACATTTCTATCTTTTATGTCTTCGCAGAGGTATCAATTATAGTGATTGTACTTGTGAATAAAAAATTACACCCAGTAGCTAACTAACCAGTGCGTTAAGTGAGAAATTTATATTTGTATGAAATAAATGATGAAAATGTTTTGAATGCTAGCAAGCTAGGATTATTAGTTGCAATGCAAACAAATTGGGTCAGCTGTGCTCGTTGTGGCTCAGGGGGAAATCACCAAATTATCCAAGAACGATGTTACAGTAGCATCAGGAACTCAAATTATTACGACTTATATGTTTCCGCTGTATAGTTAAAATTATGGATTAAATTATTAGATGACTTCAGTTCGATGTCGTTAGCATGTCTAGTGACAAAACATTAAATAATTGGATATTTATTATGCCCGGTAAGTGAAATGCAAAGAAATGTTGACATTTTACAGAATAGTTAATTGTTTCTTACTGTTTATTTGTTAGATAGTGACTTTTATGGTGAGAATGAGTGTTTGATAACCCTTCCACATCCTAAGAGAGGTAAAAAAAGACACTTTGTATGTTTTCATTACAGCTCTCTGTTTAATCTGTAAATTTTTGTCTTTGGTAAATCATTGTAACACACTTGATCAGTGAGAGGTCATATAGTTGAATATATGTTTTGACGTCTTTCAGCATCTCTAACTATTGTTTTATAGTAAGAATTTTGAAGTGTTGTGTATGATGAGGTCATAAATTTCTGACCTGACACTTCTCTATAAATTCAGATGAAGAATGCCAGTACTTATTGAGAGAAAAATCGCAGCAAATCTTCGAAATTATAAAATTTTATGAGCATCCAAGATCTTGGTTTGTCGATAATTCAGTTATTCAAGGTATCTATATTTTATGAATGGAGTAAATATGAAAGTAACATTTTATGTTTAGTTATTTACAAATTTAGATGGAAGTTTATATTTTGCTACAAGAGTTGATCCATTATTCATAATTCTTCCTTGCTTAAAAGCCACTTCAACCAAGGTAAAGACTAGAGAAATATTTTTGATTGAAAAAACTTTTTATAATTCTCAGCTAAATTTGAGTAAATATGCACATGTTGTAACATGTTTCTCCCCAATGTAATTCTAGTACATGAGCTTGGAGCAAATACTCCAAGAATGGGATAATATCCATATGAGAAAAATTAGTCCGTGTATCACAAAACAGGAATTAAACCTTATAACAGATGTAAAAGAGGAACATGGTTTAATTGTTTTTAAATTGAACAATGAAAAAGTTCTTTCATGGTTACAACGTAAGGTAAATAATTTTTATATTTTTGGTCTTTCAGCAAATTTTAAGGCATTGATGTGTCAATAAATTATAGTTGAAATATGATTTTTCACTGTAGGTTAGTCAAACCAAGGATCAGATAGAGAAAGATCATGTGTGTACATCTTCACAATCATCAACATTTATTCGAAGCAATAAACACCACAGCAGTAATTCAGGTAACAGACCATCGGCATTTACACAACTTACCAAAACCTTTATTCTCACACACAACTGGGAGCTGCTGCAGCCAATCCACAGCAAGCTTGACATTTATTACATTCATAAAAAACAGTTAATACAGCTACCATTGCATCGGCTAAATGGCCCTGCTCCTAAGAGTAGCAAACTAAATTCAATAGCCTTAGTTACCAACATACATATGTCTATAGTGTTCCATGTGAGTGGGTGGGTGGGACTCTCGTCAAACTGTGCGGTTGCAACAATAAAATGTGCATAATATAACTTCCCAAGGGTGTGAGAGAAAACATTTTCTTCATTTTTTGTTCCACAGTCAGCGGAACATAATAATTTCTACCTTCGCCTACAGTTCATTCAATGATCAAATCTATTAATCCATCAGCTTGCTTCTGACTTCTTTCTTGTACAAACTCTCTCTCCTACCTCATTTGCTTTGTATATTTGCCAAATGAATCTACTTTGCACAAAGTCATCTCACCTTCTTCCAATAAATAACGCATGTATCTGCTTTTTTCAAAGTTAACTTGTCTTTTTCTTATAAATACCACCTGGATCTACTTTGCACAAAGTCATCTCACCTTCTTCCAATAAATAACGCATGTATCTGCTTTTTTCAAAGTTAATTTGTCTTTTTCTTATAAATACCACGTGGATCTACTTTGCACAAAGTCATCTCACCTTCTTCCAATAAATAACGCATGTATCTTCTTTTTTCAAAGTTAACTTGTCTTTTCTTATAAATACCACGTGGATCTACTTTGCACAAAGTCATCTCACCTTCTCTCCATAAATATTTTTATAAGTTGTTAATCCATCTTTTCAATTAAGAAAATAATCTTCGCTATGCATTTGGCTTGATTTCCGATTATATCTCCGATGAATGGATTGTGGAACTGAAAGATCGTTTAGGGTGAGTCTATAAGTCTATAAGTATATGGGTAGTTTAATTTTTATTTTGAGTGCAAAGTTTTTGTATTTCTGAATATATTTGCAATTAACTTAAATTAAGTCAAAAAGGTTGTTGTTGTTAAAAAGTTTGCACTTTCCTTTCACTTAACTTTACGATGATTACGTTTATATTACATCTTCAATAATTGCTGAATGTGTGTTTAAATAATAGAAGTCGATAAGTTCGTCGCAAAAATTGATAAATAGCAAAATTTGATAGCAAAACGTGCATGGGTTCACATTGGTGTATAAATATGCCCCATGCCATGAATTTAATTCTCAAATAAAAATCAAACAATCACCGATACACGATCGTTTTGTGCTGAATTTAGAAGAACTGTTAATTTATTTCATGATAATTGCGACGCTTTTTTCCATAGGGAAGTATATTGTGAATGTGCAGTTAATAGGTTAGTTATTAATAGTTCAATAAGTTTATTTAAGTCAATTTTTTGTCCAAAATGAATTCAAATTTTAAAACATTTAATGGTAGGTTAATAGTGGAGTTCACTTTAGACTGTACAAAAGGCTTGGCTTACTAAATGTTTTTTTATAAAAACTTTAAATTCCTGGAGATATAAAGTGTTTTATTTCAACATTAAATGAGATAAGGAAAGCAGATAATTTTTATTTCTCATGAAGCTCATGTATGCTTTAATCCATGATACAAAAATGTATAAAAATGTTTAACGCTGGCTTAATTTATAAGTCAAAAAGGCAGAAGTTGTTTGTTTGAGCATTTGTTATATCCTTACATGTTCTAGTTTATTTTATGAATACAAAAGAAAATTTCGAAAATAGTTTCCTTAATAATCTGTGACTAAGCAAGATTTCTCAGAATGAGTCAGAATGAAGTGTTATTTTTGCCATAACCCCAGACAGTTGGCCTTGTTTCGACTGCGCGTGCTCACATGATATCTCTACTAAATTCCCTGTAATATGTGACAAAGTGAGCCATTTGCCTAGAAAGCTGTGTAAGTTCGTCGAGATATTAGACTACAGCCCGTGAAAGGTTTTATTTAAAATGTTTCTGTTAGCCATGAAGCCCTCTTTATTCATGGAACCAAATCAAATGGAAGTTTATGTAAAAAGGAAATAATTATAAGAAATATTTCATGGTTGATTCAAATTACGAGATAAAAGGCAGTGTTTTTTTGAAATGTAGCACTATCCTTTTTTTCGTCAACATCTTAGTATTTTAGAGGAATAATTTTTTATATTGTTCAGAATAACTGAGGAGATTTTGGAGTCATCACTCGAGGAACCCGCTTGTAAGGTTAGTGTTTTAGTGTTGTATAGTGAATATTATTTTAAATTTGAAACTATACAGAAACTCTATAGAATCATGGAACTTGATTTTCAAGTATTTTGTGTAATGTTGTTTAGTTTTATCCTAATGTAATGTTGTTTAGAAAGTGAAGTTGGATGAAAGTCTCGTTGGTAAACCTGATGAAGATTATTCCAAATTTGTCAGCAAGTCATTCAAAACCAATCAAGTAATGTATTGGTTGAACATTATGAATCTTAGTAATTTAGCATGTAATTCCTAAACCACCATAACAGAGTTTTAGCATAATATGAATCCTAGCATGTAGTACTTCATGTAATCAGGAAAAATATTTTTATTTATGTGTAATATGGAACCTAGTAAGTTTTTTTTTGGTTTATTACACATTTAATTCTTTCATTTGATTTGATTTTAGATGGGTGAAGTCAAACTCACCGCTGCTCAAAAGTCTCTAGCAAAAGTTAATACGAAAGGAATGAAGAATATTTCAAGTTTTTTTCAACCTCCAAAAAAATCCAAATAGCAAATGCATCTTAAGTGAGGATTTGAAATTATTTCCACTGACTATAAATATTTTTAAATAAAACAAACGTTTTCGTAACGACTCAGTGGAGATGAGCAACAAAGTTCAACAATATCGCTCTTACAGATTCACTAGTTTTAATTTTGTAAAATGTGCAACTTTTGTCTTTAGCGCGAAAGCTGAACCATTTTATTGGCTGTCCACAGAAAACTAAAATCAAATAGTTTATTCAGCAAACATAGAAAAAGATTTCCGTAAAGTCTAAATAATTTATACAGTTTCCACTTTCATGCGTCCATCATTTGTCTACCTTTATGTCTACTTTCATGTGTCCATCATTTGTCTACCTTTATGTCTACTTTCATGCTTCCATCATTTGTCTACCTTTATGTCCACTTTCGTGCGTCTATCTTATCGTCTACCTTTATGTCTACTTTCATGCGTCCATCATTTGTCTACCTTTATGTCTACTTTCATGTGTCTATCTTATCGTCTACCTTTATGTCCACTTTCGTGCGTCTATCTTTTTGTTTAATTTTTGTAAGTAGCTACCAATAGCTATCTCTAATGCACACTCCAAGTAATGTGTCTATGTAAACACTAAAGACATTTGAATACGACAGACGATTTCTGTGATCTTCAAGCCTGTGTACTTAATAGTCAGTAATAAATGTTAGAAATTTGTAACGTTTTTCAATAAAATGACGGCATGGACGACATTAGAAAAAGTCTTAATTTCATGTAATCAATTTAGGCGTAACTACCTGAAAAATTCAAGCGTATTTGCCTACTATTTATTAATAATAAAAACGTTTAACCAAGCGAAACACACACTTTTTCTGGTGTATGGCGCGCTTTTCCTTTTTGAATAATCGTACAGCCACTTATCACAACTGCAAGAATAGCAACTGTATAAATATCTTTCGACCTTCTAAACGAAAACTTTTCTGTTTTATCAGTATTTATAGTTAGTAAACAATTAAGGAAAACGACGATTCTTTATATCGATAAAGTTTGAAATTTTTAAATTTCGTTTCCTTATTAATCCTTAAAATCGGTTGATTGTTGTTTTCGTGTTGTACGTTTTAACAGGATTTTAATGATAACAAGTCTCACTTTCTGACATGGGCACTTGCAGGAGAGCGTTGTGTCAGGAGTATCTGTATTCAAATTCATTTAGTCCGATGAGGCACTTTCTTGAAATGATTTTTTTGAAGACTAATTTTTGTTTTAAGAATGCCTAATAAACCTATAAAATAAATGACAATTTAACTCATTGCTTAAGTTAGTGCTCTTTAGAAATAACAAAAAACAAGACCTGCGGCTCCTTCGACAATATTTCTGGTTTATTCTTCTCCTCTTTATTTTTCTTGTATCTACAAAAGCGTGTTGTAATCATTATCGCTATCGATTTGAATTTGATTTGTTTAAATGATTATTATTATGCTTTAAGACGCTTTACAATGAAAAAATCAAAGTGTTTTTCAAAATCTTATGAAAAAAATATTTGTCACCATGATGTTAACAAGTATATTAGCTATAATGAAGCCATTAAAATTTTCATTGCAAACAAAAAGTGCCAATGATTGCATAGCCTACCTGCTTTTTTGAATGATATAGTAGCTAACAACTATCTTTTAGTGGAATTGAGGAAATAATCTTACTTTCTTACAAATGCATGAACAATCCATACACTTCCCGAAAGAGTAGCGCCAAGCATTGCCATGGATATGACAATATACGCGGCTGCATAACCTAAAATGATTTTTTGATAATTTTTAGCTTACATTGACTAAAAAATAACATATATCTTTCACAATATTTTCTTTAATTTAATCGTATGTTCGTTGCAACAAGTAGACAATTTTTTAAGAAAATAATATCACAATAATAACATATAATTGAGAAAAAGTCAAGAAAGTACTATTACGAATTCACTAAATCATGCTACTGAGGATCCTCTCTTTTTTATTGCTACTATAGTATTTATGTTGAAAGAAGTACCTTTGGTTGATAAGTTATCTTTCAGCATCAGTGACATTTGAATATCTTTAGATAGTAAGGATTTCTGACCATATCTTTTTACTTTACAATTTTCGGGAATTTGGCATTCCGTGGCAAAACACTTTGTCTTGTTGACCAGATAGGCTAATTCACATTTTCGGTAGCTACAACATATACCAAGACATTCTTTCATGTTCTTAACACGACCGAGAAACGTTAAATTGTCTGGCTGTGACTGCAACACTCCATTGGAAATAACGTCGCTGTGAATCATCTCAGAGTTCTTGCAAGTTGGATGCTGATTTTTTGCTATCTTTACACTGCCGTTAACTACATGAATTTAGAAAAACAATAAACACATACCTTACTAAAATTGTTGAAATAGTATAAAAAATTTGACAGAAATTGGTTTCTTTATAATCGTGCCGATTGTTTGAACATTTTTCGTGTGACAAGGACAATTATATGGAAACCAGTTTTTAGCAATCGTTTATAAAGGTTGTACAGCGTACGTAAAACTTGATCGTCTGATTTTTCCAGTGGATTTATTTTCTGTTTACTCATTCCTACAAAAAAGACACGTACTTTGATTATAGAAACTCAGAGATCTTATAAACAACAATAGACAATTTGCCAATCATTCTGCTCGATGTTGCACACCTTGGAGTAATCGAGACTTCACAAGATTGGAAGTCGTTCTCCAAGCCGTTAACAATTGCTTATAAAAAACATGGGATTTGGCAAGAAAAGGTCACAAAGTTATTTAAGTACCTCTCAAATTATCATTTCCAAATGATGAACAAATTACAACAACAAGTAAAATCGTTCCAGATTTATGATAACAAATTGTTAACATAGTTTTATTTGAAAATTCAAATATTTATCCAATATCACCGACTCTTCAATACAGCGACTTAAGAAATTAATTGAAAAGGATTATAAACTTTTGAAGATAAATCTTTGAAATTGTCATGCACTTCGAACTGGCGACAGGTTGCTTTATTGTCCCGTCTTCAAGGACGAATTTAGATTTAAAACAAAAACGGGTCACGTGCGGTTCGTAAGAATAAACCTTGTAGCCGAAGATGTAGGTACGTCGCGAACAGATTTGCGCCAAGAAAAAAATTAAGGGAGGGACACAAGAATAGTGCAAAGATTCAAATCTACCTTAAACCCCTTTTACACATTCTCTAAACTTCGCCATCAACTCCTCTTTAATATAGACTGAAAAAGGTAAACACATAGGTAGACACAGAGGTAGGCGAAGTTTAGAGAATGTGCAACCTTTTATGTTTTTGTCCTCGCGCATGAGTTCTATAAGACATGGAGGGAACACGTCAACAAAATTACTGTAAATTATTAGCGCGCGGCCCGTGGTCAAAAACATTGCGGTGAAAATGTGTGAAAATCATGAACTATAACTTTGGCATGAAAATGCGTAAAAATGCATGAACTATAGTCTTCGGCATGAAAATGCGTAAAAATGCATGAACTTTAGTCCTTTCAATCAAAATGAAATACGTGAATTATAGTCTTTGGCATGAAAACGCATGAACTATAGTTTTGGCATGAAAATGCGTAAAAATGCATGAACTATAGTCTTTGGCATGAAAATGTGTGAAAATGCATGAACTATAGTCTTTGGCATCAAAATGCGTGAACTACAGTCTTTACCATGATAATGTGTGAACTATAGTCTTTGGCATGAAAATGTGTGAAAATGCATGAACTATATAGTTCATTAATTTTCACGCATTTCCATGCTTTAGTCTATAGTTCATGCATTTTCACGCATTTTCATGCCAAAGACTGTAGTTAATGCATTTTCATGCCAAAGACTATAATTCACGTATTTCATTTTGATGGAAAAGACTAAAGTTCATGCCTTTTCACACACTTTCATGCCAAAGACTATAGTTCATGCATTTTCACACATTTTCATGCCAAAGACTATAGTTCACATATTTTCATGTCAAAGACTATAGTTCATGGATTTTCACACAATTTCATGCCAAAGATTACAGTTCATTGATTTTCACACATTTACATGCCAAAGACTACAGTTCATACCTTTTCACACATTATCATGCCAAACACTATAGTTCATGCATTTCAACAAATTTTGATGGAAAAGACTATAGTTCACACATTTTCACGCAAAATCTTGTCAGAAGGCCTAGAAATCGAATGCTTGGAGGTGCTTAACTTTTTTCATTTTTATAACACAAAAAAAGGGAATATGGAAAGATTCGGAGCAATAGTTGCAATGAAAATTTATTGTCGCATGGAGATTCAAAATTCTTTAAAAGAGACAAGATATAATACAGGCTGATAGTTGAATAAAAACATAAAACAATACATTGTAATAATATTTTTCTATCCAATTCATTCCTTTGAGTTTTTAGTTTTAAATTTATGTGTGCAAAAAGAGCTGGTCATTTGCCATTGAAGACCTTTGTATAATTTCAATGTCTGTCACTGTGCTAAGCCCACAGGTGCATAAAATATTGTTAACTTTGTAGTTGCAAGCACAAAAGCTTTTCTCCATTAGAAATGTAATGCATGTTTGGAGATTAGCACAGTGATTGAGCTTCAAAATTTTACAATAGTTTAATTGCCAAAACTCGTCTTTATGTACACTCTGTAGAAAGCTAATTAAAGAAATCAGATGTTGATGTTAGCTAATAACTACAATAAGAAAATGAGAAGCTATTAACAATCTAGATCGTTCATCAAATCTTTTTGACATCAGTCGACATTTAGAATTTTCATGATCAGCTGTAGTTGTTCACCAAGGAGGCTTAAATGTTTGGAGTCTGCTATTTACTGTAGCTGATATATGCGTATTTACTTATATCTGTGTTTATATTGTATTCAATTGCATTTACCGCTCTGTGGGGATTAATTACTTCTAAGTGATGAATCATGCAAATTTTAAATCGCGGCTGATTTCAAAGACATCAGTTTTTTGAGATAAGCACAATGTACAATTGACAACACACCTAGTAAATGACCACTCAGAACACAACAGTTTACGCCACACCTAGTCACTGTCCAATCAGAACCCAACAGTTTACGCCACACCTAGTCACTGTCCAATCAGAACCCAACACGTTCGTGAAACGTAGGCCATAGTTTAAGGCAAAACCTAAGAACGTGCCATTTGAACGTGAAAGTCGGTAGATGTACGACGAATAGTTAGCTGAAGTTGAAATTATTCCTTGGTGAAATATCTCCTGAAGTGCTCTGAAAAAAATGTTCAGGTAAATGTGTTGTTTCATGTTCTTTTGCACTGAGTCTGAATTAAATTGGGACGCTGCATGGGATGTTTATCTATGCAGAATGCGGTGTGGCCTTTCCATAAAGTTTTCGTCTTAGTAACTTTAGTTTCTTCTAT
The DNA here is from genome assembly GCF_021976095.1 of Xenia sp. Carnegie-2017. Classification (NCBI taxonomy): domain Eukaryota; kingdom Metazoa; phylum Cnidaria; class Anthozoa; order Malacalcyonacea; family Xeniidae; genus Xenia; species Xenia sp. Carnegie-2017. Next base: position 966,809 of record NW_025813485.1, on the reverse strand, counting down.
GCTTTATTTTAGACATGAACATTCTCTTAAACGACATGTAGTCATCAAATGAGATTGAAAAACAGCAAACAAATGTTGGCGTATTTACCATGAGGGTGGACTCTACAATTAAAGAAAATGGTTCACAGCGATTGAAGAGAATTGTGGCTGTTGTTGACCATTTCCTCGACGCTGGTCTAAACATATGAACAAAATACAATCCTGTAATTTGGTTGAAATTCTTCTTCCCTTGAACTACATTACTAGTGAATAAAATGTTCAATGTAAGTATGTTATCAATGTTTTTCATTTATGAAAGTATAGCGTGAGCTGTCATTAATTGGATTCAATTATCCTATGTAGAAACCTTTAATGAAATCCTCTGAGCAATGATCAAGTTAGAACAATGATCAAGTTAAAACAATGATCAAGAATGATGAAGTCCTCTGAACAATGATCAAGAATGAACAATATACTTTCATTAGTCCTTTGAACAATGATGAAGAATGAACAATATACTTTCATGAGTCCTCTGAATAATGATCAAGTTAAAACAATGATCAAGAATGATGAAGTCCTCTGAACAATGATCAAGAATGAACAATATACTTTCATTAGTCCTTTGAACAATGATGAAGAATGAACAATATACTTTCATGAGTCCTCTGAATAATGATCAAGTTAAAACAATGATCAAGAATGACGAAGTCCTCTGAACAATGATGAAGAATGGACAATATACTTTCATGAGACCTCTGAACGATGATGAAGAATGGACAATATGCTTTCATGAGTCCTCTGAACAATGATCAAGAATGGACAATATACTTTGAGGAAGTTGAAAAACACGTGACTTCTACTGTCCCAAAGGCCATCTCTACCAAGAATGCAAACACTAAACACTATTGATGAGCAATGCATCCATCGACTTAACGCCTGTTTCCATGGACAAGTCAATATTATAACCTTTTCTAAAACATTTTTCGTGGAGATTTTCCTGCTAAGATCACGACTGGTCGATCAATCACAATGATGAATAAAACCACGCCACTATCGAACGCCCAAATTTCAACATTATTTAATTCAAAATTTTTCGTAATAAGAACATGGAATTTCTTTGACTTGAAAATACAAAACCTAAAAATCCTAATTTTCCGACTGGCTGTCGATATTTCCGATTTAATGCCGTAGGCGACATGCACAGTTGCAAGAAATGGCCAATCTTGCTTCTGTACTTGCCGTCGTCGACATTAAAGCGGGAATGTTTGTCAGGTAGCCTGAGAATTGGATACGATGGTTTCACCATCAATGTTTGTCATTTTTCAAAAAATCATTTTGGGCTTTTTTGTGGCTGTCCTTGCTCAGTAACCGATCGTTTCATCTTCATAGTTGGCAAATGATTTGTCGTTTATCGTAGTCTGTCATCGAACTGCCAAAGATTCTCTCGTCAATCTGCCAAGGATTCGTCGAAAACCGTGAGTGTAATAATAATAAACCTTTTAATTATTTAGACCTGCTAACAGGTCAAATCTCTAATATATTTTGGACAGTAGCCACAACAAATCCTGGTGTTCAGTATATTCCACATGAGGCTATTTTTTAATGCAGGAATGGGAATAAATATATTTAAAGAAATTAACATCTGCATTTTCAAAAATAGTCTTGATTAAGAGGTAATAAAAATGTTCTTTCGGTTGAAATAATCCAATTGTGTTTTTTGGTGCTGCTTTAATTTTATTAAAAATTTATATATTAGTAATCATGAAGTTGTATCAACTGTGTTAAGTCAGTGACAGACATACAATTGTGTTTGTTCTATATAATTTACCTTCGAAAAACCTCTGTGTGAATATACTGCTTTAAGGAGCTACGCATGATCGCAGCGGTTGTTGCCTCGCAGAAGGATAGACAGTACCATATAGCTTAGAATCGGAAATGCAAGTGAAGTTTGGCCAAAGGAAGGCAACTTCAACTTGGGGTTAGTGGGTACAAATGGTACCTTAGCGTAGAGGATGCAAATAGCATCTGTAAGAAGACCTTTGAAGACTGGATCTAGCGAGCAAGACCTATTGAAGACAAAGGAAAGATGGTGGTTTTGCTGGAAAGACAAAATATCTCTCCCCTAGTACGGTAAAAGCATGCAGTCTTGTAGTTGGCCAATTTCATGAACGGCTTTCTACAGTGACTATTAAGGCACTCCTGGATCCCCTATAATGCATGAGTAGTTCAACCCACCTCGGTTGGAGGTCACCCGTAGGTGCTACATGCACTAGGTTAGGTTAAGTTAAGGGCATGATGGGTTACCTCCTTCAGGGGCATTCCTTTCAGGGCGGAATTCCGGTGTCATGCGCAGGTAGGAAGTTTAGATAGCTTAGGCATGTGCTGTAGTTGCGGCGAGTAGTTGCTACGCTCAGGTAATGATTGTGGGGTTTAGTACCTTTTAAAGGATAAACCTCACTATCAAGAGAAATGAGTGATTTTTAAATGTTTGGAAGAAAACTTTCAATCTTGTCACTCATTATTAAATCGACAAATAAATACTTAAAAAAGTATTTAGTTTGTTAAGACATTTACAGTTTAAGGGGCGGCGTGGCAATTACTGTAAATGTGTAAAAGGGACATGTTGTTTTCTGTTAAAGAAAACTTTATTCCTGGGAATTTCAATGCTGCAAGCCACAGCGTAAATAGCACAAAAGTAAATTAGTACACCAGGTCTAAGTATGCGGTATGCCTTCATAATAATCTGAAAGAAAACACGGTTTTATTGAAAGTGCATTGTTTTGTTTATTTCTAATGGTTACTATGAAGACAAACCGTAGACGTTGTCACATATTTTACTTAAAAGTTACACGAAGGTTTCCATGTTCGCCATTTGCGTTTCTATAAAAGTGAACTATGTGATAATTGTCAAACTAAAACATAATTTAAATGAAGCGCTGCGGATTGTTTGGTTAAACTATCGCCACTTCCTCGTTAACCAAACTTAACGTGTGTTTCTTCAAGTAGTTGATGTTAAAATTTTGCCTTGAAAATAACTTGATATTTTCAAAGAACATTAAATTTCGTTTGTCCGTACAAACTATCTTGAAGTACTATAATCTAATCCTTGTCATACAGTCAGCGCTTGCTCCAGTTTTAAGCTTTAGTGACACCGGGCGCGCAAAGCACTGAATTAAATTAACGGTGCAAAATAGGGATGCTTAGGTGGCGCTAGGTGCGACTGTTTTGGTTATGGATTAGATTAGAAAAACACACGTTACAAGAAATTCCCATCAAATACACAATTTTCTCGTGCAAAGAAGGAAATTGTCCAGTTCGGTGATCGGCTTAATTTGGCGATATATACATTTACGTAAAAATGGCGATATATACATTTACGTAAAAATGGCGATATATACATTTACGTAAAAATGGCGATATATACATTTACGTAAAAATGGCGAATTACTTCCAAAACTACAGTGTATCTTCAAAAGACCAAAAATTTTGGACTTGAAAGCGTTTTAAAAAAGTTGACGGTTTTTCTATTTTTGGCTATTTGCATCGTTTCAAAGGTATGTAAACTTTATTGTTTATACAGGGTCCCCAGGGCGCGGAACTTCGGCTAAAATCCCTGGTGGTTTTTTCCTGTTCAGTATTCTCCAACTTCGTCTGCCTTTGTGTTCGGTTTTGGTTAATACCGCTCAGGTTTTTCCATTAGGGATTTTTTATTTCGGTTAAGTCTTCAAAAAAAAACAGTGACCTTGGTGTGGGACTAAACTTGTGCTACATATCATGTACAACCATGAAACTAAAAGAAATATTTTTTGAAAGTTATGAATGTTTAGATGAACGAACCTAAGGTCTTCTGTCAAATAAATTTACGGGTGCCTTCGCTTTCGTTAAACAATCAGAGTCATGTCAAAGCAATTCTGCTTTTTATAACAGTTTGAGTGATTTTGGTTGAAATATCTTGCATGTTTATTTACAGATTTTCTACAAATTTACAGATTTTTCTACAAATATCAAACTTTGGAACTATAAAATATTCCAAAATATGTTCAATAGCCAAAAACAGCCCAATTTGGGTATCTTTAAAACTGCGGTACGATTTAGTCTTTGGGTTCGATTCCCAATACACTGTTATTATTATATATAATAATTAGCAATTTCCCATTTTCATAAATACAAGAGATTGATTGGTTTTTATGGAAGTAAATAATATTTTTATTCTTTGCTATGTCAAAGAGCTAAACATCTAATTATGTACACTAGTGTAATATATGAAATAATTTTATTTTAAAGATGTAATTTTCTTGACAAATACGCGAGATCCGCTTGGAACACTAATATTTTCGACATTCATTTGCTCAGAAGTTGTTAAGAACTGGGAAAATTTGTATTCTTTGCAAATGTCTCATGAATTTCTTTCTTTATAAATATGCTGAAAGTATCTCATGGACGTAGCCTTAGTATATGAAGTGAATTACAATCTATATATATTTTTTTGTAAATATGACATATAACTATAAAGGTATGCTTCATTAAATTTTTGGTTTTAAAAGAATCTACAGAATTGTATTAATGACTCGCCTTATTTATGATTATGAGCAAAGGTATCTATTTAAAGTCCACCTTTAAATAGATACATTCCAGGTTTAGTGCTTCATCTATCTTCTAATAGGTTGTAATGTACGACATGTGACGTAAATATTGGTTTGGAAAACTTATGTATATCAATGTACTCTTTTATGTAAGTGCTTCCACAAGAAATATCTCCGGCAAATTCTTGTCTTCACCTTTGTCGCGTTTCTTTGGTGTCGTGGTGTTAGTGTTCGTTCTAAGTATCCAATGTGAACTGCAAATTTTCATGTTTCAACATGAGCAATGTGAAAAATATATCAAATATCATCAGACAATATAAATTACATAATGTCAGATATTATGAAAGTCATTCTTTGTTGATTTCTTATTAAATTCAGCAAATCTGTACGTACAAAGCTGATAGCTTTGTCTCATAAGGTCTTTCATATTCATATTGTTATAGTTGTCAACAAAATTGACCGGTTTGCTTTGGTGCGTCGAAACAGATTTGGAAATTTTAAACTCTGCTAATTTGAGATTGTTTTTAAAAATATTACTTAATTGAATAGCAAATTACCGAGTATTGATTACAATTGTGATTGACTACCTTTAAAACCAAACCCTGTTGTGATTAGCAACACTGTCTGCGTTATGTCTTGAACATTTTGAATAGGGCGCACTTTATATTGGAATAGGTGTTGTCACTGTTATGGTTAACAATAAGGCTATCAAATAAAGAGTAGAGTTATTAAATAGTTAGATTTTTGGTTGTGCTAGTGTTAGTGTTAGCATTAGTCTTGCTGCATAGTGTTATAACACTAGTCGTGTTGAATTTGATGTGATAAATTATTGATATAGTCTTATTCTTAGTGTTTGTCTTTGTGCTAGTGTTAGTCTTAAAAGAGTGTTGGTCTTGGTGCTTGTTTTAGTGTTAGTGTGATGTTGTTAGTGCTAGTGATGGTGTTAGTCTTTTAGTGATTTTATTTAGTCTTTGTGAGAGTGTTAGTTATTTTGTAATAATGATGGAAATAGATTTAGTGCTTTTAATCTTACACTCTTTTGCATGAAAATGCCTGAACTATAGTGTGAATCAAAAATTTAAGAAGACGTTTTTTAATAAAATTTACACAATTTTGTTACGATTTAGGCTTGTTTCATTCTGCTTATATTTTGCACGTTGTACCAGTCAACCAGATAATACTGAATGCCAAAGTTTGTCGTTTTGGAAATCTTTGTCTGAACTGATTGCGTGTTTTTTGTAAGCTACCAGTTTCAAAAAACATTTTCACGAGAAATGTGTCTGCGAATTCTGCTATGTTTATTTGAAACCATCGTGTTTGTAAAGCATACGATATAATAAGAAGTTGAATATGCATTTAGGGTGAAGGGTCATTAGCATTTAAGAGCGTTGTGGGACTAAATTTAAAAGCAAAAAAGTGCTATTCCCATCGACGGAAAATTGCGATTTTTATTAACATTATTTGTCGAGGAAATACCTCTTCACTTTCCAACTAAAAGATTCTTACAACAAGTCATTTTATACAATTCACGTATTTTCACAAATTTTAACTTTTTTTCATACAAAGATTATAATTCATGAATTTTCAAAAATTTTTACATTTTTTCATACAAAAACTATAATTCACGTATGTTCACAAATTTTAACTTTCATACATTTACACGCATTTTCATGAAAAAGGCTAAAGTTAATGATTCTCACACATTTTCATGCCAAAGACAATGATTTAAAGTCATTGAAAGTTCATGAATTTTTACGCATATTTATGCCAAAGACTATAGTTCATGATTTTCAAACATTTTCATGCAAAGGACTATAGATCATGCATTTTCACGAATATTCATGCCAAAGACTACAGTTCATGATTTTCACACATATTCATGCCAAACACTATGGTTCATAAATTTTCACACATTTTCATGCCAAAGACTATAGTTCATGATTTTCATCAATTTTCATGACAAAGACTATAGTTCATGATTTTCACAATTTTCATGACAAAGACTATAGTTCATGATTTTCATCAATTTTCATGACAAAGTTTATAGTTCATGATTTTCACACATATTTATGACAAAGACTATAGTTCATGATTTTCACACATATTTATGACAAAGACTATAGTTCATGATTTTCATCAATTTTCATGACAAAGACTATAGTTCATGATTTTCACACATTTTCATGACAAAGACTATAGTTCACGATTATTCATGCCAAAGACTATAGTTCATGCATTTTCACAGATTTTCATGCCAAAGACTATAGTTCATGAATTTCACACATTTACATGACAAAGACTATAGTTCATGATTTTCACATTTTTTCATGCCAAAGACTACAGATCATGATTTTCACACATATTCATGACAAAGACTATAGTTCATGATTTTCACACATATTCATGACAAAGACTATAGATCATGATTTTCACACATATTCATGACAAAGACTATAGTTCATGATTTTCACATTTTTTCATGCCAAAGACTATAGTTCATGATTTTCACACATTTACATGACAAAGACTATAGTTCATGATTCTCACATTTTTTCATGCCAAAGACTATAGTTCATGAATTTCACACATTTACATGACAAAGACTATAGTTCATGATTTTCACATTTTTCATGCCAAAGACTACAGATCATGATTTTCACATATTCATGACAAAGACTATAGTTCATGATTTTCACATTTTTTCATGCCAAAGACTATAGTTCATGATTTTCACACATTTTCATGCCAAAGACTATAGTTCATGATTTTCACATTTTTTCATGCCAAAGACTATAGTTCATGAATTTACACATTTTCATGACAAAGACTATAGTTCATGAACATTTTTCATGCCAAAGACTACAGATCATGATTTTCACACATATTCATGACAAAGACTATAGTTCATGATTTTCACATTTTTTCATGCCAAAGACTATAGTTCATGATTTTCGCAGATTTACATGACAAAGACTATAGTGCATGATTTTCACATTTTTTCATGCCAAAGACTACAAATCATGATTTTCGCACATTTTCATGACAAAGACTATAGTTCATGATTTTCACATTTTTCCATGCCAAAAACTATAGTTTATGATTTTCACACACTTTCATATCAAAGACTATAGTTCATGATTTTCACACATTTTCATGCCAAAGACTATAGTTGATGAGTTTCACACATTTTCATAATAAAGACTATAGTTTACGATTTTCACCAATTTTCATGCCAAAGACTATACTTCATGATTTTCATATTTTTTCATGCCAAACACTATAGTTCATGATTTTCACACACTTTCATGCCAAAGAATATAGTTCATGATTTTCACACATTTTCATGCCAAAGACTATAGTTCATGATTTTACATTTTTCATGCCAAAGACTACAGATCATGATTTTCACATTTTCATGACAAAGACTATAGTTCATGATTTTCACACATTTTCATGCCAAAGACTATAGTTCATGATTTTCACATTTTTTCATGCCAAAGACTATAGTTCATGATTTTTCACATTTATGCTAAAGACTATAGTTCATGATTTTCACATTTTTTCATGCCAAAGACTATAGTTCATGATTTTCACATTTTCATGACAAAGACTATAGTTCATGATTTTCACATTTTTCATGCCAAAGACTATAGTTCATGATTTTCACACATTTTCATGACAAAGACTATAGTTCATGATTTTCACATTTTTCATGCCAAAGACTATAGTTCATGATTTTCACACATTTTCATGACAAAGACTATAGTTCATGATTTTCACATTTTTTCATGCCAAAGACTATAGTTCATGATTTTCACACATTTTCATGCCAAAGACTATAGATCATGATTTTCACACATTTTCATGACAAAGACTATAGTTCACGATTTTCACTTATTTTCATGCCAAAGACTATAGATCACGACTTTTCATGCAAAAGGCTATAGATCACGAATTTTCATGCAAAAGACTATAAATCGTGAATTTTCATGGAAAAGACTATAGATCACAAATTTTCATGCAAAAGACATGAAAATTTGTGCACGAATTTTTATGCAAAATTTTTATGCAAAAATGCTAGTGCACGAATTTTTATGCAAAAGACTATAGATCACGAATTTTCATGCAAAAGACTATAGTACACGATTTTCACACATTTTCATGCCAAAGACTATAGATCACGATTTTCATGCAAAGACTATAGATCACGAATTTTCATGCAAAGACTATAGATCACGAATTTTCATGCAAAAGACTATAGTTCACGATTTTCATGCAAAGACTATAGATCACAAATTTTCATGCAAAGACTATATTCATGAATTTTCACATTTCATGCCAAAGCTATAGTTCATGATTTTCACATTTTCATGCAAAGACTATAGATCATGATTTTCACACATTTTCATGCCAAAGACTATAGTTCATGATTTTCACACATTTTCATAACAAAGACTATAGTTCATGATTTTCACACATTTTCATGCCAAAGACTTAGTCATGATTTTACAATTTTCATGCCAAAGACTATAGTTCATGATTTTCACATTTTCATGACAAAGACTATAGTTCATGATTTTCACATTTTTTCATGCCAAAGACTATAGTTCATGATTTTCGCACATTTACATGACAAAGACTATAGTGCATGATTTTCACATTTTTTCATGCCAAAGACTACAAATCATGATTTTCGCACATTTTCATGACAAAGACTATAGTTCATGATTTTCACATTTTTCAATGCCAAAAACTATAGTTTATGATTTTTACACAGTTTCATGCCAAAGACTATAGTTCATGATTTTCACAAATTTTCATGCCAAAGACTATAGTTGATGAGTTTCACACATTTTCATAATAAAGACTATAGTTTACGATTTTCACCAATTTTCATGCCAAAGACTATACTTCATGATTTTCATATTTTTTCATGCCAAACACTAAGTTCATGATTTTCACATACTTTCATGCCAAAGACTATAGTTCATGATTTTCACACTTTTCATGCCAAAGACTATAGTTCATGATTTTCATTTTCATGCCAAAGACTATAGATCATGATTTTTCACATTTTCATGACAAAGACTATAGTTCATGATTTTCACATTTTCATGCCAAAGACTATAGTTCATGATTTTCCACATTTTCATGACAAAGACTATAGTTCATGATTTTCACATTTTTATGCCAGACTATAGTTCATGATTTTCACACATTTCATGACAAAGACTATAGTTCATGATTTTCACATTTTCATGCCAAAGACTATAGTTCATGATTTTCACATTTTTCATGCCAAAGACTATAGTTCATGATTTTCACATTTATCACAAAGACTATAGTTCATGATTTTACATTTTTCATGCCAAAGACTATAGTTCATGATTTTCACACATTTACATGACAAAGACTATAGTTCATGATTTTCACATTTTTTCATGCCAAAGACTATAGTTCATGATTTTCACACATTTTCATGCCAAAGACTATAGATCATGATTTTCACACATTTTCATGACAAAGACTATAGTTCATGATTTTCACATTTTTCATGCCAAAGACTATAGTTCATGATTTTCACTTATTTTCATGCCAAAGACTATAGATCACGACTTTTCATGAAAAAGACTATAGATCACGAAATTTCATGCAAAAGACTATAGATCACGAATTTTCATGCAAAAGATAGTCTTTTGCATGAAAATCATAAACTATAGTCTTTGGCATGGAACATGAACTATAGTCTTTGCAAAGATGCAGATCATGAACTATAGTCCTTGGCATGAGTTGAAAATCATGAACTGTACTCTTGAATGAATGAAAATCATGAACTATATGTCTTTTCATGTAAATGTGTTAAAATTCATGTACTATGTCTTTTCATGAAAAATTAGTACTATGTACTATTTACACAATTTTCATGCAAAAGACTATAGTTCATGAATTTTAACACATTTTCATGACAAAGACTATAGTTCATGATTTTCACATTTTTTCATTCCAAAGAGTATAGTTCATGATTTTCAACACTTTCATGCCAAGGACTATAGTTCATGATTTTCACACATTTTCATGCCAAAGACTATAGTTCATGATTTTCACACACTTTCATGCCAAAGACTATAGTTCATGATTTTCACAATTTTCATGACAAAGACTATAGTTCATGATTTTCATCAATTTTCATGACAAAGACTATAGTTCATGATTTTCATCAATTTTCATGACAAAGACTATAGATCACGAATTTTCATACAAAAGACTATAGTACACGAATTTTCATGAAAAAGTCTATATTTCACGAATTTTCATGCAAAAGACTATAGTACACGAATTTTCATGCAAAAGACTATAGTACACGAATTTTCATGCAAAAGACTATATATCACGAATTTTCATGCAAAAAACTATAGTACACGAATTTTCATGCAAAAGACTATAGATCACAAATTTTCATGCAAAAGACTATAGTACATGAATATTCACACATTTACATGCCAAAGCTATAGTTCATGATTTTCACACATTTTCATGCCAAAGATTATAGTTCTTGATTTTCACATATTTTCATGCCAAAGACTACAGATCATGATTTTCACATTTTTTCATGCCAAAGACTATAGTTCATGATTTTCACACATTTTCATGCCAAAGATTGTAGTTCATGATTTTCATATTTTCATGCCAAAGACTACAGATTATGATTTTCACACATTTTCATGACAAAGACTATAGTTCATGATTTTCACACATTTACATGACAAAGACTATAGTTCATGATTTTCACATTTTTTCATGCCAAAGACTATAGTTCACGATTTTCATTTATTTTCATGCAAAGACTATAGATCACGAATTTTCATGCAAAAGACTATAGATCACGAATTTTCATGAAAAGACTATAAATCGTGAATTTTCATAAAAGACTATAGATCACAAATTTTCATGCAAAAGACATGAAAATTTGTGCACGAATTTTTATGCAAAATTTTTATGCAAAAATGCTAGTGCACGAATTTTTATGCAAAAGACTATAGATCACGAATTTTCATGCAAAAGACTATAGAACACGAATTTTCACACATTTACATGCCAAAGACTATAGATCACGACTTTTCATGCAAAAGGCTATAGATCACGAATTTTCATGCAAAAGACTATAGATCACGAATTTTCATGCAAAAGACTATAGTTCACGACTTTTCATGCAAAAGACTATCAATCACGATCTTTCATGCAAAAGACTATAGTACACGAATTTTCATGCAAAATGCTATAGATCACAAATTTTCAAGCAAAAGACTATAGATCAAAAATTTTCATGCAAAAGAGTAATTTTACAAATTTCACAAATTTTCATGCCAAAGACTATAGTTCATAATTTTCACATTTTTTCATGCCAAAGACTATACTTCATGATTTTCACATTTTTTCATGCCAAACACTATAGTTCATGATTTTCACACATTTTCATGACACAGACAATAGTTCATGATTTTCACATATTTTTATGCCAAAGACTATATATAGATCTCGAATTTTCGTGCAAAAGACTATAAATCACGAATTTTCATGCAAAAGACTATAGATCACGAATTTTCATGCAAAAGACTATAGATCACGATTTTTCATGCAAAAGACTATAGATCATGAATTTTCATGCAAATGGCTATAGATCACAAATTTTCATGCAAAAGACTATAGATCACAAATTTTCATGCAAAACACTATAGTTCACTAATTTTCATAATAAAGACAATATTTCACGAATTTTCATGCAAAAGACTATAGATCACGAATTTTCATATAAAAGACTATAGTACACGAATTTTCATGCAAAAGTCTATATTTCACGAATTTTAATGCAAAAGACACACGAATTTTCATGCAAAGACTATAGTACATAAAGGTTCACATTTACATGCCAAAGACTATAGTTCATGATTTTCACACATTTTCATGCCAAATTTTATAGTTCATGATTTTCACACATTTTCATGCAAAAGACTACAGATCATGATTTTCATAATTTTCATGCCAAAGACTATAGTTGATGAGTTTCACACATTTTCATAATAAACACTATAGTTTACGATTTTCACCAATTTTCATGCCAAAGACTATAGTTCATGAATTTCACATTTTTTCATGCAAAGATTATAGTTCATGATTTTCACACATTTACATGACAAAGACTATAGTTCATGATTTTCACATTTTTTCATGCCAAAGACTATAGTTCATGATTTTCGCACATTTACATGACAAAGACTATAGTGCATGATTTTCACATTTTTTCATGCCAAAGACTACAAATCATGATTTTCGCACATTTTCATGACAAAGACTATAGTTCATGATTTTCACATTTTTAAATGCCAAAAACTATAGTTTATGATTTTTACACATTTTCATGCCAAAGACTATAGTTCATGATTTTCACACATTTTCATGCCAAAGACTATAGTTGATGAGTTTCACACATTTTCATAATAAAGACTATTGTTTACAATTTTCACCAATTTTCATGCCAAAGACTATACTTCATGATTTTCATATTTTTTCATGCCAAACACTAAGTTCATGATTTTCACACACTTTCATGCCAAAGAATATAGTTCATGATTTTCACACATTTTCATGCCAAAGACTATAGTTCATGAATTTCACATTTTTTCATGCCAAAGACTACAGATCATGATTTTCACACATATTCATGACAAAGACTATAGTTCATGATTTTCATTTTTCATGCCAAAGACTATAGTTCATGATTTTTACATTTTCATGACAAAGACTATAGTTCATGATTTTCACATTTTTTCATGCCAAAGACTATAGTTCATGATTTTCACACATTTTCATGACAAAGACTATAGTTCATGATTTTCACACATTTTCATGCCAAAGACTATAGTTCATGATTTTCACATTTTTTCATGCCAAAGACTATAGTTCATGATTTTCTCACATTTTCATGACAAAGACTATAGTTCATGATTTTCACATTTTTTCATGCCAAAGACTATAGTTCATGATTTTCACACATTTACATGACAAAGACTATAGTTCATGATTTTCACATTTTTTCATGCCAAAGACTATAGTTCATGATTTTCACACATTTTCATGCCAAAGACTATAGATCATGATTTTCACACATTTTCATGACAAAGACTATAGTTCATGATTTTCACATTTTTTCATGCCAAAGACTATAGTTCATGATTTTCACACATTTTCATGCCAAAGACTATAGATCACGATTTTCATGAAAAGACTATAGATCACGAAATTTCATGCAAAAAGACTATAGATCACGAATTTTCATGCAAAGATAGTTTTTTCATGAAAAATCATAAATTATATTCTAAGTATAAGTGTGAATTATGAACTGAGAGACTTTGGTCATGATTTTCATGATAATCATGAACTGAGAAGTCATGGCATGAGTGTTGAAAATCATGAACTATACTTTGAATGAAAGTGAAAATCATGAACTATAGTCTTTGTCATGTAAATGTGTTAAAATTCGTGTACTATAGTCTTTTGCATGAAAATTCGTGTACTATAAAATTCGTGTACACGAATTTTCATGCAAAAGACTATAGTACACGAATTTTAACACATTTACATGACAAAGACTATAGTTCATGATTTTCACATTTTTTCATTCCAAAGAGTATAGTTCATGATTTTCAACACTTTCATGCCAAGGACTATAGTTCATGATTTTCACACATTTTCATGCCAAAGACTATAGTTCATGATTTTCACACACTTTCATGCTAAAGACTATAGTTCATGATTTTCATCAATTTTCATGACAAAGACTATAGTTCATGATTTTCATCAATTTTCATGACAAAGACTATAGTTCATGATTTTCATCAATTTTCATGACAAAGACTATAGATCACGAATTTTCATACAAAAGACTATAGTACACGAATTTTCATGCAAAAGTCTATATTTCACGAATTTTCATGCAAAAGACTATAGTATTCATTTAATTTTCATGCAAAAGACTATAGTACACGAATTTTTCATGCAAAAAAGACTATATATCACGAATTTTCATGCAAAACTATAGTCACGAATTTTCATGCAAAAGACTATAGATCAACAATTTCATGCAAAAGACTATAGTTCATGAATATTTACACATTTTCATGCCAAAGACTATAGTCATGCGATTTTCACACATTTTCATGCCAAAGACTATAGTCTTTATTTCACCATATTTTCATGCCAAAGACTACAGATCATGATTTTCACATTTTTTCATGCCAAAGACTATAGTTCATGATTTTCACACATTTTCATGCCAAAGATTGTAGTTCATGATTTTCATATATTTTCATGCCAAAGACTACAGATTATGATTTTCACACATTTTCATGACAAAGACTATAGTTCATGATTTTCACACATTTACATGACAAAGACTATAGTTCATGATTTTCACATTTTTTCATGCCAAAGACTATAGTTCACGATTTTGATTTATTTTCATGGCAAAGACTATAGATCACATTTTCTGCGTAAAGACTATAGATCACGAATTTTCATGAAAGACTATAAATCATGAATTTTCATAAAAGACTATAGATCACAATTTTCATGCAAAGACTATGCAAAAATTTTGCAAGAATTTTATGCAAAATTTTATAAAAAATGCTAGTTCACGAATTTTCATGCAAAGACTATAGATCACGAATTTTCATGCAAAAGACTATAGAACACGAATTTTCACACATTTACATGCCAAAGACTATAGATCACGAATTTTCATGCAAAAGACTATAGATCACGAATTTTCATGCAAAAGACTATAGATCACGAATTTTCATGCAAAAAGACTATAGTTCACGACTTTTCATGCAAAAAGATCAATCACGATTTTCATGCAAAAGACTATAGTACACGAATTTTCATGCAAAGACTATAGATCACAAATTTTCAAGCAAAAGACTATAGATCAAAAATTTTCATGCAAAAGAGTAATTTTACAAATTTCACAAATTTTCATGCCAAAGACTATAGTTCATAATTTTCACATTTTTTCATGCCAAAGACTATACTTCATGATTTTCACATTTTTTCATGCCAAACACTATAGTTCATGATTTTCACACATTTTCATGACACAGACAATAGTTCATGATTTTCACATATTTTTATGCCAAAGACTATATATAGATCTCGAATTTTCGTGCAAAAGACTATAAATCACGAATTTTCATGCAAAAGACTATAGATCACGAATTTTCATGCAAAAGACTATAGATCACGATTTTTCATGCAAAAGACTATAGATCATGACTTTTCATGCAAATGGCTATAGATCACAAATTTTCATGCAAAAGACTATAGATCACACAATTTTCATGCAAAAGACTATAGTTCACTCAATTTTCATGCTAAAAAGACAATATTTCACGAATTTTCATGCAAAAGACTATAGATCACGAATTTTCATATAAAAGACTATAGTACACGAATTTTCATGCAAAAGTCTATATTTCACGAATTTTAATGCAAAAGGCTATAGTACACGAATTTTCATGCAAAAGACTATAGTACATAAAGGTTCACACATTTACATGCCAAAGACTATAGTTCATGATTTTCACACATTTTCATGCCAAATTTTATAGTTCATGATTTTCACACATTTTCATGCAAAAGACTACAGATCATGATTTTCATAATTTTCATGCCAAAGACTATAGTTGATGAGTTTCACACATTTTCATAATAAACACTATAGTTTACGATTTTCACCAATTTTCATGCCAAAGACTATAGTTCATGAATTTCACATTTTTTCATGCAAAGATTATAGTTCATGATTTTCGCACATTTACATGACAAAGACTATAGTGCATGATTTTCACATTTTTTCATGCCAAAGACTACAAATCATGATTTTCGCACATTTTCATGACAAAGACTATAGTTCATGATTTTCACATTTTTCAATGCCAAAAACTATAGTTTATGATTTTTACACACATTCATGCCAAAGACTATAGTTCATGATTTTCACACATTTTCATGCCAAAGACTATAGTTGATGAGTTTCACACATTTTCATAATAAAGACTATTGTTTACAATTTTCACCAATTTTAGTTCACACATTTTCATGCAAAAGACTATAGTTCATGATTTTCTACACACTTTCATGCCAAAGACTATAGTTCATGATTTTCACATTTTCATAAAGATTATAGTTCATGAATTTACATTTTTTCATGCAAAGACTATAGATCATGATTTTCAATATTTATTCATGACAAAGACGCTAGTAGCTATGATTTTACAATTTTCATGCCAAAGACTATAGTCTGCGATTTTCTACATTTTTTTTCATGCCAAAGACTATAGTTCATGATTTTCTCACATTTACGCTAAAGACTATAGTTCATGATTTTCTACATTTTTCATGCCAAAGACTATAGTTCATGATTTTCACACATTTATATGACAAAGATCTATAGTTCATGATTTTCATTTTTCATGCCAAAGACTATAGTCATGATTTTCGCATTATTTTTCATGCCAAAGACTATAGATCATGATTTTCACACATATTCATGACAAAGACTTAGTTCATGATTTTCACAATTTTCATGCCAAAGACTATAGTTCACGATTTTCAATTTATTTTCATGCCAAAGACTATAGATCACGAATTTTCATGAAAAGACTATAGATACGAATTTCATGCAAAGACTAGATCACGAATTTTCATGCAAAGATAAGCCTTTACAGTGCACTAATCCTTTGGCATAGTATGTGAAATCATGAACTATACCTTTGGCATGAATTTTCATTTATGAACTATAGTCCTTGGCATTAGTGTTGAAATCATGAATCATACTCTTTTGAATGAAATGTGAAAATCATGAAACTATAGTCTTTGTCATGTAAATGTATTGAACATGTGTACTATAGTTATGCATGAAAAATTGTACTATAAAATCTATGTACACGAATTTTCATGCAAAAAGACTATAGTACACGAATTTTAACATGCATTTATATGACAAAGACTATAGTTCATGATTTTCACATTTTTTCATGCAAAGACTATAGTTCATGATTTTCAACACTTTCATGCCAAGGACCTCAGTTCTGCGATTTTTCAAGAATTTTCATGACAAAGACTATAGTTCATGATTTTCTACATTTTTTCATGCCAAAGACTATAGTTCTGTATGATTACACATTTTCATGCCAAAGACTATAGATCATGATTTTCACACATATTCATTACAAAGACTATAGTTCAGATTTCACAATTTTCATGCCAAAGACTATAGTTCACGATTTTCACTTATTTTCATGCCAAAGACTATAGATTCTGACTTTTTCATGAAAAAGACTATAGATCACGAAATTTTCATGCAAAAAGACTATAGATCACGAATTTTCATGCAAAAAGATAAAGTTTCAGGATGAAAATCATATAACTGGCAAAGACTATCTTTGGCATTTTAGGTGAAGAATCAGATATGTCTCTTTGGCATTTTAAAATCATGATGAATTTCATCGATGAACTGAAGAGTCCCGGCGGATGAGAATTTTGAAAAATCACGAATTTTATACCTTTGAATAGTTTTCATGAAAAATCATGAACTGCCTTTGTCGGTACCATGTTAAAATTCGTACTTATGAAGACTTTTGTCATGAAAATTCGTGTACTATAAAATTCGTGTACACGAATTTTCATGCAAAAGACTATAGTACACGAATTTTAACACATTTATATGACAAAGACTATAGTTCATGATTTTCACATTTTTTCATTTCAAAGAGTATAGTTCATGATTTTCAACACTTTCATGCCAAGGACTATAGTTCATGATTTTCACACATTTTCATGCCAAAGACTATAGTTCATGATTTTCACATACTTTCATGCCAAAGACTATAGTTCATGATTTTCATCAATTTTCATGACAAAGACTATAGTTCATGATTTTCATCAATTTTCATGACAAAGGCCATAGTTCATGATTTTCATCAATTTTCATGTCAAAGACTATAGATCACGAATTTTCATACAAAAGACTATAGTACACGAATTTTCATGCAAAAGTCTATATTTCACGAATTTTCATGCAAAAGACTATAGTACACGAATTTTCATGCAAAAGACTATATGTCACGAATTTTCATGCAAAAACTATAGTACACGAATTTTCATGCAAAAGACTATAGATCACAAATTTTCATGCAAAAGACTATAGTACATGAATATTCACACATTTACATGCCAAAGCTATAGTTCATGATTTTCACACATTTTCATGCCAAAGACTATAGTTCATGATTTTCACATATTTTCATGCACAAGACTACAGATCATTATTTTCACATCTTTTCATGCCAAAGACTATAGTTCATGATTTTCACATATTTTCATGCTAAAGACTATAGTTCATGAATTTCACATTTTTTCATGCCAAAGACTACAGATCATGATTTTCACACATATTCATGACAAAGACTATAGTTCATGATTTTCACATTTTTTCATGCCAAAGACTATAGTTCATGATTTTTACACATTTTCATGACAAAGACTATAGTTCATGATTTTCACATTTTTTCATGCCAAAGACTATAGTTCATGATTTTCACACATTTACATGACAAAGATTATAGTTCATGATTTTCTCACATTTACATGCCAAAGAATATAGTTCATGATTTTCACATTTTTTCATGCCAAAGACTATAGTTCATGATTTTCACATTTTCATGCCAAAGACTATAGTTCATGATTTTCACATTTTTTCATGCCAAAGACTATAGTTCATGATTTTCACACATTTACATGACAAAGACTATAGTTCATGATTTTCACACATTTTCATGCCAAAGACTATAGTTCATGATTTTCATCAATTTTCATGACAAAGACTATAGTTCATGATTTTCATCAATTTTCATGACAAAGACTATAGATCACGAATTTTCATACAACAGACTATAGTACACGAATTTTCATGAAAAAGTCTATATTTCACGAATTTTCATGCAAAAGACTATAGTACACGAATTTTCATGCAAAAGTCTATAGATCACGAATTTTCATGCAAAAGACAATTTTTCCAAATTTCACAAATTTTCATGCAAAAGACTATAGATCATGAATTTTCATGCAAAAGACTATAGATCACGAATTTTCATACAAAAGACTATAGTACACGAATTTTCATGCAAAAGTCTATTTTTCACGAATTTTTATGCAAAACACTATAGTACACGAAATTTCATGCTAAAGACTATAGATCACGAATTTTCATGCAAAAGACTACAGATCACAAATTTTCATACAAAACACTATAGTTCACTAATTTTCATGCAAAAGACTATAGTACACGAATTTTCATGCAAAAGACTTTAGATCACGAATTTTCATGCAAGACAATATAGTACACGAATTTTTATGCAAAATAGTATAGATCACGAATTTTCATGCAAAAGACTATAGATCACGAATTTTAATGCAAAAGACTATAGTACACGAATTTTCATGCAAAAGACCATAATACATGAATTTTCATGCAAAAGACTATAGTACACGAATTTTCATGCAAAAGACTATTGATCACGAATTTTCATACAAAAGACTATAATTCACGAATTTTCATGCAAAAGACTATAGTACACGAATTTTCATGCAAAGACTATAGTTCACGAATTTTCATGCAAAGACTATAGTTCACGAATTTTCATTCAAAAGACTATAGATCACAAATTTTTATGCAAAACACTATAGTTCACTAATTTTTATAATAAAGACAATATTTCACGAATTTTCATGCAAAAGACTATAGTACACAAATTTTCATGCAAAAGTCTATATTTCACGAATTTTCATGCAAAAGACTATAGTACACGAATTTTCATGCAAAAGTCTATAGATCACGAATTTTCATGCAAAAGACAATTTTTCCAAATTTCACAAATTTTCATGCAAAGACTATAGATCATGATTTTCATGCAAGACTATAGATCACGAATTTTCATGCAAAGACTATAGTACACGAATTTTCATGCAAAGACTATTTTTCACGAATTTTCATGCAAAAGACTATAGTACGAAATTTCATGCAAAGACATAGATCACGAATTTTCATGCAAAAGACTATAGATCACGAATTTTCATGCAAAAGACTATAGTTCACTAATTTTCATGCAAAGACTATAGTCACGAATTTTCATGCAAAGACTATAGATCACGAATTTTCATGCAAACAATATAATTACACACAATTTTTATGCAAAAGACTATAGATCACGAATTTTCATGCAAAAGACTATAGATCACGATTTTCATGCAAAGACTATAGTACACGAATTTTCATGCAAAAGACCATAATACATGAATTTTCATGCAAAAGACTATAGTACACGAATTTTCATGCAAAAGACTATTGATCACGAATTTTCATACAAAAGACTATAATTCACGAATTTTCATGCAAAACACTATAGTACCCGAATTTTCATGCAAAAGTCTATAGTTCACGAATTTTCATGCAAAAGACTATAGTTCACCAATTTTCATTCAAAAGACTATAGATCACGAATTTTCATGCAAAAACTAAATTTTCAAATTTCATGCAAAAAGACTATAGTTCACGAATTTTCATGCAAAAGACTATAGATCATGAATTTTCATGCAAAAGACTATAGATCACGAATTTTCATGCAAAAGACTATAGATCACAAATTTTCATGCAAAAGACTATAGATCACGAATTTTCATGCAAAAGACTATAGATCACAAATTTTCATGCAAAAGACTATAGATCACAAATTTTCCTGCAAAACACTATAGTTCACCAATTTTCATAATAAAGACAATATTTCACGAATTTTCATGCAAAAGACTATAGATCATGAATTTTCATACAAAATACTATAGTACAGGAATTTTCATGCATAAGTCTTTATTTCACTAATTTTCATGCAAAAGACTATAGTACGCGAATTTTCATGCAAAAGACTATAGAACACGAATTTCATGCAAAAGACTATAGTACACGAATTTTCATACAAAAGACTATAGTACACGAATTTCATGCAAAAGACTATAGATCACGAATTTTCATGCAAAGACTATATAGAATTTTCATGCAAAAGACTATAGATCACGAATTTTCATGCAAAAGACTATAATTCACGAATTTCATAAAAAGACTATATTTCACGAATTTTCATGCAAAGACTATAGTACAACAATTTTCATGCAAAAGACTATAGTACACGAATTTTCATGCAAAAGACTATATATCACAATTTTCATGCAAAAAACTATAGTACACGAATTTTCATGCAAAGACTATAGATCACGAATTTTCATGCAAAAGACTATAGATCACAAATTTTCATGCAAAACACTATAGTTCACCAATTTTCATAATAAAGACAATATTTCACGAATTTTCATGCAAAAGACTATAGATCACGAATTTTCATGCAAAAGACTATAGTACACAGATTTTCATGCAAAGACTATAGTACACGAATTTTCATGCAAAGACTATAGTACACAATTTTCATGCAAAGACTATAGATCACAAATTTTATGCAAAAGACTATAGTTCACTAATTTTCATAATAGAACAATATTTCACGAATTTTCATGCAAAGACTATAGTACACGAATTTTCATGCAAAAGACTATATTTCACAATTTTCATGCAAAGACTATAGTTCACGAATTTTCATGCAAAGACTATAGATCACGAATTTTCATGCAAAGACTATTTTTCCAAATTTCACAAATTTTCATGCAAAGACTATAGATCACGAATTTTCATGCAAAGACTATAGATCACGAATTTTCATGCAAAGACTATAGTCACGAATTTTCATGCAAAGACTATTTTCTTTTATGCAAAAGACTATAGTACACGAAATTTCATGCAAAAGACTATAGATCACGAATTTTCATGCAAAAGACTATATATCAAATTTTCATGCAAAACTATAGTTACGAATTTTCATGCAAAAGACTATAGATCACGAATTTTCATGCAAAGACTATAATTCACGAATTTTCATGCAAAAGACTATAGTTCACGAATTTTCATGCAAAAGACTATAGATCACGAATTTTCATGCAAAGACTATAGTTCACGAATTTTCATGCAAAGACTATAGTACTTGAATTTTCATGCAAAGACTATAGTTCACGAATTTTCATTCAAAGACTATAGTTCACGAATTTTCATGCAAAGACTATAGATCACGAATTTTCATGCAAAAGACAAATTTTCCAAATTTCACAAATTTTCATGCAAAAGACTATAGTTCACGAATTTTCATGCAAAGACTATAGATCATGAATTTTCATGCAAAGACTATAGATCACGAATTTTCATGCAAAAGACTATAGATCCAAATTTTCATGCAAAAGACTATAGATCACAAATTTTCATGCAAAAAGACTATAGTTCACTAATTTTCATAAAAAAGTCTATATTTCACGAATTTTCGTGAAAATGACTATATTTCACGAATTTTCATGCAAAAGACTATAGTTCACGAATTTTCATGCAAAAGACTATAGATCACGAATTTTCATGCAAAAGACTATAGTACACGAATTTTCATGCAAAAGTCTATATTTCACGAATTTTCATGCAAAAGACTATAGTACACGAATTTTCATGCAAAAGACTATAGATCATGAATTTTCATACAAAAGACTATATTACAGGAATTTTCATGCAAAAGTCTATATTTCACAAATTTTCATGCAAAAGACTATAGTACACGAATTTCATGCAAAAGACTATAGATCACGAATTTTCATGCAAAAGACTATAGTACACGAATTTTTATTCAAAATACTATAGATCACGAATTTTCATGCAAAAGACTATAGATCACGAATTTTCATACAAAAGACTATAGTACACGAATTTTCATGCAAAAGTCTATATTTCACGAATTTTCATGCAAAGACTATAGTTCACGAATTTTCATGCAAAAGACTATAGTTCACGTATTTTTTCATGAAAAAGACTATATTTCACGAATTTTCATGCAAAAGACTATAGTTCACGTATTTTCATGCAAAGACTATTGTTCACGTATTTTCATGAAAAAGAGTGTATTTCACGAATTTTCATGCAAAGACTATAGTTCACGAATTTTCATGGAAAGACTATAGTTCACGAATTTTCATGCAAAAGACTATATTTCACGAATTTTCATGCAAAAGAATATAGTTCACGTATTTTCATGGAAAGACTATTTTTCACGTATTTTCATGAAAAAGTTTGTATTTCACGAATTTTCATGCAAAGACTATAAATCACGAATTTTCATGGAAAAGACTATCGTACACGAATTTTCATGCAAAAGACTATAGTTCACGAATTTTCATGCAAAAGACTATAGTTCACGAATTTTCATGCAAAAGACTATAGATCACGAATTTTCATGCAAAAGACAAATTTTCCATATTTCACAAATTTTCATGCAAAAGACTATAGTTCACGAATTTTCATGCAAAAGACTATAGATCATGAATTTTCATGCAAAAGACTATAGATCACGACTTTTCATGCAAAAGACTATAGATCACAAATTTTCATGCAAAAGACTATAGATCACAAATTTTCATGCAAAAGACTATAGTTCACGAATTTTCATAAAAAGACTATATTTCACGAATTTTCATGCAAAAGACTATAGATCACGAATTTTCATGCAAAAGACTATAGTACACGAATTTTCATGCAAAGACTATAGTTCACGAATTTTCATGCAAAAGACTATAGTTCACGAATTTTCATGCAAAAGACTATAGTTCACGAATTTTCATGCAAAGACTATATATCACGAATTTTCATGCAAAAACTATAGTTCACGAATTTTCATGCAAAAGACTATAGATCACGAATTTTCATGCAAAGACTATAGATCACAAATTTTCATGCAAAAGACTATAGTTCACTAATTTTCATAAAAAGACTATATTTCACGAATTTTCATGCAAAGACTATAGATTACGAATTTTCATGCAAAGACTATAGTTCACGAATTTTCATAAAAGACTATAATTCACGAATTTTCATGCAAAAGACTATAGATCACGAATTTTCATGCAAAAGACTATATTTCACGAATTTTCATGCAAAAGACTATAGATCACGAATTTTCATACAAAACACTATAGTACACGAATTTTCATGCAAAAGTCTATAGTTCACAAATTTTCATGCGAAAGACTATAGATCACGAATTTTCATGCAAAAGACAAATTTTCCAAATTTCACAAATTTTCATGCAAAAGACTATAGTTCACGAATTTTCATGCAAAAGACTATAGATCACGAATTTTCATGCAAAGACTATAGTAAACGAATTTTCATGCAAAGACTATAGTACACGAATTTTCATGCAAAAGACTATATTTCACGAATTTTCATGCAAAGACTATAGTACACGAATTTTCATGCAAAGACTGTATTTCACGATTTTCAATGCAAAAGACTATAATTCACAATTTTTAATGCAAAAGGCTAGAGTTCACTAATTTTCATGGCAAAGACTATAGTTCACGAATTTTCATGCCAAAGACTATATTTCAAGATTTTCCATGCAAAAGACTATAGTCACGAATTTTCATGCAAAAGACTATAGTTCACGAATTTTGAGGCAAAGCACTATAGTTCACGAATTTTCATGCAAAATACTCTAGTTCATGAATTTTCATGCAGAAAACTATAGTACACGAATTTTCATGCAAAAACTATAGTTCATGAATTTTCATGCAAAAGACTATAGTACACGAATTTTCATGCAAAGACTATAGTACACGAATTTTCATGCAAAGACTATAGTTCACGAATTTTCATGCAAAAGACTATAGATCACGAATTTTCATGCAAAAGACTATAGTACACGAATTTTCATGCAAAAGACTATATTTCACGAATTTTCATGCAAAAGACTATAGTTCACGAATTTTCATGCAAAAGACTATAGTTCACGAATTTTCATGCAAAAGACTATAGTTCACGAATTTTCATGCAAAAGACTATAGATCACGAATTTTCATGCAAAGACAAATTTTCCATATTTCACAAATTTTCATGCAAAGACTATAGTTCACGAATTTTCATGCAAAGACTATAGATCACGAATTTTCATGCAAAAGACTATAGATCACGAATTTTCATGCAAAAGACTATAGATCACAAATTTTCATATAAAAGACTATAGATCACAAATTTTCATGCAAAAGACTATAGTTCACTAATTTTCATAATAAAGACTATATTTCACGAATTTTCATGCAAAAGACTATAGATCACGAATTTTCATGCAAAAGACTATATTTCACGAATTTTCATGCAAAAGACTATAGTTCACGAATTTTCATGCAAAAGACTATAGATCACGAATTTTCATGCAAAGACTATAGTACACGAATTTTCATGCAAAAGACTATATTTCACGAATTTTCATGCAAAAGACTATAGTTCACGAATTTTCATGCAAAAGACTATAGTTCACGAATTTTCATGCAAAAGACTATAGATCACGAATTTTCATGCAAAAGACAAATTTTCCAAATTTCACAAATTTTCATGCAAAAGACTATAGTTCACGAATTTTCATGCAAAAGACTATAGATCACGAATTTTCATGCAAAAGACTATAGTACACGAATTTTCATGCAAAAGACTATAGTTCACGAATTTTCATGCAAAAGACTATAGTTCACGAATTTTCATGCAAAAGACTATAGTACACGAATTTTCATGCAAAAGTCTATAGTTCCCGAATTTTCATGCGAAAGACTATAGTTCACCAATTTTCATACAAAAGACTATAGTTCACTAATTTTCATGCAAAAGACTATAGTACACGAATTTTCATGCAAAAGGCTATAGATCACGAATTTTCATGCAAAAGACTATAGTACACGAATTTTCATGCAAAAGACTATTTCACGAATTTTCATGCAAAAGACTATAGTACACGAATTTTCATGCAAAAGACTATAGATCACGAATTTTCATGCAAAAGACTATAGTACACGAATTTTCATGCAAAAGACTATATTTCACGAATTTTCATGCAAAAGACTATAGTACACGAATTTTCATGCAAAAGACTATAGTTCACGAATTTTCATGCAAAAGACTATAGTTCACGAATTTTCATGCAAAAGACTATAGATCACGAATTTTCATGCAAAAGACAAATTTTCCATATTTCACAAATTTTCATGCAAAAGACTATAGTTCACGAATTTTCATGCAAAAGACTATAGATCACGAATTTTCATGCAAAAGACTATAGATCACGAATTTTCATGCAAAAGACTATAGATCACAAATTTTCATATAAAAGACTATAGATCACAAATTTTCATGCAAAACACTATAGTTCACTAATTTTCATAATAAAGACAATATTTCACGAATTTTCATGCAAAAGACTATAGATCACGAATTTTCATACAAAAGACTATAGTACACGAATTTTCATGCAAAAGACTATATTTCACGAATTTTCATGCAAAAGACTATAGTACACGAATTTTCATGCAAAAGACTATAGTACACGAATTTTCATGCAAAAGACTATATATCACGAATTTTCATGCAAAAAACTATAGTACACGAATTTTCATGCAAAAGACTATAGATCACAAATTTTCATGCAAAAGACTATAGATCACAAATTTTCATGCAAAACACTATAGTTCACTAATTTTCATAATAAAGACAATATTTCACGAATTTTCATGCAAAAGACTATAGATCACGAATTTTCATGCAAAAGACTATATTTCACGAATTTTCATGCAAAAGACTATAGTTCACGAATTTTCATGCAAAAGACTATAGATCATGAATTTTCATACAAAAGACTATAGTACACGAATTTTCATGCAAAAGTCTATATTTCACGAATTTTCATGCAAAAGACTATAGTTCACGAATTTTCATGCAAAAGAATATAGTTCACCAATTTTCATACAAAAGACTATAGATCACGAATTTTCATGCAAAAGACAAATTTTCCAAATTTCACAAATTTTCATGCAAAAGACTATAGTTCACGAATTTTCATGCAAAAGACTATAGATCATGAATTTTCATGCAAAAGACTATAGATCACAAATTTTCATGCAAAAGACTATAGATCACAAATTTTCATGCAAAACACTATAGTTCACTAATTTTCATAATAAAGACAATATTTCACGAATTTTCATGCAAAAGACTATAGATCACGAATTTTCATACAAAAGACTATAGTACACGAATTTTCATGCAAAAGACTATATTTCACGAATTTTCATGCAAAAGACTATAGATCACGAATTTTCATACAAAAGACTATAGATCACGAATTTTCATGCAAAGTTTATAATTCACGAATTTTCATGCAAATGACTATAGATCACGAATTTTCATGCAAAAGACTATATATCACGAATTTTCATGCAAAAAACTATAGTACACGAATTTTCATGCAAAAGACTATAGATCACAAATTTTCATGCAAAAGACTATAATTCACTAATTTTCATGCAAAACACTATAGTTCACCAATTTTCATAATAAAGACAGTATTTCACGAATTTCCATGCAAAACACTATAATTCACGAATTTTCATGCAAAAGACTATAATTCACGAATTTTCATGCAAAACACTATAGTTCACCAATTTTCATACTAAAGACAATATTTCACGAATTTCCATGCAAAAGACTATAATTCACGAATTTTCATGCAAAAGACTATAGTTCAGGAATTTTCATGCAAAAGTCAATAGTTCACGAATTTTCATGCAAAAGACTATAGTTCACCAATTTTCATGTAAAAGATTATAGTTCATGAATTTTTATGCAAAAGACTAAAATTCACGAATTTTCATGGCAAAGACTATAGGTCATGCATTTTTATGCCAAAGACTATATTTCATACATTTTCACATATTTTCATGCCAAACCCTATATAGTTCATGCATTTTCACGCATTTTCATGAACTATAGTTCAGACTACATGAAGAAATGTGAGATATATTTATTTTGTGTGAAAATGCGTAAAATTATGTGAATATCAGTCTGTTGGTGAAAATATGATAAAAAATATAAGTTAAATTTTTTGCATGTAAATCTCTAAAAATGCGTTAACTACAGTCTTCTACTGAAAAAATCTTGATCACGAGTGCTTCATCTCCCAAATTGTTGTTTTGAAGTAATGTTAAAAGCATTATTTAATTTTTTTTTATCCTCTAGTGTACTTCTTTTTATCAATCTTTCAGCCATTGCACTTCTCTTGCTCAATTAATTCGTAAATTTGAATTCAGCACTGTTTTTATATACTTTGTTGTTAATCATTTAGACATAATCTAACACAAAAATTCATGGCATAAGGGATGTCTTTAAAACTTTAGTTCTTTTGATTTTAGCCATATCACAGTATAGAGAACATACAGTAGGGCCATTCCATTGAATATTTTCATATCTTATTACTCATGTGATTACCATATTGACAGCCAGTAAATCGCATTTTGTGACCAATAGGATCGACGATATGGCAAACGGCAGCCAGTAAACTAATCAAATATACAGCAGCCAGTTGTAGTGGCTGCTGCAACTGTAGTATATACAACAGCCTAGTTGTAGTGGCTGCTGCAGCAGCCAGTTGTAGTGGCAGCCAGCCGAAGTGGCCCTACTGTATATTCCTATACTGTGGCCATATTATAGATGGTGTGCAACCACTCTCCTGGGAGTGAAAAAACAATAAAATATTCGCTGTATTGGAAGACATTTGCATAGTACATGAAAAAATTTGTGAAAATCGTCCAACTTGGCGGTCATGACGTACTTGCACCAACTTGTACACACTATGACCAATTTAGTGCGCAACTCAGACTCCTATCAAACGTGAACCGAATGTTATTAAATTCAATAGATTTAGCTGTCTGAATCGTTATTCAAATTGTGCCTTACAATCAGTGTAGCGTCTAGTCCCGTATAGCACAAAAACAATGTGCATGACGGACAACACACTTTATGAGGAGATGATACTTGGCGATTTTCATTCACTGAAAAGAATGAATCAACTTGAACAATAAAGCATTTTGAATATAACTAAAATGTTTAGTGTTTTGAGTTTCGTCTCTCATTTCGTCGTACAATTTGTTTTGACCTTTCTCACACAACTATAATATAACCTTGAAATATTTTTTAAAAAAATACGACATAAACGGCATTGAAAAAGTATTTTTCTCACAGAAGACGACAAATACGACACTTGAAAATGTATTTTTTCATAGAAGACGATATGAACGACATTTGAAAAAGTTCTTATTTTATAAAAGACGATATGAACTACATTTGAAAATGTTTAAATCGTTTAATGTAATCGTGTAATCGATTACAATGAAATTGATTATTAGGTCGTGTAAGAAATTGATAGTATTCAATGACTCTGGAGTGGTCAAGCGCACAGTGTATTAACATTGTGATGGTAAGTTCATTTCCTGGATGGGTCAGTAAGAATTGTCCCAGAGTATTTTGGGGATGAGCGAGTAGGTTGAAGATTAAGTTGTGTTTTGATAAGTAATGCCAAGATGAACGAAGTGGATTGTTGAGTAAGGAAACAATAAGAAAGCAGGTGATTTGTTTAGTAAGAGAAAAAGAAAGGAGAAGTTTGTCTGGTTTGAAACAACAATTTTTTTACTTAATTGCATTGTAATCAACTACACGATTACATTAATCAATTTGAAAAATTAATCAATTACATTGTAATGGAATACATGATTACATTATTATATTATTTATTTTGTCGCATATTTCTTTTCTTCCAAACCAAGTTAAACTGTTTTCAGTTAGTCGGTGCCTTGCATGTAAGAGCAATATTTTATAAAACACAAAACCATACAATAACAAATTTTAAAACTTATGAGCAGAGCACGAGAAATAAAGTAGGAAAATATTGGTTGGGAAAATTACATTTCCATTTTGGTTCTGATAACATACATCAAAAAACTCTCAGCAGTTGTGGCATAGATAAGAGAGCATCCTTGTTAAAATTTGGCTATTCGTCTATATATTAATCGCCTAATTGCTTTGAAATCAATTGTAGAGAATTAAACGTCAATAAATATGTCATGGAAATCCTCACAGATTAAAATCATGCTTTCTTTTCAATTCTCAAAAATCAATGTTCAATTCAAATCATAAGAATTACATTTTTAAGCTAGCGAAGTTCATATATAGCAACAGCATTTAAATTAAAATAAAAATAACTAAAATAAAATGAAGTACACAATTAAATAAATCACCTAAGTTAACTAACTACATTACATACTCTAACAAGATTTAATAAATAGTAACAAATATGAAAAGTATCACGTTTACACATCATCTTCTTGGATGAAATCAAGTATTAACTACATAATTCAACAGGTTCACTTCTGCCGCTACCTGCATAAAATGAAAAGAAAAGATACAATGAATGTATTCTTTCATTGATATTTTAAAAGCTTTTACATTCTTGAGATTTATGTTTCGTCAACGAACAAGCGTTATCGTTAAGACAATACAATGCAAACATTTACAATTCTAAAGTCTTTTTCTCCATGCAGAAAACGTCAAAGTCATTAAAACGCATTTAAAGTCATTAGAGTCTCCCGTTGTAGAAATTTTAAAATTTTATCAATATGCCATGAAGATATACATTTTATAAATCATAGTACCTAACATATTAAATGAACTAATTATTCTAAGCTTTTGACGACCCAATTGATGATAAACTACCACAGGAAGATGTTAATTTCTACAAAAAATAGAGAATACGACATAGAAAATTGAAATTAGTCATTTGAAGCATGTAACGAGGGAAAAAAACATAGTAAAATAATGTCTAAGTCAGCTGTAACTACCAGTCAAACTTACCAAGTCAAACCTACAAAGTCAAACCTACCAAGTCAAACTTACCAAGTCAAACTTACCAAGTCAAACTTACCCAGTCAAACTTAAGAGTCAAACTTAACGAGTCAAACTTAACAAGTCAAACCTACCAAGTCAAACTTACCAAGTCAAACTTAGTCAAACCAGTCAAACTTAGTCAAAGTCAAACCTACCAAGTCAAACTTACCAAGTCAAACTTCAAGTCAAACTTACCAAGTCAAACTTAGTCACTTAGTCAAAACAAGTCAAACCTCAAACTTACCAAGTCAAACTTACCAAGTCAAACTTAACGAGTCAAACTTACCAAGTCAAACCTAGTCAAACTTACCAAGTCAAACCAACAGTCAAACCAAGTCACTTCAAAAGTCAAACTTTCAAGTCAAACTTAGTCAAGTCAAGTCACTTACCAAGTCAAACTTAACCAAGTCAAACTTACCAAGTCAAACTTACCAAGTCAAACTTAACAAGTCAAACTTACCAAGTCAAACTTACCAAGTCAAACAAGTCACTTCAAACTTAAGTCAAACTTCAAACTTCACTTAAGTCAAACCAAAGTCAAAACTTACCAAGTCAAACCTACCTAGTCAAACTTATCAAGTCAACCATAACGAGTCAAAATTAACGAGTCAAACTTACCAATTCAAACCTACAAAGTCAAACTTACCAATTCAAACCTACAAAGTCAAACTTACCAATTCAAACCTACAAAGTCAAACTTACCAATTCAAACCTACAAAGTAAACTTACCAATTCAAACCTACAAAGTCAAACTTACCAAGTCAAACTTACCAAGTCAAACCTACCAATTCAAACGCACGAAGTCAAATTGCCTTACCAAGTCAATGTAAGAGGCCAATTCATTTTTCATAGAGATGTATTTATCTTTTAAGTCTTCCTGGTACATCTTTTGATCATCTTGAATAAGTTGGTCATTTAAATCAAGCGCAGCACCACAACATCGAATAAAATCTCTACATGAATGCAAAAGTAAAGAATAATTTATATATGCCAATGGAGGATTGTTTCAAGTTGTCAACTGTCGACATCGAAAAAAGAAAATCTTTCGTTTTACAAAGTTAGATTAGTTAGTACTTAGTCAGTAACTTATTTCTTTAGCTCTCCCATAGCACATGTTTCTCCATAAATACAATTGCCTTTCAAATTGTAAGTTTAACTTGTACTCAGTCTTACTGTATAATTTTAAGGTTGCGCACCACTTCCCCCCTGTACCCCAGAAAACCGACCATGATTGCGAAAATTTAGCATTTAAATATACAAATGAACAATTTCATTTAACCTGATTTAATAGTTCCAAAATGTAATTTAGCACAAAAAATTAATTCGTAGTAAAAGTAAAATATATTTTTGGTTTTTCTGAGCTAAATGAAGTAAAGGATTACGTGCTTGAAAAGATGCTTTCTCAAATAATTATTGCTGATATTTTGTTGGTTTTAGTTCTGCTTAAACTTGACTTCACTTACCTGTAAACAACTTTAAGTTTTGATACAAGTTTAGGTGGGTGATCCCTGACGATATTTTCATTGAGAAAGGCTTTAGCGTAAGCTAATGGCCCAGCATTAACCTAAAACAAACGGAAATTAATGGACAAGCGGTTCGATTTTACAAAAGTTTGACTAAAGATTGCTCTGTGAAAAATAAATTTTACTGATTTGAATTCGCTTTCGCAAAAAGAGTTAAATTTGCGTTCATCAAATGCAAAAAGGAAAGTGTGAGAGAGAATTCATTAAAGGGAAAGAATTTGGAATCTAAAAATTTGTACCTGTGTACCAACGCTTCCCTGAAGCTTCAGCTGTAGTTTCTTCATATCAGGGGGGTTGGAAATTGTAACTTCATTTATTTCTTGCACTTTCTTGTGCATTTCATCAATCGCCACCTGGGAAAGAACATGGAAGTTAAACATTAATGTACGATAAAAGCTATCAATACATCGACAAAATATATAAAATAATGAAAACGGATAAAATAATAAAATAGAATATATATAAAATTGAAAAACAAAGTTATTCTAAAATGTTTCAAGTTCAATCAAACATCATTTCCACGATACCTAGGAAATACTCTAGCACTGCGATATTGTTGCTCATGTCGAAGATCCAAAGATTTTTGACAAGCTTATATATTTTAAAGTGCGTTTACTGTGTTTCCATTTCTTATAATACAAAATAAAACAAATTCCTTTTGTATTACTTGAAATTGTCTGCTTGTCCCATTTCTTATAGAAGAGCATTCATCAGCCTCAACGCAAATACAAATGACAATATTTTTTCATCTTCTTGATTTATTTTGTTGAACAATGTAGTCAATTAAACCAATAATTTTATACTAAAGGAAATAATTCTACATGCGATAGTCCAAAACAACCATTTGCTATAGAATAGTTCCAACCTCCTTTATGGTGTTACATACTTTAAAATCAACAATAGTTGTTTTTTCATTAAGTTTTCGAGATAACATTGATAAAAAAGGGAGCTCCCCGGGCCTGGATAAACTATTTCATTCCAGATAGCAAATTTAAAAAAAAAGAAACTTCTTGCATGCTAAACTAACTAAAAATTTCATATGAAATTTTTCACTATAAATAAACATTAATGCTTTAAGTGTAACAACCTAGTTAGAAATATTTTAACATACCTCTATAGGTGTAAGTTCGTATTGTTCTTCTTGCACAACTAATATTCTTGTCTTCACATAAGGAAAACTGTGCGATGCTAAAAAGTCGTACACATAAACAAAAATTTTCTGAGTCAATACAAAAGATCTCGTGTTGAAAGATGAGATCTAGACGTTTTGGAGCTCATGTAACGAAGTAGCAAAATCAAGTTTTACAAATAAAATTTACAGATAACTCTACAAAAGGTACAGATCCGTCAACTCTAAAAGGTACAGATCCGTCAACTCTACAAAGGTACAGATCCGTCAACTCTACAAAGGTAAAGATCCGTCAACTCTACAAAAGGTACAGATCCGTCAACTCTACAAAGGTACAGATCCGTCAACTCTACAAAGGTACAGATCCGTCAACTCTACAAAGGTACAGATCCGTCAACTCTACAGAAGGTACAGATGCGTCAACTCTACAGAAGGTACAGATGCGTCAACTCTACAGAAGGTACAGATGCGTCAACTCTACAGAAGGTACAGATCCGTCAACTCTACAAAGGTACAGATCCTCAACTCAGAAGGTAAAGATCCGTCAACTCTGAAAAAGGTACAGATCCGTCAACTCTACAGAAGGTACAGATCCGTCAACTCTACAGAAGGTACAGATCCGTCAACTCTACAGAAGGTACAGATCCGTCAACTCTACAGAAGGTACAGATCCGTCAACTCTACAAAAGGTACAGTTCCGTTTTTTTACACATAAGGTTTCTTGCTGCAATATAACAATAGATCGTGTGTAGTCCCTGCAATACATTCATTTTGTTCCCCTATCATGAACGCCTTGCTTTCCCTGTATGTCTCGTATATTTTTCATTGTCCCTGCCATATATTTCTTACATATTTTGAGATCTTACTTGTGAGTATAGTTTTTCTTTTTAATTGTTCAACAAGTGATCCATGACTCTTTCCAGTTTTTGTAAATGGTGTTTCAAATGCAAATCTTCGGATGTTGTTATTTCTTTCAAACACAGTAGGACGTTCAACAATTTCTTCATCTTCAAAGTATTGTTCAACATACGTAATCTAAAAGTAAACGATAAACAGAACAAAAAAAAAAGCTATGACTTTCTTTAAATTAAAGTTTCTAACACAGAAATTTCAAACAAAAATTTTACCGATCGTTTGGCAGTCCCTTTACCTGGATGTAATTAACTCCGATTTCTAGATTCTCGACGTTAACCTGCAAGAAAATTCAATTCGTGATCTTTATGTAGAGTTAAAACATAAAAAACCCATCACTTTCACAATTATTTTTTGACAATTATAATATCTCAAGTTCATACAAATTGACTGAATTATATAACTCACTTTTCCAGATTCTAAAATGAGCTTAACTTTATCTTTTCCTAATTTTGTATTATAAAGATGTTGTAATCTTGATGAAATTTCACTTAAACTTTTTATTTTTGGTTCTTTGTATATAAACTGCTTGCGATTATCTGAGCCAAACGCCTTCATGAAAAAGAAAGCATCAATAATTCATTTAGCATAATTTGCTTAACATGCGCATATTTTACTTGTGCAACAAACATTTTGCGAGAAAACTCACTTCTCCGAAGAATGCCACTCGAAAATAAGATCCTAGTAATCGTTTCCTGGAGGCCATGGCCGCTACAACTTTAGTGTAGGCCTGAGACAAGTTATTGTAGGCAATAGATAATGCCTAAAAGGAAATATTTAACTTTATAAAGAGCGTTACAAGCTACAAATAATTAAAGTGTTTATTATTGCAACACAAGATCGTTTATCCTTTGTTAAATTTTCTGACTGCAACTTTTCTCAAATCTAAACATGTTTATTTACATTGTCACAAGAGATGGCAAGACGATTCTTTAACTGATATGCAATCAATCGTATTTTCCTTTTAATTTATTACCTTAAAATTTCTGTCTTGTTCATAAACCGGTATAACAAGTTTATAAATTTCTCCAGTGACCTCATAACGCTCTGCTTTCGTTAGGAGATCTGCACTTTTCTCCAACAACTCCACCAAAGTATTCTACATTAAAGCAGATATCTACATGTATAGATCAAAAATTAAAAAAGACTTAATTGTATTGTATTTAAAGTTCTTGAAGAACCAGTTAGCTACCCTTCAAAAATTTAATTTACGAAAACATCATATTATAGAAATATAAAGAGTCACACCATATTTCTATAGATTTTGCTCAACAGTACACAATATATGAAATAGGGTTTGGATCTTATAGTTGAACATACAATATAAATTGATGACTGCTTTCTTATTTTACCGTCGAATATCTCTGCTCGTTTATCAGTCCTTCGTCATTCTTCATAACATTTTCATCTGGAACAATGTTTGGAGAGACATAACGAAATGCTTCACATCCTTCAGGATACAAACCTACATATATGTGACGTGATAACATAAATGAAAGTGTTTGCGTCCGAATAATGTAGCAATTGATTAAAAAGTCAATGCAACGTCATGTACGTAACATGGAAAATGATCGTTTTGCTACATGAAAAAAGCAAAAAAACTCGCATAACGGTAGCTTTTTAACACAAATGTTTTTACCTCTTCGTTTTAAATACTCAGCCACCAATGCAGCAGCGTGGATATAACTGTGGGCAGCCTGAAAAATGACAAACACATACTTTATATTTAAATTTCATATGTTAAATGTATTTTTCTGTAAAATAATGATTAGAAATAAAATAGAGAAGTATATGCCATTGTAAGCAAATGAAAGTATGGAGAACTTAATACGTCAATAAAATAGAGCAATTTTTTTTGTTTATGCTATTTTTTACCTTTGAGCATTAAAGACAGTTGAACAAGTACACATGCAAAGTAAATGAGTTTATAGATACCTCTGAATAATTTTCATGTTGTTCATGAATTTTTGCCATGTTTTCGAGCCAAGTCTTTCGAAGTTCAGGTGTACTAGAGTAAGACTTAGCAAGACTATACTGTAGATCAATCAACATCTCAACATTGTCCCCGTGTTCCTAAACAGGAAGTTTTAACAAGGTAAACTTACAATTACTCGATGACGTATTTCATTTTTCTTACCTTCATTTTAGATGTAGCTTGAAGAACGGTGTCAACTTTTTTTATTAAATCTTTCACTTCTTTGCTCAGTGATGCAGACTACAAAAGAAAAACAAGAACATCATATCTATGTTCATCAGAAACTGCAGCTTAATTGAATTAATTTTAACGTCTAATACAAAAAATATTAATATTTTCAAGGCAAATTTATTTGATAGTTAAGATGGCCGTTTCTTCAACTTTATTATCTTCACATGACTTGTCATGTTAAACTATGGATGCAGGACTTTCACAACAATCACTTGAAGCAATTTAAACATCACAGAAGCAGAACAAGATGAAAATAAGCAGATGTTACAAATGTTTTTCACAGATTAAGCTCCTTTCACAATTCAAGCGATTAAGAATTTTTTTTTAAATAAGCAATGAACTGTCAACAACCAATAAATGGTATAGTCATGGCTACAAACTCCGTTAAACACAGTGAAGGACTTCAAAGCTTTTACAAACTATTACATGCGTAATAAGATAAACAAGAAGCTAGGCCTTTTGCGGCTCATCAAGTCGTGTCTCCCACTAAGCGCTAGGATAACTTTCTTTAATTCTTTTGTTCTGCCCCTTTTTGACTACGGCGATATAATATGGGAGACCGGGGCAACACTACACTTATGACAGAGCTACAGATCCTTCACAATAAGGCTGCGCGAATCATTTTAGATCTTCCCCCTACTGCTTCCGCGAGCGATGCACTTTCAAGGCTCCATTGGAAACCTCTAGAAAGGCGGAGAGCCGAGCATCGTGCTATTTTCATGTTTAAGGTAGTTAATAACCTTTTTATGCACACTTTTCACTGCTGTTTTAACAGTAACTATCATAACTATAATACACGATCAAAGCGAAATATCCGCAAATCATTCGCACACAGAAGATGGGGGCACTGGATAACAATAAATTTTGCAGCGGACGTTTGGAATGCCTTACCTCTTTCCATAAGAGATGTGCCCACCTTAAGCCAATTTAAGCGTGGTATCAAAAAAGCACTATTTTAATTAGTTTCGTTTTTAGCATGTTAATTTTCAAATGATGTAGTTTTATCTTCATATTTTTCGATTTGTATTCTCTTTCTTTTTATTTTTAAGTAGTTATATTATATTTAGTTACTTTTTAGAGGACACCTCTGTAAACCACTTTTTAGTGATGTTGGCATCCTCAATAAAGATTAGCTATTATTATTGCAACAATACATCTACTTTCAAACACAACAAAAAAGGAGTCTTCTGTAACCGGATAATAAAAGGGTTTGTTTGTGGATACTTGTATGGATGTTTGTGGATACTTGTATGGATGTTGGTGGATACTAGTGGTGTATATAAGCAGCCTTTGATATAGGTTAAAAATAACTGCTTCTTACTCGTCAAATAATGAATATTTTTCACTATAAAATAACATTTACTTACTACATTGGCTTTATCTCCATTCACGTAATTGTTTAAAGCTATTAGTGATTCACTCATTGCTGCACCATCTTGACCCATTGCAATTAATTTAGAGACAGCAACTAAAACCTGCAAATCAAAATAAAATATTAAAAATTAAATCGGATTAAATTCGTCCATAAAAACTACGATATAAAACATCCATCAAATCCATGATCTAAAACATCCATGGACACTGCGATTTTACACAGCCATCAAGATTGTGATTTTACACAGCCATCAAGACTGTAATTTTACATCATCCACCAAGACTGTGATTTTACACATCCACCAAGACTGTGATTTTACACATCCACCAAGACCACAGATCAAGTGATTTTACACATCCACCAAGACTGTGATGTGACATCCACCAAGACTGTGATTTTACACATCCACCAAGACTGATTTTCATCAAGACTGTGATTTTACCAGTGTGATTTTACACATCCACCAAGAGACATTACCATCCACCAAGACTGTGATTTCACACATCATCCACCAAGACTGTAATTTTACACGTCCACCGAGACTGTGATTTTACACACCATCCACCAAGACTGTGATTTTACACATCCACCAAGACTGTGATTTTACACAGCCATCAAGACTGATTTTACACATCCACCAAGACTGTGATTTTACACAGCCATCAAGACTGTGATTTTACACATCCACCAAGACTGTAATTTTACACATCCACCGAGACTGTGATTTTACACACCATCCACCAAGACTGTGATTTCACACATCATCCACCAAGACTGTAATTTTACACGTCCACCGAGACTGTGATTTTACACACCATCCACCAAGACTGTGATTTTACACAGTCATCAAGACTGTGATTTTACACATCATCCATAAAGATTGTGATCAGGAAGTGAAAATGGTCGATTATTGGAGTTTTTATATCAAATAATAATTGATCATTCACCTGCAGATGTACTCGAATACATCCAGAACCACCACAAAATTCAAAATTACTTCTTATCAGCAAATACAACAATGAGTGAGCCTGGCAGAAAAAAGAAATTCCTTTTTTTTAAGTTAAATGTACTTAAAAGCAATATAAGCCAAATTTGCAATTTATAAAATTCACAACTTTAACTGACCTCACGGCGTACAATTTCCATTTTACTACTGCAGCATCTTAGAACCTGAACGGAAATCATTTTTTTTATTGATATTTGAAAACGTGATTTGACAACTAGTTTACAGTGAAAATAAACGATAAAAATAATAATTTGTATTCATGCTCACGTCTTACTTCGAATATCAAAAGACCACAATGTTCTCCTGCACCTTTGAATAAAGCCGTTGGAAACTAAAAATTTGATGAAAATTTTGAACGTATAGTATGCAGACTATAGGTAGTATAGATGCAAAGATATTCTTTATCGAGCTTAGTGTTTGATTTACAGTACAAACAAAAGCAAGAAAAATCACATTTACATTTGATTAAAAGAAGAAAATACAAAATAATGAAAAGTTACTACACGTAAATTCATACGTAAGCTACAATAAATATAAATCACTGGAAACATACGTACTTTGTGTATAAAAGATCTTAGACTTGCAAATACATGTTTTTGCATCATTTCTGATTGTCCAACTTGAAGGAATGTTAGTAAAACACCAAACACCTGGGGAAAAATTACACACTTCCTTACATTTTGTAAAAACACACAAACATGAAAATTATTGAATACTCTACCTTGCTCATTAAAACATTATTCCCTTCGTGTTTCTCCAAGTGAAACTTTAAAAACGTAACAGAAAAAAACATTTGTCCAACAAGATCATACTTCGTTGAACATTATGCAAACAAATTATTACCCTAAAATGTGATGAAAATAATTCAACCACGTCAAGGACAATCAAACCCAGTTCGTTCACAAAATTTCCCTCCAGTAAAATTCTGATTTGAGAATTAACATAAGGTACTAGAAAGGAAAGCAAGAAAATTGTCAAAAGCGTAGAGATATGTACAGATAAAAGATGAGTGAGGGGTAGAGATATGTACAGATAAAAGATGAGTGAGGGGTAGAGATATGTACAGATAAAAGATGAGTGAGGGGTAGAGGTGATGTACAGATAAAGAGAGTAGAGATATGTACAGATAAAAGATGAGTGAGGGGTAGAGATATGTACAGATAAAAGATGAGTGAGGGGTAGAGGTGATGTACAGATAAAAGATGAGTGAGGGGTAGAGGTGATGTACAGATAAAAGATGAGTGAGGGGTAGAGGTGATGTACAGATGTGAAGATTCTCGGAAAAATTAAAGTTGTGGGATGTACAGATGTAACTATTCTGGGTGTAATAAAAGGTGGAGGGTACATGAAGATGTGAATATTCTGGGGCCAATAAAAGGTGGGGTTATACAAATGTGAAAGTGGGCAAGTAATAATATAACTGGATATAATGTGACTTAGCAAGCGTTAGGCAAATTGGGTTTGAGTTTAAAAAGTTCTCGTTAACTGAAAACTACGATATACAATCCTTAATTAGTATGGTAAGCTGTAATTGGTAAGAGATTACAAATTTCGATTAATCGAATCTTCAAGATCAGCAAAAAAGACAGACCTGCCTGAGATTGACTCTTTAATGATGCGCGCGTAGGTCGAATATTTTCGTGATATTTCTGTTCTAAATACGTTTTCACTGATTGTTTGGGTTGACTAAAAAAACACAATCTTATTAACATCTGACTACAAGAAAATAAAATTTCATGAACATTAGCTACCTTGAAGTCATGAAACTGGCTCTGCCTGCATATTCAAAATGTTTGAGACTCAATCTATTAAAAAAAAACACATGTTTTAGCATTAATTTGTAAAAATAACAAGAAAAAAATTTTATTATATAAATAAAGAAGCGCGAGGAAAAACTTGAATGTAGCAAGATGGAGGTTTATGTAGCTAGATTTACTCT
This sequence comes from Xenia sp. Carnegie-2017, assembly GCF_021976095.1. Taxonomy (NCBI): domain Eukaryota; kingdom Metazoa; phylum Cnidaria; class Anthozoa; order Malacalcyonacea; family Xeniidae; genus Xenia; species Xenia sp. Carnegie-2017. The sequence continues at coordinate 925,150 of NW_025813485.1, read as the reverse complement.
TCAAAATTAAAGAGAAAACGGACATAGAGGTAATTTAAAGAACGTCGAAATTTGAATTTTGCGCAGGAATTTCATTTACCATTTTTTGTCCAAGCAATAAAAATAAAATGTGCCAAACCGCTCGTTCAAGAATAATTAAGTTGATGGTAGGTAGTTGTTTCTGCACTTACAGCAAAAGATCAAAAAAATCAATGACAAACGCAAATTTGCTGAGCATCTTTTCTTGCTGCGTTGAGACAAAGCTATTATGCATATTCCAAGATTTTATCTTGAAATTTGAAGTAGAAATTTGCCTGAGCCAGTCAAGGACAATTGCTGGTGAAATAAAAATATGAAACATATTATCAATATATATTAATGTTAATACTATATGCTAATATAAAAACATACGTGAAAACATATAAAGACATGAAGCAAAACTAATCATTGTTTATACCATAAAACATACCTTGCTCTAAATTTTTCAAAATATACATGACACATAAAATCAAATTTTTCGTCTCATCCTCATCAAAAGGAACTTGAACGTTTATTTTGTTTGCAGATTCGGTTAGCGAAGCTGCAGTCATCTTCCGTGATGGAGGATAAAGTCGGTACCAGTCTCCGTAATTTGATCACTACCAACTAACATTGTCTGTGATGAAGACCAAGTCCTATCGACATTATGACTGCCGGGAAATCTCCCAGCATGCTCTAGGATTATAGTCAAGAACGGTAGATAAAGTGTAGCGATACGTGATTGTCGTTCCTGCAAGAAATTACGCAAACATTGAAAATATTTGACAAACATCAAAATGCTGAATGAACACAATTGTTTACCTTTCCAGAATATCTATCATCCATCTCATGCTTTATCAAAATATCACGGACAGTACAAATCGCAATTTTACGAATATATTTTCCCACGGCAAGAGCTTGATTTACCTTAAAAACGGTAAAAAGTGATGTAAGAATGATAACGGTTTTTGAAGTTTATCTCAAATCTCTCGTAATTTCAAAAGCAATATTCACAAGAAGACTTTATAAAATAAACACAATGAAACGCGTGCGCTGATTGGTTTAGAGCTGTGTTTGCATTAGCCTGTGCAATACACATCTGAGCTCAACCAATCAAATTAATTAAAACAATCAATCAGTCAAAGAGAATTGGCAAATCAATCATGAATACATTTTAGAGGAAAAGTTAAAATGTTTGTCTTTTGGCATTATTGTTTTTATAAAAGAAATAAAAGATGCTTTTCGTGTTTGCACTGGCTTATACAAACCTCGGAGACGTTTGTGAGAACTCTCGAGCATGTGCAACTCTCAACCTTCGGTTCGCACTGATCTGCTCTCGAGTTCTCCCAAAGGTCTCCTTGCTTTGCATAAGCCCGTGCAAACACAGTAAACATCTTTCATTTCAAAAAAGAGAAATTTATTTTAACAGCGACATTTTATGTTGCGGCAATTTTGCATTTAGATAATTTTCGTGAGGGGGTGGGGGAGAATAAGGAAAAAAGGTCAAAAGGAGTTCTTTGTGGATATTTTTGATGGCGGAAAGCTGTCCGTTGGTAGGGACAAGTACAAAGGGAGAAGCGATGTCTATGAAAGAGACCATGGTGTCATTTATGGAGAGGGTTAAATATGAGGACATTACAAAACATTTGTTGAAGATTAAACATGAAAATCAGTGATTTACCTGACGTAGAAGCAGTCCACTTAAGAAGTGTTTCTTACAATAATTATCAGAAAGTTCGTAATCATACATTTCTCCAGAAGCACGACAGTTAAACGGCAAATTCAACGCTATGTAATGCTCATGCTGACAAATAATCCTTAGAAATTCAAATCTAAATTCCATCATCTACAAAGTAAAATATACTTTAGAATTAAATGGTTACATTACAATAATTATTGATAACATTATATCTAGGACATCAATGATTACATAACACTATCTCACATCGAAGAGCATAAACTATTATTGGTGTAGGAAAATGTCACCTGTGTATCGGCATCTTTAAATTGTTCGTTGTAATAACAAATCATTTGGAAAACAAAACCACGATCAAGATAAGTAAAACATCCCTAAATGTCCAAGAGGATATAAACAACAATGATAAACAATATCATCCATAATTGACTATGTAAAGAATTACTTAAATGCAATAAAATGAAATTGATGTTAAAAATTTGATCCTCTTGAAGAGCTGGTGGAACTATTTTCCCCTTCTTGAAAAGTATACAAGACATACAAACCTTAACAAAATAAGCCATGTGCATGTTGGCATCCTACACAAAAAAAAGTTTACAAATTTGACTCAATAAACACGATACAACAATAGTTTTAAGCTACTATAAATCATCGCATACTTTAGCAACAGAAGCCTCTTCTTTTAGGCGTCGTACGATTTGTGGAACAAACAGTTGTAGAAGGTGTTCAAGACTTTCATAAAACTCTTTGTTATATCTTTCTTCTCGATTACTCTGGGTGCAATGAAAACAAATATAAGTTTTGAAAAAAAACATGTCAGTTTATCTCGTGCTGTAAAGTTATAGGAAAAGATTCTGCATATAAATGTAGTTACATACATTTGTATTTTGAAATAATTTCAAAATTAAAAGTAAACACATATATTAAAATGAAGCAAATTTCCAACAAATCAAGAAATCGAAGATAAAGAATCGCATGGGAGTTATGGCTATTGTCAGTCATGACAAGGACGGTAGTCATAGTGATCATGGTAGTCATGACAATGACGGTAGTCATAGTGATCAGGGTAGTGACGGTAGTCATAGTGATCATGGTTGTCATAGTGATGGTGATAGTCATAGTGATCATGGTAGTCATGACAAATATAGTTATAAAAGTCACGATGATGACATGATGATTAACGTGACCTTCTGTAACAGACCTGCAGTTTTCCATAACGGATCAAGTGTCCTCCCATACTCTTTAGAATCACATGAAAAAACCACCAGGCATGCTAAAATTAAAATATATATAATACTTAAAATTTTCTAATTAAATCCATAACAAATTTATCACAATTTACAACATCATATATTTTTACAGTGAAACTTTATAACTTGAGAAGGTTAAAAGGGCTGCTGGCTTTGTGTTGCCTGTAAAAAGTGACAAATACCTTCAAAAAACTTGACGTTATCGAAGGATCAGCTCCAGGTTTCAAAAAGTCTAACAAACCCTTAGTCAATTCCTCATGAACAGTTTTGCTGTAATCCAAAAATTGATCAGTTTTGAATGAATACTAAAATAAAAGAAAAAAATAAAATCAAAACTAAATTTCAAATTTTCCTCTTTTCTACTCGAGATTTTTTCACATAATGAACTTTAACATCGAAAAATGTCTTCTAAACTTTACACTAATAAGATGTAATAACATTATACAAATGTTTATACTAAAATCGTGAATACAACAAATAAAGAGTTTATTAAGAGTTAAAATACTGTATTTCATCAATGGAAAACATCTGCATCTGACATGGTGATAAAACGTAGAAGGGAGTGCGAAGAATTTACAAATGTAATTACGTGTTTAATAATATCAAGTGTTCGTAAAATGCTACAAAATATATATATATATTTTGAAATATTGTAGTTAACCTTTCTATGTATACAAATTGTAAGCTTACGTACCTTAACAAACGAGCGAAGTACATCATTACGACGAACTTCATGAAGTTGAGAAACAAAACGAATCAATACTCTTAATAATAAAGAAAGTATAATTTACAAGGACAAAAAAATAAATTTATTAGTTTAAGTTAACACAGTTTTGGTAATTTCAATGCAGATTGAAAAAGTAAAACAAACAAGTAGAATTGATACCTCACAGTTTCCTTGACTACGTCACTTAATTTTGCCACAATTAATATACAAAATAGTTGATTGAGTATTGTGGGAAGATATTCAATTATTACACTGTTGTCAGCATCAAAAAGGAGCTGAAAATGGTAACTTTAAATTGACACTTGATCCATTACAGGTCCATTACATGGTAAATTAACTTTTACATAAATATATTCATCAAATCTGACTAAAGAGTGTACCAACTTATTGCAAATACATTTTGGACATCATTTTCATGAAACAGTTTCAAAAAGATTGAGACTATCACGATATTCAAATGAAAAAGCGAATTATTTACGTCTTTGCAAAGTAAAACGCAGATAACAAAATACGTACCTTCAGAAGAGTTGAAGTTTCCCTCTCACTAGCTGAAGATCCATCAGAGTTTTGTAAATGACGAAAAAGATTATCGATACGTACATCCTAAAGTAAAATAGTATAGCAACAATACAGACATTATCAAACGACATACGTACATTGCTACAACACATTTTGTTACAAATCACATTTCCCATAATTCTCGAAAGACATACATTGCTATGGTCCTCTAAAGACACACATTGCTATGGTCCTCTAAAGACACACATTGCTATGGTCCTCTAAAGACATACATTGCTATGGTCCTCTAAAGACACACATTGCTATGGTCCTCTAAAGACATACATCGTCATTGTTCTTAAAGTAATGTTATGCATTATGCACATGAAATGAAGGAACAATTTACCATATTGAACTATGGTAGCTACATATAGTTACAATTTACATTTCACCTTTGTATGGACAGTAGAAACGACTTTGGTAACTACTTTTAACAAAGGCTTCCCTCCGTCCAACCATTTTACATCTGGTCCAATACTCTACATCATCAAAGAAGAAGAATAAGTCATTTGCGTACACTCTTCCGTGAAAAATGTATCACAAAAAGTAGGACATGCTTGAGAATTGACAGAACATATTTTCCAAAGACAACAAACAAATTATACCTTGCCTAGTCCACCGAAACGCGACTGTAAATACCCATCTGGAGCTGATGTTGAAACAGATATATTGGATTCTGAATGTATGATCCTGTATGGAAATGTTAGATTACTATTTTAAAGTGAAATCTTTTATCAAGTTATAAAAACACGTACTCGCAAGCAAAAAAAAAAAACATTGTAAACTTGTTTAAAAAGTTTAATAATGTTTCATATAGAAATTTTTATTGAAAGTCGAGATTCTATAAACGATGTATTCACCTTTTCTCTTTCAACAATGGAAGCCAAGCATAACCAACTGAATAGAAAAATATTTTATACAAACGTTTAGAAAACAAGGAAATGTGCAAAAACAGTATAAAGATAGTTTTGAAGACAACAACTGCTATGGTGGATGGCCAAAATAACCCAAGGGTTCTAGAAAGAATTATTTTACAACCAAGGCTTTAACCCGATAGTTCTAGAAAGAACTGTTTTACAAACAAAACATCAAACCATTATAGTACCAAAACACCAAACCATTAATTTGCCATAGTAGATTAAGTTGTCATTCAGCAGACGTTGACCTGATGAGTAGTCTGCCGAAATGCATTGACTCTTATAGTTTTTAAAACAGTACTTTTTGGAACTAATGGGCTGGTGTTTTGTTTGTAAAAAAGTTCTTTTTATTTAGAAGTCTTAGGTTAATTTGGCCATCCACCATGGTAATTGCTATATTCAAACAATTTTTTGATTTTTCACCACGAAAAAGTCTCAATTTTACAAAAACAGTCCTCATACAAAATTAAATCACCAACAAGCTATGTTGAGTAATTCTAATTAGAAATTTAAATGATAACTCAACAGAATAATATTTGCTTGCAGGATAAAAATTGTGAAAATATGCTTGCGAAGGAACAGCGATAGTGTCTCTTTGTTAAAAATAAAACTCTTTATGCAATTAATCTTTAAACTGTCAAAAACGAGTATTAATGAAAGGGGCATAAGCACTTTCACCTTCCTTTACCTTCAGTTTCAACGTCAGGTTTTCCTTTGATTGACGTTGTATGACCAACATTACTAGTTTTCTTCTGCTCACAACTTATGTGATAAAATTTGAAAAACAAATGATGTTTTTCGTGAATGTGAACTGGAAGACAAATCTTTATCTAAAAAAATTATACATGTTAAAAAACACGGAGAAAAGCGTCGCTACACATTTTTAGGCCAACGTGAATCCAAAAAAGGAAACCACGAATCCAAAAAAAACACAGCCTTTTGACTCGTAATTTAAATCAACCATAAAATATTTCATGCATTTCTTTTATTTCTCAATTCTCATTCTTACTCAAAAACGAAGAGGACAGAAACAAAATACAAATTTTCAGATTAATGGGTGATAACCAATAAAATATAACCCTTCATAACCTCTTATTAGCCGACATTTCCCGTAAATAGAGACCTCGACGTGCTCCCAAGATTGTCAGTTATGAGAGATTCAACAGTATAATGAAAATGATGTTAAACCAAAGAGACAATTAAGAAAGTATCGTTAAACGGACAAATAAACGAGCACAATCCATCTACACTCTTAAAGACGTCAAGAGAAGACAATTATTTACGATATGTAGATATTAAATGAAGATATGATCTTCGCACTTTGCTGGACAATTTAAGCAATTGTCTATTTTTGTTCATATCTTCATTTAATTTCAAACACCGCACTGCATATAACATTCTTCATATGACATTCCTTTCACGAAGATAAGTAGATATCATGGTATAGTCACATACCTCATCATAAAACGTTGGATTCGTGTAATGATGAAGAACTGTTGTATTATCATGGTATAGTTACATACCTCATCATAAAACGTAGGATTCGTGCAATGATGAAGAACTGTTGTATTATCATGGTATAGTTACATACCTCGTCATAAAACGTAGGATTCGTGCAATGATGAAGAACTGTTGTATTCGTTGTTGTTGTAAACGAAGGAGCAACGTTACCACTTCGATTATAAATACACTAAATAAAACAATAGAAAAATCAAAAGAATATTTAGGTACACTCTCTATTTTATAACTGCTCTTATATGTATAGCAGGAAATTCAATTCATTGTGATCATGTTGTGGCCAGAAATAAGTGTCAACGACAAACTTATAATAAATTTCATCGAATCAATCACAGATAACAGAAATGTGTATTATAATCTCAATGTAATGACCTTTAATGGCGCAGAATTTAAACAGTCATCTTCCTTGAATTCCACAGTTATGGCAATATTTCGAGCCTAAAGGTAAAACATTCACTTTAATGTCATAATTCATGCTTTTCGTTTGCGTAATTTAACAATAATTAATTTGATCTTTTCAACTAAGCAACGCTGCCATTATTTTTTTCATAAAAAAAACAACAAGCTTATATGAAAGCATGTCATCCTTTACATTAACGATACATTAAAGAACTATCGATAAAACATCACGAGATTATAGTATTACCTTGGCATAATCTTTTTGATTGTTGAAATTTAATGACAAAGGATAAAGGTAAAAATTGTTTTTATACACAACATGCGGGTCAACAGCTTCAGGAAAAGGCGGAATAAATTCTTGAATTTCAATGGTGGGCTGAATCTTCATAGTAGCATCAAATGGACGTACAGGTAGCAATGATGACGTCATGATGTCTAGGGAAATACGTCACGTATAATGAAATTTCGTACCAAACAATGTAAGAGCTAATTAAAATATACAAACTCTCTATCCCAGACGGTAGCGACTTGACTTCAATCTCGATCTCTGCAGAGATAGTTTGTTGCTTATATCTTTCTTTTCTATAAAAAACTCAACCAAATAAAAAAGTGTTGACAATAAAAGATGTTTTTAATGCAACCAACCCTTAAACCTAAACATCGAAATCCGCCTGAAATTTGCTTGATTCAAGAAGAAATCCACACGGGTCAACGAACGTTCAGTCATAGCCAATAGCGTAGCCAATCTGCACATTTGGTCATGCTGTGTAAACTTCAGATTATTACCACAAATATTCATTTTTTTTGACATCTATATTTTTTCCAGTCAGTTAACACATAAATATTTACCTAGCACGAACAAACTTGCGGGTTGGCTACGCCACTGGTCAAAACAGGATATAAAAAGAAATTTTTAACATGATGCAACTAACCCAGTCATATCTTCCAATAACTTAAACAAATCTTCATCACTAAGCTTTCCACTGTCCTATAAAATTATTTGAGTGAACTCATTCATAACGAATAACAAACAAAATCTAGACAACTGTAGAGTTATTGGCAATTTAGAATGAGATTTAACAATCGATAATATTTGCTACACATTAAAAAAAATCTACAATAGAAATCCAAGAAGTCTGAGAGTAATCTTCAGCATACCTGCTTGTAAACTAGTGACCATTTATTACTGTTATCTAAATCACCCTCATCATTCTTAAATAGAGGTCTATAAAAACCCACAAAATGTTATCAAATTCTATTCGTAATTATAATAAATAAACCATAGACAAATGGGGGAACGACAGTTGGCCGTAGTTACGTAAGTAAACAATCACAACGCAGACAACAGAGATTAATGGAGAAAATAGAAGTCATGATAAATGTTATTCATCATGATAGAGGAATGCAAAGACATTTAATGAAACGAAACATACAAAAAAAAGTTAGCTTTTCTACCTTGTAGCAAGGGCAAACGGCATACGATACTTCCCCAATGTTTGACAAGCAATTTCAGCATTTTTATAAGCCTTCATAGCTCCTTTCTTTAAAGCTTCACCAGACTTCATGTATGGTTCACAGCAACTTGTTATTCCGCCTTGAAGAACTTTCTCAATTCTCAAAACAAGATAAACATCAGGATGCGGAAATGTCACGGAAAAAATTGCTTTCTTTGGGAAAGTGAAGTGACGTTCATTTTCAGAGTTTTCTTGTAAAGGTAACATTTTTGCAACACTTTCTTCATTGACGTCACAATGAAAATCTTCAGATATTTTTTTGTTTTCCTTCATATCAAAAAGAGCTAGTGTTATGAAAAATGGTTCAATATTCCCAGATAATGGATCCTCAGGTTTTTGACATAAACGAAATCTAAGGTCATTACAATGCACTAAAAATCTTTTACCAAATCTTTCTTGGGGTATTTTTGCTGACTTTGTTTCTTCATTTCTACTATCTGGCATTGAACTTAGTAAAAATATTTTATTTCTTCCTTCTCGTCGCTTTTCTGCATTCATTTGGTCTGTTTCACGAGCAAACTCCATAAGTTCGGGATGCTTGCTCTGTTTTAAACTTTCGCGAAAATTTGTACTTTTTAAAACACAATTTTTCCCACTAAACCAGCCACCGGATGAACTAGATTTTGATTTTCCACTCGTCATATCAACACCAGTTACTTTACACAAAACAACGAGCCAGGATTCCATTTCTGACTGCGAGTCAGCGACCAAACTGTAAATTTTGTCCTGAATACGTATTTCAAAGCCATGCGATTTACCACGTACACCCTGCAAAGAGCTTCACTTTGTTAAATTCCTATTTCATAACTTATTTTGGCCAAACCATACATGCTTCTTGAGAATAACATTAAAGTAAATGGTTTGAACTCGGGAGTATCGTTACATGTTTGTAAAAGTAGATCTTCCAGGTTGGTATAGTCCTGAGAAGGACTGTTCGTGTTGTTGTTGACTGACGTTTCGACAACGTTAACGGTAGTCATCTTCAGAAAAGGTTATTATTATACAATAAAAAATGAACAATACCCGCTTGATTTCTGTACAGGCATCCAAATATATAGATCCTTTTGCAGTTGAATTTTCATTATCATCCTGTGTTATAAAGGATGAATATTATAAGGAAACGGAATGAATTCTCGATATAAATATTACAACCCAACAAATAATTTTAAACATAGTCATAAACAATTTGGTTTTATGAAATTTATTAAAAGAGTGACGTTTCGTCTTTACTCAAGACATCTTCAGACTAATTAGGAAGTTATCTATATTCTTGTTGACTTCGTAATTAGTCTGAAGATGTCTTGAGTCAAGACGAAACGTCACTCTTTTAATAAATTTCATAAAACCAAATTGTTTGTGACTATGTTTAAAATTATTTGTTGGGTTTTAATATTTATATTGAGAATCCGTTTCCCGCCTGGCACCTCATTGGCAAATGATTTGTAAACAACGACCTATTTATCATATTACCTTTCGATACTCAAGTATGTAGGAACCATCATTGGAAATTTCTTTTAACACAAACCATCGTCGCTTAAAAGTCTAGAAAAAATTTTGCTTTGAAAGTTATATTTTCTCAAAGTCAATTAAGAAAGTAAGTTACTGAAAGTAAGTAACATGAGCCCAACAAAGTAAGTTACTGGTGATAACTAACCGTAACAAGCATACATTTGAAGAAATTATCACATGAGTTTGTAATATACAAGCAATAAAATTCAGAATTCTTACATAATTGCTGCAGAGTCTCTAGGTACATGTATGTATGTCTATATAGGTACATTTATGTATGTCTATATAGGTACATTTATGTATCTCTAGGTACAGATAGTGGTTTTAGTCAGATTAATATTAATAAAAAATCAAAGTGTTAAATTTTACTCCATAGTCTAAAACAATTAAGAAATGCAAACCGAGGAGACCTTTGGGAGAACTTGAGAGCAGATCAGTGCAAGCCCAAGACTTAAGGTTGAGGGTTGCACCTGCTTGAGAGTTCTCAGAAATGTCTCCAAGGTTTGCGTAAGCCACTGCAAACACGAAAAACATCTTTTATTTCTTTTACAAAATAACAATAATGCAAAAAAGACAAACACTCTAAAATGTAGTCATTGCACAGGCTAATGCAAACACAGCTCTAGACCAATCAGCACACACATTTAATTGTATTTATTTTACAATATGAAATCATGAACTTGCCATATTTATGGTAAAAATAATTCTAAAAATTATTTTAGTACAAAAACAACATATGTTGGAATATATAATGTACCAACTAAAGATAAAATTCAAATCAAAACAATTACCTTTCCTGTAATAAAATCATCACTTTCACTGTGAAATGGAGCTTTGTGCAAATAGCCACTTTTGGTCAAGCCAGTTTCTTTTTGAGGTGAAGCGTATAAGTCCTAAAATTTACAAATACCAAGTTTTAAAGAAACAAATTTTTCAAGGTAAAAATTGAACATTTTGACACCAACTTATTTTCACAAGAAATTCTTGTTGATGGTATTCAAACACCAATGTTACACCTTTAATGTTTAATTGCATAAACATTTGCACTTACCAAAACTTTGAATCCTTCTTCCAATTCAAGATCAATTTCAAACTTTTGTTCATTGAGTTGGGAAAGATCAAAATCTCTAGAAAGAAAAAATAAATAAAAAAAAAAGAAACAAATCATGAAAAACAATTTTTATTCACTTGAGCAAAGATTGGTAGCCTCCACTGTACTTGGAACAGTTATTTTCAATAATTTGCCATTCTGATGTATAAGTTTTGATGCACTACATTGTAGAAGACAACAAGTTTAATTTACAAATGATCATGTTTTCTAATGTTTGATGGATTTTTATCAATTTACCTGTTTTACAAATAACTCATGAGCTTCAGTATTAGCATTTGGTGGGACACTGCTATATTCTGTACGTGTTTCACGTGGAATATTTACAATCTACAGTAAGCAAGAATCAATCAAGTATAAAAACAGAAATAAATATCATTAACATGACAACATAAGAAAATTAAGCAAAATGCAATATTAAAGATAAAATATTTTACTCATTTCAATAATTTAGAACAAGCAATCTCTTGTTCCTCACATAATGTATATTGATAAATTATTCTTTTACTAGCACTAAATAGCACTAAATTGTCGTTATATTTTACATAAAACTTGAAAAAATATAAAGCTTTTGCTTTGAAAATAACCAACAATGTATTGTTTAAGCATCCGTAGACACTGAGATAAATATTACAACAAATCATCAAAAAAACAAGGCTTTGAACGACTTGAAATACATTCTTACTTTCACAGTGGGTTCTTCCATTAATTGGATTGTCAAAAACAAGTTATTTTCAATACAATTTCTTGAAACTTTTTCAATAAGAATGGATTAAAAATCTATGTCATCAAATATTTATAATATGAAAATAAGATATATGCATAATGTTGTGTAGACTTTCATTGTACAGTCATGTAGTCAAATACCATATTGACATTTTTAATTTTCAATATTTTAATCATAACACACCACGGACGTTTTCATGAATTGTGATTAACACACAATCAACAAACAGCTTAAAACAAATTAATGGATTATGTGCTCATACAATAAAGACGAAATATTTATAGCTCATATACATATATTTGTAAATGAAATAATGTGAAAAAGTTAGTTATAAGAGTATTATGTTTTGTGTCAACAAAATATTACACGCTGTTTTTCTCGTCGTTAAAATGACTTATAAGCAGCTAACTTTTAATTCATGCAGAAAAAGAACGTGCAACCTTGATATGGATAAAAACATTGTATTGTATAGATAAATTCTAGATCTTTCGTGCTTAAGAACTACCGCTGCGCATAAATAAACAAAACAGCAAATGATGTGCAAACGTATTAATGTCATTGTACTTACGAGATTATCTTCTGGTATTTCCAGTAGATTTCTCTGTTTATCGGCATTGATGAGCGCCTTCTTTGCTATAATTTCTTTTTCGTACTGCAGAGGCAAAACCCCTTCAATAAGTTCCTAGAAATAGACAAACAAATCATATCAAAAACACGAACTGTAAAATTAGGAAATTTCGTGATAGAGAACAAGCAAAGAAAGCATCGTATGTTTGGGTTAGTGTTTACTTAAACAATATTTCCCCGAAAATCTGCATTTGATCACCACCATTTTTTAATTAAGATATTGCAGACTCCTAATGAACAAAATTGTGACAATTTTAATACTTTCAGGAAGTGTTCTGCAAGTTGTATCTATTTATCTTCATGAAACGTTCTATACAAAGTACATTTACTGCACTAAATTAACCAAACATAAAATATATATATGTACAATACAAACATGCAGAAACACCATTTGATAGCTATTACATTACACAAATATAAAAACAAGAAAACCTTTAAAAAAAAACAATGTTACCGGCAGTGATTTAAACTGTATAACGTCAAAAACTTCCGTTGTAATAATCTGTCTTGAAACTGCAGTACTTTGAGATACATTCAAACTATCTCGATCTTTTTTTATATAACTGCGGCTATTTAATTTAACATCAGACATGATGGTAAAATATGGTACATTCAAATTATCACGCCAAAACTGAAAGTCGTCAAACTTGTGGCCGCCATTTTGTCCTTTGGAAAATAAGGTTATGACGTGTTGGTTATGACGTAAAGGACATAGAATAGGTGACGGTACGATACGTTGAAGTTATGTCGGGATACCTGCTTTTTTTATTCTAAAAAATGATTGGCAAAGTACACTTTTTGATTTAACTGCAACTGCAAGGTAATATCAACTTTTGTATTTTTCACAAAATTTATGTATTGAATTATTAGGTGACCATATTTTACTCTTGTTATGCAAATTCTTTGTGTCTACTCACTGCGAAAACAAATTATTATTGGTGAATGTTTATGTATAATGATATCGTTTTATTTTGTAATTCGAGACATTCGGAAAACGAAGAAGAAAGATTTTTCAAAAAAGATGATAAAAGCAATGAAAGATTTTTGCTTATTGCTGCCAAACACAAGCAAAAAAAGTGAAGACGAAAAATAGAGAGAAAAATAAAAGCTGCACCTCCATGTTTATTCCATTACGCAATATTCTGAAAATTGGATCTTGTTCGGTTAGTCTTTATGTATTTCACGATGAAAAGATTAGGACTTGGGTTATTGGCAAAAATTGTACTTGTTTATTTCGCTGTGCGCCTTCTTGTTTAGCCTGTTTTTAGAATAGTTATTTAGAATAGTGACAGTTTTTTCTAGACATAGCTCTATATCCAAACGACTGAAATAACTCAACTGAGATCACTCAAATGACTCGGACGCCTAAAAAATTGGACTTTTGCTTCTTAATGTGCTGATTTTAAAACTGAATTTTAAATTCTTTACCAACATCGAAGACAACCTCTACGACTGGTTGATAAAATCGTAATTCCGAATCAACTGCAATAATGTCTTTAAGGTTATTTTATGAAAGAGAATTTAATTCAGTCCTCGAAACGCTTATGCCCAGCAATACAATGAAAACTAGGCAGAATGTCTGAAAAAAGTCACGTCTCAATATCCATTGATAATGCTCTAGTCACTATTGTACAGCTATTATGAAAATAGTGATGTTGAGGAGTTACTTAATCCCTTTACCATACAAGCACCTAACCTTCATGCATTGCTGCTGATTTAAACTCTTTGTTTTCAAAAAAAATGATCAAATCATTTAGAGAAGAGGCTAAAAAGATGCGTTATGTTTTACCACTGATAAGTTGTGTTTATCAGCTAGTTTAAACTGTTCCATTGATCATTGCACAAAATAAACGAAAATTCAGTAAAAATCAGTTATCTTACCACTGTTAAACAACCTTGCGCAATTCAACAAGCGATTCTAGGATGTTTAATCTAATGCTTATTAAAATTGAAAACGATATCTCACTGATGGATTTGAATTTGAATTTGAAATAGGCTAAATAATGTAGTCGACGTATGTAGCTTAATGACATTTTATGAACGATTAATAACGTGTTTTAATTAAAGCAATGCATACATTTACACATTCAAAATAAATGAATATTGATCCCTATTATGAAAAACAAGATTAAAAAATTACTATAATGAGCAGCTTTCTTTGAGTTAATGTCGGTAGAATGTTTGGATTTTTAATTTATCATTCAGAAAATTTTGGTTGGCACCCCTCCCCCATCCACCTGTCGGAGTCTCGGTACGTCCCTATTTTTCGATCAACCAATCAAGCCACTTCTTTCTATTTTCTTACATATATATGCAATTGTGCATTAAGTAAATTTTAAGATAGAAAAACATATATAGATCAAGCTAAAAGATCTTCATAACATCGCGATTCGTGAAAAGCATGAAATCCAATTTTTTTTATCTAAAAGTCAACTGTAAAATCCAGGGAGTATTTTGTCGTGAAAAAACTTATTAAATGCTACAAGTCTTGCTTGGTGGAATGTCTTCGATTGTACTAGCTTTTACGTATAATATTGAACACCTTTCTCGACGATACGATAGCTTTTTTTTCATATTTGTTTCTTTTTGAAATAGCATAAGACCTGAAGATTTTTTAAACGTATGCCTCAGCCATATGTGAACGTATTCTATCTTCCGGTTTCTGTTGTACTTTGGAATTGTACACATCACTAATGCAGCAAAATGCCCTTTATTTCTTTTCTTGAATTATTGAATAGTAATCCGAAGGTGTAACTTTTTATTTTACTTCTTTGGCTATCTCATCAATAATGGAAACTTTTTCAAAGATGTAAATCATCATTAAGAGCAATAAACATTAAACAATAAAAATATATATGAAGCAAGTGTAATTATATATTCGGGTTGTAATTACCGACTGTCGTGTTTTCATGTATGAGCTTGTGAGGCACAAGCTTAAAAATATGTTTTGTTTGGGGGAGTACAAAAATTTCTGAGAGGTGAAATACAAAATTGCATTGAATGTGGATATAGTGTAAGTGTTTTAAGGCCGTTCTATTCAATATTTAAAGAAGAGGGGGGGTGGGAGACACTATTAGGTTGCAAGTTAAATATTTAGATGGTTACGTGCCTCCCTCAGGTTTAATTTTGCCCTTAGCAACACCGCTATCGTACCCTCCTCCAGGCTACTCTTGCCTTTAGCAAAACCACTATCGTACCCTTCTCCAGGCTACTCTAGCCCTTAGCAACACCACTATCGTACCCTCCTCCAGGCTACTCTTGTCCTTAGCAACACCACTATCGTACCCTACCCCAGACTACTCTTGCCCTTAGCAACACCACTATCGTACCCTCCCCAGGCTACTCTTGCCCTTAGCAACACCACTATCGTACCCTCCCCCAGGCTACTCTTGCCCTTAGCAACACCATCGTTCAACACATGCACTTATGAAGTACTTAAAGAAAACTAAACATGGGAATGAATACGCTTTTTCCATTGTACTAACTCTCTGCATATTCTTTCAAATATTTTTCCATTCGGTATTACACTTTTGCTTTTGCATGTAGTTGAAATTTTTATTCTGATTTTTGCTCGAATCGGAACTATAACGTCAATTTGATAAAATAACAAACAACATGAAAGACCTTTTTATAATCGTTTCCAGCTGAAGCTTTATGAAAATTTTACCGTGTTATGTTAAAGTGTCCAATTTTCTCTTTCGATTCATAAACAAAATAAAAATATTTGTCCTCAAAATTTTACAAAAAAAATATTAAATGGACGATTATCAATCGACTCTAAACTAAAAATACCGTAAATTTCACTAATACCTTCGTATTTACAAGATCGGTGTTCTTAACTTCTTGAAAAGATACTTAGTTGTGTATAAAGTACACAAGTGGAATTACATCATTTTTACTTTTCATTTGTTCACAGAAAAACTTGTTAGGTAAAATAAAACTTTATATTTCACAGTGTCTTTGCAAATTGCAATTTTTTTTATTACGAACAAGATTTTTTCAAGTCACATTAACGATTCCTTTTCGGAAGAAAAACCGCAATTTCTTTAAACAAAGTAGTAATATTAAATTTTTGGCCCAACAGTATCCAATAAATATATGAATTAAACAAAAATTCCCATCTCCAAAATCTTTATAGCTAGCTAACACGTTTTGCTAAGTTGTCTTTCGGTTTCAACTATAGTTCAGCTTATCGTTGCAAACCAGGTGGTTTACAATAAACAAACTTGTCAAGCATTGTTTCCTAAAGAAAAGGCAAGCGTTTACAAGCAATAAAAGTGGTTTCTTTATTAAAAGACTACGTGCATCTTTTAACAAAAGCCGCACAGAGGGAGTTTGATTAGCGCTCGTCATCGGCGGTAAAGAACAAAACAAAATAATATTAAAAAGATGAAAACATCATTGTTAACAAAGGATGCGAACGACTTAAATAACAAATTCCAGTAAAAATAAAAGCATGGGTTGTTTCTCAATGTATTTCGCTGCAAAGACAGTGATGGTTTATAAAGCAAATACGCCGAACATACTTTAAAAGTATGCATAAACTCGCATTAAAAATGGTCTTCCGGCTTTAAATTGCGTTGATATGTTTTCTCAAATTTATACGATACGCATTTTCTTATGCATTCTTATCTTTTTTATCGCGCAAGATGTGAACATCACGAATCGCCCGTTGGAGTGAAGTACATTTTTTAGATATAAATATTTAAAACAAACTGTTTCATCCGATAATTTGGATCAAAGAAGCGAAAGATTACTCAAGGTGCTGTGTACTAATTACTTTGGAGAAAAAACATAATATGATGTATTTTGAATAATTTTCTTCTTTCCGTTTGCAATAAACTTCAAAGCATTTCGCTGAAGGATTAAATTTTAATCAATACTGTGCAATTCATAGCAAAATTTCTCAAAACAACGATTAGTTTCAAAATGCTTAAACCATATATTGTATGGCAATTATGTGAACTTAACATAAAATATTTATAGAAGATAAAGGCGGCTGCAAACGGCGCGCACTTTTGTCAAGATATGAAAGATGAGATGCATCTTTTGATCAGGATAGAAGTGCATCTCACGTGTATCCTTTGCTGTACGTATTCAGTAATATTGCAGATTGTGTGGCTGAATTTGGTTTGGGAAATTTATTAGCCAAACAATGGCTGCGTGGCAGATTTAGAAATACATTCTCTTTATAACATAGCGTGAACATACAACGATATTATATATTCTTCAACTAAAAAACGACGACTTAAAACAATAATCGTTATTGCGGAAGCAAAATTCTCAAGTTGCTCACTTTAGAATTATCTAAACATTCAATATTCATTGACGCGATGCTGTAGAAACCACCCACTATTTCAAGGAGTTTTTTAATTGCCATTCAGTCGTATTTACTTTTGCCTATTCTTTCCATCAATTTTAGCTATTGTGTTTAGATATGATATAGTTCTAGTTCTTTGTCATGGAAATATTGGACTGCAAACAAATGCATATTATTGAGGTTTTGACAAGTCTTCTTCTTCATTCATAATGCTCAGCTCATGTATATTTTATAAAATCTTATCTTGTGTTAGGCTTTTGATATTTTGTCTTCTCTAATACTATAATTATCTTATTGAAATATTTTTAAAAATTGCAGCAATCATTGTAGATTGATGTTATCCACATTAGAACTTATGCAAAATGATTTATACGGTGTTATTTGGAAATGATTACTTACGCAGCCAAAATTTCCCCTTGATTGAAAATAACTGCAAGACAACGATTATAATATTTTGAATTGTACACATTGTTTCAATTGAAGATGGGACAATACACTGACTTAATTGATAAGGAAAAGGATACAAGTCAGTAAATATTTTCTAAAACTATAAACATGAAAATGACTATATTACAAATTGAATCAGTGAGAATGAAATATATCTTCAGTACTGTCGTCTCAATTTCAATTTTAGAATAATACATAAGCAACAGGTCTGCTCTTCATGTCAGTGTTTGGCCAAGGACAGTTGCACGGTACAGCATACGCTCCAGTTGCAGTGTCGCAATGATGAATATGAGTTTGAGAAGGAGAGTTTGTGAAACCAGTTGAAGAAGGAATCATGGCTGTATGATTTGGTATCGATTGGGATGTCATAGAAGGATAATGGGGGGGATAGTATGGCGACACAGACGCAAGTTCAGGTCTTGATGTATTTCCTTTATAAGCGTGAATATATGAGGTCGTTTCAAGTCTGTTTCTTGGTGACGTAGCTGAAATTGATCTCGTCTTCATGGCTTGTGCATAATCCGCATTCATAAATGATCTTGTAGAAGGAAAATTCGGATATTTTGTCAATGATTCCACCATGGGTTGAAATGGTAAAGGAAATGCGTAGCGGTCTTTCTTCAACAATGATTTTGGTTTACGTCTTGGTCTGTATTTGTAATCAGGATGTTCTTTCATATGTTCTGCTCGAAGACGTCTCGCTTCTTCGACATGTGGTTTCTTATCTTCTTCAGTTAGCTCTTTCCATAATTCACCAAGCTGTTTTGATATTTCGGAGTTATGCATCTTTGGGTTTTCTTCTGCCATTTTCTTTCTCTCTGCACGAGACCAAACCATAAAAGCATTCATTGGACGCTTTATGTGGTTGTCAGACTTTGACGACATTTTTATGACTTTAATGTTGACTAAAATGTGCAAGAAAATCCGACCATAAACAGAGTCAAGATAAGAAACGACAAACTTCAGAAGCAAAAATTTTACATGGAAATTATGGAGTCTGATTTTTTAATAACCGGTAAAATTTAGCTATTTTTACTATTTTATAGCGAATTTTTCGTGTGTCGTACCAGCAACGACAGGATTAAATTTGAGAGTTTTAAATTCATTTTTACTGTTTCCGAAGTTAATGGATCGAAAATATAAATCATTAAATTAAAATTTTGCAACACACTAAAGTTTAAAAATTTCTTAAACAAAAACCTATTTGATTGGATGAATATTTTTTAACAGAGAAATGTTCATTTAGTATTTAAAAGCCTTCGTACCTGCCTACATATATTCATCAGAAATTGATCATGTGCTTGTAACAGAAATACTAACGATTTCTTTTATGTTTTGCTTGCCAAAGACTTCGTTATTAACCCCATCATGAATTCATGATCAACTTTTAAACTATATCGATTCTCAAATAGCTTTCACAAACATCCACATACACTTTATAAAGAAATACTTTTTACAAGTTTAGCACGTTGTTTATATTCTAGTGATCATAAACGGGGATAAGGACTGCCTATGCAAGCTAGAACAAACAAGAAATATGAAAATTACAAAAGTTCTAACAGTTACAACAAAACGATATTTTCTTATAAATTCAGCAAAAGCAGAGCTTGCAGACATTTTAACGAAACAAATGAATTGTTGAAAGGGACAGATTATGTCCTGGCGATTATGTTATTAAACATACTGTGATCTTTTTCAATCACAATTACAAAAAGACATAATACGAAAATATTAAAAGGAAATCTACCTTCCTCTTCTTTCCAGTTTCTTCTTGACAAGTAGATTTTGAATGA
The DNA here is from genome assembly GCF_021976095.1 of Xenia sp. Carnegie-2017. NCBI lineage: Eukaryota > Metazoa > Cnidaria > Anthozoa > Malacalcyonacea > Xeniidae > Xenia > Xenia sp. Carnegie-2017. The sequence goes on along the minus strand of NW_025813485.1, from coordinate 905,043 downwards.
ACGCTGAAGTTTTTAAACTAATAGGATAGTCAAATGTATTGCTTTCCTTTTCTTGCAAGTGTTTCTCTAAGATGCTTGAGTGCAATGACTCGTTCTTTGTGATCTGCGCCGCTTTACTGTATTAAATTGAATGCTTGTCGGTAAGTTCGGCACAGATCAAAGCCAAAACCTAAAAACGTGATCAAATCAAATTCATGCATCATACAATAAAAAATATTTTAATTTACCAGAAGTACGACGACAGTCTACCATTCTATGTCAAAAGCTAATTTTTAAATGACATCATTTTTAAACTGACAAAAGTGAAAAAAAACAAAAGTTTAATTGGAGAACGGCTTTCTCTTATCTTTCAATGATTTTACGACAATAATTCACACAAGTCATTGACATGTTACAATGCTGGCTTGTCCAAAGACTTGAACACCTCAATTTCAATATTGTGCGTTGTTTGATCATTGGGCGAAAATTTAAATGAACTAATATGTTGGGCAAATATAAGTAAAGGGTTTTACCCCAAACAACATTATTACTTTTTGTTCAGCGTCTAGCTTTTTGTCATTTTATATTGTACATTAACAACTATTGTAACTAAAAATACCACATGAGACATTTATAATAGGATGAAGCTATTGTAATGTAACTGAACTTTAACAAAGCACATTTGAATTGTCTATTTGAAGTGCGTCTTAAACGAACCAACTATTTTGCATCTGCTAGCTTTTTATTAATGAAGTCTGTTATATTTAGGAGTTAGCTGGCTATTTGAAAAATTTTTGCCCAAATTGTATAGCATATTAAATATTATTTAACAATATTCACATAAATAGTGTTTTTTACACACGACTTTATTACATATGACGATTCACATCTTTTTCAACGAATGTAACAGTTGTTGAAATTACACGAACCATATAAGCGTTAACATAACAATGCATCCATAAATCGCTCTAATATTCACTTCAAAAATTTTGTTAACTTCATTTATTTTTCTTTACTTTACCGCTTATATTAAATTTCAATGCACCTGTGTTGAGTAACATTTATAAACTTGCTTGTATGCAGTGTCTTGAATTTGCTTTGAATAAAGGCATTGTTATCAAAAAAAACAGCCATAAAGCACAAGCTGTTCTCCTACAAAAGATTATACCTTTGTTTCACTCTACCCCCGGATAGAAAAATAAATGGCAACAATGCTTGAAACAATCATCATTTTACGCTTCTTAAAGTCAGCTTTTTGTATTTAAATTTTTGGTCTTCAACTTATTTCTGCTACTTCTTTCCCGTGTGAAGCAAGCGCTTCAAAAGGGTTACAATTGAATTGAGTACAATTGCGATATTATTGGAACGTTTTTGGTTGTCATGGCGTAAAAATACACAGTGTAAGTGTCACAGACATGAGCAGTTCCACAATTTACGCCCAACTGTTATATCTCAATCTGTTAACGTGTCAAGCTTGCTTGAGCCAGAAAGTATTGGAAGTATAATGTACAATGTTCTTATACATCTCATGTGTTATTGATTTTATAGAATAAAACTTGGAGAACTTTAATATCTAAGATCTTTTGATTTTCTTTACACTATATAAGAAATATTTATTTTTGCTGTTCTTGCATGTTATTCTCCAAAAGTTCAGCCAAACAATTAAATAAAGTTCATAGCTACAAAGTTGTGTATGATACAACATAAGCGAATGATAGGTATCAAAACTAGAGTTTTTACAACCACATCGTTTAAGCGGTCAAAGAATGTTCGTATTTTGAATAGATTTTGAGATAAGGTTGCACCTACGCATTTTAGATTTAATTGTTTTATGATTATATAGGTAAAGAATGAAACGAAGTTGACAAAAATATCCATGAAGTAAAAGTATAACACTGATGTACTTTATTTTCTTGATGAAATTTCTTGATAACTTTACTTTATTCAAATATATGCAAAGTGCTTCTTTCGCGGTTCCGCCAAACAAATTAGCTTTTCTTTCAAAACTAAGTATATTACATTAAAAATTTATGGCGAGAATTGAAGTGGGAACTATTTGAATTACTTATAATAATGATAAATACAATACTACAGACTTAACATCTAAAATACCACATGTTCACCTGACGAAAAAACTAATTTACATCCATTCTTTGCGTCAACAAAAATACATCGAATCTGAAACACTAGAAAAATTAATTGGAGAATTCTTCCTGGATAAAATGACACGAAATGAAGCCGACGATATACGAAATGATTAGCGTAATGAAGTCAGTTTTTATAGTGTTTTCAAAACAGAGATTTTAATTGTTGCAGTTGCAAACAGGGACACCTGCACAAGTCAAGATTTTTGATTCAAATATTGAAACATGTGAACAATGGGAAAAAATACTCGGAGAATTGATCATATTTCATTATAAAGCTAATATATACGATCAAATTTCTTGCCAAATATGTATTCTTTCATATTGTATCGTTTGAGCTAAAGTTATCACTTCATGCAATCAATAAATCACCCACGAATAGTTCCTTTAGCGTTATCGATAAATTTTATAAAGGCATATTCAAAATAAAGTATTTTCAACTGTGTGCACAAAGACAAATTTATATAAAATAAAATTTTTTATAAAAAGCAATCACACCCCGGTAAAATCATTCATTTATGATAATTCATAATCCTTTCTTACACAAAATGCGCATGTACATCGACTGAAATCAAATGCCATGGTATGTCTCAAGAACCGACATCATCTTTGAAAAGCAATTTTACAGCTAGCTAGCCACACACATATACACACACACACACACACATAAATGTTATGAAAATATTATATTTATGTTGCCAGTTACAATTTAGTTGTCGAAACGTTAAATTAACCGCAAAAACAAGAAAGAAACAAAGAGAAATTTTGGTTTCGAGGCAATCCGTTAAGTTTTAGTAGACAATAGTCGTATTCTTTTTAGAGATATTAAATGCAGGTGACTAACAGTAAAGCAAGCGTTTATATTAAAGTTGCTATTGCACGAAGGCATCACAAAATGCTATTATGAGAAACGTCAGGTGGCTGTACTAGAGACAAGCGATTCAATCAGTTTTATATATGCATAGATTTCCAACTCAAACTTCATATATCCTCTTTACATTTAAAACCAACAAATAATATAGCTCGTCTCTTGATTAATTACCAAAATATTGATGCAAACTGAAAAACATCCTTTACACCATCACTACACTCGACACAATAGTTTATACTTTTATTTATATATTCACAATTCCCTGGCATAACAAAGGAAAATGAGAACGTGTGTTCGACAGATTTTTCCACCTTTCTAGAAGCTTGTTTCACTCTCTCTGGATCTGGGAAAGAGTCAGCCTGTCAGGTACATATATAACACTAATTTGTACTTCCAAACAACCCCCAAAAATAAATAAAGTTTTTCATTATAAATGCCAACGCCAATGCAGGATTTTTCATTAAAAACTTTTTATTTCTATAATCCATACTTTGGAGGTCATTTATAAGTTCTATATCTCTACATAATTGAGATTCACAAACACTTTCTTTGTGCTTGAGAAAATATAGCTTTGTAGCATGTTCCTAGTTATCCTTCTTTTGGTAATAAATTTCAATTTATGCACAACCTCTATCATATATTATCAATCACACCCAATTTCTTCATTTCGCTTTCGTATCAATAAATGTATAGCTGAGTACAACATAAAGCTTTTTAACGTAAAGAATACAAAACGCTGTTTGTCAAACTTTATTTATGTAGTTTTATGACAACTAACAATCTTAGCGAGAATGAAAATACCCATGCAATTCTTAATCATGACTGCTCAGTAACAGAAACGTTTGAAATTAAAACAAAAAAATTCGGAACGTCACCGGTTCTAAAATACTTACAGTTGATACACAAACCTATAAATTGCAGAAGCTCCTGTATTCTTCTAGCGCTGGGAAATCTTCTAAGTGAGAGATGAAATATATATACAACATAGACCCTACACTATATCAATACATTTAACACTTAAAGGTAGAATTAATCAAAATGAAACTGGGTCTAGATTAGAGAAGTGTTTCGGTCAATTTCGGGTAATTTGCTCGATATATTTAGACTGATTTCAATGAAATAAGTTGGTCAGCTATTGATTTTTTGTCGTGAACAGAATTATCGTTGAATTAAGACTGTGACGGTTTACTATGGAGCTTTTTCATTGATAAAATTATTTATGCTTTATAACATTTTCTTCGGTTGTTTATTTTAAATTATCCTTATGACATCGAAGTTTAATTAATTCATGCTTCATTTAGCTTTGTGTTCCAAGCTTAGTGGAGGCTTGTTAAAATACATTTGATAGCCATCTTTTAATTAATCTCAACTCACATGCAATGTCAATACAGTTCAATTTTTCCAAGTTTAACAGGAACATATGAGTATTCGATACCCGATTGACAAAGTTTTTACCAATAACTTTTGATTTAGATATTTTTGATCAAACGAGAGCCGATAGATTTTTTAATTGTAAAATAAAATTGTTGTTTCATGTCATAAATTACAAAGTTTTGAATCAATACGACTTATTTGAGCTGTAATGAAAAAATATAAACATGTCTTAACGTATAATTGAACAATGGTCATTAATACATCATTGGATTATTTGTTTCATTTGAAATAACTTGTGGGATTTAATGGGTTTACGTTGTACACAAAGGGTTTTCATGAGTTTACCTTGTACACATAGGAGAAAATCTCACTGGTTATTAAAAAAACAAAACATTATTTTAGCAAAAATTTATAATTACACATCGACATAGATAAGAGATAATTAAAACAATTTCTTTGATTTGTGATAAACTATTTCTGAAAAAGAACTTTTATGTGTCCTGAAATATAACGCAGACATTTATTAAATTCTTAACACCCTACATAAAATGCAACAAAATAAAGTAACCTAACGCTCAAAACTAATAAGTTCTGCAAATCTTTTAACAAGAGATTTCTTCAATTTGTTTACATATCATTTCATAACATACGAATTTAACTACATTTTTATTGAATTCTACTTTAAAGAGATTTCTCATTGACATTCATATAACACAAACGTTGTGAATTCTTTCAGTTGTCTTTTCAACTGCAAGTCACATGCACATACTTCGTAAAAATAACTTAATTACTAATGCTTCCAGTATAACAATAAAATAACATGATGATTCTTGAGACAATTTTCGTTTCTGACTAAGGCACTTAACGAGAAACAATATATCATGTATACAGTGGTTTCCAACAAAGTTGTCCATACGTAAAGAAGTTCTGTTTTTAATGATCATCCCTACACAGAAGTTCTCTGTACAATTATATCCTATACAGTGGTTCCTCGCATAAGTTCTCTATATAAATGTTCTCTATAGAAACAGTCATCTTTACAACAAACAACAAAAAAATCTGAAAGATTCCAGAAATTCTGAAACGCTGAACGACAGTTATTGGCACATGTCATACATCAAACAACAAAACATTGCAAACTATATGTTCAAATTTCTGCTTTCATCCTGATTTCATTTTAATGAATGGTAAAATACTTAAAAAGAAAATGTTCGTTATGATTGGCCATTTATGTTCAAAGATCACGTGATTCTCAAACATAAATGTGGAGATGTTGAGAGCCCAGGTAGCCGCGCTACAAGCCAAAAGCTTCAAAAGGCAATTGCAAACTGTAAACAAAAGAGCTTATGTGCATTTCAAAAAAGTATGAAATGGAAATCTTTCCAACGACATATTGCAATATTTAAAAAGTAGAATTTCTGAACAACTGGGTTGGAATGAATATGAAAGTAAATAGCTATTTTGCACAACGACTTTCGACCGCTAAAGTATGACAAAATTGAGATAAACCTAGTAGCAATTACTATGAAATTTCTTTCGAAATGATCCAGAACAATATAATTACCACATTAACCACTGAATTACAATATTTATGCTCGTCCACAAAAGCAACAAAATCAGTAAAAACACAATTTCTTTCTTTCTTACATTTGCCATCGTTAAAAAAAATTAACGAGCTAAAAACTTAAATTAACAGTTTATAATCATGAATCGGCGTCGTTTTTCAAAAAAAAGTAATATTTGACCTGTTCATTTATTTATTCCTCTGTAGTTATTACAACTAACGAATTTTAAATTCTAGACTTTCCATTAGTCGTTTTTGTTCTTCCAATAAACTATTTATCCTCACCTTTCTGTTGCCTAAACTAACCAACAGTTTATCTGCATCAATATGTTCCCCAGACTTTTCAAGATCCGTAACAAATTTATCGTAATCATCATTAACTTCATTTTCAAAATCGAAGTCATCAATTTCCAAAGATAATTCTTGACACGTCAATGCTCCATAGTGATGAATGTGTTTTAAGTCATTTGAACGTTCCGCACAACTTCCACTTGAAAAGTCGTACTTATTTGAAATATTTTTATCGTTGGTCTCTCGATTTACATCATTTTGAATCAATTCTTTTGTAACTCTCATATTTTCATTCACTGACTTATTTCCATTCACACGTTTCAATTTTTCCAATTCGTTTTTTCCCCAATCCCAATTATTCATTTTGCAAGTTAATTTTTCTTTCTCGCTTTCAATCATTGAAGTGTCTGTATTCTCTCTCGATAAATCTTGAGGATTTGCACTGTAAAAAAGCCCATTTTCATCAGGTTTAAGACCACTCACCTTCAAGTCAGGCGAATATTCTTGAAGGGATCCGGGTTTCCTCAAGAAAGGCGAACTCCGTTTTGGATACTGTAAAGAGCTCAGCTGCTTTTCCTCTTTGCCTAAATTACAAATTAAAGCAAAAATTCAATTGCACGTTATAATCTATAATAAACCAACACACGACAAAAGCTGCTCATATGTGACATGCTATAAAATATACGAAGAAAATGTAAGTAACAAAGTACACACGACTTACAGTGTATTAATGCAATGTGTAACACGATATAACACAGTATAACATGGTATAACACATCATTACTCAGAATATCATGGCGTAACATAATTTAACATGAATAAAAGAATATCACCCTCCAAAATTTAAATTTGGTGATTTGGTCATCCACAATTTTAAATTCTACTTCACTAAGTGCAATAGCGCAATGTGTATAGAAATAGAGATATTTTTTCTCCACCAATAATGCAGGCAATATAAAAATAAAATTTTCACATTCTTTACAAATGAACAATGATAGAATAAACTATAAACTTAACCACAGCGTTGGAAACTCCAGGACCGCACAGAAAATATTATACTAAGTATCTGAATACTAACCGCGATGGGCGAACATTTTTGCAGGAAATTGTGAAATATTGACCTGCAAACCGGTTTCTATAGAGAAAATAGTAAAAACTGTATTGCCAGCATCGCACAACTGCTGTATTTGAGTGTGAATAAATTGTCTTCAAAATGTTTGATTTATGTGATGGTAATGTTGCGATAGAAACATCTAATGAGAAAGCTATAGAATCCAGTTTTCTGTGTTGCATTTGTTTTCTTGTCGACAAAGTCATCATTTTTGGACCTCACACGGACCACGATGTCAAACAAACCATTTTTGTCAAACATACCAAATTATTTTGGTCATTTGGAATTTTTTTTGTCTGTTAGATCTATTTTTTCCTCTGACTAATTAAAGATAAATGGTTGTTTTACGTGATAAGATTTGTAAATTGATACGATAGTCATAAAACATTCCGACGCGTTATGGCTGTATAAAAGCATAAAAATATAATGTTTTTTAATGATTAGTCACTTACCTTTATATCGAAGACACTTCTCCAATGTTGTTTTTGATCCCTGAAAAAAAGAGTGTCTTTAATAATCAGTGCCATTTTGGCGTTTTTAGTCGTGTTAAACAACAAGGTTGCAGATGCCACTAACACACACAGACCATATAAACAAGTCAAATATACATAAGACGTAGAAGCAAACAATCGTTTCAACAAAATTTCATATCAATGGTCAAACCTAGCTGGAAATTAAAGTGCTTATGCCATGTGACTCAATTCAATATTTTCTTTCAAAGGAGTTCGTCTCCGGAATGCTTTTATGGCATAAAAGACTCTTCTTCTCGTTTTTAAAAATTTCAGACGCATATTTGGAGCGTTTTTCACAAATATCAGAAACTTTCATTGTATTTTTAACTATGCATGATTTCAAAAACGCCAAAATCATGAAGAAATTGATGGCTTGAAGACGATTTTTCAAAACTAAGATATTAGTGACCTTAAGATTTAACGACGCGCTCATATACAACGCGAGCGGAAATGAATTTTAAACCAATGCGCATGTGCGTGCGTCGTTGAGTTTTGTCTTGCTTCTACAACGCGGCGTCTTTGCTTAATCCCACGTCGTCCTAGATCGAAGGTGGAATTTTTCACAAAAAAAGTTTTAAAGTAAGTTTTTCAGCTTTTAATTCACCTGTTACAATTGTCTGTGGAGTCTGGTATGTGATTGATGTGTTGATATTTATCTGTGAGTAAAATATGTTTACATTTTTGCTTTTAGCAAGGCAAGAAAATGGCAGAACAGTTTTCATCAGCATCAAGTGATTGCTCATCAAGCACACCACTAAATTCATCGTGATTTAAATTAATTGTTTAGCTAAATTAACATCCAGTGGCTTTGAAATTTGTCTTACTTTGTAATAACGGTACTGATATATCAATTTTGGCCACTATATATTTCTAAATTGTTCTTTGAACGCGAAATATCATACAAAAGCGCAAATTCTTCTTCGTTTATCAAAGCGGCGTCATACGCAACAGCTATAGCATTTTTTGTTTTTTTGAAGGAGGCCATTTTTTTGAAAGTATAGGTAGTGAACTCACAAGTTCGCGTCGTTAAGGAAATCCAATCTTAATGACTTAACTTACAATGACACGCGGACGCATGCGCACCAGGCCATGCGCGCCAAACTCGCGTCGTTGTAACGCGCGTCGTGAAATCTTAAGGTCCCTATTACTTGGTGGTAGACGGTGCTCATGCGCAAAAACTGCTCATAGAGACCAAAATTGTAATGAAATTATCTTGCTATTTCACTCGTGAAAATAATGATAACGCAAAATGCGAGTCAACAACTTGCTATTTGATAGTATTATCGCGCACACCAGCGATGAAAAATATTCAATAAACAATTAAATGTCAATACACTATCATGGCACATGTCATTTGAGATTGAATAAAGCATTTTCACATGACATGAATTGCACACATACTTTGTAATAAAATGTCGTCGGATGAAACTGATGAAAAAAAAAAAAATACAAGTCACGATATTCCGTTAAATTGTTCGAAAAATGAATAATAAAACGTCCAATCTTATCATAAATGTGACGTTCAATCTTGAATAATCTACACTTAAAGATTTTACCAAATTGAAAAACTTGTTTTTCGTTGATAAGACCCTACACAAACTTAATCTTAATTGGTGCTAAGCGTTTTACCGCTGGATTATCCAAGAACATCAATTAATGAAAAAATTTTCATATCACAAACTGTGGAATGTTGTAGTCTCGTCAATTCAAACTTACTGAGCAATGTACTGCAACATTATCTCCATGCGATGTTGTATTTGCAGCAATAATCTCTTTGGAGGACAGTTTTGATGTATTTGATTCGTTAAGTCCAGTTTGAAGAGTACAACATTCGGGCATTTCAGGATTTCTTGTATTTAAGCTGGAGTTTACCTCACATTTAATTATTCCATCGCTCAAATGATGTGATTCACTTGTTTTGAGATGTTTTGAAATTGTTTTTGACGCTTCTGTCTTTTCAAGAGGCTTTTCACAACATTCGTTGCCGTGTACCAAAAATTTGCAATCTGTTTGTGCTTGCAGTTTGTCGTTAGAACTTATTTTAAAAGTTTTTCCCTCAGACACGAAAACGGATGTCCTTGATGTTTTCCTTGACGGTGTTGTATGTCGAAGAGAGGATATCTTCTGCGTTGAATACGATATCTGTGGCTCAATCTTGCCTTGAGAAATTGTTCCAAATTTTACAAGTTGTGGAAATGATTCGTTTTGCGTTGATTTTTGAGGCAATGGTGTAGCAAATTTGTTTATTTCTTGCGACACTGTCGGCCTGAAATGCTGGGGTAACCGCAATCTATAAGCCGGACGTTCTTTCCACACCGCGCCAGTTGAACTTGCACGTGATAATTTTTTCGACTGGTAGTTCGTAGTGACTGTATTTCTCATCGCAGATGTTGAGCGTGGAATAATGTTATAACCATAACGATAAGACGCCGGCATTTTTTCAAGTAAAAATGGTGAATGACTAGGTCTTATTTGATGGTTAAGCAGATGATTATCGTTAAACGCGAATGAATTCGGTTGGCAATAAGCTGTAAGATTTGATCCATAAATGAAAGGTTCATTTTTGTTAAAATATTGTGCTCCACCATAACGCGGTATATATGGCGAAGAATTTCTCCAAGTAAAGCCAGTAAAACGAGGATCGTACATAATCCTTAAAGTATATATGTTCACACAGGGTTTAATAAACCACTTGAAATGCACGAGAGCGGAAGGCAAGTCTAAAACTGCTCTTATGATGAAGGCGTTTTCATAACAAAACTTAATCTTACGTGTTTCGTACAGAGAATATTGTAAACATTGATGATAAACAGAGATAAAAGAAACAATGATTGTAAAACGATCAAATAACTATTAGGAATACAACACATTGTCACAACTGACAAATGCAAACAATATTTATAAAGCACAAGCGTGTTTTAACTTTTTTCACATGCTTTGCTTTCGTGGAATATATCTCCAAACGAATAGCAAAAATAGTTAATCAAATATACAACTATTGAAGACATATCGTTATGAAAAGCGTATTGCTTTTTAATAATGTTGAAAATCATTATGTAAGTTCAATTGTTGGACTTCCGGCATTAAGCCGTCGATCTCTCACAACAAATTTGAAATATTTGTAAAATATGATAAACTTACCAGGCCGAAAATCACTCAAATCAAGTCTTGTAATCCTTTCGCTATCTTTTGCCTCGTAACAAACATGTTATATCCAAATTCAATTTAAATGAAGCTTTGTGACATAAATATGATCTGTGATGCATAATTTTTACGCTTTGTGACAACACGAAGCCTCGTTTACACCAACACATGTGCCTTCATATTATTGGTGGAAAAAGACATATGGTTCATAAACATATGATAATTTCTTAAAAAAGTAAAATTTTATTTTTAATAATATAAATACAAGGATAAGCGATGTTTAATGCACCGCACAAAAAAATCACGCATAGTAAATATAATAAAAAAGTCGAAACTTTGCGTGTCTCCATGTTCCCAGTTGCTACGCCACTTTAGTGGAACAAGTAGTTTTAAAATAGTAGCTAGAGACTTGCTGAGTGGAATAAAAATTAATACCCAACATAAAGTTTTAGAGCCATAGAAATAGACCAAAAATTGTAAAATTGAATTTATTGTGACGTTTCGTTTTTACTAAAGACATCTTCAGACAATTAATAAATAGGATGTTAAGACAAGATATTATATTTACAAAAAATTTTAAATTACTACTAAAGGAGGCGGTGTCAAATGGATTATAAGATAACGAAGTTAGGAAGTAAAATAAAGTGAAAATAAAAGAGATTAAGTAGAATGGAACTTCCTTGCACGTTAAGTGAAGGCTTGTATTTATTGATTAGAAGGCTCTCATGAATGGAGAGGTCATAGGAAACGTTAATGTGAGCAAAAATGCTCGATAACGCAGGGTGGGAAACTTGGTTGCCTGTAAGGGGGTATATACCCAAGTGCTCCGAAAATCTGGTGTGTAGATGACGTGTGTGTTGACCCACATACGAGGCGTTGCAGCTTCGACATTTGAATAAATAGACTACACCAGATCTCAGCGGTTTGGGAATTTTGTCCTTAAAGAAGAGATACGTTGGGAAGGGCGGAAAACAAATTTAATAGATATATGTGGGAAGGCTGCAGCACAAAGGCTATTGATTTTTGTGCGAATTTGAAGGGAGTGCGTGCCGGTGAAAGAAAGACAAAATAGATGGGCATTTTGTGAGCAGTCAAAACAGGTGGTTTGGGGGCAAAGGTGTTGTTAAGGAAGCGACGTGTGATTTAGTCAATTATACGTGAAGGATAACCGTTTTTGGTGAGTGACTTTCTGGTAAATTCGAGTTGTGTATGAAAATTTTCGTAAGTAGAGCAAAGATTGAAGATGCGGTGAAGTAAGCAGGAGACTAATGAAAGTTTGTAAGTAAGTGGGATGAAGCTGTGGAAGTTAGTGAAAAGGCCAGTGAAAGTAGGTTTGCGGTAGACGGAAGTGGTGAATTTTTCATTTGTGCGAGAGATGTCAATGTCAAGAAATGATAGTTTTCTGTTTTGTTCGACTTCAGCTGTGAATGTAATGTTCGGGTGTTGTCGGCTCAGATAGTCAAGAAAGAGAGCGACGTGATAGGAGGAATGAAAGAGTAAAAAACAGTCGTCAATGTAGCGTCGGTAAAATAGTGGTTTGAATGAAGAAGGACATTGATTCAGCCAGGATTGTACGTGAGAAGACATAAATATATCAGCAAAGAGAGGGCCCAACGGACTGCCCATAGCCACACCATCAATTTGCTGGTACGTTTGCCCGTTAAAGACGAAGTGACAATTCTTAACAGCTAGAGAGAGTAGTTTTTCAAATTCTGTTGCAATGAGTCCGTTGAAGTACTGGTGGTTGTTAAAAATGCTATTGGATATTATGCAGATGGTTTCATAAACAGGTATGTTAGTAAATAGGGATACGACATGAAAACTAGCAAGGACAACATTACTGGAGTTGACATCGCAATTTAGGATTTCTTCAACAAAGGAGAATGAGTCTTTAATGATGAGGTTGCTTATAGTGAAGGGTTTTAGGAGTGGGATGAAAAACTTTGCTAAATTAAGCGAATAGTGATTAATGGAAGAAAAAATGGGTCTGAGAGGGATGTTTCAGACCTAACCACTGCATCGAGCCAACAATTTTGCAGTGAACAAACACATAGCTCAAATAAAAAATATTGCCATTGAATGTTATAAAGTGTGATAGCTCTTCGTAGCTTGCGAAATACTCATACTCTTCTCAGGTCTTTTTGCTGATTTATGAACGCCACAAACAGTTTCTATCTGTAGTTTCAGTCCGTTTAAAATGACATGAGCGTTTTTCAAGGGTTGTATAAAAATTTGCAATATTTATCAGGGGCGTAGGAAGCATAGGTATCAGAGATAAGCTATGCGGAAAGTAAATTTTTAATGAAAATATGAGAGCTCAAAATATACTAATTTCACTATATTCTCAATATGAATATTACAGCCCAACATAAGCAATTTGGTTTTGTGAAATTTATTAAAATAGTGACGTTTCGTCTTAACTCAAGACTTCTTCAGACTAATAAGGAAGTTAATAAGAAATATATATACATATAACCGTACGTCCTGTGTCCCAAATGCAGGAGTCACCATTGCACTGTGGTGATAGCCGGGAGGGCACACTGTATACACACTTTGTATATATATATGTATATATATATATAATATATATGTGCAGTGGTGTTGAGAAAATCACAAAACTACAGATTCATCCCGACAAGCCTGTTTCGTGATTGCTCACTAAATCCCCTGAAGAGTGAGAAATCACGAAACAGGCTTGTCGGGATGAATCTGTAGTTTTGTGATTTTTTCTCAACACCACTACACATATTTACGCTCTGTTCTCAGGCATCGAGCACTGTTTTATACGGAGAATCATCAAATATAAATATCCTATATATAATATGTATATTTAGTTATTTACAAAGTTAGAGGTATCATATTACTGTAAATGGGTTAGTGTGATGTGATGTATAGTTAGGACTTAGGTTGAGGTGTTGAGACTAGAAAAGCTTGTTAACTTCCTTGTTAATCTGAAGATGTCTTGAGTCAAGACAAAACGTCTTGAACTATTTTAGTAAGTTTCACAAAACCAAATTGCTTATGACTATGTTCGAAATTATATGTTGGGTTGTAATATTTAATTATTTATATTGAGAATCCGTTTCATGTTTGTAAATGTAGATCGTACATATGGAAAATGACTGTAAATAGGTGTATGGTGGAGAAATGAAAACTGGACTCATGACTGTAAATAGATCAATGGTGGAGAAATGAAAAATAATTTTAATAAAGACACATTGGTCACTGTAAAATGTGGTCAATATACACACCCAGGAAAAAGAAATTAGAAACGTAACATTTCGGCAGCAAATATAGAAGGCTGGTGTACTTCAACATCCGAGGAGGAAGCAGTGTGTACAAGGCTAAGGAAGGATGGGAATGCAGTAAAAAGGTATTTAAATACTGTGGGAACAGCTGGGATCTTCAGTGAAACGAAATTCAATAACAACAAAAATCTTACTCCCAACAATTGTGCAGGCTAATCATTGTATGATATAAAAGAGCACCAAGATAGTACATTATATATATATTTTGGAATTCTGTGCAAAAATTTCGTCAGGCCTCCTGAATTATTAAACACCAGTGGCGTAGCCTGGACGCAAATTTAGTCCTATTATGTAAATTTTTTTGTGAAAAACAAAAGATTTCTTACAAATGAATAATGATAGTGTTGTGAAAAGTCCAAAATTTGCGGACTGACCAAAGCTACTGCTAAACAAATTTTGTCTGCCATATACAACTTATTTTATGGAATTGAATGATTCGTCACGCTCAAGCGTAAAAATTAAACGGCAAATTGGAGCACTACTATTTTGGCTGTGTAAAATTGGAGAAAAGAACTCGTCTATGAAACTTTTCATCTCTATTATCCATCTTCAATAGATGTAACAGTTAACCTGTAACAATTAAAAACGACAATACTAGATCAACCACAGTCTTGAAAACACATGGAGCATGAAGACCCAACTATGTCCTATAATAACCCAGCAAAGTATGGAGAATTATTTAAATATGCATATTTAAATTATATTTAAAATTCAAATGGCGAAAATCTACATAACCGAATCTGAAGGATAAATGACAAGGAATATTAGAATTTTCTCCGTTGATTTTCATCCATTAAAGTCAAATCAGAAACATTCTATCCATACATTTATAACGAAAATAATGAAGACAATGTAGAAGACTTTGGTCTATGCTGTATATAATGCTGTGAACATATCAAATAATTTGTTACAAATCACAAGGTTTTAACTAAATTAACTCCATGATATGTTGCAAGAGAAATGTTTATTTAAAACTTAAAAAATTCAATTTGATGCACTTAGTTTACAGCAACATTAAAATAAAGATAATTAAATATTCTAAGATAAAAAGATTTATAAACGTATATTCATAAAGACATGTAAAACGTTAAATATACATATATAAATAAATCCAAATTTGTCACAATACTTTAATTGTTTCTCAAGATTAGTTAATGCCTTATGTTAGCAATAAGGTTTCAAATCGTATGAAACATAATCGTTCAAAAATTCACATGAGTCAAAGGAATGGTACTTGTGTCAGGATTACGTCTAATAACGCTACTTCCATTTAAACTATCGTCATCGTTATATTGATTTGCGTTATGGTGTTGAAAATATTCAACATGATTTGTTCCACTTCGATAGTTAAGATTCGAGTCGGCCGTCAAGTAAACATTTATCATTTCATGCAAATCGCCAGGATAACTACGTCTATTATCACTGTCGTTTTCTTTCTTGATGTGTTGCACTGCACCGCCATTTGAAAGCATGACTGTTTCTTGTGTATAGTTTACATTTGGCATTCTTGATAATCCTTCTCTTGTATGGTGCGGATGTTCTGGATTATAACTGTAAATCTGACCATTTTGAATTGTGCAGGCTGAATTTGGATAGTAAGAATTTGTCGACGTACTTGCAACGTGATATTGTGAGTTTGATAACATCGTGTTATAATTGGTGTTATAAACGGGATTATATACATCATGCGTCGTATAAGTAAAATTGGGATAAGAAAAATACTCATTAATTTGTGCAAAATCTCGTTGTACTTGGGGTCCAGTATCGCAATTTCCTCGTAAAGGTAAACTATATTTATCTTTCTTCAATAAATTTTTAGTTTTACGACGAGGACGATACTTATAATCAGGAAAATCCTTCATATGCTGAGCACGTAATCGTTTAGCTTCCTCAACATACGGTTGTTTGTCACCAGGACTTAATTTTTTCCACTTATCCCCAAGCCTCTTAGATATTTCTGAATTATGCATCTTAGGATTTTCTTGTGCCATAATTCGACGTTTTTCGCGCGACCATACCATAAATGCATTCATTGGTCTTTTTACACGTTCGGGATCTCGATCGGATCCGGGCGCCATTTTGGTATTTTTTTTAAGTTCTAAATTCGGAGAAATCCTACCAGAGATTTCATGCTCAGCCGCTTCACTGAATGAACTGTTTTTATTACTATCAAGAACAGCACTTGAAATGTTCAGGGGATTTATTGCTCCTGTGATACCTGCCGTATTCGCAACAATTTCATTTGATCTTTGAGATGATCCCACTTCACAATCGACCATCCGGCTCAAATCTGTACAATCTAAAGGCTCTTGCTTGATAAAGTCAGTATTTAGCAACATTTTTACGTTGACCGGTTGAGATCCGTTTATATCATAGTTAACAGCCATAACGGAGTCAAGCGCTGCGTCCAAAGGACATTTTAAACAGCCAGGATCGGGCATGCTTGTCACGGGCGATGAACGTCTATTATAGCTGGACGTGATTATGGTATCCAACGTTGTTAAATTGCCTGATGCCATAAATTCTAGTTACTAACCAATTGCTAGTACTATCAACGTTTGTCAACGCACACGGCGTTTACAAATTGAGAAATGATTGAAAGTGTTTTGAACTTTGACAGTACTATAATTCGTTCAATCTTTCAATTGTCTAGCCATAGCAGTATCGTAAATTTTGAGCTTATTGCCATGCTATTTATTGATTGACAATGCGCGAGTCGATCAACCGTAAGCCAATCAGCGTTAAGTACTTGACAAAAATTATAAAGCGGCTTTATACATATCGGACTTTACGACGTAGGGAGAAGGAAAAGCTAATGTGGAATGGATACATTTTTATTTTTGAGAACATATCACACTTTAAATGTATCACAGTCGCGATCAGATGTTTTAATTAGGAATTAATCAAGAAATGGAAAGGAAGTGAGGGTTTAGCTAAGTAGTCTCCATTGCCAGCACGAAATATTATCACCAACGCAGGTGTTGATATGCTTCGTCGATCATACGCACATTGAAATCGAGTATTTGAGATTTTATTACTGCTGTAACTCTTGTAAAATTAAAAGCACAGATCTCTTACACATGAATTCGCCATAAAATATCGAAATTCGAATACACAGTTATCACAAATTTCACAACATTTTCATGACAGCATTGAGCCGTTTCTATAGTAATAAAAAAATTTGCATTGGCTGTCTTCCATAAGATTGCAAACAATAATTAATTTTCAATGCTGCTACACGATTGATCACCAAATATCACTGCTATCAAATTTATAATTGTTGACCCGAGGCGTCAAGTGTCATTTATGTCAAAAATTGCTCGCTGATTTTTTAAAAGCGCAACCGTTTCGAAACATTTCATTATGTCAAATAAGTATATGAAACGATTTTTAATCTATAGTAGTGAAATGTTTCGGAAACAGGAAATATATTATAATAGCGTCAACCTTCCTAAGCCCTCTTTATCAAATTATCACCGGAACAAAGCTAAAAGCGGTTCAAATGCACTGTTAGTGACCGTAAAAAATAATCACTAGAATATGTAAATGTCTGCATCGAGTTTTTGTCCAATAAAATACTTTTTCATCAATTCGGAATATATTATTTAAAGTTAAAAAATAATCCATATGATTGAAAGAATAAGAAAACTGGTTATTTTTCAACTGAATTGAAAAGTATTGAAACTCACTTGAAATTGAAAAAAAGACAAAACCGTAAAAATTAACGCACCATAAAAAAATATTCACATTTTCGATGCTAATAAATGTGCCGTCATTTCCTGATTAGTTAAATACAAAATGCTACCAATACCAAAAGTGAAAACATACATACATACATAGTAAATATTGTACAAAAGGAGTATTATACAAGCTCACATTCGTCATGATGTGTTGAAATGTTTCTGCAGCAAAACTAGAGTACGACGAACGTCAAGAAGAACTGATTCATTTAAATTAAGCACCTAAAATAGAAAGAGATGACGGACGATAATTTTGTTGTGTTGAACGATATGCAGATAACTTATTCTATAAATTATACAAAAATTTTAATCAACCAAAAAACACAAGCATAAGATACGTTTCAATTAAAAAAAGTAGAAACTCGTCAGCTTTTCGGGTTTTTTTTTGACAAATTATGTTTAAATGAGATCACACAAAAAAATTGTCTTCTCGATCAAGAAATAAGACATTGACAAGTTGATGCATCACTATATGTAAATTTGCATGAAAAATTTTGAACATAAAGAACAAGGAGACTTGAAATAAGACAAGATATTTTTGACTGCCTAACAAACTTGCATATCGTTTAAAGTTAAAACGTTAACACTTCATGTCAATATTACTTAGGTGTCCAGGTATTAATTAATAAAACAGTACTCGAAAACCGGATACAAACGACAGGATGAAGAGAAGGTTCCTTTTATCTTATACAATATTGGATAGCTCGCGTAAATTATCACATACAATATTGCATGTATCAAAGCAGTTAAGTTCACGAATGAAAAATAATTTTAGATCACATAAAATTTCACAGCAAATTACGCACGCATATCTTTCAAAAGACGATGTGCAGATTTTTTGATGGCGATTTATCATAGCTACTACGCCAAAACTTAATTCATTATCTCCAACAAAGGAATTTAAAAATGCCATAACAATTTTGGAAAATTTTATTCCCACGGTAATACAATCTCATTGATAGTGCGTGCAGTCCAGACGGATAGAAAGGAATTTTTACAGAATCAAGAATTTTACGCCACTCTACTTTGCACAATTTTCTCGTTGTTTTTCAAATGTACAATTCACGCTCTATGAAGTGCATGCTAAGTCAACTGTTTCCTTTCTACACGTCAGAGAAGTTGAAGATAAATACAGAAAAAGAGAATCTATAACTTACCGGATGACGTAAATACTGTAATTCTAATAATTCCTCAAGTTGTAATTCTGTTTGAGCAATACCCACTCCAGGTATATCTAAAGTCAACGACACAATGCTTTACAAAAACGAAATTGTATTTCTTTATCATGCCAAGAAAAAAGCGCTCTGGAATGACTGGAGATCAAAATCACAAGATGAGGAAAAATGCAATAACAACATTGAACTTCTTGATGTAGGCAAGCGGGGCTTTTTCAGTTTGCAATGTAAACTGACCTTTAGACAACAAAGAAACTTTATATATTCCACGAGAGGGACTCTTTATTGTAAAATATAAACTTGATTTTCTATAAGAAAAAAATACATCGTTTTGACCACACTTCAACTAGTAAAAGCTGTCACCAAAAACGGTTTGGCTAACAAAACTGAATACGAGTTTATAGTTTCCATCCAAGCAATTATGAAATTGACGAAAAAATAAAAACATCGACAATCTGATTCTACGGAGCAAATCATTGACACTTCATAAAGTATAAAATTGGATTCATCGTATATACACTGACCGTTTCTCCGGAATATTATGGCTTTCGATAATAATTCCTTCTTTTTCGAGTTGTGTAAAAGAATATTTAACATCATGTGGAGATTTATGACGATGACCTTGAACTAGACCACCATCCTGAAGTTAAAACATCAAAAAGTTATTTACCTGCACTAAAAATGTGTATTTCATTTTAAGTCACAACTGTCACATTGGCGTTGCATTGCCTATCATTATAACAAAATTTAAAAAAAAACTTCTTAGCAAGTTTTCTAAGAAGCATCTCCGCACAAATTTATAACATTAAATTTCACCATAAATGGATTTTGCGAGACTAAAACAAACTTACAACAACTACATAGATAATTCAAGTTTGCGTTGCGCAACGCGACGTCACAAGTTGCGTAATTTACATAATACAAAATCTATTCTGAGTCTAAGAATGAAAGGAGATATGTACAAACTGTTTTAAAAATTTCACAGTCAATTTAAAGGTTCTGCTCAATAAAACATAAATTAAATATCAAGATTTGCCATTCATAAAAATATTTTATGCAGGCTTTAAGATTTGGTAAATCAATCTGATATTATATAGTCAATGTAATTACAGTTGTTTTGAGTCACTCGTAACGGATAAGAAATTCCAGCGTATGAACATTACGTATGCATATATCGATATTCTTAATGTTAATTTTTTTTAAAATACTTTGAATGATCCAAATTTATGCAGTTTCGCATTTCAGCCGCTCAGTTGGAATGGCTTTGAGTAAAATTCGTCCAACAAGATTAACCAATAGAATATTAAATTTGTTCCTACGTATTTCAGGAACAATAAAAAACTTAAATATTCTCATTATGTCACAAATGAGAAATAGTAATAATTAGTGACATGCGTCGTTACCAACCAATCAAATTGTAGGATTTCTTAACACCATATTCCGAAGATGCCGACTCGTTAATTTTGCACACACACCACGTTCACAAGCACAAATAAATTATCATATCAACGTTAAAAGGCACTGACCTTACTAGCAGCTCGTTGTCTGACTACATGCAAATATTCTAAAAATTATTGGAAAATTCCGTTAAAACTTCTCTCCCATTGCACATATTTAACGTAAAAGAACGAAAATAGTTTACCTTTGTACGCGTCAAGTTGTTTAACTAAAAAGTTCCTGTGGTCGCAAATTGTCTAAAAAAACATCAACGAATATATATAAAATTCATCATCTCACATGAATAAGCGTATAGTCGGGTTGTTCGTACAAAAAAGTTCATCAGCCTAAAACTCAAACTACTAATTGAACGTGCATAAAAAAATTAAGTTTTCACTTTCTCTTTAGTTTTAGTCGTGACATGACTTTAAAAAGCTTCTTTTCCAACAATTATGATAATTTTACAAACCTTGTGTACTCTCTTCAAGCTCTCGAGTTGGTTATTAAGTTCATCAAACTGATGCAGCCTTGAGTCTACTTCCTTCGAAAAACAATGACAAAATTCAAAAAAATCCTTGCTTTTGCCCGTCTCGCCCTTTGAGATATCTTACCATTTTGACATCCATATAAAATTCCTCTTCTTCGAGAAATGCAGCTCCTGTTTGCCTAACATTTTCGTATTTTTGCAGCAAAAATTCAGATAAGGCTGAAACAGCAGCCTCGCTATCTGCAAGATTAACAGCGGCTGCAAGTGCCATAGTTAACGTTGGCTCTAGCAGTAGTTTAGGTCTCTGAAAATAAATTTTTTTAATAATCAATGACGATACCAAGCAGTCCCAAGATGCAATAATGTGCCTTCAATGACTAGGGTACATTATACGAATCAGCTGGGAAAGCTGTCATTTTCGCAATAATTCTTTGCCATGCAAATTGGTCTTCTAATTATAATTTTGCACAGTATTTGAACGGTTTATCAATGTAAATACTCGCTTAATTTGCATGGTTGAAATATCAAACATGAATGAATGAGAAAAATCAAACGACTTTTATATCAACAAGGATAATCAAGTAAAAATAACGATTTGAAACTAGACAAGATACAATTAAACATGACACAAACACATACCATACAAAACAATTCAGAAAGTAATTGTTTCCACTGACTTCGTTGAACACCGTTTCCATTGTTTCTTGCCAATGTTGAATTGAGAGACTCAAATCGTACAACTGTGAAGACAACATTTCAAATCATGTAGAAATAAAGTAGGGCAGAATGTGTAGCTCACATTGAAAACGAGAGATAAAAATGTGGAAAAACGAAGTACACGGAATGTGTACAAATGTGAAAAGTTAAAGCAAACGAATTCTATAACTTACGCAGAAATAAACTTCAAATCATTGTAAGGTGATGATGAAAAAACCCAAATAAACAAACAAACAACAAGTAAAATTATCTAACCAGGTACTTGTTCCCAACGACTGTTTAAACTTAACGTTATCGAAATATCTTCAAGATAAGACAATTGTGGTTTTGGTGGACCCATATCGCTTAATATGGTGTTCAAAGGGTCGTCTTCCGTTAAATTCTAATATGAAAAAACATAATTTTGTTTTTTATTTGGCATAATAATTACACACAGAACAAAATGAGCTTGTCTCTATGGAACAAGCCATCATATATGCAATTAAATGCTTTCCCAAGTTTGTCCTAGCCACATTTATTGAGCTTCTATTAAAATTAGACTTAAGTTACCGTGCATGAAAATATGTTTATCTGCAAGTCTATCACTATTTGTATATATTTGTAGATGTAGATCGTCCAGGTTAGTACAGTCCTGAGAAGGACTGTTGTTGTTGATGTTGACTGACGTTTCGACAACCTTAGCGGTTGTCAACATTACTTCTCAGGACTCTACCAACATGGACGATCTACATCTACAGAGGATTTAGCGATACTCCCGGGGTTCAAACAATTTACTTTACTATTAGTATAATTGTATAAGTCAACTGTACACATTTAACAGCATTATAAAATTAGCAACCTTGCATTTAATTTTACAGTTCAAACATTGCTACTTACAAGATCTCGTTTGTATTTCATGATAAGACCATGAAAATGATAAATTTGATTAAGAGTAATGTTTATTTCTGTCTTCTTTGACAAACCAATATAAAGTTCCATCTAAACACAATTGAAATAAATGATAATTAAATAAACAAGTCACCATAAAATTTTAGAAAGAGCTTTACCTCAAGTGAACTGTAAAATGGTGGAACGGAACACAAGTTATTCAAAAAATTCTGTTTAAATAAAAAAAGTTTAGTAGGAACAAGTAATAAAACATAAAGAGTAATGGGATTATCAGTCATCTGGATCTATAAAACTCAAATGGTGAACATTACATAAATCAAATTTTCAATGCAAACTAAATTTTAACAAAGAGCGTGATATAAAATGTAATACGCGATGGTGTGTGTATTTGCTGTCAATCACCACAAGACAAACAACTACTATCTATCAATCAACATAAGAGAAACAACTACCATCTGCTAATCACCACAAGACAGACTCCTATTATTTGGCCATCAGAATGCATAGTCATTTATATCAAGCGCTTGTGTATAAAACAATTATTAATACATAATTATACAAGACAAGTATAATTGCTTACGCATAAACGTTTCTTGTGTTTCTCAACGAATACGCTCAAAGGTTGCATGTAATCTTCCTTAAATCGTGTCTTTCCTGGCGTAACATTAGCTGTATGTTGAATGATTTTAGCGATCTGCAATTTTCAAACAGTATCTTTAATAAGCAACTGGTTTGAAGCATGCAGGAAAACGTCAAATCTTCCAAATCGAATATCATTTAAATACTACGTACCAAAAGTAGATTTCTTCTTGTAACTGAATTTGGCTGTTTGCTCATTAGCATGTATACTGAAACACAATACACATCAAGTACATAAATTATCATTGATAAACAAGTTATCGTAAAAACAGAAAAAATGGGTGCATTTAAACTGAAAGACTCTCAAACAACCAATCAGATAGAAAAACGTATGTTTGTGACTTACCATGAGGAGACACGATGGCCGGGTTAATAAATCGCAGAAGGAAAAAGCCACCAATGAGAGAACAAATTTTATCGTTAAATTTATCATTTGCATCTTCAGATTGCTCACAAAGGTCAGGAAATTTCTCCTACAAGATAAATCGAACTTAAAGAATGTACGTGAATGTACATTCATGCAGTATTTCCAAATTTATATTAAGTTTGACTAAACACAAGCTAACTCTCTCATACTTCAATTCGTTTACACTAACATACCCATCTATTATTAACTTACCATAGCCAATTTTCTAACGGTGTAACATATCCATCGAATGCCAAAAGGAACTCGGTCGACGGAACTTTCCATAATGTCTACAAATTTCTGTGCAAGACTTTTCAATTTTTGTAAACGTACGGTTACGTTAAAGAATAATAAAATTAATACGAGATAAAAGATATTGACAAATCATATAATAGGGGAAAGAGCTTAGTTGTTAGGAAGAGAATTGATTTTTCACAACCATCTGTAATGAGTACTCTGGTGGCTCCACAAAACAACTTCAACAATATGTACTCGTATGTACTGTTCCCATAAGTGCAAAAATCCCCTTTGCACTATTTGGTGATAAACGGAGGGCACTTGTTAACATTTCCCTTTCCCTTATTTAAAGACAAAAAAGGATATGAATTACAACAGTTTCTTGAACCCTTTTATCGTCCTGCACCTAAAGAAGATATTTCATATTTACAAAAATGCCACAAAAACTATTCAAAAGTGAAGCAATCACCACACGTTAGATATATATGTACCTGCTCAGGAGATACCGCAGCAATATCCTCATTGTCCAAATCGTATAATCTTGCATAAACCTATTTTCCAAAATGAACAAGTATAAAAAGTGTTTGCATCATTTCCCGTGTCTTCACCGTCAGTTGGATCGCGAAATAACAATTTTCTCACCAAAGATTTTTGTAGTTACCAACGTATACAGGACATACTATCGTTTTTTAAATGTTTAACTAAGTTCATGTAATCTTCAAACTTTTTCATTCAAAAAACTACAACAGTTATATGTAAATAAAAAGCACTAAAACACATCCGTACAAGATCGTACAATATTACGGGGTTTTTATACCTTCATTGGATTGATTTCCAAATCTAAATCTAAATCACCACAAATTTCACGAATTGGATCTTCGAGTGTTTCCTTTAAATATTCCTGACCAGGTCCACGTCTTTAGAAAGAAAACGAAATAATTCAATCTACTGTATAGTAATATAAAGATAAATAAAAGATATAATAATCATGATAATAATGGAATTGACATATTAAATAGTTAAACAGTTAAAGTACTATGTGATTGTGGCACATATAAAAAAATTATAATATCATAAAACATTAAGATTTAACGAGTCTAAAATTGAACTTATCTATATAATGAACTACAGGACAACGTTTAAAACGTTCAGTGTTACAAGTTAAATTATATTCATGACATAAATTTTTCATTTTTCCCATAGTGCATGATTTTTTAAGACTTCACCATCTTCATTGTTGAAGATACTACACAAAAAGTTTATGTTACAATAAAAAAATAAAATGACGTCATCTTCTACCTGGTATACGATGACATCATCCTTGATATTGCCGTGTTAGCTCGAAGTACACCATTGAATCCTTCAGCCTCGTCAAACTCATATTTCAAGGAAAGCTAGAGAAGTTGATAAAATAAGTCAAAATTTTATTATACACATATCTCCATTTCTACTGTACAGATTGCCAGCAACTCAAATTCTAAGTATCCATAGTTTAATGTATATCTTAATTCTGTTCTATTTGATGGGAAAAAAAATGGCATTAGCTAAGAAGTTTTGGTTCGGCTACAAACGACGAGGACAAGAAAAATTCTTTCCAAATCGAGTTTCGACCAACTTCTTTTCATATAATTGCAACGAAGCAACGCAAAAAGATGTAATTCCAAACAAGTTGATGAAACTGAAGACATCTCGCTAAGATATCTTCGAAAGTGGATAGCTGTTTAACCAAGGAAGACATTTTGTGAGACAAGTTGACACAAAAAGTACGGAAAAAAGTACGATGAAATGCTTTCATGTTTATCGACCATAAGTGGTTCCATACCTCAAACATACAAAGCAAAAGATGTTCTTCCCTTTCTTCGTATTGCTGACCATAAAGAGAAAACATAACAGTTTCTAAAAGATCTGAAATAAATATTGGAAATGTGTGTGAAATAAAACGGATATAAGAAAAACAAGTAGCTTAAATGTGCATAATATTCCTCTGATCTATTATGGCATGCAAATCTGTTACTCACAAAATTACATTTATATCATAAGGCAGTGATGATCCTTACAGTACTACACTCCCCTCATAAAAATATGTTCAAATGGCTAACGTTTTTTTAGTTAAAGAAGTAGTAAATGTACTCTTTCAAAAAACATATTAACGCGAAATTTAGCGGTTGAATTTGATGGGTTGGATGTCAACGGTTTAAATATGCACAAAGCACGCATTTATATAATTTCAAGAGAAAGAATATTGGTCATGCAGTAAACAGTATAAATCATACCATCAATTTCATTCATTGAAACAGATCTTGTTAACTGTGCTACATAAAAAGGTTCCGTTTGAAGCAAATAGAACAACTGTCCATATATCTAAAATAAGATGAACAGAAGAATAACAAGAAAAAGAAAACCGTTTGACTCGAAATGAGAGACAAAAATCATCGAAGAAGAGAGTTGTTATTCGTGAATAATGGTTTTGTTTTAAAACAATTGACTCTATACACAAATATAACGCACAACACGTAGCCAAGATAGAATTAAACAGTAACATCCCAACCTGTCTTTCCAGTTCATCTTTGATTACACCTAAAAAAAAAATATCGACATAATACATTAATAAAGGCGATTTTAAAACATAAAGATATCTATTGTAAGAGAAGATTTAATCTTCCTAAACAGATTATAAATTAAGCTGATTATATCGGAGACGACAGCGATGAAACCGGATTAAGCAATATAATCGTGTCCCACGTACAATCCGTTTTCTTTGTGCATTTTATATGTTGTACAGTAGGAAAACGATGATGAATTTTTTGAAAAAGAAACTAATATCAGATGCTAACTCCTTGGCATCATATTTGGCGAATATTAGCCCCTTGGATGTCATATTTGGAGGATACTAGCCTCATGGATGTCATATTTGGTACAAAGGGAATAAGCGTTACAAATTAGTTTGATGAACAGTAGCAAAACAAACAGTTGAGAAATAAAGACGAAATTATTTTAATTGCCTATTTTTAAAGACGAAAAAAGAAACCAGGAACATATTTGACCTAATTTACAAAAACAAAGAAAAGTGATTCATATCTTTTATTAAATTTCTTTTTGAATAAAATGCTTTAAGATGATAAGTTAGAACAATCGAAGATGATTACTATTTCAAAAAAAAAGTATGACATGAATTATCACAAGATTCTCATGAACAATATGCCGCTGACAAAGGTCAACCAATGTGAGTTAAAAGAAAAAATTCGTGGGTGCTTTTCGGTCTGTGTAAAACAAATGCAAAATGTAGTTGCTTGCACTTACAAATAAGAACAATATAGCTAATGCATTGAAGCGTTGCGTAAGCGTTACATAAGCGTTGCAGAATTTGCTTTTATTATCGTAATGAACTATCTTACATCAAGTCTTAACATGTTTTATCTCAAACTAGCTTTTGTTACAAATCTCTTGTGTGAGAGACTTGACGATCCGGACAAAGATCTAAAAAAGCTCTATCTCGTGGCTTTAATATATCAAACAAAGAAGTACCTGTTCTCAAAAACAATTAAATAACCAAGAAATAAAGTTAATGTTTTAGTCGCGATACGTTGCTATCTAGGACTATTAAAGAGACAAAAACGATAACTGTAAAACGTGTTTAATTCGCATCATACCAGATTATAAACTGTATAAACAATATTTCACAGACAACAATATCAAACTTGGCAACAAGGAAACTGGAACCAAAATATCAAGGAAAGATTGTTTTTGCTTTCTCGAAATCTTTCAGCATTATAAAAGCTATTGCAGAGGAAAATATACCTTCCCTAATGCGGGGATTTACTTTACAAGCATTCCTACTGTCTTACTGGATCCTAATACAAATAAAATTTCCCATTGATTATTTATTCAGTCGTGATTTAAGGCTAAGTGAGCAGTTAGTGATAATACGCAGAACATTAGCGAGAAAAATCATGTTTTATTTCAACAATTTCTATGGCAAGCGTAATATTACTTATTTGTTCACTGAACAAGTAAATACTTTTTGCAAAATAACTTTTTGTCTGCTATTAAAACGCATACAATAACACTAATACGAAAGCAATTTCAACCAACTACATAGAAAATAAAAAGGATAACGTGCACGATGACAAAATGACAACTGTGAATTAATTTAAAAGTTACTTTGTTTCAGATATAGAAAAATTTCGCGTACATCATAAGATCTCTTTCTAAATAATTTCCTGTCGCTTATTTTGAAATTCAAACAGAGATACTACAAACAAACTGTAGCATAAATCTATAAGTCACCTACCCACTCTCTTACATCCTTGATCAATTCTATCTGACAGTTCCTAAATACAATTTAAATACATTAAATTTTATTGAGTTTAATTGAAACAGATTTGTGGGTTTTCAACAACAAAATAAACTGTTCTGTCAAATGCAATATTTTAGCTCCGAATCGAAAACTCTGACACAGCGTGTCATGTATTCAGTTATGATTAAAACAACAGAAATGGCAAATTCACAAATCACAACGAGATATAAATAAAAATTTACCTCAACAGATATTCTGTGATTAATGAGCAGCGCAATTCGTTTATCGAAGAAGCGAACATCGCGGTCAAGTTCAAAATTCCGTTTACTCTGTTGTGAAATTTCTGCTTTGAGATCTTGAAGTTGACTACGAACTTTGAAGAAGGAATATAATATATGACAACTATAATAACATTTTCCTTTCAGAAAAATATTTGAATGAAAACTTACTCTTTTCTATTTTATCGTGTTGAGAAAAACTCGGCCTGCGTGCTAAATCGTCGGCCATGACTGTATATTCATATCCTATACTTTACACGTAAGTAATGCATTGAAGATTACGAAGTTGATTGTCAGAGAAAAATAGCTTCGTTCATTTCATTGCCGAACAGCAATGATACAATGGTTAAGAAATAATAATTACTCTAATTTTCATCGGAATTTAATATTTACGTTACCAAATTCCGACATCAAATAACGTCGTCTGTACTTAAAATTATAAAATTAAATATGGAAATCTATACTTTGTTGAAATTATTAGCACTTTTCATTGGCTCATAAAGCGGAAGTGATAAATTAACAGATCTCGAGCGGCGATATTTTTGGTGTGGTAAAGGCACGGGCTAAACTCGAGTATTATGAAACTACCCTGGTACAAAATAGGAGTCAAAAAGAAAGTGAATGGTAGTTTTATAGTCGAAGAACTTATAAATATAGTTATATTTAATACAAATATTCAATAATTTATTTTGGGTAATGGTGTTGTTACTGAATATTTTTAGATTTTTCTTAATGTCACAAAATTGTTTCCGGTAACGTAAGAAAAAATGAATTTAAAATCACTTCAAGGTTTACCCATTTATGAGCCACAGAGCCAATCAGAATAGACGATCGTAAATTTACTGGTAAAATAAAATAAATTGAAGGTTTCTAAATTCTAATCTTATGTCTGCATTCTGCAATTATTCATATATTTGTACACTTGTTTAAATTCGCGTTCTGCTGCTGACGCATTTCGCACGGGTAAATTTCTCAATTTTTCCATCTATACTATTAATTTATCATTCAGTGTAATTAATAGATTTCTCACCACTTTCTTCGCAACTTTTCTTTTGGCTTATGTAAATAAGACAATTTTAAGTCTTAGTCCCCTTCTTTCTGTTGCCATCTGTTAACGTCCATAATTAACTTGAGTAAAAAATTAAAATTAATTTGCCGATATTGCACTTGCGTTTTTCTTTCCAAATTTGGATCATCGCTCCTTTTACTATATTTACTAAATTATTTGCAACTGTAAGCCTTGATTCACGCATATGTTCACGAACCGTAAGGTGAGATTTATTTCCTAAAATTTTGATGATTAATTTAGATGCATGTTATGCTCTGAAACAGGATATATCTTTGTACCACGTTTTGCCCATGAATGGATGCTGCCTTTAGCTATTGAAGAGTCTAGTAGATAACACATGAATACTCTCCTGCCCTGGTTTACCAACATTGCAATAGTGATAAGTGACGCAAATTTGCTGTTTGAGATGTTAATGCTCTGGGCAAATTTTGCTATTTTTTAAGCAAAGTGAAACAACAACCTACATCAAGTGAAAGAACGGAGACCTGGTAGTATAGTAGACCTGGTTTCTTTTATAAAGTAATCAAACTGAAAAACCTGTGTTGGGTTAAGGTGCAAGTTACATTAAACAAAATGTAATTTCAAAGCAAGACATGTTTGTAGAGAAATTCATGTACGTACAGTAGTAAAACTGAAAATTTATTAAAGATCTCTAAAAAATAATCATTTTTATTATACAGAACTATGTCAAGTCTTACAGAAGTTTCCAGTAGCAAAACATTTGGTGGTTATCAAAAAGTTTTTAACCATAAAAGGTGACATTAATATACACGTTCTCTTTTAAAATCAAAAGACCAATTAGTAATTTAATAGATAAGTCAAGGTAAACTAATTTAATAAGAGTGCAAATTTATGTTGTTTTGTAGTAAAGAACTAGCTTGTAATATGAATTTTGCAATTTACATTCCACCACAAGCAAGCCATGGTAAAGTTCCAGTGTTATTTTGGTTGTCAGGTATATATATCTAACTTTTTGTAGTTATTGAAGCCAGAAGGGAAAGCAAAGTTTGCTTAATTTTTTGTCTTGTAATAATTAACCATAACTGAGATAAAAATTAGTTGTGACACATATATAATATGCAAGGTTTTTCTGGTTTGGATAAAATATTTTATTAACACTTTGTCCTGAATGGTTTTCCATAAGGATTTCAAAACATAGTGGATGGTTAATATCTATAAATAAGAAATGATTTATCACTTGGGTTGAAGCCATTCACTTTAAAATATTTTTTAAACAGCCAATTATAGAGAACGTTTTGCTGACATTTTGCATGGAGAGGTTTAAATGCTCTCAAAATGAGCTTATGTCCTAATGCCTTAAAAAAACACTTTTGTCTGATAATATAGGTTTAACATGCACAGAAGGAAATTTCATAACAAAGGCAGGATGTCAGAGAGTTGCATCAGAGCAAGGAGTTATTGTTGTTGCTCCTGATACAAGTCCACGTTAGTTGGAAATTACTAATTATATGTTAAAAGCAATGACTTTAGCATATTTTTTTATTTCTTAAGGTAATTGTAACATTGAGGGAGAGGATGATAGTTGGGATTTTGGAACAGGAGCAGGATTTTATGTTGATGCAACAGAAGAAAAATGGAAGAAACATTTTAGAATGTACTCTTATGTCACAAAAGAGGTTTATTTTTGGAGTTCATGATTAACAAAATGGCAAAGTTTATTGCATTTGGCTAGTTATTAAAAAGTTAACTGATTTTCATTTTTACCATCTCTTTGTTTTTTTTCTCATTATGCCTTGTTTGCAGATGTGTTTAATGAGTTTTTAGCAATTGCTTTTCACAGAACCTAATTTTATTGTTGTATTTAAGGCAGTTTTTATGAATTTCTATAGCTTCCTGCTCTTGTTAGCGCCAATTTCCCAGTTCTTGAAGGACACATGTCAATTTTTGGTCACAGGTTTTATGTTTAACAGCTTGAGATTTAAGTTAAAAAAAAATTTGACTAACGTGGTTTGTGCTTTATTTTTTTTCAGCATGGGCGGTCATGGTGCACTGATTGCTTTTCTAAAAAATCCTCAATTATTCAAGGTTAGCCATTTTTATTGGAAAACTTTGCGTCATATCGTTATGACATTTTAAATGTTTCTTAACATAAACTAGATTCAAAATGTACAAACAAGCTGTCAAATTTTTTTGCCAAGTGTTACGCTAGACCATCCCTGCAAGTCATTTTTTTGGTTCACTTGACATTGTGTGTCAATTAACAGTATCTAAAACAATTAATTTAATAATGAGCTGACCAGTAAGCCAATGAGATTTCTTCAAGGGAAGGCACGACAGTAATGAATACTAGTAGATCATCACGTGAATACTATTAGATCATCACGTGAATCCAAACAGTGATTGATTTAGATCACGGGTTAGAAACACTTGACAGAATGATTGTCGTTGTAAAGAAGCCATTTTTCGTGCTAAAATATTTTTTTTGTTAGTCAGTATCAGCGTTTGCCCCAATCTGTAATCCAATTAACTGTCCTTGGGGACAAAAAGCTTTCAAAGGATATCTTGGAAGCAATGAAGACTCGTGGAAGGTGGAATACATTCAATAAATATGAAAAAGTGTAGAGTTGAGAGCTGAATTTTATAATTTTGTTGCTAGACTTATGATGCTTCGGAATTAATAAAAAATTACGAAGGTCCAAAGCCGGAAATTCTAATTGACCAGGTATAATATTTGGTTTAGAATGAAGTTTGCGGATGAATTGATGAGTAAGTTGATTGTCTACTTGGTAGGGAGTTGCTGATAGTTTCTATCATTCAAAACAACTGCTTCCTGAGACATTTCAAGAATCGTGTAAACAAGCTGATTATCCTTTGAATATACGAATGCACAAGGTTAGAAAGTCATTTCTCCCCGGTTAACTCATTTAATCTTATTGTGTGTGGGCCAAACTAAAAATTTTATAGCAGTTATCATTCATGATCCATTACGAGCAAAATATTTCGGGACATAAAGCTAAATGATTTTCGCGTACTTGTCGTAAAGCTTGTTTAAATGGTCAGCTTGAGCCCAATAAACTTCTCATTTATTGCTATACGTACGACAAATTGTAACAAATCGTGATTTATTTTAAGTCGATTTTTACACTGAACAATTTTTTATTTTCTTATGTAGGAATATGATCATAGTTACTATTTTATCTCAACATTTGTAGAAGATCACGTAAAACATCATATGAAATTTCTCAAATCTTAGCAACGAAATCGTTTTTTGTGTATGTATGGTAAAAATAGTGATACAAGTGTAGTTTAAATTTAAATACGAAATATATTGTTGATGCGAAAAAAGATGTTGAAATATTCATCTTTATAAAAAAGCAGAATACATTGTCAAATTTACATGAATAGTCATAAGTTTTCGGTAAACGTACAAATTGTCAAGGAGGGAGAAATGGACTTGCTTACGTCATGAGTGTTAACCTTTAGTAACCTTAATTCGGAGCGCCTATTTCAATAATCAATTATAATACCTTAATAAAAACCATTAAAATCTGGAACTTCGTTTTCACCCAACGCGGTCTCGCCTTGTTTACAATCTGCAGAATGTCCTCATATTAGATGGTAAAAGTATAAAAGCAATCAGTTTCAAAGCATTGAATTCAAATTGCAGCCATTTTTGTCGATCAGATGAGAACCCGTTTGTATTTTGGTGTGTATAGCAAAGACAAAACTTGAAACGAAATTCTGCTACAATAGACTTGTCGTGAGCATCTGTTTTCGATGGTCGTTGGTGTTGAGTTAGAAAGATTGAACGATTCATTGGTAAAAGTTTGATCTCATCTTCTTCGTGATCATTAAGGTTCATGTTTTTAAATTCATAAAGTTGAAAAAGTACGAGATTTTTTCACAATGGCGCCAATGTCTTAACGTATTACACGTTCAATTTGTCAGTGTATGTCTACTGTAACCTGGTCAAGCTTTAATGATAAATATTCTTGGCTTTTTATGGAACATCACTTTCCCCATGTTTTACTTATACTTCTCTATAATGGATGACAAGTGAAAGGAAATATTTATGGCAAGTTATAAATTCACTGACGAATCAGTCCACTCTCAAACGAAGGACATACAAAAAAGTTAATTTCGCCACACATTTTTTAAAATTTCATATGGGCCATTTCCATTGGTCAGGAGGAGCTTCTGTTTGAAGTGGTTGCCATGGTTCCCATTCTTTCATTTTTTCAGCCAAAGTAAGTTCATCCTTTGCCTGGATTTCATGTTAGTAAATTAAAATACGATTAAGTTTAATGATAAAATACGATACATTGTTTACTGAACAACGTGCTTTGTTGTAAAGTAAATGGTTTGAACCCGGGAGTATCGTTACATGTTTGTAAATGTAGATCGTCCAGGTTGGTATAGTCCTGAGAAGGACTGTTTGTGTTGTTGTTGACTGACGTTTCGACAACCTTAGCGGTAGTCATCTTCAGAGTCGAAAATCAGTCAACAACAACAAAAACAGTCCTTCTTAGGACCATACCAACCTGGACGATGTACATTTACAATTATGTGCTTTGTTGTATAATGTACAACCGCCTAATCGTATAATGAACATTAATGCCCAACTTATTGCAATACAGTGGCGTTGCTAAGTTGCGTTGCACTTACGCTTTCTACGTTGTCAACTGAGTGGTAAAGTTTTTTGTTGCTTGAAAATGAAAAAAAAACAAACAATAATTCTAAAATAATTCAAAAGGGCAAGAAAGAACAAGAGATATTGTGGTGCTTGTCATGAACAACACTACATCATATCAGAGAACGTGACATCGTGAGCAAGCACACTCGTAGACTCAATCTTCTAGACACAAAAATACACAAATAGCATAAACTAAGTTTAAGGCTCATGAAAATACTGCAATTCTATGAGTATTATAATATGAAAACGTTAGAATCAATAATACAACTACATAACGTTGTAACACGAAGAATGTACAAATTCGCCAAGGTTTAACTGGAAAGTTCAAAAATTGAAACTATTTATGTTGTGATTAATGTTTCAGAAATTTCCTACAGCAGAGGCAACTTCGCTTTCAACTGACGTGGGACAAATTCTGATACCCCCTGGCAAAATAAGCTTTTAGCTTGTGCCCCCCTCCACCACTCGCAAAATCCTGGCGACGTCACTGTTGCAATAATATAAACTGCCATTGTAATTAGTAATATAAAATTCTCTTTTTTAGTTCTAATTACAATGGCAATTCATACTATAGCAATATGCTGGGCATTAATGTTCATTATAATATCATTTATTGACAAAATGGATCATCTAAAGTTCAATACCTTGCCATGATAGAAGGCCAGGTGGCTAATGGAGATTTTTAATGAGTTTTTAAAAGTGTTTATTGACAAGTTATGTTTATCTTCAGTTTAACTCATTTCCACCATGTTTGACGTACGAGTACTCATAGCAATAACAAAATGCATGTTGTATCGTTAATTCATATTTTTAACGATAAAAAGACAATGGTTGTATATTATGTACCTGCTGAATAACTTCTTCAATTTGACCACAGCCAATCTTCTTTTCAAGTTCTTCAATATTTCTCTCCTAAAAATAGACATGAGAATTAAGTTGAACCAAGGCTACGGAATGCAAACTATTCGATTTGTAATTAGAAAATTTGCAGCTAATTTGAAAAAAATATAAGATTATTTAACCACCAGATTTCCAAATTTTTCTTCATTACAAAATTCATTTCAAAATTAGAAATTCTTCCATAAATTGTAAATTGACATCACAAGCAATAATTAATAGTCTGAGTGTTTTCGACTAAATTAAAGGTACAAAAATATACAAAATGTTTCAATTTGTTCAGTATGCCAAAATACTGATAACGAAAAACACAATATTTGGTAACTTAAAACACAACATTTAAAAATCAATTATCGATATTTTGATAAAACTTAGGCAGCTGAAATACAGATAGACAGTCCACACAATCTTATACCAAAAGTTTATAATTTACAACTGTTAAAAATGGTGTTTGCTATTAGACACGTAAATTTTTAAGTCTCTTCCAATCCAAGTACATCTCTTTGATAGTTGAAAAGCATATACATGAAAAAACGTTGGCAAAGCCAAAAATCTCATTCTGGTAATTACTGTAAAAAATCAGGAGGACATGAAAAGTAGAAAGTTTTTATTATTCACAGACTATAAAAAACATAATTTAAGAAAAACATGACATTTATTATTTAAATTTTATTTAACGACATAAAACACAAAATCATTTTACCATTTCAACTAATTTCATTCGTTGTTTAGTCAAACTT
Source organism: Xenia sp. Carnegie-2017 (assembly GCF_021976095.1). Lineage (NCBI taxonomy): Eukaryota > Metazoa > Cnidaria > Anthozoa > Malacalcyonacea > Xeniidae > Xenia > Xenia sp. Carnegie-2017. The sequence goes on along the minus strand of NW_025813485.1, from coordinate 869,084 downwards.
TCTGTGGATGTTCTATAAACAGCTGAACTTGGCATGACAGACAAGACCTTTAGTGTTTGACCATACAACGACATCAGAGTCTACGTTTGAAAGAACAATGATTTATACAAAGATCAGGACAGGTTGCACAAAGAATAGCGCTATCCACTGGATAGCAAAATCTTTTGAATGTTAAAAAATCTCTTAAAAGCAGAAAATATACGATTTGAGCAAAGCATTAACTGAAATATAATATTGACTCTAAGATTACAAAATTTCTTTGTTATAAGGGAAAAAAATACACCCATTTTTAGAAGTTGGAAAATTTTACAATCCAATAAATGATATCAAGGATTCGTGCAATCGGCTCAAAAACATTAATTATCATCTAAGTTTACTAATGAGCCATGAATTAACCATAAAAGTAACATATATTTCAATGTTTAGTTTTTCATTTAATTTTAATTCTTGCATCATGAGGTGAACATCCATGGACTTTATTGAAAACAAAAATATTTTGAATAAAACCTATCAGAATGAGTGTATAGATATCATTGTGAATATTCAGGAGGGACTAGACTGTAAGTATTTACACAGTTGTGACGTCATTTGGCTCATCAAGTGTGTAAAAATTATTTTGTTATTTAAAATAATCAAATTAAATTTTATTGATAAAATTGGTTATTCCATATAAGCACGTGGTGTCAAGTTATTTTTTGATACAATGCAATGAAATCATAATGACAAAATTTTTTTATTTGATACAATCATGTTATATCAGCTGACATGATTTTAGTTAAATAATAGAATAAAATAAATAAAGCAAAATATTCTTGTTAGTAAGTTAAATAATAAAAACACATTTGGCACCCCATATTATTTATCCTTGACATTATATAAAGTTCAAGATTTTTTTGCGGTTTTTAATCAAAAATTTTCTCTGAAATATCTGTTTGATAGATGACTTTAGTTCCAAAAACCATCGAAGAGAATGTAGAGTGTTTTATTTTGCAAAACTTTATTGCAGACGCAATCTTCACACAGCTTGTGATGTACATATCAGAAATACACTATCTATAGTTAATTTTCCTTTAAGTATCAAAATATTGCTCATGGAGTCCTTTTACTATAAATGTTCATTTTGTGTGCCATTTTCTGTTGAACATTGCTCAAAAAGAACAAAGTAATTTTGTAAATAAAACAGTTTGTCATTCAAGTGTTGTTCATGTTTGTTTTTTGGCAGCTCAACAACAATACTTTAACCTGTTTTTGTAAGTGAAAAGTTAATAAAACTTAAATGAAACAAAAGTAATTTAAATACATGAATAATTTAAATACACACCTCTCTTGGTTGCTTGGCAACAGCAAGTCCAGTCAAACCAGTTGTCTGAAAACAAAAATTTTAAACATCTAAGCAAAAACTATTCATAATCCAAGTGGAATTTAAAAATTGACTACAAAAGATGTAACAAGATTATAATAAATGAAAATCTTGTATGCCTGAATTTCGTTTTTGAAATGCTTGAGAAATGGAACTTTTGAGCATCTGCTACTACTTTTTTTTGCTTTTTGCCACAATATGAACATATGTGCATCATATTAGCCAAATAATATTATACTTTTTTAAAATTTCCATGAATAGGATATACACTTTACTCAAAAGCATCATCAGAAATAAAACATTACAAACTTTCCAATTTGAGAGATAGGAACTTGGTAATGAAAAAAAATCAATTTGGAAAATATAAATATATATACTTCTTAGAACAGATCATTTCACACACAGACTGTGAGCCTGCGAGCAGACTTATTGTTACACAGAGAAAGTATTAAAATATTTGTAGTTAATTTCGAGGTCTACAACAAAATATTTATCTAATGTCAATAATTATGTGAGCTCAATTTCAAGCAGACTACATTCATTAAGAGTAACTCAATCAATAGTCATGAAACATGTATGATGTAAGAAGCACACCGAAGGACTGTAAAATTAAAAAGTGTAAATTATATAAACTAAATAAGTATTCTATTCAAGCAATTTGCCTAACTCAGGTGAAACATTTTCTTATTATGAGAATCCGCGTGTAATTTTTCTGTCAAAATAAACAAGAGAAATTTAAGACAAAAACACATTTAAGTAAAATTACCTTCTTCAAATACGGCACAACTTTCGCCATCTTTGATGCTTTTGATAGAAAACCTAATTGAAGTATGACTGTATAGAGTCATCCGCTGACCAGTAATAGATTTGGAGATTATTTCTGAAAATAATTTCTGAGAGTTTGATTTATGCTGAGTCAGTGTTATGTTGATCAAAAAGCAAATGCTAGCGTGGCCCAATAACAACCATCACAATGGTGATTATCTTGTGTCCATGCTTGTTTCACGTTTTCCTTTGTAAATTTTAAGAATTCAGCGAAAATGAAGATATACTTTCAGCTATCATTTTTTCTGTTCTTTCTGCAAGAACATTTTGTGCAAGTTATGTCAGATGTTGATGAAGAAAATATAAAGAATTATGGCCAAATACCGAGTCAGTTGGAACTTTGTATCTTTTTCTTCGTACTGCAGTAGTTTTTAAAATTATAGAAACTTGCAAAACATTGCCTGCGCAAGCCTACAACAGCAAGGAACATGTAGGAAAATTGTTATTGTCTGACATTTTGGTTTTTCATACTATTATTATCATCAGTATTTATTATTATTTATTTTAGCATATTTTTTGACTTATTGTATACTTAATGTTGGTGGTAGTATTTCAGAAATATTTTCAATGTATACATAGAGGTTGTGGAGTTGAATTCACCGCTTTTATAATTTTTTCTAAACATTAACACCATAATTTGGAACTTACATGATTTTTGTTATTTTCAATTTTATATTAGGTTCATTTTTTTGCATTTCTTAACCATGAAATTAGATCGGAGCTTATTTAAGCAAAAGCGAGCTGAGCAGATGATGGCAGTAGAAAGTATAATTAAAATGGAGAAGTATGAAAAACGGTATCAAATAATCAATATGATTTTTGAAAAAATTCTTAAGGTAAATTTTTCTTTTTATGTATTACTAGACCTTTTTATTCTGAGTGTTATATTCCTGTGACCAAGGAATGAAAAAAGTCGAAAATGTTTCCTCACACAAACTGTCTGCCTATTTAAATCGGGAGGGGAGGTGTGCATTATGGCGTTTTTTTAGTTACTTTGCTATGTTTGAAAGGTATATTCTCACCCTCCCTTCCTGTGTAAATAGCCATTTTATTTAGAAGCAATTTCTTAACTTTATTTGTCTAGTAGCTATATACTTATCTTATAGATAACATACGAGTTTGTAAGAGATAAAACAATGTTTAATGTAGGCAAGCATCTGCTACGTTTGCCTACTGCATCTCTCATTGGTGTGTGAGAATACAATTGTTTTTTTAATTGAGACTGTTCAAGAGGCAAAGAATGAAATTGTTACAAGTGGTTACATTGCTGGGGATGAATTTCCTGATGAACAAAAGCAAAAGGAAGGTAAATATATATTGACTGATGTGGTATACAATACCATTTTACCCAGATGTTAATAAATTGTTAAGCAAGCCTCAGCAATCCAAATATAATTACATTCTTCATTAACTTCTTTTTCCCAGCAATTGGAAACATTGTTGAAAACACAGCATTTTTGGGAGACATTGTATTGCGTTCACCAGACATTGCACATAAGGTGATAATTGTTATAGTTTGTTTATGTTTTTCTGTGTATTTAACACATTGAATAACTGTTCAAATAAAAAAATAATCAAATGTAATTCATTATATGTAGTTGTTTGCAAGAAACAAAGAATGGAAGTTACTAACTTTATGGAGTTTAAGTTTTACCAACAATACAAGAATATATGATGATACAGATAGCAAACTACTACACTTGGTAAGAAACTATCATCAATAGAGTTGCCATCAACTCACAGTGAACTTTTTACTTTTTCAATAGATGGCACAAGAACTGAATCTCATTCCTCGTGATGCAAATTATTTCAACCCATTTTCTGACAAAGCTAAAATAAAGGTAAAGTACAATAGTAAACTAAAACAACAGGATTTGGCTGGAAAAGTAAAAGAAAATAAAAATTACACAAGGGAAAATTACAAAGCAAATTTATAAATAAACAGAATATATTATCAGGAAATGTATTAAAAAATTAATAACAGTCTTTATTTGTAACATAAGGTAACATTGGAGATATTCTGTGGTGTATAATTCCCACCTTACTAAATTGTTCTGTTCTTCACTAAATGTGAAAACAAAAGATTCCTAAAGAAATGAATAATGTTAAAGTTTTAATCCAAAACTTGAAAACTGGATAATCAATTAAAATATTATAATGGTGGTGTATTTTGGTGAATTGCAGAACAGTGAGTATGAAAGAAAAACACAAAAAGAAACTCAAAATTCGTCGAAGCATGAAACTAAACGAGATAAAAAGAAAAAGAAATCAAAAGGACCAAGACTCAGTCATGCCGAACTATGACGATCTAAACATAAATAAGTATCTACAGCTATCAAGAAATATTTTTTTTGCCCCCACCAGCACAAAATAAACCATTTGTACAGAATTAACTTTTATCCAATGCCAATTTAGATCGGCAACAAAAGAGCAACACTCGTACGTAAATTATAAACTGTATTAGGTTTCTTTGAAATACATTGTTTTCTACGAATTATAATTCGAATATAGAAATAATATTATAAGCCTGCAAATTATCCAGCTTCCAACATTCCTGAATGAAACAATCAACATACACTATTGTATTTAAATTACATGTAGTTGACAATGAGTCCGTGATTATTGCATTAGTATGATTTCAATTGGAAAGTAGTAACTTTTGAATAAGAAGCTTTTATGAAAAGTTTTTATACAATCTTCTTTTTCTCTATTTGTGGCTGTAATATTAACGTAACAAGTATTAAAAATAATGCAGGGTAGTTTAAGATTACAATTCTTTTCATGATAGATTTCTGAAGAAAAAAACTAAAAGTCGCGTTTATGGCTTTCTATCACCCATTCACTTAGTAAAACCTTAAAGACGTAAGCTGTGGTTAAAATTTTCTCACTGAGTCTTCAGATCCATTGAGTTCTATAATAACTGGAGCGGCTATCTCAAGCGCGGCCTTAGATATCTGATGTCGCCAAAAAACAATTTTGCGGACATTCTTGTGGATACATCACGTCGTTACCATTTATTCATTTAATCATTTTGACGAAAACTTCTCTATTAAAAAAGCCTTGCATACAAGCTGAATTTACATTTGAAATGCTTGCACAAAATTTACATATAAAAATTTTCGTTTTATATAAACTATAAAAATAAAGCTGTACCTATATTAGAACACACATATGAAATATAGTAACTTTTGAAATATGTAAAATGAAAATATTTTGACCTGAAAATTTGCTGGTGAAAAGCGCTTTCGAAATATGGTATCTTGCAAATAACCTCACTCTTTTGCTTGCATTTAAAGTTCAAGAATTAGCAGTTTTTCCTTTCTCGTCTTAAAATTTTCCGTGCTGAAATATTGATAATAACTTCTTTACATGTTTGTATATGATGATCGTCCAGGTTGGTATAGTCCTGAGAAGGACTGTTTTTGTTGTTGTTGACTGACGTTTCGACAACCTTAGCGGTAGTCATCTTTTGACTCTGAACATCGTCAGTGAACAACGTCAGTCAACAACAAGAAAAACAGTCCTTCTCAGAACTATACCAACCTGGACGATCTACATTTACAAACATGTAACGATACTCCCGGGCTCATACCATTTACTTTATTACAATAATTTCTTTGCTGGTTTTTTTGTTCATTTGGTAATTTCTTCATGCTCTATTTCTTTGGACGTTCATTTGAGCTTAATATCCTTTGATCTCTGTGATTTGGAAACTGTGGTGTAGTTGATAGATAAAGAATCCTATGATTGTTTCAAGAAGTTGTTATATTATATTCTGAGAATAAGCTTAAGAACTTCGTCTTGTCTTCTTTCAAAATTTAACGTGGAAAACAAAAAACTTTCCCGAGAGAAAGCTTTCAATCGCGAGATAGAGTGAAATTTGACCAGTACAAATTCTAATATCGTTCCTGAATTACCAACGACTCTGCTGGTATTCTTGGTGTTTCTTCGCAAAATGTATTCAATGAGATTAATTGTTTACGCTAGAAAATTTGCTGTATGTAAATAGCAAATCTCTTTTTTCAAAAAAGTTTTACAAGAAAAAATGTTGAACAACGCTCGTCTTTGCCCTTTGACCTACACTAAAGTCTTGATCTTATGACCATCAACTTGCGGTATAAAATTACTTTATCACTCAGTTACAATAATTGACATAACAACGAGATGAATTTTGAAGTATTTCTTTTATTGAACTTATTGCCATTGGCAAGAGGAGGGAAACAGCCAAATATTTTGTTTATACTTGCGGATGATTATGGTTTTAATGACGTTGGTTATCATGGTTCCAAGATTAAGACACCAGTACTTGATAAACTCGCAAAAGAAGGTGTCATTCTTGAGAAATATTATGTTCAACCAATTTGTACGCCAACAAGATCAACAATACTGACGGGAAGATATCCAATTCATACTGGTTTACAACACGGTGTAATCAATCCTGCGCAACCGAACTCTATTCCTCTTGATGAAACAATTGTCGCAGAGAAATTAAAACAAAGTGGCTACAAGACTCATATAGTCGGCAAATGGCATAATGGTTTTTATAAAAAAGAATGTATGCCAACATACAGAGGTTTCGATACATTTTTTGGATATCTTACAGGAGCTGAAGATTATTATACCCACGTTTCAAGTGATCGTGTTCGCATAAATAAATCATCATATGCACAATTCTATGGTTATGATTTGCGTAGAAATGAATCAGTAAGTACAAAAGAAAAAGGTGAATACTCTACCTTTATGTTTACAAAAGAAACTCAAAAGATCATCAGGAATCATAATACTAGTTCTCCTATGTTCTTATACTTGGCATTTCAAGCTGTTCATTCTCCTTTGCAAGTCCCAGAACAATATATCAAACCATATGAAGGGATTAAAGACACCAACAGACGTATTTATGCTGGAATGGTGTCAGCTATGGATGAAGCCATAGGCAATATAACACAAACACTCAAAGAAAAAGGAATTTGGAACAACACTATCTTGATATTTAGCACTGATAATGGTGGTCAAGTGTACCGAGGAGGAAATAACTGGCCATTAAGGGGTTGGAAGGGATCATTATGGGAAGGAGGTATACGTGGAGTGGGATTTGTCAACAGTCCTTTGTTAGCAAAACCAAAAAGAGTCTCATATGAAATGATTCATGTTTCTGATTGGTTTCCAACATTGGTAAAGTTAGCTGGAGGTGATTTAAATGGCACCAAGCCTTTAGATGGTTTTGATGTTTGGGAAACCATCAACACAGGTGAGCTTTCCCCAAGGAATGAAATCTTGCATAATATTGATTCAGTGCCTCCATGGTATCATAAATCCTTTGAATATGGTGATAAATGGTGCCCACAAGCAGCGGTACGTGTTGGAGACTGGAAACTACTTAAAGGTTGCCCAAGAAAGTCTGGTTGGTTTCCACCACCAAATTCAAATCTTCATTTGAACTCACAAACAGATTCTAGCAACAAGACTAAGAATTTGTTTTTGTTCAACATAGCAGAAGATCCAGAAGAACGACATGAACTATCTTCAAAGTTTCCAGAAAAAGTTAAGGAGTTATTGGCCAAGCTTCAAGAATACAATAATACTGCAGTACCTGTGAAATACCCTAAACAAGATCTTGCCTCAAATCCGGCATTCTTTAATGGTGTGTGGTCACCTTGGATTGTTTCCAAACATGATGATGCTGAAGGTAAAATAGTATAATGAACTAAAAAAAAGATTTGCCTTGAAATGTAAAAGAAAAGAAAAATTTCACGAGGGAACATTATAAAGCATTTATTTTCAATATGGTAAATTAATCAAATTTACGAATAAACAGATATATTGTTGGGAAATGCATTAAAAAATTTAATACCAGTCTTTATTTGTAACGTAAGGTAACATTGGAGATATTCTCTGGTGTATATTTCCCACCTTACAAAATTTTTCTGTTCTTCACTAAATGTGAAAACAAAAGATTCTTAAAGGAATGAATAATGTTTTAATCCAAAACTAGAAAACTGGATAGCCAATTAAATATATTATAATGGTGTTATATTACGGTGAATTGCAGAACAGTGAGTATGAAAAAAAACACAAAAAGAAACTCAAAATTTATCGAAGCATGAAACTAAACGAGATAAAAAGAAAAATTGTTATATGCTGTGCGGTGTTTCAAATTAAATGAAGATATGATCTTCGCACTTTGCTGGACAATTTAAGCAATTGTCCCATGAACCTGAAAAATTCAGGTGACTCAACGGGATCCCGTTTTCGTGATCCAACGAGTCACCTGAATTTTTCAGGTTTATGAGACAATTGCTTAAATTGTCCAGCAAAGTGCGAAGATCATATCTTCATTTAATAGAAAGAAAAAGAAATCAAAAGGACCAAGACTCAGTCATGCCGAACTATGACGATCTGAACATTAATAAGTATCTACAGCTATCAAGAAATATTTTTCTTGCCTCCACCGCAAAAAAGAAACCATTTGTAAAGAATTAACTTTTATCCAATGCCAATTTAGATCTGTAACAAAAGAGCAACACTCGTACGTAAATTATAAACTGTATTAGGTTTTTTGAAATGCATTGTTTTCTACGAATTATAACTCGAATATAGAAATAATGTTATAAGCCTGCAAATTATCCAGTTGCCAACATTGCTGAAGGAAAAAATCAACATTCACAATTGTATTTAAATTATCCAGGGTGTATAAAAAAAGTAGACTCTTTTAAAAAGTTCTTTAAAACAATACGTGCGTGGAATAAGCGAAAACTTTTAGTTATTCTAAATACTTTAACGTTCGCTGGTACAGCTGGTAATAAAATGAAAGACTTTTTCCAGTAAAAAACTGATGCTAAAAGTCCTTCTAAACAAGCATTGCACACGAAAAATACCCAGCGTAAAAAGTATTTAAACATACTGATTCAAAATATGGTCTTTGTTGTTAAAGCTACAAAAAATTTAAAGTACTGTTTCATCATTTCAAATAAATTATATACAAGTCAGAAATTTGCATAAATTACAATGCTGTTATGAAGAGTTTTTATTTAATCTTCTTTTTCTCTATTTGTGGCCGTAATATTAACGTAACAAGTATTAAAAATAATTCAACGAAATTTAAGATTACAATTTTTTTCATGGTAGATTTCTGAAGAAAAAGAAACTAAAAGTCGCGTTTATGGCTGATTATCACCCATTCACTTAGTAAAACCTTAAAGACGTAAGCTGTGGTTAAAATTTTCTCACTGAGCTTCAGATCATGCAGCCAGACGCTGCTTGGTACTTGTAGCGTACCTACTTTTATTTCCTATGTGACAATTTTCCGGACTTTCTTGTGGATACACACGTCGTTACTATATATTCATTTAATCATTTTGACGAAAACTTCTCTATTAAAAAAGCCTTGCATACAAGCTCAACTTACATTTGAAATGCTTGCACAAAATTTACATATAAAAATTTTCGTTTTAGATTTACTATAAAAATAAAGCTGTACCTACCTTAGAACACACATATAAAAAATAGTAACATTTGAAACATGTAAAATGAAAATATTTTGACCTAAAAATTTGCTGGTGAAAAGCGCTTTCGAAATATGGTATCTTGCTAATAACCTCACTCTTTTGCTTGCATATAAAGTTCAAGAATTAGCAGTTTTTCCTTTCTTGTCTTAAATTTGTCCGTGCTGAAATATTGATAATCATTTCTTTGCTGGTTTTTTATTCATTTGGTAATTTCTTCATGTTCTATTTCTTTGGACGTTCATTTGAGCTTAATATCCTTTGTTCTCTGTGATTTGGAAATTGTGTTGTAGTTGATAGATGAAGGACCCTATGATTGTTTCAGGAAGTTGTTACATTATATTTTGAGAACAAGCTTGAGAGCTTCGTCTTGTCTTCTTTCAAAATTTATCGTGGAAACCAAAAATTTTCCCGAGAGAAAGCTTTCAATCACGAGATGAAAGTTGACCAGTACAAATTCTAATATCGTTCCTGAATTACCAACGACTCTGCTGGTGTTCTTGGTGTTTCTTAACGAAACATATTCAATGAAATTAATGATTTACGCTAGACAATTTGCTGTATGTACATAGCAAATCTGCTTTTTCAAAAAAGTTTTACAAGAAAAAATGTTGAACAACGCTCGTCTTTGTCCTTTGACCTACACTACATTCTTGATCTTATGACCATCAACTTGCGGTATAAGATTACTTTATCACTCAGTTACAATAATTGACAAAACAACGAGATGAATTTTGAAGTATTTCTTTTATTAAACTTATTGCCTTTGGCAAGAGGAGGTAAACAGCCAAATATTTTGTTTATATTTGCTGATGATTATGGTTTTAACGATGTTGGTTATCATGGTTCCGAGATTAAGACACCAGTACTTGATAAACTTGCAAAAGAAGGTGTCATTCTTGAGAAATATTATGTTCAACCAATTTGTACGCCAACAAGATCAACAATGTTGACGGGAAGATATCAAATTCATACTGGTTTACAACACGGTGTAATCAATCCTGCGCAACCAAACTCTATTCCTCTTGATGAAACAATTGTCGCAGAGAAATTAAAACAAAATGGTTACAAGACTCATATAGTCGGCAAATGGCATAATGGTTTTTATAAAAAAGAATGTATGCCAACATACAGAGGTTTCGATACATTTTTTGGATATCTTACAGGAGCTGAAGATTATTATACCCACGTTGCAAAAGATCGTGTTCGCATAAATAAATCATCATATGCACAATTCTATGGTTATGATTTGCGTAGAAATGAATCAGTAAGTACAAAAGAAAAAGGTGAATATTCCACATTTATATTTACAAAAGAAACTCAAAAGATCATCAGGAATCATGATACAAGTTCTCCTATGTTCTTATACTTGGCATTTCAAGCTGTTCATTCTCCTTTGCAAGTCCCAGAACAATATATCAAACCATATGAAGGGATTAAAGACACCAACAGACGTATTTATGCTGGAATGGTGTCAGCTATGGATGAAGCCATAGGCAACATAACACAAACACTCAAAGAAAAAGGAATTTGGAACAACACTATCTTGATATTTAGCACTGATAATGGTGGTCAAGTGTATCAAGGAGGAAATAACTGGCCATTAAGGGGTTGGAAGGGATCATTATGGGAAGGAGGTATACGTGGAGTGGGATTTGTCAACAGTCCTTTGTTAGCAAAACCAAAAAGAGTCTCGTATGAAATGATTCATGTTTCTGATTGGTTTCCAACATTGGTAAAGTTAGCTGGAGGTGATTTAAATGGCACCAAACCTTTAGATGGTTTTGATGTTTGGGAAACCATCAACACAGGCGAGCCTTCCCCAAGGAATGAAATCTTGCATAATATTGATCCAGTTAAGACTCCATGGTATCGTAAAGCCTGGGAATATGGTCATAAATGGTGTCCACAAGCTGCGTTACGTGTTGGAGACTGGAAACTACTTAAAGGTTGTCCAGGAAAGTCTGGTTGGTTTCCACCACCAAATTCAAATGTTCATTTGAACTCACAAACAGATTCTAGTAACAAGACTAAGAATTTGTTTTTGTTCAACATAGCAGAAGATCCAGAAGAACGACATGAACTATCTTCAAAGTTTCCAGAAAAAGTTAAGGAGTTATTGGCCAAGCTTCAAGAATACAATAATACTGCAGTACCTGTGAAATACCCTAAACAAGATCTTGCCTCAAATCCTGCATTCTTTAATGGTGTCTGGTCACCTTGGATTGTTTCCAAACACGATGATGCAACTGCATAATTGCTGTAATTTGGTCTTCTATATTCAAAGCCATCATCAGAGAATATATTTAATATTATTCCTTAGGAATAAGATTTGGTCTTCTGTTATGGCTAAGATTTCTTTTAAATTTTCTCGTAATATTTAATGTAATTTACGCCAAAAGTTTCTTTTGTTGCATCAACATCAGTTTACATTTTGGCAATAATTGCAGTGAGTGCGTGTATTTTTTGATGTATAACCAGTAGAGTGTATAGCCTGCACAGTGTATAGCCTGCACAGTGTATAGCCTGCACAGTGTATAGCCTGCACAGTGTATAACCTGAAGCTATAATCCTTCTCTTCAGCTCCATTAATAAGTCGCATTATTTTAAATCAAAAAGAATAACATATATACTCTACTGAGAAGGCACTGCTTAAAAATGAGTAATTATCAATTGTTTGACAATAGTTTGGCTGTTAAAAACCAATTCTTTCTGAGATGAACTCAAAATTTACGACCACATTTCTTTTCATTTGTTGATCAATTTCCCAAAACAAAAAAAACTTTATTTAATCAGTTTATTTTTCATACGATATATTTTAATCGCCATATAAAATTACATGTAACAGAATATAAACATTCCTTGATACAAAATAACGTAAAATTATACATTTCTCAGTTTATTATTTAACTTTTAAAGAGAGAGTTGTTCACATTTTATCTTTAGCAAGCTTCGTACAGACCAATTTAATGGCACGAGTTCAACTTTATCGCCATGATCGATAGGTTTCTTAAAGTGACAACCTGCCACTTGTTTTTGAAATTCTGTCAAACCTACCTCACGAATTTTAGTTCTTTTGAGCAATCTTATAACATTATGTCGAGGTTTTTTTAAAGCTGTTTGCAAGTCATTCAATGTCACATAGTTTTTACGTCTAAAAATAGACATTTATGCTGAAGAAATGGGACTGAAGAGATAAAATTAACAATTGAAATACTTACCCTATCACAATACCATCCTTAACCACTGGAAGATTATATGTAGGTAAATGAGGAGAATCACTCCATTCAAATTCCACGGTGTTGTTTGGCTTTACGTCAGATATACCACTAAAGACGTCTTCTACAGTTTTGCTATCTTTGTCTGAAATATGTACAAGTTACATACATTATTATTTGAGCAGAGAAAACAAAGTAAACACAATAGCATCGAAATATGAATTTAGGGAGGAATGATCAGCCCTTCTCGCCTTCGTTCTAGAGGGTAAAGATGAGCCTCAATTTCCCTTCAAATTTCATGGTGCACTTTCCAAAAATCTCCCAATCATAACAAAAAATTAACAGAATTCAACAAACAAAAGATCGAACATGCTCGCATAGTAACACATGGAGTAACACTGCGGTAACAAATTATAGCAATTCACAAGATGTGACAAAAGAATGAAGAACATTTACACAAACGTAGCTACTGTTACCTAGTAGAGAACAAGAACCCTCGAACTCCCATCGATTCTATAAGCAAGAAAAATTGCATTTTATAAAAAAATGAAAAAACATGTGAGAAAATTGCAAACACACAACATTTATGGTAAATATTAAAGACTCGTATCATCTTACTTCATAATCGAGAGAAGCAACCTCGTTTCTTTCATCATTCAAATATAAGTCCCCAATACATCCTGACAATATAAGAAGTATTTTTTTAGTTCACATATTTATACAGTCGTACAATAATAAACACAAGAAATGGTTCACCTTTCAGATAGTCTTTGGTTTCTGGACGTTTAGCACAGTCAAGTAAAGTACGACCAGAGTAAGTAGTAATAAAAGGATCAGCATCAAAAGATAGTAAAAGTCGAAGTGTCTCGATGCACCCGTTGTCAGCAGCGTCATGAAGTGGTCTGAACAAAAATAAACATTTCATACTTGAAGTAAAAAACGAAAACCGAAAATTATTATTTTTAACTATTTACAATGGCATTTTACTCATGAAGAAGCAGCTGGAATGGGGGTATCATGTTGCGACTTGTTGTAGGGGTAAGTTAAAGTCAACTACATCACTGTATCGAGGGCTATTATCACTGTATCTTTAGTTCAATAGAAACTGAGAAATATGTTAAACACATATTACGCTATACAATACCTATTTAAATTCTAACATATATAATACGATACCTATTTAAATTTTAATGTATATAAAACGATACCTAATTAAATTCTAACGTATATAATACGATACCTATTTAAATTTTAATGTATATAAAACGATACCTATTTAAATTCTAATTCATATAATACGATACCTAATTAAATTCTAATGTATATAATACAATACCTATTTAAATTCTAATGTATATAAAACGATAGCTATTTAAATTCTAATGTATATAAAACGATAGCTATTTAAATTCTAATGTATATAATACGATAGCTATTTAAATTCTAATGTATATAATACGATACCTATTTAAATTCTAATGTATATAAAACGATAGCTCTTTAAATTCTAATGTATATAAAACGATACCTGTTTAAATTCTAATGTATATAATACGATGCCTAATTAAATTCTAATGAATATAATACAATACCTAATTAAATTCTAATGTATATAATACAATACCTATTTAAATTCTAATGTATATAATACGATACCTATTTAAATTCTAATGTATATAATACGATACCTAATTAAATTCTAATGTATAAATACGATACCTAATTCCGTCATTTGAACAAGCATTGACATCAGCATTATACTTGACTAGAACTCTGACAACATCGGAATGACCACGTGAACATGCTTCGTGTAACGGTGTCCAACCAGCATTATCTTTTGCATTACTGTCGCTTCCCTGTTGAATACAGTGATAGACTGTCTCCTAAAATAAAAAAATTCATCAATAGGGACAAAAATGACTAAAAAAAATGATGCACGCAACAAATATTAAAACGTATTTATCAGTACAAATGATAACACAATTTTACTTACATCGTAACCAAGTCTGGAGGCCTTATGCAAAACTGTTTCACCAGTGTTTCTGTTTACAGTTAAATTGCGCTTCTCTATATACACAAAAAGTAATATTAAAAAAGTGTCAAAAAAGGTTTAAAATAACTGAAATACTGAATATGTCGAGTCTCTAGGTTTTACAGACAACGCCCGGTGTACATGCTTGTAAAACAAATTTATAGGCATTCAAGGATAGTGCAAAGTTTCAAAATAACACTGCCTTTTAACTACAATCGAATCAAGCACGTGTAAAATCAACCATAAAATTTTTCTTTTCTTTTTATTCATGTATCATTAAGCAAACATCCATTGACTTCATGACAAATAAAAACTCAATCACAAGCTGTAGTCTAAACAATCACATGTTGTCTTGCTCTCCACGTTTTGCATGTAAGCGATTTTCTTTTTGTCCAATGATGTAATGTCTATAGTTGTGTATTGTCTACTTTACTTTTACGTATAGAGGAAATATGCCCGGATGTAAACGGTCATTAGGGTAATGAGTTTGTTTAAAACAAATGTACTGGAGAAGACACTGACAGACAACATTCAAACAAAATATGATTAAAAACATGAGCAATCCATAAAGCAAAAATAGTTCTGTTGAGATACCTCTGTTCTCAAACTGCTCAGCATCCTTGAATTTTTCATCCAACTAGAAAGAATATTGTTTAACGTTTTATTCAACAATTTTCCAAAGCATTTACATAACATTATTTGAAATTCTTTTACACTGACAAAATAAAATGGCAACATCACTCCCACCCCACCCCCCCCAAGAAAAATCCTTACCTCCAATATATCTCATTCTTTTCTCTACATCAAAATTCCTATGTCTTTACATGTTGTCATGTAGAGTATATACAAACCTCTTGTTTTAACATTCCTTGTTTACGAAGACTGCTTTTAACTAAATCTCGCATTTCGTCATCTTTCGCGACAATATCTTGTTTCACAGCTTTATTTCCAACAGTTTCAATTACCAATAAAGGAATATCTTTCACAGTCTTCTTTGGAGAACATGAAGCAGGAAGCTCGTCTTCTTCTGTCAACAGATATATACTTTTTCATTAATAACAACTTTCGAGGAAAGGAAAAATTACTAAAAGTTTGGAATTTTAAAGTGAGCTATAGGTGACAGTGATGTCTGTACGATATTTCTTATCCTTTCTCATTTTTATCCTCTGAAGATGTGATGAAGTATATTTAAAAAACATAATCTACAATTCTTAAACAACATACTTGCGACACTACTCGAGTCAGGTTTTATTGGTTCAATTTTTTTGCTACGAGTTCTTGATCCAAGAACCACAGGTGAAAAATCCTAAAAATGAAACAAATTTACGTTCATACATACTCAATGTTTTTAATATTTTCATATGTTGCAAAATGACGGTGATAACGTCATACCGAGCATTAAAATCAACTTTCTCTCAGCAAAGCAATGAAATCTGATGCAAATACAGCACAAACAACACAGTACCTTAAATCCATTGTAAGATGGTACTAACATGTACGTTTTCACTCGATGTCTTTCCCCACTAGCTTCTAAAACAAACAAAACAGCCATACAAGAGTTAAAGATGCAGTTTTTTATGGTCGAATGAGCTACTGCTAACCTGATTGTTTGGGCTGTGGCTTTGCCTGCTTTGGTGAATTTTTTACAATCTTTATGCAATGATTACTTTTGACAGGAGGGGGAGTTTCATGATGATTATTTTTGACAGGAGGAGAACTTTCAATATGTTTACTTTTAACAGGAGGGGGAGTTTCTTTTTCACCATCTAAAATAGGACAAATTAAGAATTCAAAGAAGAAAGTTTCCATACACAAATTACATTCTTAAACTATAATTTTACCAGATTTTGTCTCCAACTTCTTTGTCAAGACTTTCTAAATGTAAAATTACGGTTTATGGGTAAATTGAAAAGGACAACAAAGTTGAAAACGTAGACAATACAAAAAATGAACATAAAACACTATAGCCCACGTGAAAACTCAGTACGTGTAATTTTCTCAACAGTTTTTAATGCACGTTCTGTTTGAAACATTTGGCTGAACAAATGCACAACTTAAAATGTTCATGTTGGTATCAATACTTCTAAAATCTGCAAAGTACAATTGGTATTTCCCTATCTAATATTTAATCAATCACAATATAACTCAAACATACACGCGCTTCAAACCTTTTTCACGATTTTTTTCTTCGAGACTTCAGTCTCTTCTGGTGATTTTGTCAAATCCAAATTTTTCTCTTTCTTCTTATTTTTTAATCCGTCAGTTTTATTTTCAATATCTTGACGAAAAATTTTAAAGTTTAATGTAATTTTTAATTATCAATGTTGTCTTTCACTTATGTTACAACACACCGTGTTTCTCCACAGCAACCTCATTTTTTATAAGTTCCTTCTCCTTCTTAGTACATGGAATGCAATTCTATAAAGGAAAACAAAAAATGTAAGTCATCTTCAAATTTTGGAGTTACAACCAAGCATGCCTAACGATAACATAAACAAAATAGTACAAAGTAGTTTTAATGTGAAAGTTTTGGTTCATGAAAGAACACGAGTTAGGAAATCTTCTAAAACACCTCAGCAACAAGCTTTCTCCGTTGTTGTTTTCGTATTTTCAAAGGCACATCTTCCTCATCCACTAAAAAATTAAAAAGCATCCAAAATAAAACAAATCGTAACCTGTATTTTACACACGTAAACTATGTGTATTATAGATTTATAGCGCAACGAGTTTGAACACGATATTACCTCCAACAGAAACTTTTCGCTTACGTTGGGTGTCACATGACTTCTTAGCCTGTTTATAAAATTCATTGATATTAAACCAAAAAACGAATGATTAGTGTTCATATAGAAATAATATTGATTTCATTGCAAAACATGAATTGCAAATATTTGATTTTTTTATTACTTACAAGTTTGAAGATAAAACACTGAACATTAAATTTCACAATACACGAATTATTGTAATTTCAGCCCTTATTTACTCGTGTAATCATCCAGTAATGTATGATTTGATCTTGTATGGTTTATTCAATAAATCTTGTTGTTTGAAGCAGCCAAGAAATATCTCACCTGATTGTTACTTTCATTGTTTGATTTGTCACTTTCACAAACTGATTCCTTTCTTGTTTGTTTCTCTTCAAGTTCTTTAAACATCATGAGCGCTCGTTGCAATGCTCTTTCTTCACGTGTTAATAATGCAGGATCACGTGTTAACAAATCAGGATCATCAACTGTTTCTTCTTTTGTTTCTATGCCAGAATTATCATCATCCATGATGTCAGTTCCTGTCTTTGCTTTCTTCAACAACGAACTTTTATCGTGATTGTCTTTAAAATTTGAATTTTGTTCTTGTTTACTTGAGTTAAACGTTTTTGATGATGGTGAGACATGTTTTCCTTCTTTCTCAAAGCTTTTATCTTCACTTTTTCGACGTCGCTTAGTTACCTTTTCCAACAACTTTGCTTTTTCTGTTTGCTGTCTTTTTCGACTGCTTACCCTCACATCTTTACTCGTAGAACAGATTCCGTTTGTAGTTTCCGTACTACGCAACGAATTATCAATTGATCCAGAAAGTGTATTTGTACTTTCTGACATTTTACTATTTAATAATTCAATTTTTTCATCATATGTTGTTTTTCGATGAGAAATTTGTGACGAGAGAGTTTTCCCCTTTAGACCTTTTGTCTTTTGGTCTCCTAAAACTCTTTTTTTAACGTTCTTCTTAGGAGTCTGTCCGACACACTTATCAATTTTTGGATTTGAAATCACGGATGCAGATGTTGATGTTGGCGTCAAGACAAATGAAGCAGGTACGAGTCTGACCTGAGTATTCTCAGGAATAATCGATGTTTCATCAACAACTGTTGTGACGTGTGCAGTTTGATTTCCAGCAAAGTTCACGACCATTTCACGTGGTTTGTTACGACAAACGGACTCCGTGGTGACAACACTATCAAGTCCAGGTATTTTTACACAAGTGTTTTGAGGATTACTGACAACTTTACAGTTGTTATTAGGATAAGGTAAATTGTATTGTAAAGTAATCAATGGAGTATCAGTTTTCGTTTTTGGTGGTAAGGATAACTTGGTACCAGATCCCTCTTTTTTTGAGCTTGACACAGTACAAGCATTCAATGGTTTCAATTGTAATTGATTATTTGAAACATTCAAATTTTGTGTGAGGTAAAACGGTCCTCCAGCTTTCGTTATAAGAAGAAGTTTAGGTTGAGTAGACTTTGATGTTGTTTGAATATTAGTGAATTGTTGAGAAGACAAATCGCCTTTAATGATAAAACCAGGAGGAAGTTTATTTAATACAATAGGTGCTTTTACACCGACTTTAGGTGGGCTAGTTGGCAAAATAATTTGTTTTTGTACAGGAACATTTTTATTGGGTTGAACATTCTTGTCCACTGTCTGAAAATTTTTGACAGCATTTTTGGGAGCATCCGTCTTTTTTTCGTTAAGTTTTACAACAGGTTGTTGAAACTTATCCTCCAACTCGGGTGGTTCATCCCTTATTCTGCACATACTAACAAAAGATGCCGTATCATTGTCAACACGATTTTTTATTCTTGAAATATCGTCAAACTTTGAACTGTGTTGAACAACTTTATTATCCAGCTTTACTGAAGTTCCTTTCATTGTAAGTTGTTCAGTATTCCCATGAACATTAGCATTATTACCTGGCGTACAAAAATCTTTCCGTTCGTTGTTCTTTAAGTTCTGCTCGTTCAATGTCACCGAGTCAACTTTTGTTTGGACTTCGGACGGGGAAGAAAATTCATTCGGTTTTGATGCAGTTGTTTTTAACTGTGCAACTTGACTAACTTTCTTTGTAAGATTTGTTATGATGTCTTCAACACGAATTTTTTTGTTTTTCATTTTTGAAGCTCTTCTTGGGGTGGTCCATCCATCTTCAATCTTATCAACTACCAATGGATAACATGAAATTTATGTAAACTACACTTACATCATTCACTATACCTAAATATTGAAATGTGTAGGGGATAATTTGTGTCCATCCACGTATTTCATGAAAGGCAGGTTTAAGGAGCTAATATTCTAAAAAGTGCTGAGCAAATGCAGACCTTGTGGTCAGCTGAGAAATCTTTACAATTTGATTTTGTTCAGTTTAATACTCAAAGTATAGTACAATCAAGTAATAAAACACACAAAACGAAGACTTTAACTTATATAAGAACCAAGGAACGATTGCTGGCAATCTTTGTAAGCTATTAATTCTTGTACAATGTAAGTAACATTAAAATGATAACTAACGATTTTGCAAGTAAATAATATGACATGACGATAATATTTTTGCTTCATGTTAACACAAAGGTACGTTTTACCGACGAGTAGACAATGTGTTTTATTAATTACTACTTGTTATTAATACCCACCACATTTCCTACGATTCTCAATGGTTTTTTTTTTGTTTTTTTTTTCCGTTGAGTCACCTGAATTTTTCAGGTTCATGAGACAATTGCTTAAATTGTCCAGCAAAGTGCGAAGATCATATCTTCATTTAATACGATTCTCAATCTTATGCACACAGCAAAAATGGGTATATTGAATAATGTATACTACCTTTGTGAGATTTTATCGTGGAATTTTTTATTGGTTCGGACTGACTGCTCGTTTGATTCACAGGAAGGGCGATAGTTTCCATTTTATTTTATTTTCTACCGGTGTTTTTCTTTCTAATCTAAAAAACGTTGTTCACTTTTATAAACTTGTGATTATCAAAAAATCAATAACTTTATTTCAAGAACTATCTTACACTCAGTAGTACAAATGACGATTTTTTAGTGGTCAATGAAAACAAATGAAAAATACTATAACCATTTATCTAAAAAGTAATATAAAGAGGCTTTCATGCCTACAAAAATTGATCTATGTAAAGTAATGAGAAAAATGGCCTTGTTTTGTTAAAGAAAACCTCACATTAAAAAACATATTAACGTTGTCTCTAATCATTTTCTAAGCAAAAACATTTTTCAACTGACCATTTTTTAAACCCGCTATGGGTCATCTGGACATACACCTCCCAATCACGAAAACCACATTTTCTGGTGTTCAAAAATTCGATGCTTGTCGCAATTATAGATTTACCAATACTTTATCATAGTCAAAATAATATAATTTTATACAAAAGCTCGTTTTTTTCGTTGAGTGACAAACAAAACAAAAACAATATCGACAATATGACATCAGACTACGTTTGTCAGTCAAGATCACAAGATTTCCAATATGAGCACTGCGATTAACTATGAATCAAAAAATAGAAACTTGAAATAATGACGTTCGAGTAAAGAAGATAACGAAATATTCTCACTGACCACCATCGTCAGATTTACAATGGAGCTAGCAAATACAATATTCACAACCTGTAAATTATCGCGATAGCTTGCATACATATATTATTTATTAAAACACTCCGCGCAAACTTAGTAAACTTCTTATTCTAAAGCAAAACTATTACGTGTCGAGCTACGAAGAACCTGGTAACGAGCCGCATGCTCCGCCATGTTACATATTTAAACATAAAATTTAAAGTAAGTCCTTAGGCGGCTCCCCGATAAATCATTATCTATTACCAGTAGTCAAATAGCTCGGATATATAGTTACTGAAGCTAAAAACGGAGAGCTCAAAGCCGCTAAATAAAGATCGTCGTTTACATGTGACTAAAACGATCGTTGATATTTTCATTGTCTATCGTATTTCTCCCTTCAATTTAAACATTTCCTAAAATCTTGAGAAATGACATCTAGTAATTCAAACGAATGAGATTCATGCAAATTGTAGTCGACAATAGGTTCCTTTATTCAGCTTCAGACCCAAATCATTTCCTCTAAAGCTTTCGCTTTGTCCATCTCGTGGCTCACCTCTCCACGAACAAGATCGATCACCGTCATGTTTAGCACTACATGACTTGTTGGTAATAAATCTTAAATGATGACTTTTTACAGATTGCGTTAAATTAGTCAATGCATGACCTAAAGTTTGCTTTATCCAAACTATACGATGAACTCTTGGACGTTTTCATAAACTAGTATGTACCGTGTCTTCGCAAGCTTGTCTGTAGTACGCAATGTCGCATGCCGGATGTTCGCTAAATTTACCGTCATGTTTAAAAGCTTTTTTAACATAAAATAATATACCTGTATTACTTGAACAACACTTCATAATCTTTCGTATCTTTCGAGATGTGTATTTACATTATTCAATGCTTGGATTTCAAGTTTCAAGCGGAAAATTTCGACATCGTTAAGAAGGTTCACATGAATGTTGATCTGGCCTCATTCTGATGTTGGTTTGTGACGGCGCGAACCATTGCATTTGAGCTTTCGGAAGTCCCCGGCAAAAATATCTTACTATAAAATTGAAGTTCGGAGATTAAAAAGTTCAAATAGGTGTTTTATTTCACAAAAAATATTCCGTCGCAATTTCATATTGATATAGTGTGAGTTTTAAAGCAAGCATTTTGGCAAATTTACTGCCTATTTTCTTTGGGCTATAGGTCTCGTACCAAGCCGTCGTATACTCGGTTCACTTTCGAGAACTAAGATGGCTACTTCACAGCAAAGACATATCGTAACTGCGATGGTTTTCTTCCTATATTTCATGTTAAATGTCTTCTTAGGTGAGTGCTTCTTTAGTTAATGAGGTTTTTTTAGTATATGAACGCCAATTTACGTTTGTAATTCTTAAAATACCCGTGTACTGTTTCATGGATTATATCATGTGACTGTATTAAAATAACCTGGACTACCGTCGTTCACGGCTATATTTTTGAAATTTACATCATATTTGGCGATTTAACTTTTAATTGTGTATTTTACAGTATCTTTCAATAACCTTGAACAACAATTTACTTTTATAAACTTGGTGATGTGTTAAATGAACGTCACTGTGTGAATGATTCTTAAGAGATATATTCAATTAAAGCAAAATAATTTATTTTCCATGGAACTGAATAGTACCCCAAGGCACTTCTTTCAATCATGCATATCTATTTTGTGTAATACTTCCCAAAATAACTCAGTTATTGATCATATACTAGATTAGAAACCTGAATTAATTTAAAGCAGATTTTTATCACTAACCTCAGAACACTTACTAAAAATTTGGTCACATGGTACCATTTTGTACCTAGAATTCAATTCTATTCTGTCATACTTATAGTCCTTTTATGATGATTCTTTTCTTGCCATTGTCTTCATGCAAATGAAGTGAACATTGTACTTATAAAAGATAGCTTTTACTAAAAACATATAAATTCATTTTTGACGGTGTGAATTTCTAGCTGAAAATCTATCATATGTGCAAATTTGTATATTTAATTTCATTCATAGTAATTTATTTAAGTCAACGAAGCTTGTTAAGAAATCTGACAATTTGTGTAATATCTTGCAGGTTTAGTTACATCAAGCAGTAGTAACTGGAATGATCCAGCAATGGTAATAACTATTTAATATTTAGTTTATGAGAAAGTATATTTCCTTACCTCTGTCTTGAGTATTTATAAAAGACGTAATTTTTTTTGATAAACATTATTAGAAATGAAATTGACCGACAAAAAGCAAATGTGTTTTATGCAATAAAACTTTAGCAGTAATCTCAAACAAAATGCAGAAAAATGGATTGGGTTCGTGTTGTGTTACCTAACTAAACACGTTTGCTTTAAAGTAATGTTTCATTTAAAATTTACACTTAATACCTTGAGATATGTTTATTCTTAAATGATGTATTCCTTAAAATCATGTTTGTATTGAATAATGTTGGTTCATTCACAATGTTTTAGATACAATTTTTATTGCGTATTACAATCATAAACTCTTCATTGCGTTGCTATTTATATAGATTTCAAACATTGACGTTGGTAATATAACTTTCGTTAACGTTCCAAAATCCATATCGCTGCGACCTACTGCTGATAAAAATATAAAAGTTGAAGATGTTCCCCAAGTAATTACGTTAGCTTTAGGTTTCTCATCCTTACAGGTATTACAAAAGTGGTTTTTGGAAATCATTATTTTAAAGCATTGTATAATTAACGCGTACTTATTGTTTATTGCATTTTTAGACTGTACAGTGGAATGGTTTGTCTGCAGGAAATCTATTTGAGCATCCAAAGGCAACGTTTTGTTTATCATTGAATATTTTCGTAAAGGTAACGACCTTTTCTATCACAAAATCTGTAAAATGTAAAAAAGTATAGAAACACCATTTTCTTAATGTTGCCAATTCATAGAGACTTATTTCTCGTTCACTGAAGAATCGTCAACTTTCACTGTTCTTAAGGTAACGATCGTCAACAGTTTTATTTAATAATAACTTATTGTATGTAAATTATGATATTTCTATATTTACCAGTTCCATAATTCACGACCTGAGGAAGTTAGATCAAAAACCTTGCATGCCTGATTCCTATTTCAATCTGTCGCCATGTTATTAATATTTATACATTTTTTACAGAATAAAGAAAACTCAATCGTTGATATTTTCCGTTTATCTTCAAAGCAAAATTTTGCTACGCACATATCAAATGTGTTAAAGAATAAACCTCTTGTTACATCATTCTCTGCAGATATGCTGGTAGTATATATATATATATATACATATAATAAAACTTTTTGTCTCTAATATTTTTATGGAACTCATGTTTCTTACATGTTACTTTTATGTGTTAAAGTGACATCATTTTTTTATAGCTTGCTCGCGCAGCTGCTGCATCAGGAAACAACGCGTACACCATCAAGTGGGAACCTCAGGTATTTTGATGAAATAGTTTTGAACTTAGTTGTTTTTCAATTCTTTGTTTCACTTACGTTGAATGAGGAACACGACATACGAGGCTTGAAGAAAAGGGATAAGGGGGATAAGGTGGGATAAAGGCTGTAAGAGGGTGTGTAGCATTGAGTTAAACCATATGACTTTTGATTGTCAACGTTGTTACCGGTATTTATAATTGCGTGGTTGTATTTTGATTTAGGTAAGGGCAATAGCGAAGTAGCGATCATTAAAGAAAAACCGTTTGTCGCTTGGGAAAGAAAATCTTTTCAATTTTTGTTTCTTTTGCTTATCTTAGGAACAATCATTTCAAGATGATTCAAAAACGTTTGATCTTACACAAGACAAGGTAACATACTTGATGATCCTTTAGTCAATGAAAATACACATATTGTCGTTCGATACGCATGATTTGCAAAATATTTTTGGAAATCTTTTTAGATAATGAAGATGTTTGAATCTGCCGACTTTGGAAAAGGTGTGTTTGTGTTTGCTTGTTTGTGCTTTATAACCATAAATTGTTAGGCCTCTTGTTTTTGTTGACGAATGTCAAAATTATTTGGGTTGCCTTTATTCTACATTACGCATACAATCAGCTATTTTCAACTAAAGCCGTTTCAAAAATTATGGCGTCGTATATAATTTTGCAAATCATGTTAAAATTTGTTGCTGTCTCACAAAACTTACTTTCCCTTGCCTACGGTAAAGCTTTTTTTTGTCTTTGCAGGTGTGAAATATCACGTTGAAGACAAAATGTTTTGTGTCACACAAACCAAAAAGAAAGAAGTTTTTTTTGATATGAACATCAAGGTTTGTTAATTCTGAGTAGAATTTTCTACTTACATTTTCATAAACAGCTGTTATAAATGTAGTTTTTATTTGCCTATTTTAGGATGATTTCCTCTTCTTTGCGGAGATGCAAACACTATTTTACCTTTACGAGAAGGTAAGAAAAGCTGCCTACTATGTCAAGTAGACATTATTAAAGAAGAAACGTAAAAGTCATCTGTTTTGTTGACATATAACTTAATAATTGTCTTGTATGCTCTATTTACTGTAGGTTAAAACTTTTAATGAATTAATTCACGACGAG
This sequence comes from Xenia sp. Carnegie-2017, assembly GCF_021976095.1. NCBI lineage: Eukaryota > Metazoa > Cnidaria > Anthozoa > Malacalcyonacea > Xeniidae > Xenia > Xenia sp. Carnegie-2017. The sequence goes on along the minus strand of NW_025813485.1, from coordinate 843,256 downwards.
TATGTAGATCTATTTACTTTCGGTGTATCAACCATAAAGGTAAGACTGTCCAAACGTAGTAAGTGATTATCAACATGTCACGTGACTCTAAGGGTTTACGTGACTGAATTAGCGAACATATTTTCTAGACTTATTGAAAATTGAATTCTAGAAAAGCTGTTACTCATCTTTAAAATATATACCAATTGCCTTATGAATATCATTATTATCACGTGACTATACTTAAATAAACGAAGTGTTGTCATGATTTGAGATTATTTTATGTGTCACTTGCAAATGAAAACCCACGATTTTGTTTTTTTTCATAGCATGTTTACTGCACTACAACAAAATACGGCTCGTATTTTCTTCCTGATTTGTGTGTAAAATTTATCTTATTTTCTTATAAATGTTTTAGGGGATTTCTCAACGATACGGAAGTAATTCACCTAAAGTTGACGCCGCATTTTATGTGCTCAAAAACACCATTCCGAAGGTCTTCCTTTTTTCTATTATACTTCATTTAAGAGTTTTAAGTTAATTTGTATTTCACTTCATTATGAGTAGGTTAGTCAATTATTTAATGATCTCTATAATGGTGAAGCATTAGTCGAGATTGTTGGCTGGAGAGAAAAAAGGTCAGTTATTTTTAATTAGGTAGAATAAGTTAAACATCCAATGTGCAAATTGTGATCATGTAGAACAAGGTTTAACAAATTCATATTGAAGTTTGATCTACTTTGACAGAAATCAAGATGAAAGTCCCTCTCCACAGCTTATCAATGGTGTAAATAATGATCGTGATGGAACTATTCGTTTTAAACGGGACACATTATTGGTTTGTACCACATCAAAAATAGTTAATCAAATCCTGAGCGAATGAGTATATATATATATTTTTAATTATAGAAAAATGATGCCCGCAAGAACGATAAAAATCATGCCTCATGTAATGATGTTTACAACGAGGAATTTCCGACAATTTTCAATATTTCCCTTTGGTTGATGATAATTCTCGTGTTAACCGTTTATGCTGTTTCTATTGTCATGTGGTACATGGATCCTGGTCGTGACAGCATCATATACCGTGTTACAAGTCAACATATCAAATCAGAATAATGCTTGACGTTTCAATATATTTATGATCCCAATATTTTTGTCGTATGAAAAAGTGTTAATTTAAATGTTTGAAATGTCGTGTTGCTTGCTTCACAATATCACACTCCCATACTATTACTCTATGTTTTCCACTAACAAACACTTTAATTTATTTTTTGCATGTTCAACCTTAATTAAAGCCTTTTAATGTGTAATTTATACGCAAGCTCAGTTTGTCTAAACTGAAACCTTTAAAAATCACTGGTTAATGCTGCACTAATTTATACAATAAAAAAATTAATCCTTTAATTCATAAAATTTCATAAAATAGACGAATGTGACAATTATTTCAATAATGCTCAATTATGATATCTGTTAACAGTTATTGTATTCATTGTCAAGCGTTGTTTAATGATTTCTGTTGGCATTTTACAATTTTATTAACTTTTGCGTTTAAACTAAACTATGATTTTGTAATTGCTTCTTTTGCGAGTTTCATCACCATTCCCGCTCCACGTTTTAAAAGTAAATCTGCAAGATGCAAACCACATTTCTCGGAAATTTTTAAAATATGTTGAAGATGTTGAGGAATTATAACGCAAGTCGACGATACGTCGGATAAATATTCGGAGTTTCTAGTTTGTACGTTTTCATTCAATGGTAAAAATTCAGAAGCGTCTCCAGTTAAACATTGGCTGCCATCCAAACTCAAAACTGACCCATGAAGTACTAACTAAAAATATATGTAGTATTGAAGGTTAAATTTTACTTTATGCTATATGCTCATATAACATAAGTACTCAATCATTTCATATGTGAACTAGAACATTTTTTTTGCTACGCGTGCCCATCATGACATCGATAGCATTGAGTTTTTCTACACAATATATTTTGACTTACTTTATTTTCTTCAATGGTTGATGACACACCAACAGGAGCACTACAGCCTCCACCCTTAAAATGATTAAAAAGACTTAATTCGAAATAATGTTCACAAAACGCTGATTACAGTTAACAACTTTGGTAGAACTCACCAATCGCCAGAGATAAGCTCTTTCTGCAGCACAACAGATTAATGTTTCAATATCAGTCAATTTCGACAATAAATCAAGTGTTTTCCAATCGTTTGTTCGTGCCTCAACAGCTAGAGCTCCCTGGAAATATTCATGTATCGTGAAATTAAACATTGCATCTCAAAAATATTTCAAAAACGGAGCTTATAACTCAAAGTCATTAATAATAAGATGCCTTACCTGTCCAACAGCATAAAGACAATCTGGAGGTTTTAATATCTGAAATAAAATATAACATAGCGAACACACAAATGTTGGCGGTAAAAATTTATTTTACCAGACAAAATGTAATGTTATCGATTGTCCTTAGTTTCCCTACCTCACTTATCCTGTGGTGCCAGTTCATTCGATGAATACCAGCAACAGCCAAAACTATTCCATCATATTTATTATCTTCATCAAGCTTTTTCAAGCGAGTATTTAAATTTCCTCTCTACAATCAAGTAAATCAAGGCAAACAAAACGTTTCATTTACTATTGTTGGTTATAAGACGACACTTATGGAGCTTTATCATGTACAGATAACTGAATGCTTACTATCTAAAGGATACAATTGTCTCAAAATTTAAGTGAGAATAATTTCTTTTAAGTTGCGCTACACGACGCAAAGAACTTGTTCCAATAACACTAAACAAAAATCACTTTTCATTAAAAATCTTGAAAGACATGGCTCACTATGAACGAAGGCTTTGCGTGGTAAGATTTTAATATTCACTTTAAATAAATAAGAGCCAACTTCCATTTTGTAAAAACCTACCATCCTGAAGGTAAAGTTGCCAATGTATGTCCATTGTGTTTTTCATGAAGTATCAACGTATCATATTTATTATCACGTCTGAAATATATTATTTAGTTGAGACAAAATCATTCGATGAAACATAAATTAATGTAGAATTATAAATATTCTCACGGAAATGGCTCCAATTCCTAAACCTTCAGGTAATGCTGTAGGAAGATCTTTTAACGAATGCACAACAAAGTGAACTCTGAAAATAGGTTTGCCTACCTCTAAGATAACAATAGCAACTATAGGCAACTTATAAAAACTAGCTGGTCAACAAAACAATGCAACATTTCATTCTTTTTGGCCTTATTAATGACAAAAGTTGCTAGACTTAAAATAGATTGTAGTTGGAACTTTTAAATTCCAACCTTCCATCAAGTAAAGCATCCTCCAGTTCCTTAGTAAACAATGCCTTTTCACCAATCTAATATAATCACCAATAAACTTATATTTCACCAATATAAGTGATCACTCAAGATCTTCAAGTAAGGAAGTTCATTAACAAGTGTTAAAAATAACAAGCAAACCTTTGGCAAAGCTTTATCTAATACTTTATCCCCCAATGTGTCAAGTGTGACTAAAAAAATGGCAAGAATACAGGTTTGTGCAACTATTTATTATTAAATTCCACCTTTCCTATTTTGAGCTTTATCTGTGGCATTGTCAACTCAAAAGTTTTGGTCCTGTTGTGCAAATTTTTGACATTGAATAAAGAAAAATTGCATAGCATGACTAAATAAGAAAGTTAGCTTTGCTTCTGAGCTTTATTTTATCTAATCCTACACATCATCCTCCAACATATTGGGCACCACCTTACAAAATTTGTTCTTTTCATGATAAATTTCAACTATCTTTGACTTCAAAACACATGAACTTTGAAATATTGATAATTTACGGTTGGGGTGTGGGGGGGGGTGTGGGTGTGGAGGGGGCTTATTGATCTTCCTATGTCAATGGTAAAGAAATGAATATTATATAATATTATGACATTACCAATTTCAAAGTTAATTTCTGAATAAATCTTCTTGATTTCATCAATAATGAATTTGGTTTGTATTAACGCAAGCTGTAATAATATCAATCAATGAATAATGACTCGTGGTAAAATAAAAATGATAAAAGACTTGGCTATGATGAATTCCACATACAAAAAGACCTATTTTACAAACTTCAAAAGCGAATAAATTAATACATCATTAGAAACAAATTGACTGAAAAGCACATCATAAATTTATAGTTGCTAACCTGGCTCTTTCGTGAGCCTACTTTTATCACTCTTCTAGTATCTTCCATTACTTTATAATTTATATGACAAAGCGCAATAAAATGTCTCAGATTGTATGTCAATGGTCCGCTATATCAGTGTTAAGTTAGTAACTTCACATAACATTTTAACTGACACCTGTACGTGTAGGGAAGCAAATTACATAACTAACATTCGTTCATTAATCCGTTTCCGTTTCTCTCATACTGGCCTGATCGCAGGCTAGCGCCATTTTGAATTTTAGCTTCATATTACAAATTTTGCTATTGCATATCTTTTTGCAATATTGTGAGTTATATTTCCACAAAGTTCAGCAAAGACATGGCACATTTCAGAGCAGTGAAATTAGTACACGGTATTTTTGGTTCGAGAAATGTTAGAACGGCATCTGCTGTTATGGCCAAAGGAAATTTGGATCCTATTCAAGAACTGTTTGTAAGCAAGTTAGGAGAATACAAATCTAAAAGCAAAGGAGGAAAACTTGTTGATGCTGGCGAGGAAGCCGATGCTAAAATAGAGAAAGAAATTGCTCAGCTACAAAGAAGATATGGTGGAAATGCTAAAGAATTGGAAGAATTTCCGAATTTTAACTTTGGACAATAATGTTTAATCATCAACATTTATAATATATAATACTGCTATTTTCAAGAAGATAATTACTCGATTACTGTCTCTTTGGAAGGATAGGTTTTGATGTAACCTCTGTTTATGGGGTAAAAGTGTTGAATACTTCTATTAAATGTCAATTTTCAGTGTGTTTATTATCTATATCGTTTTATATGTTACTGTATACACCACCTCAAGTTTGTCAAGATTCACATAACCTCCACTAAAAAATCCAGTGAATTTAGTAACTCATTCAAACAACAAATGAACCTGCATAATTCTAAATTCATAATGGCGTTGATTAAAAACAAAATACTTTTCCAAGTTTTCCATTAAGATGGATTTAACGAAAGGATGCAGAGAAAGTCATCAAAATTGATTTGATGACTTGATGTACCATAAAATATTTACATTGATGATAAATGTTCTACTGAAATAAAAAAATACAAGGATGCAAAAATAGGCAATGTTTCAAAAAAATACTGCTGCAATCTCCCACGGCAACGTAACATACAACGCTAACTTTTTGCATCTCATCATGGTTCGATTTCGTTTTTTTTATTTCATTTTTTTTCTTTGTGTGCAGGAGTTCTTTTCACAAAAATAAACTTAAACATCCAACGGAAATGTAAAGTTTCAAATAAAAAACTTTTCATTATTCTAATTTGAATTTGAGCAATCTTCGAAGAAGCAAAATATATATATAACAATTAGTCATTTAATCGGATACGCTCCAGAAAGTTTACATTACGTTTCTCTGATTAATAATTAAAGTGAATTTTCGACAGTCGCCAGACATCATACTAGTGCTAAAAAACCCACATAAAAAAACTAAAAATCTCGCTAAAAACTACAATCAAACATTTATGTCAACTTCATTAAATAAACAAGTCAAGTTACATTTGACAAAACTATTTTAATGGATTAATTCTTTATAAAAGCTTTTATATCAGAGCCTCTTTTAGAAATCTATAACAGGGAGGGGACGTGTCCCGTAGTATTGTATATAATTAAAGAATAGTTATATGGCAAGATTTAATAGGCCAATAGATGAAGACATTAACACATATTAACATGGATTTTTTTTAACTTTTCATCCACAAAGATACCATGATGTAATGGCGACAGTAGGCTGGGGGACAAAAATTGTTGACCAGAGTGATAAGAGTTAGGTCAGAAAGGCTGTGTAATGCTATATAAATATTAAATATACTATCAAGGTTATCAAAAAGAGCGAAATGTACATCAAAAAGATTAAGAAATCAAATCGCTTTTAAGTCAGCATAGCAAGCTATCTTTACGATCAGAGTACCAGGCATTTCTTCTCGAGAATGTCGTCCTTTTCCTTTCAACTTTAAAGAATGTTGAAGAATGTTGTTGGACACATCAATAGGGATAGTTACTCGTCCCATAAAGCTGTCCCAAAACACGTTGCTGTCGTAAACCTTGAAATGAACAAAATAAAATTGTTTATAGCAGTGGTAAATAATAACTGCATAGCATACGTTATTAATTTAATAACAATCAGAAACTAGTGGTAGAAAGTCCATTTTGAAATTCATAAGTAGTTTACTAGACCTCATGAAACTGCGCGTTAGTGATCATTGGTTTAGAAGCAAACCTAGTAGAACTCTTGCTACTGGTTCTCGAGGGATCACTATTGTGGTAACTTATTTAGTAAAGGAAGGCACATATGAAACAAGTTCAAATAAATTTCATCATTAAAAGAAAATATTACAGATGAGGTTCTAAATAAACCCTTATTAGGTACAGTCTGCAGCTTAACATATCAATAGTCATTTAGAATTCTTTAAATTGTTTTTGAATTGATAAATATTTACTATAGCTACATTTGTATTTAGCACTCCTTTCTTTTATATTACATACGATTTTCTGAGAACTTTTGACTACTAACCATAAAGAAATGAAGTATTATTAGGGAAGCAGAATCACAAAACAACAACAATTGAAATTTTTCATATAAAAAATTGTTGAATAAAAATAGCTCAAAAGAACCTAGGCTTTAAATCAACGAAACACGTTTTCAACCACTCCGAGACTAAACATCAACAAAAACTACTGGAAAACCAATGTCATGAAAGGAACTCACATCAATTTTTATTTCACCGTTAGTGTTTCTCACATAGAATAAACCACCAGCATTAAACTTAGGATTTAAAGTGTCATTCTGTACAGGTGTTGTCGCCTTTCTGCCATCACATCTGATGATACAGTAAGGATCCGCACCTACGTAAATGAAGAAAATGTTTCAAATCATTTGCTTTTTGTAAAACATACAATAACACCACACTAATAATTAATTGTCCAACATACCTACTCCAAACCTGCTCATTTTTTTTAAGCCGCTACCGCTGACAACGGTTACAGACAGCACAGCTGATGGAGTACCATATTTTGGTATACAGCATAAAATAGGATGAGCTTTGTCATGATGACGAGTTAGTTCTCTAAACAAAAATGTACGAGCAATAGAGTAAATGATTAAACATAAGTAAGATAGAAATGAATATTCCATCAATGTTTCTCTATAACCAAATGTTTCCATATAACAATATTTCATTACAATTCATACATCTTATCAGTGCTTTCTTACGACAAATGGTTACACTTATTAACACTGAAGTAGCGTAATCTGCCTGCAAGTTTGGTAGTGTTATGTAAATTTCAGATCATTATCATAACATATTTCTTTCTTTACGAATGTATTATTTTTACAAGTGATTGAACACCTAATAAATATTTTTATAACATGACTAAATTGAGGGCAAGCTATATGACTACTATGAAATACGCCACACTCACTTGGCATTTGCTTTCTTCTCGGTATAAATTCGCAACATGAACTCTCCTTCATTATTAGGGTCAAATGTTGATGGAAAAATGACATAACGCCCAGGATGTAACTCCAATTTTTCAAACACTTCACGAGAATTGATAAATATTGATGAAGCAGCCTTTTCCATTGAACTATGAAGACGATACATGCGGTTTACCTCAACCTACGCAAAAAGAGAAAAATTTCTAGCAATCAACTTATTGCATATGTATTGTGTATCTCAAAACATACCAAATAAAAATTGGCTCGTAAAAATCATGTTAGGTATACATACTCGCATGATAAAAAATCCAATTGTAAGGGCTTCTTTTCCTTTAGATTTCTCGGGTCTAATGTCCTTTTGTTGTAATGCAATCATACAATGTTGATGCTTCTCATCTTGGATGTTAAATGCGTACTAAATAATATAGACTTCATCTTCAACAAAATTGTTGTACAAAAAGTACATGTTTCGAAGTTTCGATACATGGCAAGTTGATCAAAATTAATAGTTTCCTACCTGTGGGTTCTGAAAGAAAGTGTTTTTATTATTTATACACCCTCCCGCAGATGAATTGATTTTCCAAAAACCTTTGAAAGTGACTGCTCGCCAAGTTTTACGAATACTCAAAGTTCTTGTATTGGGAACAAGGCAAACGTTAACGGTTGTGAAATATTCAACGAAATCATCAAAAGACATCCTAAAATTCAAAGTATCTACGTAATATCACATTATGGCCTCAATAAGAATTTGTCTCTTCAAAACTTTCTTAACATTTCATCTATCATTAACAGATTTCTCACCAGAATTCTCCATCCTCCTCGAAGACAATTCCTAATTTCTCTCTGTCACTTTTTTTCAATTTATTCCACTCAGAGGAACTACGCAAGAAAACGTGAATTTTGTTAAGATCATGAGAGAAGCTTGTGTCTCAAGATTGGGGATGGTGCTGCTTTTTTTAGATATACTCGACATAAGGTTGCATATTTAGTTTGACTGATAAATAAATAACGTTTCACGTTCAAGTTTCCGAAAAATTTAATTAACTATGAAAACACCAATTGCCTGACAAAACCACTAAAGTTATTCTTGGAAGGGTTAGCCCCTCCCCCACCCCAGGATTTATGCTTCCCATCAAGATATAGATATAAAAAACACAAACTTTAAATGGATCAACTGGCATGATAGCTGAAGTAAGAAAAATTCCTCTTCCTTTCATTACCCGTAGCATTATATAAGTTAATAAAGCAAGTCTGTTTAAATAACCTCCTTATAATTGCTTCAAGACTTTACTTTAGGCACCCTAAGTCCTACACTTAAGTCTGTAGTTGCAGAAATTCATTATGTTCTACATGGGAAATTTTTATGTTAGGACAAGAACAATCTTATCATTAATTTTTATGATACTATACTATTGAATTATAAATATTTTTTGATGAAGTTCTTGTTGCCAAAAGTAAAAACAATCATCAATCGCCAAGAAAATATGCACTATTTCAGGGGGGAGTTGACAAATTTTAGATGTATGTTGGCTTTATCCAATCACAGGGCATTCTCAATGGAGTTATCATTCCAGTATATTTATAATTCAATGTACTATACCCATCACTCCAAGGTCCCTTCCATTCTTTTTGTCCCCAAGGGTTGCGCAATCGAATCATGTACAAATAATGACGATTAAATAAATTAAGAAATCCTTCCCCAAGACTTATCTAAAAAAACAATTGAACATGAAAAAATGATGTTCTACAAATTTAGCACTTTCAAAGATAAAAGATCAACAAATTTGTTTAGATGCATTCAACTGAAAGTTCTTTTTTCAATTAAAGAAATTAAAAATAATTGTCTATCTGGTCTATTACCCTCTTCAAAGAAGTAACACCATAAGCATGACCAATAACTAAACCATTTTCAGTACGTTTCTCAACCTCTGATGCATCTTTTGTCTGAAATCATGAATTAAAATTGATGTGTTAACATCATGAACATGTCTCAATTTCTAATTCAGACAGTTCAGTATAATTATATCTCTTGGTAAGTTTTGTTGAGCACTTTATCTCTTGGAAAATTTGGAGTAGCTATATCTCTTCAACAGTTTGGTGTAGCCCTCCCAGACAAATTAAATTAATGGTAACTCTCACACAATTTCCTATACTTATATATACTGTATCTATAAAATATGATCTTTAGTGTTTGCAATAAAATACCACTAAAAAAGGAAGGTTTCATTAGTTGATTTATTGTGAAGAATAAAATCATTGTTATCCACAATCTGGTAGCTTTATATATAATAAAGTTACCTTTATTGAGGCGCTAATAAGAGCATGTTCATTTCTCATAGAATCAGATAGTTCTCTAAACAGTTGCATTTTCTTATCATTGTCAGAACTAAATCCACCATCAACAATATCTATAGGCTCAGCCAATCCACTAGTGAAATCTGCTAAAGCATCAGCAGTATTTCCTCCTTCCAAAACTTCATAACAACCATTAATCCTGAAAATTAATCATAAGTCTATAAGTTGAGTATTTCAACCTTATCATGTTAACTCAGGGTACAATGACTGTAATGTTTTCCAAATATAAAGACTTATGAGGATTTTAATATAATATGATTTGACTAAGTAACAAACAGTGTAACAGTTTGTGAAGATACTTGAAGTAAGATCAAGTATTTATAAACCTTCACAAAGATTGTCATGCTTAGCTAGGTTGTTCAAAATGACCAGTTATAAATGGCATTTTGAAACTAAAGGAAATTACTTTGCATAAGCCTTTTCTACAAGAGCACTCCAGAATTCATTTTTTGCAGTGGAATGTACATAAACAAGTTGGCCATTGATGGTTGGCAGAAGGTCATCAACAACAACTTCAAACCACTGACCAAATCGCCAAAAACGAAATCTGAAAATTCCTTGATACTCATTTGGTTTAGTTGAATCCCACTCTTGGTTTGCTGGAATCACCTAAATGAAAATAAAAACAATAAGCATACACATGCAGCTTTGTAGAAAATAGTAACAGTTAAGTGAAAGGAAAGAGAAACAAATTTATATTATAAGGCACTAATCTAACAGAAATTTTAATCTAATGAAAAGTACAAAATAGAAATGAATTTAGAGGGTACTGGGGGTAGAGGTGCACGCACTAGCATTGTCTAGAAACATATGAAAACACACTTAAACAAGCCACCAAAATCAAATAAAAACTAAACTGATAGAACCACATCTTATAAAAAAACTAGAGCCTCCCCATTAACAAAATCATCCTGCATCAATCCCTTGTTTAACAAGCCTTGATTCAACTAAAACATTCACTCATATAAATATAGCCAGTACATATTTCACAAAAAAACAAGCCTTTGTATAGCTTAGTTAATTTTAATTTCCAAATTTCAACTATATTGTAATTAAATACCTATATATATATATGAGTATACTTAAAGAATGGCTATAGATTGGGAAAATTGAGTAAATATAGATGAGTAAAGACAAGCTTTTGCCAGGCATTAAATGTCCTTTTTCTTCTATTGTAGCAAGTGGATGCCATAACAATCCCCTTGGCAACCCCCTTGACAATCCCTTTGAGTTACCAGCTTGAGACATGGGTCTTGTAATAATATGCATATATTTTCAACAATTACCTTTCGCCAAAACATTGCTTCTTGGGCAACTAAGCCACATGCAGCAACAAACCAACAATTACCCAATTTTCCTTGAGTAACATCTTTTGAATCTATACCACTCACAAACAAATGAGGGTCTTCGGGAGCACAGATTTCCTGAAACAGAAATAGGAATGATTGGCACAGATAAACAACAAATGAGAATAATCAGTTATTTATCTTAAGACAATGGAACTCTTGTGAAATTGGTGGAAATATCTGAAGATATATATATAATTTCAAAGTCTTCCAAAACTTTGAAAGACTGAGCAAGCTAGGAGACTGAGAGCTTTAAATTCTTACATATTCTGATTGTAGTTTTCTATCACAAAAACCTATTTCTACCTTAAAGATTTTTCTAAGGATAGTTGAGCAATTACACGACAATTTTTTCGCTCTGTTGTTCACTAATTTTGTCGATAAAATTTGTCGACATACTTTGTTTATTTTAAATTAATTCATGTTCAAGTCAATCGACCATTAAGATATTGCTTGAACACAACAAAAAAATTTAAAGCACGATAACTGCGTTCAAACATGAAAATTTTCACAATCAAAATAACGTCAAATCTTAAATCAAAATAACAAAACATAAAACAATAAAGTGGCAAGGCAGAAAAACTCCTTAATATATTTTCTACATGATGTGATATCAACAAAATAGTAAAACAAGATAAGAGAAATAAAGATTGGAATTAAATAAATGTTCTGTTTTAAAAACTAATTTTTCGCCGAACAATGCATTATAAACAGAAATAATCACAATTGCGGTTAGAACTAGGTTTCTTGTGATGAAAGTAGGAAACCGTTATCCAAATTGAAATAATATTTTATGCATTGCAAACTCACCTTAGGCCTTTTCCACTCGACTTGATCAGGAGCCATAGACCGACTATAATACATAGATTTCACCTCAGGAGGAAATTCTGGATCCACAAACAGTTTTCCTTCCGATTGACATCGTTTCTTTAATTTTCGATAACTTTGATTCTTAAATTTCTTGATGGCCATTTCAAAAGCAAAACATTGAGCAATAAAAAGATATTAGAATTACTTTCTGCTCTCATTAATACATTTAAATATCATTATTCCAATGACAACACCCAATTGTTGCATTCTCTAGTTCAATTTCCCGCGCACAGGCAGTTCGTCCCAGTGGTCCCAGTTCACTAGGACTAATCGGGCAGCCAGACAAACTGGCCAAACTTTACAGTCAACAGACTGGTCAGCCGGATTTATATATTTGCGATAACGTCGTCAACTGGTAGTAATATTTTACGATTTCTTTTAATGTATGAAAATGTGATTTACTGTTAACGCTAAAGCTTATGCAGAATCGGGGCTTGCACAGCCCTTGCTCAATCATCAATACAGCTTTCAGAGCAGAGGTTATTTTCTTTTGTATACATAGCAACGCTCCAACAGAAACATAGCAACATTTCACAATCTGTATATTTTATATTTTTTACATCTGTAATCACCTGTAAATAAAAACATAACCCATCAATAGATCAAAACTACTTGCTTATCAAATAATTTATGCTTTTGTATTTTAGTTTATATTAATTGTTTGACGTGTCATGTAATCGTGAAGTATCGAATTTTGGAGAATGCAAGGTACTTGAGCTGTTAGCTGTAGACATAGATTAATAATTTCAATTACAACTACTAAAAAATAATGTATGAATGATTTTTGAACTTAGATAATGGATCATGTTTAACTAATGTCCACGAAGCTGTTCGTTATGGTAATATTACAGAGCTTCAGGCTATGATCAAGGGTGGTGCTGGAATAAATGATGTAGATGGAAAGTATAAGTTTACTCCTCTTCACTGGGCCTGTAATTATGGGAGTCTTGAGGTAATTGCAATACAGTTGTTCTATTTTTTTTAAAAGTTGTTCTAATTTATCTAACTTAAAACCCTTATATAGTTACTATATATCATTATGTTTACTTTCTTGGTTCAAATCAAATTGTGTACATACCTTCCGACCATAATTTTATATAGTGCTTACACTGGTTGTTATGGCATGGTGCATCATTTTCAGAAAAATCTCCAGATGGTTGGACACCAGCTCATATTGCTGCCATACGTGGTCAAGATGCTTGCATTCAGGTTGATAGTTTTTCTTTGTTTACTAAAGGAACATTTATCAAGATAGACACTTTGTAAAAACAATGAATATAATGTAAAAATATAAATAGGCATTAGCTGCAAATGGAGCATCGTTGGAAGAGAAAGACATGAATGGTACATGTGAATGGGGGACGAGTGACTTAACTTTGTAATTTCATATAATTGTTATGTTTTTTATATGCAATTTGTTTACAGGTTCAACGCCATCTCATTTGGCAGCAACCCATGGTAATTCTTACACTCTGCAGTCAATTTTAAGACATGGAATTGTAAGTAAAAAAAATACTTCATGTTTTGTCACATCAGTGAATTGTTGACTTATCATTAAAAAGGCATGCATTTAAGGCTTTTTCTTTCACTCTTTTCAACAAGTACTGAATACTTTTGCAATTCTTGTCATTTTTGCTTTGAAATATCTCATCATCATTTCCAGGACATTGATTGTGTAAATAAACATGGCTGGACTTCTATTCATGCTGCATCCTTTCATGGCAGACTTGGCTGTCTTCAAGTATGCTAACATGTCATAGTATATTGAATAATTTTCCTGAAAATCTGATGGATGCAAGGACATTTTCTATTCATTGGCAGCCTGCAAAAACAATATTCTTCTAAAGAAATGAATCATGTTAATGCTACAAAATTCAAACAACACTAGCTTTACTAAAACTGACCGGCTAACCACACCGCTAGTAGCATTAAACTCAGCCAAAGTTTATCATACGGCTAATTTAACTTAGCTGTTAATGACTACTAAATGATTTAGAACAACTTTTGTACAATATTGTTTATAGATATATGTATGCTTTCTATTCTCGAGCTAGCTGGTCTTTCAGTCAAATTGAAAATGATTTTAAATTTAGCTTCTGTTTCGATGGGGTGCTCGATTGGATGAAACAGATACACAAGGAAACACACCTGGTGAGTGTGTAGGTTTTTTATTCTTATTTATTTTTATACATTATATAAAACTTGTATGTGTACATACCATCTTGTAACTTTCATTGATTAATTTATAATTTTCATATAGTTCATCTAGCTGCTGTTGAGGGTCACTTGCCTTGTCTCAAGTTTTTGATTTGCTCTGCATCGAGCATTGATCAGTCAATAAATTCTCGTAATAATCAGGTAATTAAGAAAACTGAACAATCAATAAATTCTTGTGATAATCATGTAAAGGAAACTAAACAATCCATAAATTCCTGTAAAAATCACGTAAAGCTAACTGATCTGTCAATTGTGATAGGGTAAATTTATGTGATAATTTATTAACAACTATTTTTAATGATCAGATAATTCTAACTATAATTGATTGATAAACATTAATAATCTTAACCATTTATTGTTTTTTTGTATGCAAGGGTGAACGACCTTTAGATTTATGTGTTCAAATGCATAAACAAGATTGTATTGATTATCTGCAAGCTGTAGGTATGATAAATTTTTAAAAAAGTTTTAAAAAAGTAACTAAAGATGTGTCAGGTATTGTGACACTTTTTAGAGTACGATCTTCTACATCCTGAGAAAGAAGAAAGTAAGTTGTTTTTACATAATCATAAGTACAGAAATTATGTATAAACATTGTTGTTTTTTTATTTCATTCTTACATGGCAATGACATTGTTTGATTTGAATTCTCATCTTGTTATGTATAGATCTTGCTTTTCCTGCTCATGCAGCAGCGTACAATGGCGATCTGTCAAATCTAAAAATGCTCATTGAAACTGGTGTTGTGTCAATAAATGAAAGAAATGATCAAGGATCAACACCTACACACAAAGGTAAACCATTGATATCTTTGAAACCGGTACTTCATTAACATAATCTCTTCATAACGACCATCTTTTTTTTGTTTTTTTAAGCTGCTGGTAATGGCCATTTAGAAGTTCTGCAGTGGTTAATTGAACAAGGAGCTGATTGTAAGATAAAATTCTTCAGAAATTTTACATACAAAATTAAATTTAAAACTGTAGTTAACGACAAAGTCAAAAACCAATGGCCTAAATAACTGTGTTGAAGAATTTTGTATAAATATTTATACAAATTGTACATTATAGTGGTGTAGTTTATCTATAAATTTAAATAAAACTTTGAATAATAGGATATGCAGTAATTCGTTTAATTCTCACATAAATTACTCTTATACATTCCACAAAACAAGAGATTTTAATGCAAATTCTCGGCATCCCATGCAATAAGGAGAGATTTCCGACCTATTCATGCTAAAAAGAACATAAAGGAAAACAACAAGACAAAAATAAAACGACAGTTTGTAGTTTGAAGCTCTTTATAGAACCAATTAGCTTTTCTCACTCAGCCAAGATTCATCAGATTATTTTGGTTAATTGATGTTCACTTGTTTATTTCTTTCTTCTACATTTTTTGTTCATGTGGCAACTTCGATGTCAGATGCGCGAAGTCATGCAAATAGATAATGTTTAGTTTTTGAAAACGGGTACTGTTTGTATCTTTTTTTTCTATGTGTTTTAGTGTCAATTGTTAATGCTGCCGGGGAAACACCAAAGGATGTTGCAAGAAGATTTGGAAGACTTGCTTGTATCAATATACTTGGTGGAGATACTGGTATGTTGCATGCATGTTTTCTGGAATACCTGTCTGAAAATTAGTGCAATAAAACTGATTTATTGAGAATAGGTCACGAAGATCTCATCGACGAAGTGAACAAGGATGAAGAGCCGAGAGAAAATCGAACAAGTTCTGAAGCAAAAGGTAAAAAATTTTTATTGGCATCTTGTTGAAAGTGGACCACAATATATGTAGATTTTTTTATCATGAAAAGAGACGACCACGTGCTGTGCATGAAGATTAATAAGTTGTTTAAATTGATAGGCGCTTGGTTTTTATCTTGAATCT
Organism: Xenia sp. Carnegie-2017; assembly: GCF_021976095.1. NCBI lineage: Eukaryota > Metazoa > Cnidaria > Anthozoa > Malacalcyonacea > Xeniidae > Xenia > Xenia sp. Carnegie-2017. The sequence continues at coordinate 826,939 of NW_025813485.1, read as the reverse complement.
TAACCGTTATATTCACCTTCTAAAAATAATCCTTATTGAACCAAGGATGTTTACAGTATAACTTATTGCGAAATTATATACATACAACGCGACGTCTAGATCTTCACTTATGTTTAATCTTGCCGAACCTAAGAAGCAACTTTCTTTTTTACTGATTTTAATCCAAACCCGTTATGAGAAAGTCGCTTAAGTTTCTTGCAAAATATTTAATATATAGGTACAATATAGCCAAGGACTTACTTAGTCTGCGTGAAATGATGAATGATTAAAAATTGAGTTATATTTGAGGTCGTGCTAAACGTAAGATGGAAGAATTGCAGCGATTGTTGAATACAGCGAAAATGAATTTTCAACAGCTTGGTGGAGAACTGGAGGAAGATAAAATCGAACAGGAAGAGAAAAAAGAAAGTGCAAGGTTATATAGTCGTTCTGCCTACTAAAGTGAATAAATTTTCATTTAATTTAATTACTCTTCAATTCAATGTAGAGTGATACGGGAGCTTGAGGCTCAGTTGGAGTACGAACGAGTTCGACGAGAAGAACTTGAGGAAGATTCTGATAAACTTCGCTCAAAGATACATTCTTTAACGATGGAACTTGAAGAATCTCGCAATGTTTCGTTATCTAAGGTTAGAATTGTTTATAAAAATATAAATCGCAGATAATTCAGCACAGCACTAATCAGATGTGTAACTATTTGTTGTCATGTGAAGAATGAGGTCACTCGTGCCAAAGGATGTATCGTCGCTTGAACGAAAAAATGCCCAATTTCAAAATTAGCATTATGTAGTAGTATAAATTTTACTTACTATTCAGTAGCATTAATTGTTGGTAACCATCATCTGATAAAGCAGTTTGAAAAACTCCCATATTCCTGTCACAAAATGGACAATCGCAATTTGCATTTTAAAGACTGATTGGGATTCATTCATTTAGCACTAATAATAAATTACCTAGGCGGGTTGGAACAACCCCTGCAATATCGATAATGTCGTTAATTTTTATTTAAGGTGCGATCTTTGGAACTGACGGACAAACCACAACGAAAGAAAAAAACTAAGAGGCGCCCACATACAGCACTTACCAGAGATCTTCGTGGTTTTGAATAAACACGAGATTTGGATTCTAAGGACTTGTTGACCCAACAAAGCATTACTTCATACTCGACCAGACTAGGCAGGGGGGGTAGGAACATTCATGCATTGATCATACAAAACCCAAGTATATAAATTCATACGTTGATCATACAAAACCCTTCATATCCATTGCTAGAATAGCGTTCATGAACAAGCGCCGTAATCAGATGCAAAGAAAGATGCTAAAACAATTCAGGAATAATAAAAATATTGAATTCATAATAATTTACTTGCTCACATTTAAGCAGTTAAGAACTTACAATCAGGCTTACAATGGCAGTAAATTGACTGGAATGTATTGATGTTTGAAAAATCTTGTTAAATATTCTTGTGGCTGCAGAAGTTAAAATAAGTAATCGTTGTTTAACAACGCTTATTGTGAATTAAGGTTTTACCAAAAACTTTTCTGCCTTTGCTTTGCGTGCGCTAAAGTATGTTTAGCAATTGACTCTCTACTGGCGATTGAAGAACTTGAGAGATAGGAATCATCGTAAATTTCTTTTAAAGTATCACTTCCATAAATACTACGAACTGACGAAGTTGGTGATTTGTGATGATTGCTGTGAATATTATGAATCTTATTTGAGTAATAAGCATCGTTCAATCTTGTGTTCTCAATTGAAAGCTCACAACTTGCTTCACTACCACTTGAGGTATACTGCAATTCGTTAGACGCCATTTTTTTGGTTGTTTCATTTAAACTACCAAAGGATTTATTGTTTTGTTTCTTATTGGATTTTGATAAGGTCTTCACAATGTTAGTTGTTTTTCCTTTAAGTGAGCCCATTGAACTTAAATGTTCAGAACCATCCGGAGAGTTTGTTTGGAAATGTTTTGTGTTATCTCTAAGTTTTTTACTTTCTAAATCTTTCGGTAGTGTTTTCGATGTTTTTCGTGGTTTGTCTTTCTCCTCAAAATTATTAGAATCGTTCACAGCAGGTTTTCTGAGAATTTTACGGTCTTTACGATTCAACTTTCCGTTCTTTGATGTGTGTTTAATGTTTAGCGTTTTTATTTCCTTTGGTGACTTTTCATGTGAAAACATTAATTCATCTTTGTTTCCTTCATCTTGGTTTTTACTCTTTTGATCCTTTCCTTTCTGATTTTCACCATGTTCGATTCCATTCTGCTGATTCTCATCCTCAATCCCAAATTCATGTTTTTTTCGATTCTTCTTTTTTCCATTCTCATTTTCACCAAGATCGTTTTCATTCTTGGGCATCTCATACTTCTCATTCCCGACGTCCCGTTTTTTATCGTTTTCATTTTTACCTTTTTTGTTCCGGCTTCCTGGACTTGTTTCTTCGTGAGATAATAAAGTTGAATCACTAACTGAAGATTCATTCTCAAATTGTTCATCCAGATTTCGATAAATTGTTTTAGCATCATCTGATAAAGTCTCCTTGCTTTCGTTTTTGTGCCAAGCAACTTTAACACGGGGTCGGTCTTTGTCATTTGTCTTTAAAATTTTATCGTTTCCATCGTCACCTGATGATACACTTGACTGCTCATGCTCTTCGCTCATAGCAACATGAAGTTTCTCCACTTCAGCATCAAGCTGTGCGAGATATTCACGGGAAAAGTAGTTTCCTTCAATAGCACGAGTCTTGTAATATCGAGCTTTCTCTCGCAGTTCCATCACCTGAAACAATAGGATATAACACAATTAGTTGCTTACGAATTGAGAATCTTTTTTGTGTTTACGACTAGGTTCAAGATAACAATCCAAGCTGTATTACAACAAAAGGGATTTTTCAAACTAGAATTACCTCCTCAAACCAATTAGTGATGCATTCACTCGATTCAAGATGTGACTGTAAAATCCAAAAGAATAATGTTAATAATGGAAAAATCAATATTAATATCTATGTTTGGACACTAAAGCCTGCTTTAAATGTTGGTTTACAGTCATCCGAATCATCTCACTTGAGTTAGTTCAGTCGTCTGGATAGAGTTCTTTCCTATCATCGGCTTGCGTTGAAGAAACAACTGAGACGACTCGTAGAAACTATTTGAGAACCAGACTAAATATATAATCACATCATGAAGCCACTAAAGCCAGGAGTTATCTCTAGCTTCCATCCATTAGTGATCAGTATCAGTGACGTAACCAGCTCGAATATTGCCCCTCCCTCCCTCCAATTATCGATGCTACGTAGCTACGCAACAATTAGTTATGAAAATCGTCAATAATACACAAGAATTCCTGAGGAGCATGCACCTACTTGGTTCTGAGTGAGAAGATGAGCAGGACTTGCACCAACCCATATGCCCTCTTCGTAACGGTATTTCTTAGGAGAAACAAAGTTGGCTTGGTATTCGCTGTGCATCTCTCTAAAATTAAAAAGCAACACAATCTTAATATCTGTAATAAACTCAAATGATACACTCTGAAAGAAAAAAAATACGTACATACGTGTTTGCTATAAGAGTTTTGACGAAACAGATTTTGATAATTAAGTTTACACAAAGTTTGCAGTTAGTTCTAATCAATCAAATGGCGAAAATGATCTTCTGCATACAAAACCCAAAGTTTGAAAATTAAAATTTTTATTATTCAAATAAACTTGATACATTATAATTTTGTAAAAAATACCTGTTTGAAGATCCATGTGGAAAGAACGGTGAATGAGGGTTCTGAGAAGAATTTAACAATCTTTTCATCTCTTTGTTGGGATATTCATTGACGATCGACGATTCTGTAAATAGAAATGACAACATGAGTGTAGAAATGATAAAGAGCATATTATTTTTAAATAAATATTCATCAACATGGTTTTCAATTTAAGTGTAGGGGATCTCACATAGACATCTTATAAATACAATAATCCACATATTTTTTAAAATTTCAACCAAACCTCTTCCGTCTTCTTGACGATCCTTATCTTCATTAAACGCTCTTTTATTTTGATATTTACTTTGATATTCAGTTTTGTGTGAAATTTTATCACGAGCAGTACGAGGTATGTTTGTCATATGTGACTCAAATATCATTTTCTCTGCATTTAATAAAGGTGACACATCAACTGCAAGTTTTTTCCATTCATACTGTCGTTGATACTCTGATAATGGAAATTTTGAGTCATCCTGAGTTGTTTTAGCTAACAGGCCAGCTTTATATTTCAGTGCTCTGTTGTTCTAATGAAGCAATAATAAGGCGATTTAAATTATAAAAATTCAAGTTGTGTTCTTAATTAATGAAATGGTAACATTTCAATATTCACTTGCTAGTCACTTGCTATTCGATACTCTGAGTCAAGTCATGTTACTTCAGGTCTGTACCATATAGAGACTTGAGTCATGTTACTCCAGGTCTATACTGTACAGAGACTTGAGACATGTTACTCCAGGTCTGTACCGTACAGAGACTTGAGTCATGTTACTTCAAGTCTGTACCATACAGAGACTTGAGTCATGTTACTTCAAGTCTGTACCGTACAGAGACTTGAGTCATGTTACTTCAGGTCTGTACCGTACAGAGACTTGAGTCATGTTACTTCAAGTCTGTACCGTACAGAGACTTGAGTCATGTTACTTCAGGTCTGTACTGTACAGAGACTTGAGTCATGTTACTTCAGGTCTGTACCATATAGAGACTTGAGTCATGTTACTCCAGGTCTGTACCGTACAGAGACTTGAGTCATGTTACTCCAAGTTGGGCCGTATAGAGACTTGAGTCTGCAACTTTAGTTTATGTTTGCAACTTTAGTATATTTATCTGAAATTATCTGAACTGATGTATCATAAAAGTGTGAGATGTGAAGAGATAATAGTCCTTAAAAATATATGTAGCAATTGATTAAGTGTACCTTTTTCATATCTCTGGTTTCTGTGATGATTTTTCCATCTTTTCTTTTGTCAGATTTGGGTTTGGTTTGTGAAATTGGTACATTAAAATTTGTAGATTTTGGGGGCTCAAAAGATTCAGTTGCTCCATTTTCTTCTGCGTTCTTTCTGATTTTTACAGGTTCATAAATAGCCAATGGTGATTTATAAATATCTGGTTCAAATGCTTTAAAACTGGAGTTATACTCTGTTTCAAACTATAAAATACATGTTCAGGAATATTACTGGTTTGCCAACAAGTGCTCAAGGATGTGCTGACTCTTTGTTCAAATATTCAAATATTAATATCTCAATAACCAAATCAGCTTTCTTAATACGTTGTTTCACAAATTGAAGCTTAAAATTTCTTAGAAATGTTTCTTATGCAGTTTTCATTAGCATTTTGCTTAAAAACATATAAGTATGGATACATTATTCATTTTTCCAAATCATCAACACATATTAATCCAACTTTTAAAGTTAAATTTTTGGTTATTATATGACCAAGAGATTTTATTTGAGCAACCAATCAGGTAGGGTATCCTCACTCACTCCTAGGATTAACTAAATCATTCCCAGGATTAACTTAATCACTCCAAGTATGAAATAAATAACTACAAGGATAAACTGAATCAGTGGCATAGCAAACTCCCTTATTGGGGGTGACAAATTCATACATGCATTTTTTAATCTATAGAAATCAGTTGATTACAATGAAACTTAATATTTGACAGAACATGAATACATGAATATTTGACCCCTTTGCAACTATCCAGTTTGTTATGCCACTGAATTTAAACACTTACAATCATTGGAGTTTATTTTTTAGCATTCCAAAATGGGAGTTTAAAGGTGGAGAGTTCATGGACGGATTTTTATATTTTTTACGTATTACATATTTTTCAGATAAGGTGGTGCTAAAAGATTTAGGGTGGTGATGGTAAGTAGTTGAAGTAAGATAATGTAACAGTCTAGATTTTAGGGTGGTCTGATAGTGTAGCTATCAATGGTTGTGTAGAAAATTAAAATTTTGCCTAGAAAAACTCAGCTCAACTGTAGTAATGATTTGTTTAATAAAAAATTTGGTGGGGTTAAAATGTTTTTTGGAGGGTTGAGCAATTTATTTAGGTGCGTGAAATTTGATATACTCTAAATAGAATATTTGTTTGTTTGAATCACCATATATAGGTACGTACTGTTCTTCAAACGCATCAAAAATCTTTGATGCTGTCATGAAATGATTGCTTATGTTAGATATCACATGCTTTGTGTTTGTTTATGGCCCACAACCATCCCATGGTTGATTTTTGATGATTTTTAAGTTATAGAAGGCAGTGGATGGAAATAAAAGTTTAGTAAGACGTAAGACGTAAAAGTAAAACGTAAAGTTGTAATGCTTAATTATAATATATTTGACAAGTGAAATATAAAATATCCATCCAATATTAAACATTGTCAGTTACAAATGTAAACAAAAAACTTTAAACGACAAACTGTGTTTTAACGTTTTTTAGACATCATTGCTTTTAGAATGAAGTAGTATAGATCATAAGCTAGCTGCTTAGTCGGGCTGATGTGTTAAAAACTAAAAACTTTTCCCATTTTCCTTCAAAGCTATGTGCAGCAGGCGCAGGCTAATGATTTGAATTACAATTAACAAGGAAACATACCCTCACTCTTTTAACTCTTGATGGCATGATTGTAATGGATGGTAGTACTAACCAACAACAACAGTTGATGCATTCGTTTGTTTACTTATAATAACGTAGCGTCGTTTTGTTTATAGTCTCGTTACATTCAAAATTCATATCTCGTTACTCGTTACACATTTCATCATTCAAACCAGATTTAAATCATTGATCAAACGGATTAAACATGGATCAAAGCAATGAATCCCAATAAATCCAACACGCAACGCCCCCATTCACTGAACTGTATATCAAATTATCAACGACCTGGACCTCGACCTGGACGAAGGATTAATGTCAGCATTTAAAAAAGCAGAGAATTAAAAGATGTTTATTACTGAGTTTGCACAGGTTCTTGCAAACCAAGGAGAAGACCTTTGGAAGAACAGATCAGTGTGATCATCTCCTCGAGGGATGTTTATTTTCGGAAAATTGTTCATACTAAAATCTGTAAGCAGGTCTAGACTCATTCACTCATTGGTCTGGACTATTCCCCGAAAATCCTTTCGTATTGTTGTGATGGTTATTTTCATTTTCCGCTAGTTCTTCTTTGGCAATTGTATCAACCCTATAGGAATATAAAATGTAGCGTTTGTAAATTTTTTACAATTCTACGTAATACATGGCGTATCAAAAAAGTATTCCCAGTTGATATGAAACTAAGAATTTCAAAATATCATGTATTATGTAAATTGACTGAAAGCGATGTCTTATTTGTATGCTTCAACCTAGTTACTATACTGAACCTAAGTTAAATAAAAGAACTGCATACTAACTTTAACAATTCAAATCGTGAAAAAGCATAATTTTCCTTAGGGTGCTTTGTGATGCCCTCTGCAAATGTGTACGGGTGCACTTATAGGTGAAAGGGTGAAACGACTAGTTAACTCACAAAATTTAAATCTCATTACCGATTCGGTTGATGCCATTGCTACAATGAAATGCAAAATACCATATTAGGTATCCGTTAGAGGTTTTTTAGGGCGGGGAAAAAATTTGAATGAGTTTACATAATGAATAATATTGCCCGATCATTGCTAATTCATAATATCCGATATATAAATGTGGTACCGGAAAAACACACCCGTCTCTATTCTCGTTGTTGATCGAAAATTCTTATTTTCAATTTTTTTTATCTTTATCGTTTTCTTTACTGCATCAAAATGAATAAAGCATTGAAGATTTATGTTTAATTTTACTTTTGGCCGTTTGTTTTTTTGAATATCCGCAGCAGTTAACTGTCTTTCAAGAAACGAGAACATTTCATAAATAGAAATTCCAATGTAAGTTTTCACTATGTTTAATACTATATACGTATTTAGCAAATTAAAATGAACATCATAATTTTTGACAAATATAAGTATTTGCTTTTTTGTTTAAATGATTTGAACTGTAAATAATACGTTACTGTATTATTTGAAAATTTATGGTTTAATTGCTTATTTCAATGTTTTATAGCAATCATGCCTTCCTATTTCTAACGCTTATCAAAGCGTTCCTCATACAATACACGTTTCATATTTAAATAAATTTTTTCTTTTGGTTAAATTTGCTTTGTATGTTGAAAAAAACACGTTCCTTTTGTAGAGGTGTAGACGTATTTCATTTAATTGTGATTTGTTTATTATTTAAGATGGTGAAGTATCTATGGCTTATTTTTTGCTGTTTTGCAAGCTTTGTTGCTGTTCGAATTGAGTTTAATGCCCCCATCAAAGGTTTACAGCGATTTATAATTGATTATAAAAGTGGAGATCTTTTTGTCAGTGGTGATAGTTATCTTTATAAGTTAAATAGCAATTTAACAGAGATTACCAAGATAAATATATCTCGTCAAAATCCAACAACAGGCGAAACAAACAATGATACAATTTTATTGCTATTTGAAGAGCTAGAAGGATTAAGAAGATTATTGGTTTGTTGGAAATTGACCTATAGTATCTGTGCATCTCTTAATTTGAATTTGAGCTCATTGACCATTCTTAGTGCAGCGGAGTCCAGTTTGTCAGTCTTGCCTGGACAAACCAATGCTGCTATTGTTGATGATGAAAATGATGGAATTCTGATTGCTCGCACTGTTGATAGTGGTAATGATCTTATTTTCCTTTCATATGCACGATGTAATGGTGGAGTTAATTCAAAATGCTTGGCTCAAACTTCATCTGTACTATCCTTGTCTGGTCGCACATCAAAGATTTATTATGTCATTGCTGCACATGTTGGGAAATATCGATATTTTTTTAGTTATAATTTTCCAGATCGAAGTAATATTGCCAGAAGTAATATTGCCAGACTTTGTACAAATTATAAGCAAGTGTCTGAAATCAAGACTTACATTGAAACGCCAATGCGTTGTTTTGATAAAGATGGAGAAAATTATAGTTTATTGAAGACAGCAAATATTGTATATTTGAATGGAAATTTTGCAAAAAGCTTTGGAAGTCATGATGGTGGAGCTATGTTGATTGGTGTCTTTCAAAAATCTCGTCATTCCTCACAATATGCTGTGTGCACCTACTCATTTGATGCCATTGAGGGTGCTTTTAATAAGAGTATAGAAGCATGTTTTGGAAATGGAACAGGAGTTTTAAACACATATGTAAAGCCTAGTTCAAGATGTAAAGCAGTAAGTATATGGGGTTGCTTTTTATTTTGCATTGCTTTTGTTTCACTGCCACACATTTTTTGTAATTTTCAATATTATGAAATCTTAAGTGTTGTATGTTACTCTCCACACCATCCTAAATGTAGTTTCGATTTTGTTGTTTTTCATGTCTTTCTATTCTTTGAATTGTAATAATATGTATTTATCAAAGCAAACTCAAGCATACTATTTATAATATTTTTATTGATGACACAAGTTATGATAAATATGTTTTGTTAGGAAATTATGATAGACTTACCACACTCTTGTCAGCGAGATAAAATTAAATCCATAATTAAGTACAGTGGAAGTTGTGTTCGTATTTAAATTGATGTCATTTTAAATTGATGTCATGCTGCATTAACCAAACTTGTACCATATTATAGTAATATAATTTGTTTTTTTTACAATGGTATGTAAAAATGCCCCACTATTCCCCTTGCCACCATGAAATTGTTATATTACTATAATATAGAACAGACTTGCAGTGAATGAATTTACTAGAATTAAATATCTTATATTTTTTCACAATGCTTTACCTTTAAGACTTGAGCATTCTATTCATACAATTTGTTTTTAATAGTGATGTTCTTAAAACTCTGAATTCAAGATAAGTTCCGATTCTCCCTATTTATTTATTTTTCCCACACATATTTATATATATTGCTTAATAAGTTCTATTTATATTCAAAACTAGGAATTTCCACCCAATGCCTGCTTTGCTGGTACACGAAATGAGCAAATGACTGGACAACATAGTTGTAGCAGTGAAGCTCAGGTTACATGTGATGATTGTGGTCACATAAATTCAGTTACAACAACGTTTTATCGCAATGATATGATTCTATTTCTTTCTGCGGATGATGGTAGATTATCAAAGGTTTGTAGTGACTTTGGAATATGAATTTTGGACTACTTAAGCTGTGAAAGATCCTACAGTTACCCTACAAATGATTTACCACATTCATTTTTTTATTGCAGTTCATTTTGCATTCTTATTCATCTGGTAGAAGATACAGTACATCATATCCTGTTGATGGATCTGGTATTTTATCTGTTAAGTTTGATTTATCTGGAAAATATGCCTACTTGCTTTCACCAGAGAAGGTACAGTGGGGATGTTCTGAATGTTTTGTATTATCTCTGTCATGTATTTAAGTTCTTTGGATATAAAGCTGAGCTTCATCATTTATTTCTTCATAATATTTGTTTCAAAATATTACTTTCTTGTTGTTTTGATATACATAGTTTGAGCTGCATTTATAACAAATTTATCAGTTTCCAGTTGTTTTGGCTAAGCCTGAGTCTTTAAAGTGATACTTTAACATTGTTTTGATGTTTGCTCACAATAACTTGTGCTGCTAACATGTGTAATAACATACTTTTTATTTGAAGATATTAAAGTTGCCTGCTGAAGAATGTGGCTCTAGAACAACTTGTGATAATTGTGTTAAAGATGGTGATCCTTATTGTGGCTGGTGCTCTTTAACTGCAAGGTTTTGTTTGTGCATGCAAACCAGTATTGTCAATTTTTGTGTATTTCTCATTGTTAAACATGGTATATGTTGAACATCATAGACATATGTTCACATCAATGTAATGTGTAGATTTACTACTGTTGTTAGGTGATTTTTCTATCTTTGTTTTCAGCTGTACAACGTATGATAAATGTCCCTATTATGAATCACCACTTGGTTTTGTGCGACATTCAAATAATTGTATAAACATCACAGATCTTAAACCTCGTTCACTTCCCATTAGTAAAACCACTGTTCAAAAGGTAAATATGGGAATAAAACAAGGGCCAGGGATCTCTCATTCTTATAACATGACAGCTAGTGACGTTATTCACAAACTAATGAACTTGGTTTGTGACAAAATGCATTACGTAAATGAAAGTTGATGAAGAAACCAAGAATTATGTTCTTTTAATCCATGTTTAGGTAAACATATCAATTGTAAATTTGCCTCCAAGGAACAACACAAAAGATTATGGATGTTCTGTAAACAATGTGCAATTAACCTCTTATCTTTATGGTAATGTAATGGAGTGCTCTGTTCCAACATCTGATTATCTTACAGAACCTAGTTCACTTACAGGTAAACTTTTATTTGATAACTAAAAATATACATTCGATCCTCCGTAAATGGACCACAGGGATATTACCTGGGGTCTGCTTATAGAAGGTTATGAGAAATAATCTTTTGGTAAGACGCCAAAAGCAGTGTTTGCTTCTGCTTGCAAAGATATCTGCTTCGTCTGTATAAATGTTTCATAACTGACAGAAATTAAATTTTCTGATGCACTATGTAAGAATGTAAAATATATAATAACCTGACCACATGAATGCCATGAGTTTTGAGTTGTCAATTTCTCCACCTTCCTTCAGAGATTTTACGTTAAAGAAGAACATTTAGGGAACAACCAATTTGCATCTAACTTTTCTATATGGGATCCACTAGTGAAAAAACATGAAGTTGAAAACATGTTTCATATATTGTTACACATAAACAATGAACTTGTATTGTTTTATAATTTTTGTAGGTCTTGCAGAAGCTGTAGTCGCAGTAATTTTCAATGTTACGAAAGCAAAGATTGCTAGTATCAAATTACAACTGTTTAATTGTTCCTCGATTAGAAAGTAAGATAACTTCAGCTTATTTTTGCTATTGAAGTTTAAATTTTTAATACATACTTTTGTAATGTTTAAAGCTGTTCAAAGTGCACAACCGGTCCATTAAAGTGCACATGGTGTCATTATATTGACCTATGTACGGGTTATTCAGAAGTCACGTGTCCTCAGTCCAACTCGACATGGGTATGTATGTGTTTTTGAATTTTGAGATGCTTATGTACAAATACATTGTTATCAACATGTCAAACATTTCAAACATGTTCATCATTTCAAACTACATCTTATATTTCATAGTTCGTTTTTTGTTTTGTATCTCATTGTTGTATTATCACAAGTCAGTGGCAAAGTCAACCCTTTCTCTTAGTCATTTATGAAAATGTTTTCATGTTCATACCCTATAAAAAAAGGGAATGGGATTGTTTCTTCAAAAATTTATTTGTGAAGTTAAAATTTTAGGTCAGCTTAACTACTATCCCAAGTTACTTTTAGCTTATTCACAATTGCGTGTTTTATGTTTAATGAACAGGTAGGAGAAAAAAAAGAGCATGAATGTCCTTCATTGAATCAACAAACGATATATATTCCTGCCGATATAAAGAGAAATATTACGTTGACTGGAAAGAAGTTACCCAAGTCTGAGGTTTGGTTGATTTCTTTACTTGTGTTACATTAAAATGATATGCTTTTGCAGAAGTTCAAATTTTATTTGTTTTTTTTTTGGAAATGTTTCGTTTCAGTGCAAAATCGGAAAAATTTTTATTAAAATTCCATTATCGATAAATTTTTTTCAAAAAGATAATTTACATAGAGAAAAGTTTTGAAAGGCATACATAAATGTTGAAATGCTTAGTTCCAACGCTTCATGATTATAGACGTTGTAATTATGTGCGTTGCATTTTTTTATCCTTTAGTCACCAGCTGGTGAATATAAATGTAAACTAAGTTTTAGTCGTGGACATTCATATGAAGTTGCAGCTTTGTGGAACAATGATACTAGCATCTCATGTGCAGCTGAAGAGGTAAATAACAGCTAATTCATATTGAAATAATACACTACGCGTATGAAACATTTCAAAAATATACAGAGCGTTTTGTTTCTTCATAGTATAACTTTTCTTCGACTAATGAAGAACAAGCAGCTGAGATTTCAATCACTTTAGGAAAAAGTGTCATTCTCCGGTCTGAAAATAAAGAAGTGAAAGGTAAGTTGACTATCTATAAATTTAAAATTTTACTTTGTTTACAGAAGGTTGTTTCTGAGCATAATACTGTTTAAATGTGCAACATAACTAGCAAAGCCACATACATAATTAAGTTTTTATTATACTATAATGTTCTGACACCACTGCTTCTGCTCTATGTTTGCACTACGTCGCCAATCTTTTTACTTAATACTATTTTTAATACTATGTTCTTTTTGGAAATAAAAAATGAAGACAATATCCAGTGCCATATAGTTAATTCCAATTTGCAATGAAGCAGTTCAGGACTATGAACTGTCTGGCTACTTTGATTGTCAGTCTTATAACCAAGGATTATAAAATGTCGTTGGTAATCTTGTACCAATCTCACATATTTTTCCAGTGTTCATCTACCGTTGTCAAAAAGCAGCAGTTCAGTGTGGAAGTTGCGTTGTAGCAAAAAAGGAATACGTTTGTGGATGGTGTAAAAATTATTCTTTTTGCTCAGTAAAAGATGCTTGCTCTTCAGGGGCCTGGATTAAACCTCGAGGAATTTGCCCAGAAGTCCCAGAGATTGATGGGGTATGTGGTATAAAATATAGAAGTTTTTTTTTAACCAATGTGATTATAGAACATTTTTCATTTCCTATAGCAGTTATTATAGAATTAACTTTTGTTTTAAAAGACTTAACATTGATCAAATATTTTGTTGAGCATTTACTAATGTAACAATCTGAATGTTTTCTTCCATGATTTTAGTTTGAACCAAAAACTGGCCATATAAATGGAGGAATGAATCTGACAATAAAAGGAAAAGAATTTGGTGGAGTGGTTTCAGATGTAAAAGAGGTTTCTATTGGTGATATCAATTGCACGATAATCGAGTATATCGTCGGCGAAAGGCAAGGTTTTTTTCAAAGGTATATGCTTTGTAAATGTGTTCAGTGTTTGTACGTAAAATGTCAAGTGCATAACTATTGTTGGTATACAGTACTGTTTTGCTTTACAACTCTTCGCGCTTACATACATTTTGTATGTTAGATTCAACAATTATGTTGAATTACTAAAAAAACAACGTATTAATACAGGTAGTTACTCCAACGTTTCTCAATGTTTGATTCTAGCACCACGAGCAGCGATAACTGCTGCAAAACGAAAAATCATGAATACAACCAGGCTATATGTTTATGGTCATGAACGACATTTCAGTTTTTAAGGATGGACGTTTTATTTCGTGTAAACACTTGCAACACTTGCTTTCTAACGCTTTCTTTATTTTTTCCAAAGATTATGGGAAGCGACATATTTCAATGCGCTCCTTAAACAAATATTCTTTTTTCAACGATTAGCTTAATGGCCTCCACAAACCAGGTGTTTTGTTGTCGACAACTAAATGTAGCCGACAACACTTTTTTTGTGATTGCAAAAAAAGGAAACCGCTTTGTTATTGATAACTACAATTTTACACGTTTAGTTGTCGACAATGTATTCCACAGACGGTAGTTATTACTAGTCGATTACCTTTAGTTGTGGACTGTGAAGATTTGTCGACAACAAAATGCCTTGTCTATGGAGGCCCTAAGTAACCAGTCTATACGCTCACAACAATAATTACAACATGTCCAGCCTTTCGCTAGTGGCCGTCATCGTATTATACTTTGAGAAACTTCTATTTTCGAGACATCTTCTAAATTTTCTTCATTCTTCTAACATGTTTTAAAGTCTTTGATCATGATTCGAACGCAGCCTTCTCTATTACGGTTATTTTATGTACCTCTTCTTCTTTCCTTTCCTCAAAGAACATCTTCTGCTTCCTTGCAATTGAACGCTGCATTCCAACGTTTGTGTATAAAATTTATAATTATAAATAATGTGGTGGATAAATTATGTTGTGCATAGTTAGTGCTTAAATGGATTATGGTGAATGAATTCATTGTCACTTACGTCAAACGTCTGTTTAGGATTGTTTGTATTACTGGCAACTCCAGTAAATCTTTGTCTGCAAAAGTTAAAGTTAAAGTTCATGGAAATGTTGGATATTCAAAAGATAAATTTCATTATCAAGTAAGTATAAAAGTAATTTTTAGAAGGAAAGTTTGAAAAGTCGTTGACTATGTGTCGTTTTTTTCATGTCAATATTTAGAAGCCTCGAATCACGAGTTTTAAACCGAAGATCGGTCCAGTTTCTGGAGGAACAAATGTTACAATATTTGGTCAACAACTAGATACTGGAAACAACATAACAGTGTCATTCAGTGGATTGCCATGTTTGCAATTAATGTAGGTACCATTGAATTGTTTCATTTAGACTGCATTAATGTCAATACTTATAAAATGATGGCATTTTCATTACATACGTAGTTTGTTGCAAAAAAAAGTCACAGTTTCATAATGATAGCATTCTCGTCACAGAATTTGTTGCAAAAATGTCAGACTTTCATAATGATATTATTTTCATTACATAGTTTGTTGTAGAAAAGTCAGACTTTCAAATGGTGGCATTCTCATTTCAGATTTACTAAAATCAATATGACCTGCACAACATCTCAGACTGAAGAGGACAACAAAAAAAGAAGAAAAAGATCTGTTTCAAGTAATCTTGAAGTAAAATTTAATGGTCAGCCTCCTGAGTATAACAGTACTCTTGGATCCTTTCAATATGTTCCCGATCCAAATATTACTGATATTACGCCACATGTGACATATCCAAGGTAAGATGTACTTTACTACCTAAATTGTTGTTGTAGTAAACGTTAGTTATAAATTCGTATAATTTCTTCACTTTTTATGAACTTTATAAGTTATAGCTGCCTTATCATGTTTTAGCTCTAATCGTAAAATCAATGTGACGGGTACGAATTTGAATGCCATTTATTTTCCCAAAGTCTTGTTGACGTCTGATGATAACTCAACTCGTGCACAAACAGTAAGTTATAATGTTGATTGAATACAAAGAATCTTCCTTAGTTACGCGTGCAAAATAATAAACCTTTCTGCGGTGTTTAATGCATTTCTCTGTGTACCATTAAATTTTCTGTGTTTTTTATTGTCGATACACTAGCTTGCACATATAATTAATGACATTATAATATGTTTTGCTTAGTTACATTACATTGTATGTAACATTTCTTATCCTAAGCTCGCTTTCTCGTCATAAAATTAATAATTTACTTTTTGTAGGAGTGCAGGGTGAAGAGTTTTAGCGTTATATTGTGTTCATTACAAGCTGAGGGAATAAAAGAAGAATTAAAATTCAGAGTTTCCGTTCATTTGGATGGGGTTAAAAAATGGAACAATCTTGATGAATATCCAAATTTTAACACACTTGTTTTGGTTCCTGATCCAGAAATAGAGAAGTTTCCAGATTTTATGCACATTTTAAAGACGCAGACGCTTGAGATAAAGGTATATTTGTCATATACAGGTGATGAAAGATATATTTTTGTTCTTCATATTATCTTTTGCTATCAATAATTAACAACTGCGAGTATTTTTTTTGTTATTTCTAAGGGCAAAAATCTTGATCACGTGGATTATAAAGATTTGTTTGAATTTATCATCACTGTTGGTGGTCAGAAATGTAATATCACCAGTGTTTCGAAGGTTGATTTATGGAAATTCTGTTTTACATTTTTTTTTTTACAAATAAATTTTGCCTTTTTGTTATTTTGGACAGTTAAAGTACTTGATGATGAGATGCTGTCCTATATAAAAACACGATAATTGACACATTTATATCTTCTTGCTTTAGAATGTATTGTTTTGTACTGCTCCTTATCGTGAATCTTTGTCAGAATCTAATAGTTATACAGTTTTGGTATGTCTGCACTTTTTTCGCTATAAAATATTTTTTATCTGATGGAATGTTTCACCATTTGCTGTTTACCAAGAGAGAAATTTCATCTAATGCAAAGTTCATGTGTAGAGATTTTTTTAATGTGTTTTTTATTTTTCCTCTTTTTCAGGTAAACGTATCTTTGAGTAACCTTAATTTTGTTGTTGGTAATTTAAAGTATGACATTGAAAGCCAAGGAGGAAAATCTACAGACTTAAACTTAATTTACATCATTGTTGGTGTTGGTTGTGGTTTGTTGATCATTGTCATTTTATTTGCTTGTTGTCTCTATCGACGCAAAAAACGACAACAAGAAAAAAAAGAAAGAACATATGAAATGCAAATGAATAGTTTGGAATCAAAAGTTGCTAAAGAATGTCGGGAAGGTATGATTTGTTACTAGTTGTGTTTTTGTATCATAGCAACGTACTACGATAGGAGTTCAATCTCGTTATGCATTATCCTTTATTTTAGTGAAAATTAGCTTTGAAGAGCTTCGTTTAGTAGATGTGAAACACACCACAAATAATAAATTGTTTAAAAACCAATAACTGTTAATAAAAAAAAAACATTTCAGAAACATAAAAACTCTAATTTTTTGTTTGAATTTTTAGCATTTGCTGAGTTACAAACAGATATGACTGACTTTACTAGTGATCTTGGTGATGATAACATTCATTTTTTTGATTTTAAAAACTATGCCATGCGAGTTCTTTTTCCTGGTATTCATCATCATCCTGTTATGGCTGAGAAAATGGTAAATGTTGATTTATCTTGCTACAGAGAATGTGTCATGTTCACATTGAACTGTCTACATCTCTATATTTTTTCTATTTCTTTAGGTTCAAGAAAGTCCAAAATGGGATGAAGCTCTTCGTACTTTCTCGCAGTTGATCGGCAACAAAAACTTTCTTTTGGTATTTGTAAAGACCTTGGAAAGTCAAGCACAATTTAAAATGCAAGATAGGTAATGTATTGTATTTATATATTTAATTGTAAACTTAAAAGTATACTGCGCGTATAGACAATGGAATAGTTAAGACATCATTATCTCATGTATTTTAGATGCAACGTTGCTTCTCTTTTGGTTATTGCTCTTCAGAGTAAAATGGATTATTGCACCGAGTGAGCATTTTAGAACTTTTTTCCTAACATACGGGCAGGTAGCGACTAAACACAAAACGATTGTATTTATACATTAAACGGTCATCTGTTTACTTGCTTGGAGAAAAGTTAAGACCTAAATAGCATAGAATTAGTGCAAAAAAAATGAATTAGTGTAATTTTACATATCAAATCCTCAAAATGATATATTTGCCTTTTTAAGTTCAAAACTCAGTTAACCTTGATCAAAACGCTTATGTGTTACCACTGATCTATTTCATTGACTGCATTTTGTAAAAAAGTTGTTAATTTTCAGTTATTTTACTGCATTTTTATGCCTTATTCTTTTCTTTTAGTATTCTTCAACATCTCATGGCAGAACTAATACGAAAGTCAATATCAAAAAGTCATCCTAAGCTTTTGTTGAGAAGGTGCGTGACTTACGTTGAATAAAGTGAATCAACGACTCGAAGCAAAAAATCGTAACTTTGCAATCTTGTGAGAAATACGATGCTGTATGTTTTTTGCTTGTTTAATTTTTAGAACTGAATGCATTGCAGAGAAGTTATTGACAAATTGGCTAACGTTTACATTATCACATTACATAAAGGTACGTAAATGATCTCACATTACATAAAAGTACGTGTAGGTAAATAGGACTGATTGTCTGTGCATAATTATGTGGAGTTGAAGAATTATAATATAATTATTAAGCGATAGTAATTCTGTTTTTTAAATCAATGAAATTATTGCACATAGAAAAACATTCTTAATAACTTAATACCCTCTGTTACTGTCATACTCTTAAGTACCCTCATACCCTTGGTTATCCTCATACCTTAATTACCCTCATACCCTTAATTACCTTCATACCCTTGCTTATCCTCATACCCTTAATTACCCTCATACCCTTAATTACCTTCATACCCTTGGTTATCCTCATACCTTAATTACCCTCATACCCTTAATTACCTTCATACCCTTGGTTATCCTCATACCCTTAGTTACCCTCATACCCTTAATTACCCTCATACCCTTAGTTACCCTAATACCCTTAGCTACCAACATAACCGTAGTTTTCGTGAGATAAATAGGTTTTGACCAATGTTTTTCTATAGAATGTAATTTTCCAGAACTGTATCGCTGTTTTTACTTACTCTGTAATATGTTTATGTGTAGGAAAATGCTGGTAGACCCCTCTTTATGTTGTATAAAGCTATACGATTTCAAATTGAAAAAGGTCCTGTTGACGTAATAACACACGAGGCACGTTATTCACTCAGCGAGGATAAATTATTACGACAAAGTGTTGATTACAATGTGAGCAATACAGTATTTTGAGAAATATTTCAAAATGAATGATGAAGCTGAAACGTAGCCAAAACTATAATAAATGACATCATTGTTGTGAGGTTACCGTTGATTTATATTTTGTAAGAATATTCATGTTATCTCGCGATTACTGGATAACTTTTTCTTTTAGAAACTTACTGTTACTGTGGAATTTGAGGACAACCCCCCCGTTCAAGTCGACGTTCTCGATATTGACACTATTGATCAAGCTAAAGAAAAAATAATGGAAGTTATATTTAAGGTCAACACAAAAGAATATGAATGATTAATCCAAAGATTAATGTTGGTGTTATAATCGTGTTTTTTTGTGTTTTGGCATAATTGTTCATCAATTGTTGTTCTTTGACTTCTTCTTGACTACAAAAAATTCTTTTTTTATAGAATACACCGTTTTCATGTCGTATTCCCAAAGATGAGTTGACCTTAAGTAAGTAGTTATCTTTAGTCTTTAAATAAAGGCGTATCTAGAGGGTGTATATAAAAAAATAATTGTTCAAATAAAGGAAGCATATGGGGAAAATATATAGAGGATAGGTAATTATAAAGTATATACGTAGCTTTTGTGCTATTGCATTGCACACTTCTTCGACTCAATGTAACATTTATTAAACTCTCTCTAGAATGGGTCGAAAGTCCGTCTAATCACACCATACTGAAAGATGATGATGCGAGCAGTTTACGTGAAGGAGAATGGAAACGACTTAATACACTCGCTCATTACCAAGTTCCTGATGGTACATGTTTATGTCTTGTAAGACGGTTCGCATCAGGATTTGATTTTAGTGGTGAGTTTTTCTATAGTAGTTGTTCTTACTAGCAAAGCAATTTACTCCAATTAAGTAAATAAATAACACAATTTTATAAAGAATGAATTTATGATCAGATACAATAATTATGCACATTTTAATTTTAATTTTATACGAACATCAGAATTAAAATAAGAGGAAATCTATTGAGATTTTGATGATGATGACTTTTTAGAGGTACAAAATGTGAGTTTACCTAAAGTATCATACAGTCCATCAGTTCACAGCACAGCATCGTTGGTTACAAGCAGTAAACCTCATATTAATGATGAAGATAGAAAACCTTGGCATTTGGTAAGTATTTTATGTTTACGTAATTCATTATTTATGAACGTCTAGCATACATATCTTTAAAGTTTGTCAAACGTTTGTGTTGAGAATTAGTATATTTTACACGTTTAGACGAAACATGTAGACTCCTTCGTACAAGAAAAAGAAGATCCAAGACACAGCAAAATGTTGTCAGAAATTTATCTCACAAGACTGTTAAGTACAAAGGTTGTGAGCGCTCGTTTTTTTGTTAATTCACAACTGTTTGAAAAATATGGTTACATCAATATAGCTCTATGTTTTTTGCTAATTTCAACTTGTTTTTCGTGTGTACATTTCGCAATTGCTTAATTTCACATTATTCTATCGCAGGGAACACTTCAACAATATGTTGATGATATGTTTGATTGTATTTTCCCGACGTTAAAGAAAAACGAGCAAGCACCTTTACCTATCAAGTTTCTCTTTGATTTTCTTGATGATCAAGCAAAAGAGTTAAATATTACTGATCCCGAAGTCTTGCATACGTGGAAAAATAACAGGTTAAGAAGTTATTGTAATGGATGACAATCAAGATTTGAGAGTTAGTTATAATAAAGGAGAATGAAATTAAAGTATCAGGGCAACAGTCCAACTAGCTATATTAGGGAGTATGCTAATTATAGGATTGGATTGGCTGGAGGGGGGGGACGTTGTATGAAGTACAAGACAAAGCTGTTGATGGTTCCAAAAAAAACAATTGTTAATGCTCATCAGGTTTTTGTCTGAAATAATTTGTTTTACACGCATTAGGAGTCGTTGCATTTGGACTCTTGAAAAGCTTCAAAATTACACAGTTCTTCGCTTTCACTTTTCTTGCACGTATCAATTAAATCATCAAGTTGGCAGAGATTCATTTTTGTGTTTTTTTTTTCATTGTATTACAGCTTACCACTTAGATTCTGGGTTAATCTTATTAAAAATCCAAACTTCTTGTTCGATGTTTACAAAGCGCCTATTGTTGACTCGTGTTTGAGTGTTATTGCACAAGTGAGTAAAACGACTACAAAAATATGATAGTAACAATGGCACATTATATGTAAATTTCTTTTTAATGAACTTCATTATTGGTATTTTGATTGGATAAATAGATTTACAAGTGGAAAACAATTATTGCATTCATCATCCAGTGAAAATGTTTCTAACATCTTATTGTCATTTTTTCTATTCAGGTTTTCATGGATGCGTGTTCTGTTTCGGAACATGTTCTTGGCAAGGTAAACAAAATATTTATTCATCGCTTGTATAAAGTATTACCAGTTTCATCAATTTTGTCTCTCTATCACAGGATTCACCATCAAATAAGCTTCTTTATGCTAAAGAAATTCCTGCTTACAAACAAAAAGTAGAGAGGTATCACACATTTTGCTCTATGCTTTATTTATGACACGTTTTATTTAATACTGAAAACATTTCCTAGTAAGATAAATTTTTTCTTTATTTGACAAGAAGGAATGAAGAAATATTTAAATTCTCTACATTTGTCCAGTTTGCTTATTTTATCTCCTTGGGTCTTCACTTGGTTTTACTTCATGTTTTTTTTCTTTTTTAGTTTCTATTTTG
This sequence comes from Xenia sp. Carnegie-2017, assembly GCF_021976095.1. Taxonomy (NCBI): domain Eukaryota; kingdom Metazoa; phylum Cnidaria; class Anthozoa; order Malacalcyonacea; family Xeniidae; genus Xenia; species Xenia sp. Carnegie-2017. The sequence goes on along the minus strand of NW_025813485.1, from coordinate 804,862 downwards.
ATGTTGCCAACTCACCAAAGTTAATGATGAGGAAATCAATGAATTTTTTTCTTCTGTACGTTGTTCTAAAATCACATCATTGGTATTTAATTATTCAATGTTCGTTTATGTATTTAAGTAATTGCCCATATATTTCTTATATATACTGTGTTTGTTAATTTATCTTAACATGGGTTTTTATCGAAACAATATAACAATATAAGCGGGCAAAACTAGCACGCATTATAAGTTGCAATAATATTTAATGCTGTAAGTAGCTAAATATTATTTCTTTAAAGGGTTTTTCCACAGCATTACATCGAAGATTTCAACGTGGATAATGCATTGAAAGAGCTTTATAATTATGCAGCTAAATATCTCGATGAGGTAACTTAAATTTAATACATAATTATTCAATTTAAAACTATAAATTTTCTAATTTTAAACCAATCCAAGTAAATACGAACGAACTCATATAGTTGTAGATCTCAATGCAACAGTTGAGCGGATACATCAACGATATACAATACTTGTTTGTAACATTTGATCGCGAAAAAACTGGTGTTCAAATGAATATTTAAAATCTTATTAATTCGTTAACTATTTTCAAGCTTAAGTTGTTTAACAAATTGATTTTGTGCATGTCTGTTGCTTTGTACAAAATTTTAAACTTATAATTTTTTGTCATGTTTCTTCTTTAGATCAAAACATTGAGTCAATAGTGAAAATATATTTTCATTATTTATAATGAGATTTATAATTATTTTATGACATATTGCATCATGAATGATCAATTAGTGTAGTGTTTACTTTGATTATTTAATCGTTGGTTGTTTCGTAAGTAAAGAATAAGTGTTCAAGGTTATTTCTCCAGTACAAAAATATTGTCTGTTTTACTAATGCCATTTATTATTCACTGTTATTTAGCTTCAAGAAGCTTTAGAAGAAGCACGCTTTCCTCAACTTGCTAGCAAACTCCAACATCTTGTCGCTATATTTTCCGATGACTGATATTATTACTTATTTTATTCTGTGAAGTATGACAATTCTGGTAAATGCTATTTATAAAGTGTTGAAGATTCGATTTCTACATTTGTGATGCGAATTTCTTCAGTTTTCACTATGTTATACTTACCGTGGTAGTTACAGACTAAACTTCTTTTTAACCTTGCAAGATTTGTGTAAATTATTTAGTGCATTAAGATAGTTTGAAATATCAAACTTATAAAAAGAAGTCAAATTTGTGCGTAAGATTTTGTGGTATCTATTTTCCATTGACTTCTATAATTAAGTTGTATCCCTAGATATATCCTGTATTGTATAATATTATTTCGTTTATTATTTGCATTATTAGTGGAATTTTTGGTACTTGCAATTTTGTTTCCCACTTTTTGGTAATGTTTGTTCGTACAAGACAAATTGTTGTCGTACTTCAAAGTTATGTGAAAGCTACGAAGACAGGGCCTACAATATAAAATCTTTAGCCATTTTTTGTTAAATTCTGGCACAAATGCTGCTCTTGTCTAGTTCAAAATTTGTGTAAACGGCAGAAAGACATCGAGTCTAAATGTTTCAAAGTCCATTACCACCCGACAATTTTTAGTATGATATGAATAAAACATACATCTAAGTTACACCACTTTACGTGTTTTACACAGTTTTTATGAAAATCTATTTTTAAAGTTTAGCGTTTATGACATTGCATAATTGTTTTCATGTATTGGTTTCAATAATTGGTTTCAACTATTATTTGGTGTTAATTTTTTCCTTTGCAAGGCGAAAGACATGCACGCACTGGCACTTGTTGTACAACCATTCATTTCTGGGACTTAGTATACATGTCAGTGACTACATAAAACATCCATTCAAAGTCCGGTCGGAGTTTCGACGTTCTCAGTTTCTGATGGTACGGGGGGAGCGGCAAATGAAGCGATGAGCGATAGCATGGCATGGCAGAGCATGCCATCAGCATTGGTCTTTAATACATTCATGGCTAATGAATAGAATTCGTATTTTTACTGTTTTTAAACTTCCATTGTTCAGGCAAACGACCTCTCTTTCATATAAAAGCTTTAAAAGTACGATGAGTGAACAACATAGTTTTCCTAAGGAGGAAGAAAAGATTTTGGAATTATGGAAGGAATTAGATGCTTTCCAATCATCCCTCAAGCAATCGAAAGGAAAACCCAGGTGAGGTGTGCCGTTTAACGTTGAGCTTGAAACACAACAATTTGTTGCAACTTCTTAACCTTTTCCTTATTTTCGTAGCAGCACGTTTGAAATGAGACATGTAATGTTAACAACAACTTTTTAAACTTTTTTAATACGTTTATATTTCCACATATAATGTATAATATTTCATTATAAATTGAGCTTTTTATGAATATTTCACTCATTATTCTGCGCTAATTATGGCATAAGTATTCCAAAACATGTATGCTTTAAAAAAAGTTAAAAAAAGTAGGTCATTCATTGCTCCAAATATTGTTTGTTGTGCAAAAGTTTTGAATGACATCTCCAAAACGATAATGTTCTGTTTATTCGTACTTGTGTGTGAATAATGCCACAACTTGAATAAACGATTGTCATGTACATTATTATGCACAAATAATTTGGCAATGCTTTCATTTGGCTAAAACCAATTTATCATGAGTATGACATTGAGGGACTTAACAAGCTTGATGTGTAGCATGCTATGCAATAATTTCTGCTATAAATATAAATTATCAATTTGACAAAAAATGAGCTGGCTGTACCACTGTTCACATTCATTATAACACAAGACTATCATAAATTATCATGATACTTTCTTCATAGATATACTTTCTATGATGGTCCTCCTTTTGCAACTGGTTTGCCTCATTATGGTCACATTCTTGCAGGAACTATCAAGGTTGTTTGATCTTTTGTCTTCATTTCATAACATATTTCACTTGAAATTTTTCTATAAATTTCTTATTAGGATATTGTCACTCGTTATGCACATCAGTCAGGATATCATGTTGAAAGGAGATTTGGGTGGGATTGTCATGGGTTACCTGTGGTATGTTGTGCTATTTAGAACAAAATGTGTACCAAAGCAATGTAACATAATAGGACAAATTAGTGAAATTTCTAAATTAGTGACAGAAAGGAAGTAATATTTGCATGTTCATGTAAGCTTGTACCTATGTTAAACTTCTTGGAAATGATATTGCAACATCTTATGATCTTTCCATGATTGTACCAAGGTCTCACTAAGATTGTTGTCTTCATGATCTTGCTGGATCTTTAAAGATTTTATCATGAACTTTCCAAACAAATTCAAACAAAGTGTACACTAATTGAAAATAATGTTACTGGCTAGCTTTAATGTATGGTCAAAATTCAAAAGTCTTGCTACACTTTTGATTAAAACTTTTTATATAAAATGAAAGCTTCAGCTATGAGCACACTTTATTTTACTCAATTAAGCTTTCAAATATTCTGGTCTGCATGAGCCAAATTGAAGTGATAAATGATTGGAATACATGAACAGGTTTTCATTTTTTCCACAATACAAGCATATGCAATATTAGATTTTGATTGGAATGCAAAATTGTTAGTAAAAAATTTAGAAATTCTTCATTGTTTTATGTTTTCATCAAAAAATACACTATTATAGAACTGTTTTAACTAATTAATGCACTGCTTTTCAAGTAATCATGAAAGTTTGAGGTACAAAATACTTTGGTGTAATATGGTCAATGAACTAATTGGTAGATAGTCAATGAATGGAAAGGCATATGGTTAATAAGTGGATGAATGTATGGTCAATGAAAGGATAGGTGCATGTTTGATGAAATAAGTATGTTTCATTAGAATTAAGTGTACTAAATTAATGTTTATTCCTTTGATCATTTTTTTCATGGTGTTTTATTTAGGAATATGAAATTGATAAGAAATTAGGTATTACTGTAAGTATTCATAATTGCATTTGTGGTTTCATATTTATTTGACTTGCGTGCTTGTTAAAGGACATTGTTTCCTTGAATTTTTTAATCACAGGGACCGGAAGATGTGCAAAAAATGGGAATTAAAGCTTATAACCAAGAATGTCGCAATATTGTGATGCGATATTCAGGAGAATGGGAGGTTTGGTTTTTTATTTATTTTATGTTTTATTGCATCTAAATACACTACTGTGAAGAAAGAATGATTGCTTTGTCATTCAAATCTTTTTAATATAGGCATCAAAGGGACAAAGTGTCCTTGATTTGCAAAATTTGATTTCCAAAATTATTCCTCATTTCCTTATTAAATTTTAGAATATTGTGTGTCGACTAGGTCGGTGGATTGATTTTAAAAATGATTATAAAACTTTGTATTCCTCGTTCATGGAATCTGTTTGGTAAGATGTTGAGAATTATTAATCAAAGTTCTTTCACTAGTAGCTTAGTAAAGCTTCCTTTTTTCCTTAATGTTTGAGTTTCATTTATTCCATGCGAGCATTTCTGGCTATTGATCAATGAAGTTGTCACTGTGTGTTTTTTTGATATATGTTCATTAATAGGTTTTTCTATATATATTTTAAGGTGGGTGTTTAAAGAACTTTATAAGAAAGGATTAGTTTATCGTGGCTTTAAGGTTTGTACTTCTGATTTCATTGTTAAAAAAAGACATCTTTTCATTTATTAGAGTAAAAAATATTTTTAGGTCATGCCATATTCCACAAAATGTACAACACCTCTTTCCAATTTTGAAGCCAATCAAAATTACAAAGATGTTGTGGATCCAGCAGGTAAAAACTGTGTTTTCCATGAGTATTTAGGAGCAGGGGGGAGTGTTTTATAATGAGCATATACGAAGAGGGGGAGAGTGTTTTCCCATGAGGACACTGAAGGAGGGGGGAGTGTTACCATGAGCATACTGGAAGAGGGGAGTGTCACTATGAGCATACTGGAGGAGGGGAGTGTTACTATGAGCATACTGGAGGAGGGGGAGTGTTACTATGAGCATACTGGAGGAGGGGGAGTGTTACTATGAGCATACTGGAAGAGGGGAGTGTTACTATGAGATACTGGAGGAGGGGGAGTGTCACTATGAGCATACTGGAGGGGGATGTCACTATGAGCATACTGGATGAGGGGGAATGTCACTATGAGCATACTGGAAGAGGGAGTGAGCATACTGAGCACACTGGAGGAGGGAGTGTCACTATGAGCATACTGGAGGAGGGGGGAGTGTCACTATGAGCATACTGGGAAAGGGAGTGTCACTATGAGCATACTGGAGGAGGGGGAGTCATACTGAGGATACTGGAAGAGGGGGATGTCACTATGAGCATACTGGAAGAGGGGGAGTGTCACTATGAGCACTGGAAGAGGGGAGTGTCACTATGAGCATACTGGGAGGGGAGTGTCACTATGAGCATACTGGAAGAGGGGGAGTGTCACTATGAGCATACTGGAAGAGGGGGAGTGTCAGCTAGGAGCATACTGGAAGGGGGAGTGTCACTATGAGCATACTGGAAGAGGGGAGTGTCACTATGGAGCATACTGGAAGAGGGGGGAGTCACTATGAGAAGAGGGGGAGTGTCACTATGAGCATACTGGAAGAGGGGGGAGTGTCACTATGAGCATACAGAGGGGGTGTCACTATGAGCATACTGGAAGAGGGGAGTGTCACTATGAGCATACTGGAGGAGGGAGTGTCACTATGAGCATACTAGAAGAGGGGGGAGTGTCACTATGAGCATACTGGAGGAGGGGGGAATGTCACTATGAGCATACTGTAAGAAGGGAGTGTCACTATGAGCATACTGGAAGAGGGGAGTGTCACTATGGAGACACTGGAAGAGGGGGGACATGAGCATACTGGAAGAAGGGGGAGTGTCACTATGAGCATACTGGAAGAGGGGGAGTGTCACTATGAGCATACTGGAGGAGGGGAGGTCACTATGAGCATACTGTAAGAAGGGGGAGTGTCACTATGAGCATACTGGAGGAGGGGGGAGTGTCACTATGAGCATACTAGAAGAGGGGGGAGTGTCACTATGAGCATACTGGAGGAGGGGGAATGTGAGTGGACACTGGAAGAAGGGGAGTGTCACTATGAGCATACTGGAAGAGGGGGTGAGCACTATGAGCATACTGGAAGAGGGGAGTGTCACTATATGAGTACTAGAAGAGGGGGACTATGAGCATACTGGAGGAGGGGGGAATGTCACTATGAGCATACTGGAAGGGAGTGTCACTATGAGCATACTGGAAGAGGGGAGTGTCACTATGAGCATTGGAAGAGGGGGAGTGTCACTATGAGCATACTGGAAGAGGGGGGGAGTGTCACTATGAGCATACTGGAGGAGGGGAACACTATGAGCATACTGGAAGAGGGAGTGTCACTATGAGCATACTGGAAGAGGGGAGTGTCACTATGAGCATACTGGAAGAAGGGGAGTGTCACTATGAGCATACTGGAGAGGGAGGTGTCACTATGAGCATACTGGAGGAGGGGGGAGGCATACTGGAAGAGGGGTGAAGCCATGAGCATACTGGAAGAGGGGGAGCATACTAGAGGGGAGTGTCACTATGAGCATACTGGAAGAGGGGTCACTAGGATATGGAGGGGGGGAGGCTATGGAGGGAGGGAGAGTGAGTGGAACACTGGAGGGGGTAGTGTTACCATAAGCACATTAGAGGAGGGGGGAGTCTTACCATTCGCAACTGGAGGAGGGGGTGTTGCCATTAGCAACTGAATGAGAGAGAGTTACCATAAGCAACTGAATGAGAGGGAGTTTTACCGTAAACACATTAGAGGAGGGGGAAGTCTTACCATTAGCAACTGGAGGAGGGGGTGTTGCCATAAGCATACTATAGGAGGTTGAGGACAAGAAATACAAACTGGGTAATTTTGATGATAGGTTGGGTAAAAGGCAGCACATCTATACAATGAGGTGATATAGAAGATACTCCCATTAGTTTTTAAATATTAGTGACTTATACCTATTATTTTATCCTTTCCACATGTTGTATATTTGACTTTTCTAGTGATCATTGATTTTCCTCTTGATGATGAACCAAATGTAAGCTTAATTGCATGGACTACAACTCCATGGACATTACCTAGCAATGTGGCATTAGTGGTTAACCCAAATTTTCAATATGTCAAAATAAAAGGTTTGATAATAATATATCTGTTAAAAGATCTTAAACTGCAAATTGTAATTATAATTTTTATTTGCCTTTATATAGTAAAGTATGTTGAAAAACTTACAATAATCTTCATTATATATTTAATATCTTCTTAATAATCACTGACGTATTTTTCTATCAATTTTTCATATTCTTTAAAAAATGGTGTTGGTTTTTATATGAAATTGACTTTAGCACAATTGAAATCATAGTGAACGCAGAGCGTATCTATTTCACCCCTTGACTTTGTTTTTCACAAAGTTATAAATTTGTAGATAATCAAACAAGTAGAGTGTACATTATGATGGAAGCCAGAATCACTGCACTATTTAAACAACCTGACGACTACACTATCTTGGAAAGGTGTTTATACAGTTTCGGGGAGTATATGTAAATTGTCTACTATAAAAAATCTATTTTGTTTGGATAGATTTCAAGGAAATACGTTAAAAGACAAGACGTACAAGCCTTTATTCAATTATTTTGACCAGGTACAGTTCATGCTTGATGTTAAACAGAGTTTCAGAAAGAAAAATGGCTGATCTTTCTTTTTTCTTTCTAGTTAAAAAATAATGGTGCATTTCGCGTACTTTGTGACACGTTTGTGACAGAAGATAGTGGTACTGGTGTTGTTCATTCAGCTCCAGGGTTTGGTGAGGTAAAGTAAATAATTTTTTAAATATTTTTTAAAATATTTTCTAGCTAACCTTAATTGCTATGATAACTCTATCAACGTATCACAAGAAAAGCAGTTCTTTATTGTTGTTAACCTTGCTACTTCATTATAAACTCTAAATTTAATCATCTTGTGTGAAGATAATTTTAATTCACGTCTTTCCTGAAGGACGATTACCGTGTATCGTTAGCCCATGGTGTGATAACCAAAGACGGAAAAATTCCATGTCCTGTTGACAGTAAAGGACATTTTACTGAAGAGGTCACTGATTTTAAAGGCATTCACGTCAAGGTAGTCAGGGATTGTTATTTCATTTGAATTATATACATGACTTGCATGACGTGACGTATCATTTCCTCGCTTTTTTATGAAAACAAGTCTACCATAAATTTAATGTTGAAATGTTAAACATACGTAATGAAGATATTTAACTTCAACCTGTGTAATGATTTAGGATGCTGATAGCAAGATCACCAAGTTACTGAAACAACGAGGAAGATTGGTTCATCAAAGCACAATAAAACATAGTTATCCATTTTGTTGGAGGTATACCTTTACAATAAAACTTTCCTTCAAATAATTGTTCAATGTGTTTCCATCCGCATGTTTGTTTTTTGATGAATAATTGATGAATCGTTTCACAATTTTTATTCTTACTCAAATCTTTTTAGATCGGACTCTCCACTTATTTATAAAGCCGTTCCTGGCTGGTTTGTCCGTGTTGAATCTATTGTTGATAAACTGCTGGTCAACAACCAAAAGTCGTATTGGTTAGTTAATTATTTATTGTTGAAATAATCTTCTCGTATTTGTTCTTGGTCTGTGCAATGCATTTATTGAACGGTGTCTGCACTTGGACGGGATTTTAGAAACACAATTTTAAGCAAGTTAAACCTTTCTAGGGTACCCGAATTTGTCAAGGAGAAACGTTTTCATAATTGGTTGGAAAATGCACATGATTGGAATATTTCACGAAATCGTTATTGGGGAACCCCCATTCCGCTCTGGGTGAGCGATGATTATGAAGAGGTAATTGATTTTTTATTTGCTGTTTTTTTGAAATGTTAGACAGAATTGTCTAAATTATTGCTACTGAATAAAGATTTCTATCAGTCCACACTTCTTCTGAATAAAGTTTTCTATCAGTCCACACTTCTACTGAATAAAGATTTCTATCAGTCCACACGTCTACTGAATAAAGATTTCTATCAGTCCACACTTCTACTGAATAAAGTTTTCTATCAGTCCACACTTCTACTGAATAAAGTTTTCTATCAGTCCACACTTCTACTGAATAAAGTTTTCTATCAGTCCACACTTCTACTGAATAAAGTTTTCTATCAGTCCACACTTCTACTGAATACAGTTTTCTATCAGTCCACACTTCTACTGAATAAAGTTTTCTATCAGTCCACACTTCTACTGAATAAAGATTTCTATCAGTCCACACTTCTACTGAATAAAGTTTTCTATCAGTCCACACTTCTACTGAATAAAGTTTTCTATCAGTCCACACTTCTACTGAATAAAGTTGTCTATCAGTCCACACTTCTACTGAATAAAGTTTTCTATCAGTCCACACTTCTACTGAATAAAGTTTTTACCAATCCACTCTTCTACTGGATAAATTTTTTACCAATTCAAACTTCTAAAAGTTTGATATTTTTAGTGTTATACAGGAAAACAAGTTATTTACTCAACATGAGAAAACTATCGTGTATTCCTTTATTGTACACGTTTTTTTGAAAGTTTAAATATAAAAGTCCATCCAGTAAAAGAATGTGGAGACCATTTGTTGTGTCATTGCATGTTAGTGAGTTCATGGAAATCGTCGAGAACTTGCTCATACTAACAGTATTAGAACTATAAATTAAATATTTTATAAAAGAATGAATATGTTTAATGCTTAGATTATTTGTGTGGGGTCCATTGACGAACTAGAAAAATTATCAGGAGTACGAGCAACAGATCTCCATCGCGAAAAGTAAGACATAGTTTTCACTAGTTTTTCTCAAGACCTTGATTTTTATATCAATTGTAAACAAATTAATCATGTGTTTGAACTCATATTTAGTACAGATGCGATAACCATTCCTTCTCAAACCGGTCGTGGAACCTTGAAAAGAATCAGTGAAGTCTTTGATTGTTGGTTTGAAAGTGGAAGGTTTCTCCTGTACATTGAAATTTGTTGAATTTTACTGAAGAAACGTCCTTCGTGGTTTTTAAAAGATTTCGTTTCTCTCCGTCTGTTCTGGCGTTCTTCAACAAATAAGCAACCCGCGTTGCGTACCTATTTTCATTTATATTTTTCTATGTTTAGTATGCCTTATGCTCAAGAACATTATCCCTTTGAAAATAAAGAAGAATTTGAGAAATCGTTTCCTGCCGATTTCATTGCCGAGGGAATTGATCAAACTCGAGGATGGTATGTTGAAATCATTTCGGATTATTAATTGTATCCTTTTGTTTACATCAATTCATTTATCATTGTTGTACATACTTAACTTCTCCTGCTCCTATATGTCACCCTAATTGTACATACTTATTACTCAATATCCCTGTTGATCGTTTTGATTCATTGTTTCGCAAATATATCGTTGCAGGTTTTATACACTGTTAGTTATATCAACCGCATTGTTTGATGAGCCACCTTTCAAGAATCTCATTGTTAACGGACTTGTTTTAGCAGCGTGAGTATTGTTTTATATACACTTAAAAATATTTTTAGGCTAAAATTTTTTGTAGTATGGATATTTAAAACATTTATGAAGGATACGCCAATTGTATTTGAAACCAATTGTACATATATGAAAAATTCAAATTTTGATTCAATTCAATTCAATTCAATTCAATACTTAAGAAACCAATTCTATTTGAAAAATTCGATCTCAAAAAATTACTTTGGGTAAGGCTACCAATAAACAAATTATTTCATTTTAAATATTTTTTTGTCTCATAGTTGATTTTGTTTTCTTTTTGAATGATTTTATTCTCATTTTGCATTGAAATGTTCATAAACATAAATTTTTTGTTTTTCTAGTGACGGTTCTAAAATGAGCAAAAGGAAGAAAAATTATCCTGATCCAATGGAAGTTATAAATAAATATGGTTCAGATGCTTTAAGGTAATCATGATTAATGAAAAAATCCTCTGAGTAATTGACCTTTGTTTTGTTGGGGTAACAGTTGATGCTATACTGAAAAAGTGTCCGAGTATCTGTCCGTCTGCCCTTCGTATACGAACGATGACGAATAATACCGTTTTCTCCGGAAAATACTGTAAGCTACTTTGTATTCAGTATTTAAGACCTCTCTCCTCTGCAGAAGCTTCATGTGAGCTTCACATTCATTTCCGGCTGCGTTCGCATCATATATCTTTTTATACGTTTTCATGCTTTCATGCAAGGCTACTCACATTTACGCTGTTCGTACCTATTTTTACATGTGAAATGTTTTTATATTATAGATTATATCTTATAAACTCGCCAGTAGTCAGAGCTGATACTCTGAAATTTCAAGAAAAAGGTGTTAAAGATATCATTAAAGATGTTTTTTTACCTTGGTTCAATGCTCACCGATTTCTTTTACAAAATATTCAACAATATGAAAAGGTTTGTTTTTAACTCATTCTTACTAGCAAATTGCGGTTGAGTCAAAAGGCAGTGTTTTTTGCACCTTTCTTGGATATATTAGTTTCTTTCTCAACTTGTCTGACCTTTAGAAACGGAAGAAAGTTTTTTTAACTTGTTTTTGACGCTAATTTATATTTTGTAATGTAATACGTTATTCATTGATTGTATTGATAATGTTATAAAATTATTGCTTTTCATCATTGTTGAAATATGCATAAATTGAACATGGTGTATAACGAATTGTAGTGATATGGGAGTTACAGCGTTAGAAATATTGTAGTAAAGTTGCTTTGATGTTATTTTGATGTTGAAAATTTTATACGTTTTTCAGGAAAATGGAGTGAAATTTATGTACGATGAGTCAAAGCTGACTGATTTGAATAACATAATGGATAAGTGGATTCTTTCGTCAGTCCAATCTCTTGTTGTATTTTTCGAACAAGAAATGACAGGTAAACATTTGAAATTTAGATTTTGTTATTATTATCTCGTGCGATCACTTAGCTAGTTTTAAGAATTACACCGTGTGTATATTCTTATGTTGACATGCAATATGTGCGTTCACTAAAAGAAGCTGATGAGTGTAAATGTTTTACTTTGTTCTTGGAAACGTTTTATAGCTTACCGTTTGTACACTGTGGTTCCACGTTTGGTTAGGTTTATTGATCAATTGACAAACTGGTATGTCAGATCGAACAGAAAACGAATAAAGGTTAAATATTTTTGTGTAGTTTTGTTTTTAGTCCTCAGTAAGAAATGCAAGGGCCACCTACCCCCTCCCCTCCTGATTCCGTTTGAAGTCTAGATATATGTGTCCTCTTAAGTACTTGATTACTCATACACTTGATTTGTTTCGTTTTAATTATTTATAAAACCAACAACAGCTGAACACCAAACTGAAGAAAGAGGAACGTCAGAACATTAAAATACTGTCTATCTACTCCAACTGCTATCTTTAACATAGCTTTAGCTGGCCTCTTAGCTATAGAACTTAATTTCTTACGTTAAAATAAAAACACACGGGAAAATATGAAATGATTTTTTTTTACTTTCCTTTCCCTGTATTAGTATATAATGCATTTTAGTATGAATGAAACGAATGTGTTATTTTGTTCAGGGTGAGGTTGGTGTAGAAGATAGTTTAATGGCCATGCAGACATTGTTTTGTGTTATTTATTCAATGAATAGAATGATGGTAAGTGACATATATTAAATTGCTGGTGTTGTGTCATATTGTGAGTAATTTTTTTGAATTTCCCTAGGCACCATTCACACCGTTTCTGACTGAATTTATGTATCAAAAGATGAAGAAATTCATTGAATTTGACAAATGTGAAGAGCACAATGATAGTATTCATTATCTGATGCTTCCTAAATTAAGGTTTTTCCGTTTTTCTACTTTGCTCTATGTATTTGGAATTTTTTTGTGCTTAGTTGTCTAAAATTTGTTCGAAGATGACTACCACCAAGGTTAACAAAACTTCAGTCGATATGAACAGTGTGCGAGTTAGTTCAGAAAAAACGATGTGAAATTTTTTGACAAAAGTGTTTCTTTAGAGGCATAATCAAATCGATAGTACATTATTTATTATACAGCGCTAATTGCTAAATTATTATTTTTAAACGTGAACAAATTCATATGATTTACGACAGTGTTTTATCGTTAAAACCGCTGATTTTTGCACATCGTTTGAAAAAGTGATGTGCAATTGTTTTCATTTTAGCTAAAACGATGTGCAAATTGCACATTGCACACCGTTAATTCGCACACTGTATATGAATGTTAACAATCCTTCTCAGGACTACACCAACTTGGGCGATCTACATCTACAAACGTGTAACGATACTCCCGGTTTCAAATTCTTAAGATACAGAGTTCCAAAAACTCGTAGCTATATCTCCCAATTAAACAAAATTGAAATATATAATTATATCTAACATAAAAAGTATTAATTTCTTTATTGCACTTCCCGCCCAATGTAATGTATTACTTGCAACATAAATCTCTTAAAAAATCATATATTATGTGGATTCTTTGTTTTATGATATTCCTCAAAATGCAGTTATCAATCTTGTACATTGCAAATATAGAAAAGATTTGATTCATGAAGATATCGAGAGAGCTGTTGATCATATGCAGTCGGTAATTGAATTAGGTCGTGTGGTTAGGGACAGAAAAACTTTACCGATCAAGGTAGGAGATTTTCATTTCATTCCTTTATTGAAAAACCTCGTTTATAACTTATTTGCTGTGTCAGGTGCTGTAAATTCATGGTAGTTATATGTGTCATGAATTTTGCAGTACCGTTAGCAGAAGTTGTATTTACAAATGTTACAATAACCTTTATCAAAAGCTTATTTTCTACATATATGTATTAAATGTTGCAGTACCCTTTACCAGAAGTCGTTGTAATACACCAAGATCATGAATATTTAAAAGACGTCGAATCTTTGGAAAGTTATATTGTTGAGGTCGAAAATTTGTATGAAAGCACTGAGTTAATCACAAAAAGACGCGTCTGAATTTACACAACTTTTTGTTTTTCAGGAATTGAATGTAAAGAAACTGACTGTGTCATCAGAAAAAGATAAATATGGAATTAAACTGAAAGCAGAGCCTGATAATCAAACTTTGGGTAGAAGACTTAAAGGAGATTTTAAGAAAATCTCTGGAGCAATAAAAGGTCTGCTTTGTGTTTCAAAAAATAATCTATCGTTTTCAGGCTTGACGAATACCACTGTGTATAGTCTTTGCACTAGTGGTATTATTTTGTTACTTGGATAATTGCTTTGAACTATGTGATTATTGTACCAATATCTGATCTTTGTATCGCTATCTCATCTTTGTACCACTATGCAATCTTTGTACCACTATCTGATCTTGGCACCATTACCTGATCTTTGCGTCTCTGTTTGATATTTGTATTACAACCTGATCTTTGCATTTCTATTTGATATTATCATAAAAAAATTTAAGAAAAGTTAAGAAATATTGTTTTGGTTATGGAATAACTTTGTGCCACGATCTAATTTGTTAAAACACCATCTGATCTTATGTAAAATGAGGAAACTATTATTTCACTTACTTTCATATTGTTAAGGTATTTTAATAGTAATATCTGAATGTATCTTTAGAACTGACAGACAGTCAGTTGAAGCAATATGTCAAGGATGGCGAAATTACTATTGCTGGACATAAGCTATCTGGAGAAGACATAAAGGTTCTAATTGAATTAATTGATCGAATTATTTCGTTATGTACTTGCAATTTTATGTGCTTAAACAATTATTGTAAATCTGTATTATTTTGCAGTTGATTTACACCTTTGATCAAAACAGCTCGTCGAAATACGAAGCTCATTCTGATAATGATGTAAGACTTAACACTGAAACATTGCAACTTATATGAGACATTTAAATGAACTTTTAATTACCGACAAATTTTTTTCTACGCCTCCCCTCTCCTCTTTATTTCGTGAAGTTTTCGAAGCTGTTGATAACATAATGTTTTGAATACTGTTGTATAACAATGTGGCAAAAATCTTTTCAGGTTCTCATTTTGCTTGATGTCACGCCAGATCAGTCAATGTTGGATGAAGGAGTTGCTCGAGAAATCGTTAATAGAATACAAAGACTCCGTAAGAAAGTATGGTTGTATATATATTTTTGTACGATCTAAAAAATCATTAAATCATACCTTCAAGAGCATGAGTAACTTTTCAGTATTTAAAATATTGAAAGAAATATTTATACCATGAAAGAAATATTTATACCATAAAAGAAATATACTTTGAAGAAAATATTTGCATCTTTTCAACTTCATAATAATACTTGTACTATAACATTAGAAATTAACAACACGAAATGTTTACAACATACCATTATCTTTTCATTAGGCAAATTTACAACCGACTGATGACATCACTCTGACGTATGAGATTACGTCAATCGGTGACAAGGAGAAAGCAATGTATCTGAAATCGGTTATTAACAATTATATGGCATATATTACTGACGCTATAAAACAACCTATCGTTGCCTCTGATTCTAATGTCCAACTGCCGTTTATAACAGAGGAAAAAGTCGAGGTAAGAATGGGAAGTTTGCAACTATACTTGCTGAAGACAATTTCACCTTGTCCTGCTTTTTTATTAGTTAAAAGGCAGTCAACTGACACTATGGATCTACCGTGGACATTCGTCGTCAGTGGGCTCAGGACCAACACCATTCTGTAACTTTGTCAATATAAAACTTGCTTACGATGTCAAACCTGGAGCAGGTGTGACTGGGAGTATGGGAACCATTCTACTAGAAAATCCTAAAGGAGAATTTCCTTTAACATATGAGGAGTTATTTAAGCAGGTGGACATAAGAGTGATATTGAGTTGTAAATATTCTGATAGCGACATCGGTTTTTTTATCACACAGGTACGAAATGTATTTGGATTATATGGTAAAAAGATACGTCTCTCTCTGGATGCTGAGGGAAAATCGGGTACGTATACTAATATTCACTCAGTATAGATAAGTATAGGTAAGTATAGATGGTGTTGGTAAGGTGATGTATTGTATAACTTTTACAAAATGCCTTTTTTCGGATTATGTTTTATTTTATATCTCATGAAATTATCATCTTGTCAAGGATTGAGAGTACATAGTAGACTGCGTTAATTAATTAGCATGTCTATATTTAATTTAGAGATGACATCATTCGAACCATGTGTAAAGTCAGGATCAACCGTTTATGTATTTTCAAAATGATACCAACTTAACTGACCCATTCATAATTATGGTTCATAATTTACAAAATTGAGACAATTGCAAGAGAATATAAACCAACTGACATGGTCAGTATACATGGAAAGTTGCATATTAAAATTCCTTTAAAATTTGTATTGGTTTGTCGTCTTATCCATGTCATCATTTTCCTTATGATACACTGGAGTTTTTACATCATTAATGGTACACAACGATATTTATACTTTCAATACTTATGTGATTAGGGCTGGCTAAAACATAACCCAATTAAAATGAGTTTGATCATAAGGTGATGTCATGTATGGTGTTGGTTAGGTAATGATACAGTGTGGGGTATAGTGCTGGTCAGATGATGTCGTGTAGGGTATGGTGTTGGTTAGATAATGTAATGTAGAATTATGGTGATAGTCATGTGATGATGTAGTGTCAGTGAAGTAGCATGTATGTGGGTATGGTGTAGGTCAGGTGATGTAATGTAGGGTTATGAAGTCCAGCCAAGGCTTAGTCATGTAATGATGTAGTATTGTTGAAGATGTCAATCAGATGATTATAAGAGAGTTCATACACAAGTGGCACATATGAAGATATGACAAGGAAAGTACCATTGATTTAACAAAAATAATTTGCACACTTACTACACAAAAAATAACTTGTATTATTTTTGTTTGGATTTTTATCTTAGTTTTTGAATATGGGATACATAGACTACGAAACAATGTATTTGAATAAGTGTTTTTAACAACGATTTTTACTATAGTTTTCAACTATGGAGTTCATAAATAATGAAATGTTATGAATGCGTAAATTGGATTGGAAATTAGTGTTAGATAAATAGAGTCAACAGTTGAGTCAACTATTATCTTCTTTCAGATCACAGCTCATCAATTGTTGTTCTTTTCAAAATACATGAAATCCTAAACAAAGCAGAATCAATGTAGAAAGTAAAAAAATGTTGTTTGGTCATCTGTAGTTGAACAGTTAAACACCAACAAAAGTAATGCAACACATTACGCTAACAGCTTGTAAATTTATGTAAACTTACAATAAGGAAGGCAGCACCAAAAACAACAGCTTTGGCAGCAACATCCATGTCCATTGGAACTAAAAGATGTAAAGAAACAAGTATTTTCAAAACATAAAAAGATAACAAATCCAAAAAGCTACCTTTGATATGACTCATTTTTTAGAACTAATAATCAAGTAACTAAACTGTAGTATTATACTCTCATTTACTGTTTAACATCTTGAAAGAATATTATAGAAAATTGCTAACTTACAGGAAACAGAAAAGTTGTCAGCATCAGTGAAGAGTTCCATCAAGCCCATCCACTGTTTAGTAATCTTTCCAACTTGATTTGTTTCATCACATGACATTACCTTGACAAAAAAAGTAACTTAGCCAGGTCAGTACATTAGTTTTTATTCATGAGATCTATAGTCTTTGAACCTACAACCATTGTTCAGTGACATTGCTCATAGCTTTTTGAACAACGTTATTGGAATAAAAAATTGACATTTGCGGCACATGCAATATTTCATTTCAACCAATTTCATCCAAATTACAAATACACGACATTACAAGAATGTCGTTGGATTGAAAAAGATAATGTAAAATATAAATGAAAAGAGACATAAGACAAGAAAAGGAAATCTTTTCTTTGGTTAAATCTCTTAATGACAAAACAATGACAAATGTTTAGGAATGTTAAATAACCTCTCTAGGTTTTTAAAACATACATTATAAATAACATCACCACAACATTTACTCTGGCACATTGGTCCTCCAATGGTGAGAATGTGTTCTTGATTGGCATTCAACAAATCCCATTTTGGATAACAGCAAGTCCATCTATACAAGTTTTAATAATGATTCTTAAAGAGTCTCTGGTGATTTGTAAAGATAATTGTGATGAAGTGTAATATTTGAAAGAGCTCTGGCATGTAGTACACATCGGTTGCAGCTATCAATAACCATACTCAACACTAACCATACTCAACACTAACCATACTTAACACTAACCATACTCAACACTAACCATACTCAACACTAACCATACTTAACACTAACCATACTTAACACTAACCATACTTAACACTAACCATACTCAACACTAACCATACTCAACACTAACCATTCTTAACACTAACCATACTCAACACTAACCATACTCAACACTAACCATACTCAGCACTAACCATACTTAACACTAACCATACTTAACACTAACCATACTTAACACTAACCATACTCAACACTAACCATACTCAACACTAACCATACTCAGCACTAACCATACTCAGCACTAACCATACTTAACACTAACCATACTCAACACTAACCATACTTAACACTAACCATACTCAACATTAACCATACTTAACACTAACCATACTTAACACCAACCATACTCAACACTAACCATTCTTAACACTAACCATACTCAGCACTAACCATACTCTACACTAACCATACTCAACACTAACCATACTTAACACTAACCATACTTAACACTAACCATACTCAACACTAACCATACTCAACACTAACCATACTTAACACTAACCATACTTAACACCAACCATACTCAACACTAACCATTCTTAACACTAACCATACTCAGCACTAACCATACTCAACACTAACCATACTCAACACTAACCATGCTTGAAACTAACCATACTTAACACTAACCATACTCAACACTAACCATACTCAACACTAACCGTTCTTAACACTAACCATACTCAACACTAACCATGCTTGAAACTAACCATACTCAACACTAACCATACTCAACACTAACCATGCTTGAAACTAACCATACTCAACACTAACCATACTCAACACTAACCATACTCAACACTAACCATACTCAACACTAACCATGCTTGAAACTAACCATACTCAACACTAACCATACTCAACACTAACCATACTCAACACTAACCATACTCAACACTAACCATACTCAACACTAACCATACTCAACACTAACCATGCTTGAAACTAACCATACTCAACACTAACCATACTCAACACTAACCATACTCAACACTAACCGTTCTTAACACTAACCATACTCAACACTAACCATGCTTGAAACTAACCATACTCAACACTAACCATTCTTAACAATATCCATGTTCAACACTAACCATACCTTTCCTTGACATAACCAATGACCTGCCCTGGTGGAGCATGGATTTCCATTTCTTGTAAACAACATGGACAACAACATCCTTGGCATCTTAGTGGTCGAACTAAGCGCATTACTTCACGTTGATAGTTATCAACAACTTGAATATCAAATGGACGTAAAGGACCCCAACAGAAGCGTGTACAAAAGTCAGTCTCTAAAAACAAAACACCACATTGTTTCAACTTTCATTTTATAATACAATAATATTTCACATTGATAAGCACGTTATGGTAGAAGATGAAATCTGCAATTCTCCCTTCATCTCCTCTTTCAAAGTGTTTTGTAAACAAGACAAAACTTGAATGCACATACCTTCTTGAACAAAATATATTTGTTGACCAACAGTATTATAAACAAGATACTTGTTTTTCATTTCACAGCCAGTGAAAACTAAATTAAAAATATTACGCTTATAATATGTATAAATATGATGTATAAATTACTCATTCACTTTCACGTTAATGTTTTCACATCTTACTTTCAAAAAGTTCCTTTTTTTGTTTGATAATCAATTGATCTATCTGAGTAAGATATTCAAGACCGGGAGGACAATTGGGTATTGCAACTGGCATTGGCACAAAAGATGTATCTTGAGCAACCACACCTAAAAAAATATGTCAAGAACCTCTCACAAATATTTAGGCAAGCACATAATCTACGAATGATTTCATTTTGTAGGTTAAACATTGCTTCTACATTGATAAAATCGGGCGTGCAATATATAAACTGCAGTAAGCACTTGATACGTTGGTAGTCACGACTAAGTCAGGACAATATTAAGCGTACATTCAAAAGTTAAAAACAATTGATTAGTTGCAAGAATTTAGTTAGAAACGAAACAAGTATATGAATTACATAAGGTATTCTCTTCAAAATTAGATTGAAATGCATCCAATATACGCTAAACTTTCTCTTTTATACCTGGTTGCTGAGACACTGGTGGCATTGATTTATCTTTATCTGCTTCCATTTTCTATTTTCAAAGTCAACGTGAACATATGCCACATAATCACTGGGCTTGATGAGCAACAAAAATATTTGTTTCTTGTCCAATTTTGATCACGTGGCATAAATAAATACCCTATCATGTAACGTTTGTACGTGACGTCAAAATTAAAAAAAAAGAGAAAAGCACAAAATTAAATACACTGCTGCGATAAGTTCTGTTTTTATGAATTGGTTGAAGTTGAAATGTCGTATTTATGTCTAATGGCTTGCCAGTTTTTCTATGCAAATTAGATGCAACCAAATCCAATTTTCCTAAACGTTTAGGTGCTGAATGTACGCATGAGCAGAGCGGCCTACCTACTTCGGTCACATTCTGCACTTTACTAATTTGAATAATATATAATATTCTTGCAAACATTCATACAATGATTATAATGTTATCTGCCACTAGCGGCAAGGGGGTCCGGGCATAGATATAATAGAACTATATCTATGGGTCCGGGCGTGAGCGGTTACATAACACATAATGTTATTACCACCATTGCCACTCCCTCCGGTCGTTGTCGGTGTCTGAGTATTGTCCATGACCGTCCATATTAGAGAAGAATTTTGAGCACCTTCGCAGTTAATGATTTTCGTTTTGCGACGATCTGGTTCCTTTCTTCGAAAAATTCGCAACGATTTTTTGAAATTCAGAGCAATGGCAAACAGCGAGCTACCGAAAGATATTTTGGGTTTTGAAGTCAAAGATATTGATGGTAATATGGTCTCGTTATCTAAGTTCAAAGGATATGTGTTGCTGATTGTAAACGTAGCTTCTAAATGCGGTTTTACTAACTCGAACTATCCCCAACTGCAAGACCTGCACAAAAAGTAAGTATGTCATAGCAAGTATGTTTAATTCACTCAACAATTCCTCCATTCTAAGCCTGTGTAAAGTTAGTCTTCGAATTATCGTATGGTTTTGCTGCCGCTAGGGATTTGTTTATAGCCTTTTACGCTACACTAGAGTTCATAGGAATGCAGAATGGTTTGAATTTAGTTGTGTGGGTACTTTTTTCCTCACTTTGTTAATTTTTCTACAATCGTATGAAATACCATTAATCCATGATGCAATTAACACTAAAGTGCTGTAATTATTTATTTTCCTCTGGGTCATGTGACTGTACCAAAATGGTCATCAAATTGTAACAATAAAGAAATTTTTGATTAACAAGACAGGTTAACATTGGACTCTAGCTTATTTTGCCATTCATGTGATAAGGCTTTTATATTTGTCTGTCAGGTATGCAGAAAAAGGTTTGCGTATTCTTGCTTTTCCATGTAATCAATTTGGATGTCAAGAGCCAGGGAATGAAGAAGAAATTAAAGAATTTGTGAAAGGATTTAGTGTTGATTTTGACATGTTCAGTAAAATTGATGTGAATGGACCAAACGCAGATCCATTGTATGTTTATTTAAAAAAAGCTAAAGGTGGTTTTCTTCTTGACAAAATTAAATGGAACTTTACTAAGTTCCTATGTGATAAAGATGGAGTACCATACAAGCGTTATGCACCTACCACCTCTCCTAAGAGTCTGGAGAGTGATATAATGACATTGCTAGAAAAATCTTCCTTGTAACTGTAAAAGTTGTCTATAATATCAACAAACTTTATTTGACAACTCAAAATCTTTGATAAACAGTATTTCATCCATAAGTTAGTCAACATTTGATAGCTGAAATATTTCATACTCAGGGCAAATTTTGGGTTAGCTTTTGATCTACATGAAATTTAGAATTTTGTAATGAATACTACAGTCTATTAAATTTTACGATCTTCTTTACTGCTACCTTTGGCTGTTACAACTTCAAGTTTAATGAACTAGTCATCATTAAAATTGATATCTGAGAACTAGTCAGTAGTTTCAGAGTTTAAGAGAATTTTGAGTTAAATATGTAGAAGAAAAAATGAACATTTTAGCTCGATCTTTCTTGGTGTCACACGTGTGTCAATTAACCACGTGGCGAGCAATCTACCCAAAATGAAGTAAATTACACACAGTAAACGAAAACAACAGACCTTTTATTGATTTAAAATATGGTGGTCACAGCAAGAATAAGCCCCATTGAGTTGAACCATCACTGGCCATCTGCATAACTGTGCTTTGACGAAACATCTTCCATATGTTCGGCTCCACCGTAAGGTATCTTGGCCATAGAGCAACACGGAAAACTGAAGAATTTACGTCTGGTACTTTCTACCAGTAGTCTGGGGACTTTCCCCGAAGCATGTGAGAGACGAGACATTGCCCAAAGATGTGATCAATGCAAGAATAAATCAACAATCTTGTGGACAATTCTCCGTATGCTGCTTCGTAGCAGATCTTCGCTGTGACCACGTGGACACAACATGAAGCTCAGGCATTTATATTATATTACAACCAATCACAACGTGCATTACTTCTAGCCAATAACATTCAGTCATTCACTAGAAAATATATACAGCAGCACTGCGGAGAGCCGGAAACACAACACCATGTACTTCTGTTCATACCATGTTTATACAGTTAAAGTTTAAACTGTTCAATAATCATGGTTAAATCATTACGAATGTATTTTAATGTAAAAAGATTAGTTATTTAAAAGCAATTGTTAGGTGAGTGATTGAGAAATCTTTATTATTATTGTTTTGTTTAATTACTTCTGGAAAAATGGGCATCATCAAGATCCTGCCCTGCTTTCTTGAAAATATGAGTCGTCGTTGATGTTTGTTAACTTTAATGACTCACATCGTACTTCATTGTATTTTTTTTGAACCTTAAACGAAAATAGTATATACTTTGTAATTTGTGAACATATTCAGACTTTCAGTTTCCAAACTTACTCTATCCTGAAAAAAATTTAGCATTACTATGACAACTGTCTTAGACAGGGGGGGCACGTAATGGGTGAGGATGAGGGGTGTTACAACATATTAACTAGAGCTCTAGATTGTAACAGCTATTCCAGCCATTCATTCACGGCCAGAAGAAATTGGTCTTGTTGAAAATGTGGGCACTACAAACATTGATACCAACATAACACCCCCCAAATACATTTTAGTCATGTAACTCTTGTATGAGAGTGATAATCTGTAAATAAAACTTAAATTTCAAACAATGTAACATCTATTGTTGTAATGTCAAGTGTATAGTTGTGTTTTCTTATTAGGTTAATCATTTATTAATCAAAATATGTAGCAATTATTTTAGGCACGACTTTTATATTGCTAACCTCATTAAGCAATCTTTTGGCTTCTTTTATCTCTTTCTTATTCTTTTTAAAATTCTTTTCTTTTAGAAAATTTTCTACATGAAACAACAGAACCAATTATGACAATATAGTAAGTAAATAAATAAGTAAATTGTTAAGTAGTGTTGTGCTTTCCACTTATGAGAATGCATATATTAAGCCTGGTTCTTATACTGTTGCAAGTTGTCAGCATTAGGTCCTTAATGTTGGTGACTGCTTATAGTTTGATGAATACGCATAATAAATTGTGTTTTCTTGTCAATTTTTTGCGATGTACAATGACCATGACCATTGTTTCGTGATGGTTTGGCAAAGTATGAGAATTAGGCTTTAGAACTGCTAGCGGTTTGGCTTAGAGAGTGACATTTGAGTTATCTTTCAAATTTGCAATTTTTATTTAGTATATTTCCAATGCAATGTAAATTAACATTGAATATAAAGTACCACAATCATATTGTCAGAACAAATCAAGCAATGTTATTGAGCATAATATAGTTGGCTAACATATAGTACCTAAGTTACTCTCTATTGATTTTTTGTGCAAACACATTCTGTCAAGTATTAAACCCAGCTGTTCCACAGTGGTTGAACCTGGAATCTTCTTTCCATTATTGTTGTTGAGCTGCTGACAAAAAAATGCACAAAAAAACACATGAGACTGCAAATAAGTCATGAATACTTTCAAATAACTCTGGCTTTTATGTGAACATATATCCCATTGTACAACATTGAAGTTGCATAATGGAGATTCCATGACTCATTTTGATTAAATGATTAATGACATTAAATTTCTTTCATTTTTGACTTGATTTGGAAAAGTAATGAATTTGATTTTAGGATGAATTTAGTGATGGGTTTAACATGGCCTCTCTGAGCTTTGGCTAGAGAGCAGTGTTATTAACGGTGTGCGATGTGCAATGTGCAATTTGCACATCGTTTTAGCTAAAATGAAAACAATTGCACATCACTTTTTCAAACGATGTGCAAAAATCAGCGGTTTTAACGAAAAACACTGTCGTAAATCATGAATTTGTTCACGCTTAAAAATATTAATTTAGCAATTAGCGCTATATAATAATTAACGTAATATCGATTTGATTATGCCACTAAAGAAACACTTTTGTCAAAAAAATTGCACATCGTTTTTTCTGAACTAATTCGCACACTGCTAGAGAGCATGCAGGGTGGCAATTTCTCAAGGAAATATTGGTATACCAAACAATGAGACAAAAACAATTATGATTTGCTTGCAATAGAGCAAAATTTCAGAAAATATCTCTCTGTCATGATTGAAGAACAACAGAACTCAGTGAAAAGTTTAGCATAATGCAGCAACGTTCACAAAGTATTCACCATTTCAAATTTAATAAAAACTAGACAACCATCCCCAGAAAATTGTCTTGGATAGATCCTGAGTGTAACTATTCCTTGCTAACATATTAATAAAAAGCATTTTTCACTTATTGACAAAGAAACTTATGGAAAAAATCAAGTTGATACCCAGTCGGTTTTCATTGAACATTCTAGCAACTCATGATATGTGAGGCTAACAAGTTTTCTTTATGAGTCAAGAGTAATATTGACTGTAGTATAACGAAAACCGTGGGTAAATAAAAAACTGAATGAATTTAAAACAGAAATTATGGAGTATACTTTAGTTACCGCAGAGTGCCTCGTTAATTTCGACGTTCTTTCGGTCTTTTGCTGCTGTAAGCTATGCTGTGTAAACGTAAGTGGATGATCTAACACATATTGTAAAGCTGTTACGTTGCCTTGTATTGTCCTTGGTAGCTCTATTTCCTCAGGATATTGTTCATCAATGGTCAGTAAATCTTCATATCCCTTGTATTTTTTAGATATTTTAGGTTTATCATTTACACTGTCTGGAATCGTGGTTTGTTTAGGTTCATTGTTGTAGATTAGTATTTCATCATTTTCATCATTGTCAGTCTATATAACGTGAAAGTCTGATAAGGAAACAGTTTTTGTTCATCTTTATCATTTTTTCTCTGTGTTTTAAAGTAAACTTATTATCTTCACATTAAAAACGTTTGTTTCATTGTACGAATTTAGATTTTACCTGTGTAAGAAAAATACGCTCTTCTGAGGGAGTAGTTTGTCTTGGAGTGATGTTAGTTTGGTCATCAATATAAGTACACAGATCGTTCATATCATGTTGGTTATTTTGGTTGTCGTCCATCTTTGTATCGTTTCCATTGGATGAAGATATTGGGGAATAAGTTTGTACGTAGATCCTACTGTTGAATGCTTCGGTGGCTCCAACGTTAGAAGATTTCTTGTAGAAACATCTAATACCTTAATTTATGGTAGAAGAGCAGAATGTTTTGCTGTATTTGGCACTAATTGCTTTAAAAAAATGGCTACTGGACTGTAAAGGTAAGACTATAGGTGTTTAATCCATAAATTTTATATTGAGGAAAAAAGACTTTGGTTTTTATTGACGAACAGACAACGCACAATGGGCTAAACTATCGTGTAGTCAACGACGTTTGAAGTCAACGACGTTTGAAGTCAAATTTCACTACTTGATGAAATCCGTAGTAATAATTTTTTAATTTACTTACTTTTCTTGGTATTTTGATTGTTTGTGTCTTATCTTTATTTGAAGGTTTATGCCTACATGATTGAAATACATTCAACATTCTTTTAGATCTTTTCAGAAGATGGCGGAGAAATGAGTCTTAGCTAACAGCAATTGCAGTCAGACAAGAAAAGATCTTTTACACGAATACAAATAATAACCTGGTTTCATTGTGAATCAGGGTCTTACCTGCACCTAACTGTCTGTAAGTTTCAAAACGACAGATTTTAACTTTTAAATAGTATAGAAATCATAATTGGTATTTTTAATGGATGGTAAATTTTTAAGGTTTGTCTACACAAAGAAAAAGTTTGCTTGAAATGTCGTATTAAATAGAAATGTTGAATAAATAAGCTTACAAATACATTGGTGATAAAATGTTTGGAAGAAAATGACGAGTTTATCCAATAACTGTACACCATACCTAGTAACTTCTATCCCTGCTACAAGACTCAGTTGTTGCATGACCATTGGAGGTCCCCATCTACCACTAATTGCCACTGGGTTACCCCATATAACCACTTTTTCAAGACAAGGCCATGTTGATAGTTCTAGTAGATCTTCTTCATCCTTAATATGGTTGTTGGCCAAATTTATAATACGAAGTGATGAAAATGGTGACATATATCGATCTAGGAAACATTTATAATGTATAAGATTCCGGTAAAAACTACCGAAAAATTGTCCTAGAAAAAATTCATTATTAAAGCGTAATTTAGTTATCTAATCACATAATGTTAAATGCTTCAGAAATATGTCTGAGTAAATAAGTAACGATTGCTCGTTGATAAAGGTGCCTTTCTTATGATGGCAAAATTCGTTCGTAAAATGGTTTGTCATAAAAATATTTATACTTTTCTTTAAAAGGAAACAAGCTAAGAGTATTTTTAACATGTTGCATTATGGCCAGCATGTGTAACAACATTATAAGAACTATGCAACCGCAAACTGCTTTTAAACGATTTTATAACTTTTGAAACGAGCAACATGTTATAAAAGGGATAAAAATGGTACTGTTGAAAATACTGTTTGAAAATACTGATGAAATATTGGTGAAAATTGTTGGCACATCGTAAAGTTTAAAAACACAAGATAAAAATGCTTCAAACTATAAAATATTTAATACATTTTTGTAGATGTAGATCGTCCATGTTAGTAGAGTCCAGAAAAGGACTGTTGGTTTTGATGTTGAGTGACTTTCAGACAACTTTAGCCATAGTCATCTTCAAAGTAAAGTGAGGAGTAAACGTCAGGTTTGATGTGTTTGTTATCTGGTTCATACGTCATCATATTGAAGTAATGTGAATAAGTTGTTTGTAAGGTGCTCGTAATTGTTGTGATCTTTTGAGTGGTTACTAACAGGATGACGTATGAACCAGACAACAAATACGGCAAAGCTGACCCGTGACATGACGTTGAGTGGTTACTAACAGGATGACGTATGAACCAGACAACAAATACGGCAAACCTGACCCGTGACATGACGTTGAGTGGTTACTAACGGGATGACGTATGAACCAGACAACAAATACGGCAAAGCTGACCCGTGACATGACGTTGAGTGGTTACTAACGGGATGACGTATGAACCAGACAACAAATACGGCAAAGCTGACCCGTGACATGACGTTGAGTGGTTACTAACAGGATGACGTATGAACCAGACAACAAATACGGCAAACCTGACCCGTGACATGACGTTGAGTGGTTACTAACAGGATGACGTATGAACCAGACAACAAATACGGCAAAGCTGACCCGTGACCTGACGTTGACTACCGCCAACATCAACAACATCAACACCAACATATCCAATCATACCCGATACTGGGGCCATAGTATAATTCTGATAATAAATACGTCAAGATGAAACGTAGAGTCATAACAAGAGAGGAAGGACTTTTTCCTCTTGCGCTGTTTTTCACTCATTATATTTATGCAAATTATTTTTGCTTTGACAAAAGCAAGATCACAATTTGTTGATGATGTATTTATTTATTCACACATTGAGAATATGTTGCCCTTCATAAATTACTTCAAACATATAATGCTTAAAAGTACACACAAAATCCTATACTACATATAGATAATACAGTCAAAGTTTTATGCATGGAAAAAACAGAAAACAATCGAGACAAAAAGACTAATGATAAATTCTCGTTTACATTGTAATCGTTAACCATAATTATTCCTATATTCAGGTGTATATTTTGGACAATTCTTAGAAGTCATGCAATTGTAAATAGCTTTTGCTTGTTTTAGTCCACTGAGACATCCACCTTGTGTATAACCCCAATAAACTTCATCTGTTGCTTCACCTGCAAAAAACAGGTTATCCAAACGACCTTGTAGATTACGATTGTCAGCAGTTGTAGAGCCTACTACGCTGTTGCTAAACGAACCACGAATGTAAGGATTTTGACTTAACCGTCCAATAGAAATTTCTTAGAAAAAAATAATATGTGTTATACATAGAGAAAAATAATAATTTGTTATTTTGTGTTGGTTTAAGTTTTTCATCTCATGCATTATACCTTGAGGTTGGGGTAAACTGACGTTAGGATACATTTTCGCCAATGTTTTCATGATTTCAGCAATTGTTTCCTCCTTACTCTGAGTCTCGATGCGCAGAGCATTGTCTTCAACAGCAGTGAATAACAAAATATTTGAACCATTATGAATTTTTTGTTTAAGTTATACAAGAGAGGAAAAGTTTCGGTAATCGATGCAGGATTGATGATGAACTCTTGATTTTCCCAAAAGGAATAAGGAAATTTGACAATATATTACAATAAAATGCCAGTGGTAATCTACTTATTGCTTCTTTTTTCCATTGAGGTAACATCGGCGTAAATTTTACCAAATCTGACGCCAAAACTCCAGTACTAAATGTGCATAAAGCGTATTTTGCGCGGTATTTATGATTCGTTCGTGTGAGTATCTCTACACCGTTTGAAGTATAATTTATTTGAACCACAACAGTGTTAGTTTTGATTTTTTCTGTAAAATTTTGAGCCAAATGATCAATAATGCCTCTAAAACCTTGTGAATCAGTTATTATTGCATTTGTTCCAGGTTCACCACTGAAATGTCGTGTTGATATAAGTGAACTTTTAACTGCATACTCGAAGTCATAAAACATCCATTCCACTGTTCGTTTTAAAGGAGTATCGGCAATCCATCCGTTGGCTGATAAAGCCGACATCAAGGGTTCATCTTGATTTCTTACTTTATCCTTATTTTTCTTCGTTACCTTCAATTGGATTTCTTTGAAGCGTCTATCAGTTTCTTCATAATCGTGTCTGTTGTACGTTGTACTCCTGTTAGAGCAACATAATGAAAATGAACAAAATTTAAAGAACATCACCACAACATTTTAAAATAAAAAAATTTCGTAGAATTGTGATTTATCGCTGACCTTACGAAATAATCGCTTTCATTGTTTAAATATGTCTGTAAATTTATTTTTTTGCCAATTGCAGGATTGGATTATTCTTTCCTTCTTCAACTAAGTGTATCCAGTTTGCACCAATACCCACAGTAATATTAGATATTGATGCTTGCTTTATTCTGCCTCCAATGTAATCTTGTGCTTCGAGAATGAGAAAGTTTGTAAGATTATTACTTTGGAAGTGTTTCCGGCTGTTATTCCTGTTATTCCAGCTCCGAGTATAAGAATATCTACTTCTGTAACTTTGCTTGTTTCCCCAAAGGCAATAAAAATGCCATCCAAAATATCGTTAGCATTTTAAATTATCTGTGATCGACATACCTCTCGATGCCCTACTGAATGTTGGTGTTCGAAAATGCTCTGATCTTAGGTATTTAACATTACAGGCTAATATTTCATTGTCTCTTTAACGATTATGAAGACATTCATGCGTGCGTAGTGTTGACTTCATTGAATTCCCACGCTAGTTATGTATAAACGTTCTTCCAGTAATAAAGTACTTTTTTGCTTTTGCAGGAAACACCTTGCATTGTTGACTTGTAATTTTAGCATGTTGGAATCCTGACACAAAGAATTTTTATCCATGTTGTGGTCAAGGAAAGTAGACGACAACATTGTTTTGTGTAACCCTGGAGGTCAGAATAATTTCTACCTACACGATGTTCATAATATCATTTGCATGTTAAAAGACCTGAACGTTCTTTTCAAAAATAATTTAGAGCTTTATCTCTTGAAAAAATTTTCATCATTTTTCATATAAGACCCACGAAAAGATCGAATCCAAGTTGAATGACAAATTACCACAAAGATATGACCAAACATGAACACATTGAAACAAACTCTGAAGAGAAACATGGCAAACCTACACTGTAACTAAGTATGTTGTTATAATTTGATGATAACTACTGACAGCCATTCCAATGAAAAATACATATTCATCAAAAAAGAAAAATTTATGAAAAGTTGTAGAGTCAGCTCTTGTCATTGGGATAGAAAAGTAGATGTGACATCATCAAAAAAAAGAGAGGGAAGATCTGGAGTTGAAGTACTGTGGTTACCATGCAAAGATTCTTGGTAGTAGGTTTTAGGATAAAAATAGACCGAAATGCTTCATAATTCTAAATACAATTTTCAGTAGCTATAAAGATTTCCTGCATTTCCAACGTCTATAAATTGAATGGAGTTCGACAGCCTTTAATTCTCGAAAGAAAGGTCGAAGATTGCATTTGTTATGTTTTGACTTTTGAAATTAAGTATCATCCTGCAGCTACTTTGACGTAAAATGGCAATAAAAGCCACAACAGTGCAATTATAGATTCTTTCACTGACTGCAGTTACAAATTTTCACTGATCAATTACAGATAAACTGCACTGCAATAAAATCAATCTATCACAGTCGAGAAATATTTCAGAGTATTATTATTTGTGTAATTCCATTCCGATCGCATTTAAAAATAAAGAAACTTTAGCTGCTATTCAACGCTGAAATCTTTAATCACGCGCCAAAATAAACGCCTTTGCAGGAGATGTCTGTTTTTATTTTGTATTGCATATAATGCAGTGCTTGCTCGCAAATGGTCGCAGATATTTAATTTTTAGAGGACGTAGTAAAAGTAAATTCCTACAAATTTTCGATCGAGGTTTGAGGGGAACAATAGGGTATTAAAGATTGAAAACACCCACCATACCTTGATTGCATTGATTTTTCACAGTTTCATGGTGATAATCTGGCTGACGTTCAGAATCAACTGCACCAAACAAGTCTTCTTCAAGGATAGATTTTTTACTATTGCCATTGTCAATTTTCTGATTAACCATTTCATTCAACATATGTTGTCTTTCTCTTTGAGTATTTTCTTCGGTTGTATTTTTATATGATTTAGACTTGGCGTGAAGTAATTGTAAATATGGTACTGATGAAATTTTATTGTGAGCCAGGTTCAAGTATTTCAGTCTAAACGGAGCGAACAAAATATACAATTATTCCTTTTTCCAACTTAAAGTCAGAAAGAATTGAAAGAGTTAACAGAACCATTTACAACAAACCTCTTTAAATCAGCAAGACAACTAAACGTATCTTTATCCGTGAGATAGTTTTGATCCAGCCAAAGTTTTTCCAAATTTACGAATGGAATGTATTTTGACGATTTCTATATTAATCAGAAATGAAGAGCAAGATTAACACAAAAAGATTACAAGAAAAACATCATGGATACAAAAGTTCAGGATAGATGGAGCGTCTTAGATAATAGCGCATTCTTCTTTTGATGACAATCCCAATGATATATTATTTTCAACAGTCAAATACTTACGAAACAGGCTTAGACATTCCTGTTGGTAAGCTTTCTAACTGATTTCCTAAAAAAACATTAACGAGGAGGTGTAAAACATCTTGTTTAGCAAGTAGTATCTATTTACATTAAAAACTAAACAGAAGCACAAATCTCTGTTCTGATATACACGAACGATACGGCGACTGTTAAAATGCCAATTTTGTGGAAAGAAGATACTTCAAATTATAAATAAAAACTTTAACACTTGTCACGATGACTCTCGTAGTCATGGACGATGAAATACACAAAAACGATTAACGGTTTCAAGATGAAAGTTTGGTGAAGATGGTATAGACATCAGAGGCGTGACTAGAACTTTAATTGGGAGGGGAGGTGTAAATTCATATATTCAGTTGTGCACGACTAATTTCTTTTGAAAATGAATTAGCTTTCCAAAGAAATCAGTCAGACACAACTGAATATATAATACCCCCACATTAACGTTTTAGTTACATCTCTCATGGACACCGACAATAAAAATATGTAAGAGCAAAGGGGTTAGCCTCCGGTCTCCCAGCGCCAATGTAAAATGGACAGAAAAATTGCTAATAAATTAATAGTATCACTGTATCAATGGTAAGAAAGACGACACACTCAGTCAATGATAAGAAAATAAAAAAAGTCAAAGAGACAGAAGAATAACTTTCTTTCAGTCATAGTTTACTAAAACTTTGAATCTATGTACATCAACATAAATTACCTGTCAAATGTAAAACTTTTAGTGCTGGCAAAACTCCCAGGGCTAAAATATCGTTTTCTGTTAAACTATTACAAGACATATCTAACGTATCCAAGGATGTAAAGTCTTTTTCATTGATAACAACTTTTCCTCCAATGTTGTTCAGAGGAAGTTCCAAACTTTTTAAGCTTGGAAATTCTCGAAAATTGTCTGCATGAAAACATAAAAAGACGTTAACGTTACGTCGTAAATGAAAAAACTTTAACGGACATAAACTCAATAATAAAAGGTTGGATTGTATTTCAACTAAAATCTTAATTATAGTAGTTGGAAACCATACAAAAGATAATGAAGTATATTTATGATCAAGTTGAGTAAGAACAACTTCACAATTTCACATTAAATAAAACTTTTTTCGTAAATTTTAGCCATAGGAAGTAAATTACCCAACTGAAGATTGTTCTCTCCAGCATCAATATGAAAAACATTTTTAAACATTGAAAAATCACCATCATTTACCTAGTTAAGATAACAAGATAATTTTAACACAAATATGGTGAGGTGTAATTAATTTATTATGAATTGGATTCTTACTAGACACAAGTCTTTCCCAGAAATATTTATGCTGTAAACATCCAAAGGATCAGCAACACAACATACATTTAACTACAAAATAAAATAATAATGCTAGATTACATCAGAAATGTAAACTCCACTGTTTTGTCAAAACAAACCAAGAATTTTGCATCAAGTTTTCCTTTGGTATCAAACAATGGGTTATTTGTTCTTTTCAGATTTCCTTTTTTGTCAAACCATTCACCAGATAAATTTACATCTGGCTCACGACACAAAACAGCATTAAAACGATTTCTTTGTTCAGCTTTATAAGCAACAAGCCAAGCACCACCTAAAAGTTAATATAACAAGTTAATATATTATATAAAGTTAATACATAAAGTATAAAGTTAATATATTGTAGCTATTACATAAAGGATCAAAATTCAATAACATACTACATCCAGAAACTTTACTGCAATAACTTAGCCCTAAGTTCTTGAAAATTTTTCTGAATTGACCTGCTATTAAATTATCAGGGTATCATATACAGCCCTTCCCCTGTAGCTACAGCATTGCCAAAGAATCGTTTGTGAAAAATTCCTGATCATCGTATGGGCAAATAAATGTTCAAGTGGAGCAAGATTGCACTATTCAATATTTTAGTTTTGATAAAGGGCTTTATATAATAGCATTTTCCAAAGTCCAGAGGTCCTCTGACTCAGTTACTCAAGTCTCACACTGTCTCATATGAGTCTTAACATAAGTTTTAACAACTTTCCACTCATCAAAATTTCATTGATGTAATAAGTTCAATAACGATGCATTTAAACTAACCATCTCCTTCTGAAAAGTTCGTTCTTGTTAAACTCCGTACAGGAAAACATTGTCCAAAAAATCCAACATTTTTACCAAGTTCTGTCATGTCAACAATTTTTGTGCTTTTACATTATTTTTGTTTAAAAAAAATAAAAAACAAAAGATTTTGAGTACAAAAACCACATAAAATAATTAAAATTGAAGAACTGATCGTTTATAAAGGCAATAAACAAGAACCAAAGAATTGTTTTAGTTACCATAGTAACTAAACATCAATTCTACTCGAGATATCTTCGGAAATAGTCGGAAGCCGAATAAATGGTAAACCATTGGTTAATGAATTGAGTTGAGTGGTTAATATGCTGTCACCCATGTGTGCATCTGGTTTCTAATGCAGCTTCACTGCTTCAAGCGTAAAAAGTCAATACAAAAGACAACCAACAAACACAAACCGGGATACCCAAACCAAAAAGATATGCTTTATGGAATACACACTCATTAATATCAAGTAAATATACGTAAACAATTTTTTATTATGTTTAAATAACAATTTAAATTAAAAAATACACGGCATTCTTTGGTTGACCATAAGAATATGTCTTCAAGTTTACGTTTGCATAAACATTAACAGACGACTTAACTGTTCGCTAACAGCTTTGTGCAACTATCTTCATGGCTTAAGTCGACAATTCTTTGAAAAAATACACATGAAGGCATGAGATGTGTTGGCCTAAGGCCTACAGTATGTCCATAGGCGGCATAATAAATCACTTAGCTAGCTAAATGGTATAAACAAACGATGACTCGCCCCATTCCATCGTATTGATTATATAATATATATATTGTATATATTCTTAAGGTAGGCAACTAAAGCTAAGTATGTATTCATGTAGAAAATTATCCTATTTTTTAGTGATATAATTATTATTGTGAATTCATGCTTGTTTTTTATGTATTATTACTTTATATAAAGGTATGTGTTTGTAACTACAATGATAGTTGCCTACCTTAGAACAGAATGATGTACTCGTAATTTTGAATTCATTTAAAGAGATATCTTGGTGTGCTACAAAAAAGAACATAATTCAAAAATACTATGACATGATGCTATTCATATTGTTGATTAGAAATTTTTAGATACTTTTAACTAAGATATGAAGGATGGAAAACAATTCAGAACAGCCCATGACCAACTGCTGAACTGGACTATATTTTTTATTGAAATTATCACTGAAATTATGGAGCATTGGCTTCTTTTGACTTTGGTATTGATTTTGGTTTTGGTGTTAATTTTGGTATTTATTTTAGTATTGATTTTGGCTTTGGTGTTGACTTTGGTATTGATTTTGGTGTTGGTGTTAATTTTGGTATTTATTTTGGTATTGGTGTTAATTTTGGTATTGATTTTGGTATTGATTTTGGTGTTGATTTTGGTATTGATTTTGGTGTTGGTGTTAATTTTGGTATTGATTTTGGTATTGATTTTGGTGTTGGTGTTGATTTTAGTATTGATTTTGGTATTTATTTTGGTATTGGTGTTAATTTTGGTATTGATTTTGGTATTGGTGTTAATTTTGGTATTGATCTTGGTATTGATTTTGGTGTTGGTGTTAATTTTGGTATTGATTTTGGTATTGGTGTTAATTTTGGTATTGATTTTGGTTTTGATTTTGGTATTGGTGTTAATTTTGGTATTGATTTTGGCATTGATTTTGGTGTTGGTAGTGATTTTGGTATTGATTTTGGTATTGATTTTGGTGTTGGTGCTGATTTTGGTATTCATTTTGGTGTTGATTTTGGTATTCATTTTGGTGTTGGTTTGTTTTGACAAATGCTTATAAAACTCATCAACATTTTGTTATGCCACTCGTAATATCCGTGACAATGTTAGAGTTGATTTTATTTTTCTCTGTAAGGAAGAAATCAAAATAGCTGTGATGATAGAGAGGAGTATCCTGATTTCATGAATATTCCTTTCCGCTACGCTGCGAGAAATTCAAGAGTTCTGATTGAGTTTGAGGTGTTGCAGATGATTGCGAAAAGGAGGGCTTGCTTGAGTTTTCAAGGTAACTTTTTATTACATACAACATTTATATGGACAGTAATTTCGTCATGTGAAGGTAGTTTCATTTGTGATTTGAATATTCTTTATATACGCTTAGATACGTAATAAATTGGACGGCTGTCTCTATGTGATGAAAAGAAATCCTTTGAATCCTGAAAGTGTGCTGTTTAATCCCAAAATTACTTGAGAAGAGAAGAAGTTACTTTCTAGATTGAATCATGAAAATATTCTAAGGTAAAAAGAAATTTACTATCCAAAATGAATCAATGTTTTATAACATAATGGTTAAAAGCGACGTTCAATTTAGACGATACAAATTTCTTTTCTTATTAAATGTTATCTTTGTAGAAACTATTATAAAAAAGTAGATAATCCCTGTTTTCGATGAAGCCCATGGATGCTTTCGTTTATAATGAGAGTCATTGTATAAGCAGGCGCTCGTTCATCACGAGAGAGTTATGAGAAAGTTATAATTCAAAAAGGCAGAAGTTGTTTGAACCTTTGAAGTATCCTTGGACGTTCTAGTTTCTTTTATGAGAAGAATTCTTGTAAGGAAAAAGACAAATTTTGAAAACAAAAAAATCCTGTTTTCGGTCCGTGCCTCCCGATACCCGTGATAGTTGAGCACTAGAGCGTCGCATGTTAACTAAGGGAACCACATAATCCTTGTTTGTTTGCCATGAAGCATATGGATGGTTTGCTCGTGATACATGAGAAACAGTAAGTGGGAGAAAGATATAAAGCGATAAAAAATGGTATAAAACATGTTTAAGGTTGTCTTTAATTATAAGTGTCAGATAAAGACAGGGTCATAAGAAGTTAATTGAAACATTGCTTGGTTTTTTTTATGAGAGGAAAACAAAAAGACAAAAGTCGAAAGCAAAAAAACCCCGTTTTCGGTCCATGCTTCCCGATACCTCCTTAAGCTCAAGGCACTAGAACGCCACATGTTAACGTTTCGGTAGGAGATTTCGGCCCCTCCACGCTATCCTACTTGGGAGATGCCAATAGCAAGCTTCCGCCCATCAGACCCTGAGATCACCTGCGATAGGCTTTGCTCAGAGTACGCAGGGAGGGTGCGGTCGCCACCGAAGTGTGGGCCCCTAAGCCACTGCATACTATATCGCACCCAGCTTCCACTGCTAGTTGACATCTACTATATGAAGTTTTAGCTTTATATATATATACCAAAATTTAAAGGCGTACGAAAGTTGTGGAATGATTGTTATCGTTACTGCGCATGCGCAGATGATTTCTTTGATAATTTGCGACTAAGTGAGTTAATTGACACAAATGTAGTGCAAATACGTATAGTTGCTCGTTTTCATGACTATGAACAATTACTCGAGCGCATGCGCAGATGATTTCTCTATTAAATTGTTACTAAGCATGCTATTTACTTCAAAATTGGTGCTAGTAGATGCAGGTTGTTGTTGCCATGACCATGAACTTGGGTAGCTGGTCAAGTTGACTGCGCATGCTCCAGCAGACTGCGCATGCTCAAGCAGACTGCGCATGCGCAGAAGATTTGTGTTCAAACTTGTGACTGAGCGAGCTAATTACTCCAAAATCGGTACTAGTACATCCAGTTGGTCGTTACCATGAACTTGGAGAGTTTGTGGTGTTGACAACACGTGCTCAGATTCTCGATTAATTTGTGACAGAGCGAGCTCTGAAATTGGTGCTTGTAAATGCGTTGAGCAAGTTTTCAATCATATGTTTTTGGAATGCTCTTTGTCTTCTTAAGCTAGTTTTGACAAATGCATATGAAACTCATCAACACTTTGCTACGGCACTCGTAATATCCGTGACACGTTAAAAATGTTTTTTTTTTCTCTATAACTTAATGCCTGTATATTGCATGTCATATTCAAGCTTTCCTTTGATTTGACGGAAATGGTTTTTATTCATTCTTACACCTTCTGCCTTTATAATTAGTCGATCTGTATTTCTAAAATAATATTTACAAATGCCCGAAGAGAATCTTTTTATTTTATTGGCTCTCTTTTACGAAAACAATACTATGTCCGACCATTTGATTGCACGAATTTTGTAATTTGATCACGTTTTTTTGACACGTGTGTTTACCATCGGAAAGATGGATTGCTTAAATGTACCTAGTTGCTTAGACTAATTGGATCCATTGTTATCCTGTAATGTATACCCCTGTGAAACACCAATGACCATACGTATTGTGTCTTCTATAACCTCTATTCTTGTTCTCCACTTCATCATGTATCCATATTTGTTCTATTTTAGGTCTCAGCTCAACACAACCCTTGTTTGAAGTTCCTAAAACCTTGGTCTACCCAAGAAAGATCTCTGGTGGTAACATGTTAGGTATGGCTAGTGGTTGGTCATCGTCATTTGAGCCTTGTGACACCAGTTCAGTTGACGTTAGTTGTCCTGAAGACGTTGAGGAGGTTGCTAGTAAAGCGTCGCCCAAACCAGAAGTTAGTTTTCATGGTATGCTAACGGATTACGCGAACGTTGTTAGCAAGAAGTTCACATCAAATATTTATGGTCTCGTTCCATCGTCTTCTGAGAAGGTTTCATGTTCATCCTGTATCTTTCACCAATGTTACAAATGCTTAGTTTTTTATGTTTTTTGAAATTGTCGTTTTAATGACTATTATTTTAGAGCATAGACATTGAAGAATCTAGTGGTAGTACAGGTATTTTTAACATTTTTTTTTGTTGAAAAACTCTCTAGTTTCAATTCTTCAAAATTTCTCATCTTAATTTTCATCTTTAGTTTCGAATCCTTTCGGTACGAGAAATGCTCGGGATTTGTGGTACTTTATACGATATATTGAATTTAAGTTTTATAGCTTTAATAACTCTTATCTGTCCATCGTAACTTTGCTATAATTCTATGGATAAATTATGTTTTTATACTTAATAGATTATTGGTGATCCTACTTCACCTGAAGATGTTCAGCAAGAACGACGTATGAAGTTACTGTCGTTAATTAACAATATAGCCCGGGAAAAAGGGTTAGATGGCCAAAATTATAAATGTAATGGTTGTTCCAGACCAATTGGAATGGGTATGATCAATCAATTCTCGACTTGTTATTTCCATAATAACTCAAATATATTTATTTTCAAATATCTTAGCTTATTAAATCTTATCTTTGTAGAAACTATTATAACAAAGCACATAATCCCTTTTTTTCCATGAAGCCCATGGATGCTTTCGTTCATGATGAAAGAGTCATATTGTATAAGGAGGCTCGCGTTCATCACGAGAGAGTTATGAGAAAGTTACATTGTAAAAGGTAAAAAGTAAAAAACCTGGATGGTTTGCTCGTGATACATGAGAAACAGTAAATGGGAGAGTTAAATCAGAAAGATATAAAGCGATAAAAATGGTATAAAACATGTTTAAGGTTTTCTTTAATTATAAGTGTCAGATAAAGACAGGGTCATAAGAAGTTAATTGAAACATTGCTTGGTTTTTTTTATAAGAGGAAAACAAAAAGACAAAATTCGAAAGCAAAAAAACCCCGTTTTCGGTCCATGCTTCCCGATACCTCCTTAAGCTCAAGGCACTAGAACGCCACATGTTAATGTTTCGGTAGGAGATTTCGGCCCCTCCACGCTATCCTACTTGGGAGATGCCAATAGCAAGCTTCCGCCTATCAGACCCTGAGATCACCTGCGATAGGCTTTGCTCAGGGTACGCAGGGAGAGTGCGGTCGCCACCGAAGTGTGGGCCCCTAAGCCACTGCATACTATATCGCACCCAGCTTCCACTGCTAGTTGACATCTACTATAAACATGCTATGTATAAACATGCTTAGAGTTTGTTTAAATTATAATTCAAAAAGGCAGAAGTTGTTTGAACCTTTGAAGTATCCTTGGACGTTCTAGTTTCTTTTATGAGAAGAATTCTTGTAAAGAAAAAGACAAATTTTGAAAACAAAAAAATCCCGTTTTCGGTCCGTGCCTCCCGATACCCGTGATAGTTGAGCACTAGAGCGTCGCATGTTAACTAAGGGAACCACATAATCCTTGTTTGTTTGCCATGAAGCATATGGATGGTTTACTCGTAATATATGAGAAACAGTAAATGAGAGATGGCTTGTAAGAACGGAAGTTTGGCGATTTTGAACTGAAGGGCGAAAGATTTACTCGTGTCTGAATTTTAAGAATTAACGTCCTAACAACAGTCGGTCAAGAGGACTTTCGACTTTGTACACTTGCCCTCGAAGTATTCTGGTTTCAAAGGACTTGCCTAAGGCATCATGCTATTAACCTTTTCATTTTGAAGAATTGAAAATGATCCAGCAGTGAAAAAGTTAAGATGCAAGATGAAGCAATTTCCACGTGACGAATATAAAATTTGAAAATATTAATATAGGCGTATTGTTTTATTGATGAGGCATATTCAGTCCAATCGTCCCTAATGAATATATTGGTGTGTGAAATACGTCAGTAGACGTCCCTGTGATAACAAAAGATCCTTAGGCAACCATATTATTACTTTACAATGCATACTTCATTTACAGAATGACTGACAAGCATTTATAAGAGTAGTAGCATCAAGCCAACCGTCCCTCAGTATCTTTAGTGTTTGCAGTCCAGCAATAAGGTTATTGAATATTGCTGACAATGCATTTGATTTACAGCAACTCAATTCGTAACATTTCATCATATTTTCAGAAAAATGCTAGAACAAGTCTACTCTACTTTTTAGGGGAAGAAACTTATAATTTATAGTAGGGGGCTTTCGTTTGATGCAGGTTACTACATGCATGCCCACAAATACATTTCAAAAATTGGCATCTTGGTAGCATAACCAATGGGCGTAAAATCTCGCGTGTCTGGCGTAAGATATGGCTTCAATTATTTGCTTGAGGTAGCGTTCCATGTATTTTAGTTCAATGGGTTGCGCTCATTGCGCATCCAGGTATTTACTATACAGGTCAGTGGGTAAACCAAGATGGCTACAAGAACGCTCCATGTTGCAAAGGTAGGGCAGTATTGTATAAAAGAAGTGAGTTTCTTGTCATATATAAGATTTTTAGTTGTAGAATTCATATGGTATTATTTCAAATTATTTGAAGTAATAACAAAACTTTTTGTTGTATTAATGTGAATTGTAATTGTGTGTTGTCCTTTCTTGCAAATTGCAATGACATCCTCCACGCTTTCAGCAATGCGACGTGTTTAGCGAAAATGTTTTACTTGAGTTGTATTTAAGATATGTGTCAAAATTATTTAAACCAAATCTTCCTATTGCTCATATCCTCCCATTTTCATTGATAGTATTATTTGAGGGAATAGTTATCTAGAATACCCATCAAAAAACGTATTTGCTGCCTCCATGCCTGACGGCTGACCCTAGATTACCAAATTTTTAATCATAACTTAGTCTGATTATTGTTGGAAGTTATTGTGGCTGGGCATTCAGACAGTATGTTCGTATGTGTAAGATTAAAATTTTAATATTGTGAAAATTTGTGATAAAATAATGCCAGGTTTTGCAAATATTTATTACTTTCAACCCATGCTACTTTTTTATCTGTTAGTGTTTCAACATGGACTTTTAAAGAACCAAATGAAACAAATTTAAAAAATTTCCTTTTGATTACTGAGTTGATTAGTAAATTTTGTTAGATGATTTATTTTAAAATGTACTGTCTACATATGTTTGTAAACTTTCTTTTTTAGAAATTTTTAACATTGTCAACATTTTTAACTTTATTGAAAACATGTGCAAGTGGAACTTCAAAACCTATTATAGCAACTTTGGATGCAAAGTGGTCATCTTCACCAATAATACTTGAAGCAAGGTTAGCAAATATGTTTATTTCAATATTATTTATGATATGTTTGTAGGAAATATCAATATAAAAAAATAAATTATTTTGTTATACTGATATGCTTTTTCTTTGTTAAATAGTTTCAAACTGCACAAAAATAACAATGACTTTGAAGTTTTCTTATATATCTATTATACATCTTTACCTGTTTTTATGCTTAAAACTGCATTAAATTCTTTATTGTATAGATAAAAAGTTTTTTGTCTGAACTCCAAATTAAATTTGAATCATTGAATCATTAAGTGTAAACTTTTTTATAATCAACGAAAGTCAGGATAATCTAGTTTAAGTCACTAAACTTGGAGGTTTTTTAGAAAATTATGCTAAGATGTGTTCATTATACTAGCCGGTTAATGCAGAAAAATTTCTTTTCAGCATAGTGTGCATAGAAACTTTTTTGCATCATTTGATCTCTTGATTTTCACCATTTGATCTCCTGATTTTCATCGTTTGATTGTTTTAGTGAGTTTTTAGCTAAAGAAGGAAATGACAAATTTTGGGATTTCATAGAATTGACAAAATCTTACCACATGCACAAAACACCATTTGGTATGTATATCTTTACATGTGTCACATTAATCTGTACAATGCAAAAGCAAATGTCAGTCCCTTGGTTATCCACCTCCTACAAACATTTCAAATCAAGCTTGGATTGTGCTCTTCTACCGACGTGATGCATTTTGTTTGAGGTTTTCACTGTCTTACATCTTTTTTTCTGTAGAGCAATATAACTTCGTTATTAAATCAGCTGAGAAGCTTTTATCTCCAACTTTACTTAATTTATTAAAGTTTTCTTTATCAATCAGAAATTATTCTCCGACAATTGAATTATTTAACCAGGTAATTATTATCTCACAATTTCTATAAAATGTCCTTTCAAAAGTTCAACTTTTCTTTTTATTAATTTTGTTGTTTTATTGTTTTTTGTTATGTTTGCGTTTATACTTATAGTCTAAATCAAGTAGAATCTTCGTCAGAAGGTTTATATTCAGGACTGCCTAATGACCTTCTGCGAATGCTATTTTTGTTAATTGTTGTAACAACGCATGTCTGTTTTTTCGATGTGATAAGCCAATGCCATTATAGTGTGCCATTCAAAATGATGTTTTATCAATTCAGTATCTCTATTTAGGTTGCAAAACAGTTAGCAGTGCCACAATGTGCAAATTTTATTGAAGTTAAATCTCGGTTAACTTGTAATGTTGACGAAGCTATAAAGTGGATTAATGAAGGAAAAGACAGGTAGAATTTTATGTTATCAGGTCTTTCAAGATGTTGTATAGAAGAAATAAATCACCTAAATTAGACAAACCGTTTTGTCTTTATCAATAAAGCGAGGTAAATTCACGATGATTATCCTGCTCATTAATCTTTAAAAAATTGCTCGTGATTTTGCTGTATGGTGTTGTTACAGGGAGGCCTATCTTCCACGATGTCAACATTGTGAACTTATCGAAAGATCTCCCTTCAATTCTGAATTATTTATTTATTATTAGTGTAATTGACATGTGTTTCCTTTGTTGTTGAATATTTTATATGTGAATGTTTTGATGTTTTTGATGTGAATGGACTTACCTTAAAGCTAAAATTCATGACTTTGATGACAATTTCATAAAGTCGAAATAAATCATAATCCGAAAATTGCATCTCGTAAATTCGATTATCTTATACTTGACGATAAAACCTCTCGCCGTTAATCAACTTGTGTTAAGGTTGAAGAAAATTGTTTTATATCGCTTCATCATAATTCATGATCAAATTTTTTTCATGACAAATTTTTTTCATGACAATTTTTTCTGAAACTTCGTTATGACTTTAATCGCAGCGCGTTTTTTAGAAATTTTTTTTGGGCGAAACATGAACTTGGTAACTTGTCACAACTTAAAAACTGTAGTTTGTCTACGATGAATCTAAAATTTTACATTTATTTACAAAACCATATTTCATTTAATATTTAGCTCTGAATTCTTCACATACAAGTTTGATCACATATATCCATCCAGTAACGTTAATGAGGTCACTGTCATTCTCTATGGAGAACTTGGTACGACTATGTTTGAAGTGCTTCATGAAAAACTTCGACAGCTTGCTATTAATGGAAAGATAAGATACCTATTACGTCATTATGTTCAGGTCAGTGACGTACGTTAGAGGTTTTTAGTCATTAAAGAATTTAAGATTTTTTTAGTGTCACCCAAATACTTTCAACCAAATTATTTGTCTTGTCAAAATTTTATTGTGGGTGTTATGTATAAACATTAAAATATTGAGAGGTTTTTGCTCGTGTTTTCAACTCCTTTTAGTCTCTTCATGTAAGTTGTCCATCCTTTCTCAGGGATTATTGTCTTAATTTCAGGCTTTGTCAAAAGATAAAGTTCGTCTATCGGGTTATGGAGTTGAACTTGCTGTGAAAAATACAGAATATAAAGCAGTGGATGATAGTAAGATAAAAGGGGCTACAGACGATGTCGTCACGTCAGATGGTGCTGAAGAAGAAGATATTGATGGATTTTTGTTCAACAAGCTGAGGTAAATTGTTTAGCAGTAACTCTAGAGAAAATGGTTATTGATTATTGGTAGTAATCGGTGTTACAAAATTTTCAAAAATGACCATCAGTAACCGGGCTTATTTTTAATATGTAGAGATTTGCATCCAGATTTGAAAGATGAATTGGAACAATTCAAGTCTCATTTAAAAGAAAATGCAAAAGTTATGGCTCCTTTAAAGGTTTGGCAGTTGCAAGGTAGCTATATGATTTCTTCTAATAACTTTTTGTTAATATAAGTTTATGCATATAATTTTAGTTTTTTTGTGATAATTTGCCACTGATTTAGTTACGTTAAATTGCTACTTCTGTGATTTTTATGTTGTGTATTTACTTGTGTAGATCTAAGTTTCCAAGCTGCTCAACGAGTAATGTCGACTGAAGGGCATGCTGCTCTTGATGTTCTTTTGGATCTCAGTCAAAATTTACCTTCTAAAGCTAGGTGTGAAAATTCTACCTTATCTGTTTATAATGTAGTT
Organism: Xenia sp. Carnegie-2017; assembly: GCF_021976095.1. Lineage (NCBI taxonomy): Eukaryota > Metazoa > Cnidaria > Anthozoa > Malacalcyonacea > Xeniidae > Xenia > Xenia sp. Carnegie-2017. The sequence continues at coordinate 759,887 of NW_025813485.1, read as the reverse complement.
AATTGTATTGAACTTGTGTTAGTTTGATACACTCAATGCATGACGTGAAAAAGAGATTCGCAAAAAATTGCATTTATACACCATGCACATTAAATGCCAATGAATGTCAAACATTGATATCCGTCAATTACTCTATAGTCAAATTACATGTTATTCTTTATTCTGATGTTAATTTGATTGGCTTATTTTTGAAAGTTGTTACGTAATAATGATAGTTCAAAATACCTTTTTGTGGACAGAGAATTATCTTAGTAAAAATCGTTTCTCGGTTAAATTCATCTCAAACTATGTTACATTTGACCTTCTATATCTTAAAGATCGTTGGTTAAAACGAAAGTTAATGAGGAGATGAGGAAGGAAGTTTTAAGAAACCAACAGGTAAACAAAATAATTGTTGCTATTTAGCAATATGTAATAAAAATAATACACCATTTGTAGTTATTTTCTATGTCATTCATTTGTTAACCTATTGACATAAAGAAAAACATTGGTATATTTAGGCTTTTGAAAAACTTGAAATCGGTCCAGGTTCAACCGAACTCTTCATCAACGGCCTGCACATGTCTGTTGAAGATCTTAATGCATTTGAGTATGTGTTTGTAAGATTTCATAACACATTACTTGACGCTTATTTACCGACGATAATTTTAATTGACAAGTTCGTCTTTTTTTGTGTAAAGATTGCTGGGACTTTTAAGAGAAGAAGGAAAAGTTTTTGATCTGCTTTCAAGTATTGGCATTAAGGTTAGAAACACTTGACTGACTGAAGCATTTCAATTCATTTTCTAGAGTTTTTTGCGGGCCTTATACCTTATTCCCTTCAAAGATATTTTACATTCCTATTTCCAAAAATTATTTCCATAACTTGCACTTTTCTTCTTTTCATACAGAGATCTTTTTTCATTAAAAGATTCCACCAATGAAGATATACTTATAGTTTTCTTAGCAAGCATACGTAATGATAGTGTTAATTTATTTAGGGCGCGGATCTCTTTGATTTAGTAGCAACATCAGTTGAAGCTGAACAAGAAACGCTCGCTGTTGATATGCGACATCATTCTGTTGTTGTAAGCCTTGTTGTGAAATTGTTAAAATCTCAGTATTTATTGCAATCTGTTGATAACTAAAATACTGACATGGTGTGAACATGGCATAGTGCCTCGTTTTCATTCAGCGTTGTCATTTTATGTTGCCATACAAGAAATTAGTTTATTTTGGTTGTTTTAGTTTGTTAATGATCTTGAACGCGATGCTATTTATCGTGATTGGCCTTCATCCATCACCGAGGTTTGAAATGGTTAAATACACTTACTGACTAACAAACTGCACAATAATGAAGTAATCTTTAAAGAAAACTGCTCATTCAATATAAAGCTTCGCTTAGATCGTTCTTTACTACAAAGAATGCATTGGATATAATGTTTGCGTTTTAAAAACATTGCAATGTTTGTCGATGTGGAGTATTTTTGTGGTTTGACGGCCTGTATGCAGGCTTCATTACTATGTTGTAATCCTTATTCATGTAAATTATCCTTCAAACCAATATTTTAAGACAGTATTTTGACATTTATCTTTAAGTTACTACGCCCTACTTTTATGGGAATGTTAAGATATATCGCGAAGAATATCTACAATCTGGTAAATATAATGAAAATGAATTTTATCATATCCTAGACCGTAGTTGGTGTCTTGTATGTAAATAAGTGTAATATAAATTAGATCGTTTGTGTGGATCCAGTAGCTGAATCAACGTCTGAACTTATCAACATGATTGATGAAATGTATCAAAATCAAATGCCCATCAGGTAGGACTATTTTGTTTCGTAATTGACAAACATTGACTGCATGAAGCCTGATATGTCGTCTGCTCTTTTTTTTAACTACATTTGTAGGTTTGGTATTCTCTTTGTAACTGAAGCAGATGACAATATTGACGGTACACTTAACGCTGCTGTGGGAATCGCTCGAGCATTTTATTTCATCAACAATGACGAAAGTTCAGCAGCGGCTTTTGCTTTTTTGACTAAGGTATTGATTGTTACTCCATGCCCTTTTAACGTGCGACATATCATTTGGAGTGAATTTAAGCCGTGGGCAGTTTAACAAAAAATTTGATTGGTTTTTATTGCGATAACTCATCAAGTAAGAAGAAGGAACGCTTCATTTTCATTTGATATGCCATAACTTTCTTAAATCATGGGCAATTAATTTTGAATAATCTTATAACTTAACAATATTGAACGCTAAAATACAACTTGAATTTTAAAGTTTGTGAAAATGAAAAGTATCCAAGATGCGCCCATTTAGTAGATGGAAATTTATTGTATAAACATCGAAACAGACAATAAAACAACTTTTTTCAGAAAACAACTGAAAAAAAACGCCATAGCTTCGGAATGAATGCAATTACGGCATCAAATTTCTATTGAAGTGGGCTTGTGCTCACTTGCTAACATTCTATCTTAGTTTGGACGCTGTTAAAATTCTATGTTTGGGTTGCGGGTGCTGCTATCTTTGGTTGAGGGTTGTGTAATTGAAGAAATTTCTTATTTCTGGAAAATGCTTGCATTTTCTAGTTTACGTCAAATTCATTTTGATCGTAAATTCAAATTCGATTGTATTTATTGAAGTTTTTCCAAAAGCACTGTCAGTTTTTTGATAAATCAGACTTCTCTAAGTAGTAATATCAATTATCATATTTTTCAATAGCTCTACGTGGTTGGTGAAGGCGTACCTACAGCAACGCAAGTCTATGACCAGTTTAAAAATCTCTATAGTAAAGATGAAGCTGATGAAATTCTTGGAGTTGATACTGATCACGATGATGCAAGGAAGGTTTGTTGATAAAGGTGTAACACAGGAATATAAATGATTTTTGAGAGTTTTCATTTCCTACAAAACAGGCTGCAAAGTATTTCTTTGACCGTAGTGGATTGAGAAACTTGCCTCAGGCTCTTATGAATGGAGTACCTTTAAATATGGATGAGGTACAAATCTTTATCGATTGGTGTTTCAATATTTGCCATCATCTTTCTTGGTTTTTTTTTCGAAATGATTTTAAAAATCTAAAGTTATTTAAATTTTAATTAGATCAGCTTGTTTGAAGAAATGATCGGTCGTGAACTAATGGCACAGACAGGACCTTTACAGCAAGCTGTATATATGGTATTTGAAAATTATTTTCATTTGGTGGGAGGGATGAGAATATTTAGTAAGACTAGTTTACATAAATGATAATAGTTGCTCAACAGATTTGATTTTCACTTGTTTCACTATTGTAGAACCAACTACGAGACGATATGGATGTTTACAAATATATGATGGAAAAACCAAACGTAGTAAAACGGTTAAATACCATCATTCAGGACTCTAAAAACGCACATATTGATTTGGTCGGAAAATCTTGGACAGGTATTTTATGTTATTGATGTAGATATGTGTCAATGAGCTAGATATATCCTTTTGAAAATAATTCTTTTACTCGTACAATTAAATTGATTGAAAATGAAATACATTGGAGCCATGTCGTGCCTTGAAAAGTGCCCCTACCGTGGAAAAACTTCTTTAAGAACGAAGAAAGTGACTACAGTTAAAAGTGAAACAGTCATCTTTTTTGAACAATGTAGTATAAGCTTTTCTGGCTCTTGAAAACATTTTATATCATATGTCTTATTTGGTTGAAATGTTTACCATAGCGCATAGCCTCTGCGTTCAAAGATTAAACATGACTATAGTAAATAAACTGCCCCTACCAACTTGTTGAATATACGTTGATTTATCAAAAAATGGTTTCCAGTCGTTAAAATTTCTCATATTTCTCAAGGAAGTTTTTGTGCTAAGCTTGTTTTGAATACAGGATTTGAGAACATGAGTACAGTCACGTGTTATGCTTTTGAAGCGAAAGTTTTCTTTGATCGAGAAGCAACCCCAGAGTACATTTTCTTTTTACCTCGATTATTTAAATGTTTGATTTATATGGAAAAAATATATTGAGCTATGGTCATCCATCTAGTTAATTCTGTGTTCATTTAATAAATTGTTGGACTACCAACGCGTGCGTACTGTAGCTAAAATATCTTTGGTAATAATAGGACATTGAAAGCGATGTCATTAAAACTATGCATTGTTCATAAGATGACTAATCGTGATTAGTTCTTGCATTGAAGAAATTCCTTACTTATTAAAAAAATACATAAGTATGGATTGACGTGAGAATTGATAATAGAATTATTTAGTTTATATATAATTACATTTGATATCCTGTTCATAATAGAATGTTTTTTTCAACAAAGATTTTTAACCTTACCTATATCAAAGTGTTTCTAAAATTGTCGGAATAACGTGTTTTTTCATGAGATACTATGTATTGTATCTTATTGTCTTTTTTTAAGAAAATCTTCCAACAACGACGCAAGAAATTATGAATATTAGGCATGATCAACTTGTGGATATTGTTTGTCGAACAATGAAATACTTTATAGGGAAAAATGGTATATGTTGACATTTTTTCTATTTTATGGATCTTCTTATGATCATCAATCATAATGGGATTTAAATGATTTTAATATTTTACATAGATATGGAGCTACGGCCCATTACCTATTGGATTGTTACTAATGTTAATACTCTTGAAGGAAGGAAACTTTTAAGTGCAGCATTGAAACAAATGGTGAGTATCTCATTAATGGTTGTACGTAGCTCTCTGTTGGGAACCACTCACCATTAGTAAATAACTCATTGGTGAATAACTCACCATTGGTGAGTATCTCATTGATGGTTGTACGTAGCTCTTTGTTGGGAACCACTCACCATTGGTGAATATCTCATTGATGGTTGTACGTAGCTCTCTGTTGGGAACCACTCACCATTGGTGAATGACTCATTAATTGTGAATAACTCACCATTGGTGAGTATCTCATTGATGGTTGTACGTAGCTCTCTGTTGGGAACCACTCACCATTGGTGAACAACTCATTAATTGTGAATAACTCAATGGTGAATGACTCGCTTTTGGTGAATAACTCACTTTGGTGAATAACTCGCTTTTGGTGAATAAGTCATTAATGGTGAATAACTTACAGTTGGTTAGTAATGTGTATCGTCATTGTTGATTTGATAATATTTACGTTTTGAGCATCAATTTTTCAATATACGTAACAGTGACTTAGAACATGTTGATTGTCTTGAGGATTGGACGACTTTTGATCTGTGACTATTCTTGTTTAGACAAACTCAGAAAACAACAGGGTTGGAGTCATCCACAATTCAGAAGACGACAAAAACACAATTTATTCGTTAGCCGTTGTTATAGAAGCTATAGTACACACAGATTCCTATGTTACTCCAGCAATTACATCAGCTGTGACCTACCTGCTTAATGATGTTACTGATTACAATAAAATTACGTCCAATATTGATGATATTGTTGAATTACTAAAGTCAGTTAAGGTACTGTCCAAATGGTTAATTTTTATGATGACATCATTAATCTTTTATTCTCATGGATGTTTTTTGAATACCAATGCCATGTTTTTCATTTTTCTAGAACTTGAAAATATCAGTACTTAGAGAAAACCTTAAGAATCATGTAGATAGTTACAAGTTGAAGATAACTAGTCATCTGTTGTTTTGTAAGAAAGTTTTACACTTTAAAAAAGGAGATATTGGACTTGTGGCCAATGGCAGGGTAAGTTTTAGCTTTGTTAAACGCTACTTCGTTTTGAAAAATGTATAGTATGACAATTAAGTGACTTTCAAGCCACCTTTTTTCAACAATAAAAATGCATTTTGATGAGGAATATTCTCTCATGAACTTGTAGACGTTAAGCTTTTTCCATTGATGCTTTTTATGGCAAAAATTCTCTTGTGTAATGCGCTAACATTTGCTACTTGAATAATTTCTCAAGTGTGATGAAATTTTTACTCTCTTTACTGTTAGCCAAATTAACGATATTTTTAGTGGAAACCAGACACAAACGACTGAATCTAGTTGTTGTTGTTTTACAATTATGCAATACTCCATGTTGTCATAGGTGTTAGGTCCATTGGAAAAAAAAGACATTTTTATCGCTGATGATTTTGAACTTCTTGAAAACTTTGATATGGATAAATATGGTCGAAAGATTCGTAATAAGGTATTCCCGACTACTATTACTACATTGCGTATTATACATGTAAATGAAATTTCCATCTCATTGAGAATTGATGTTTTTTTTCAATGTTTTGTTCTGCAGGTTGATGCTTTCGAATTTGTTGATCTTGAGGCTGACGATGATACGAGGTAAGACGTTTGGAGGAATGATTTCATTTGATTAGATAAATCTTCTGGTTTTCATGATAAGAAGCAATGTATCTTTGTCTCACTTTCTGTTACATTATTTGTGGTGCAGCTCGTTTTTTATCATGTTTTCATCCTGTTCAGTGAATATCGAAGCAATGTGATCATGAAAATTGCATCAGTACTTGGTTTAAGATCAAAGAAACCTCGACAAAACATTTCATTTGAAGAACAACATAGGTTTGCAATAAATGCTAAAGTTTAATCTTTGTCGTCGTTCTTTTTATTCTGATAAACTTCGCTTCATCATATTTCTTCTCAGAATTGAACGACAAATAAAGTCTTTTAATTTTAGTATGCTGCATTTTGCAAATAATGGTTCGGGAATAAACGTTGTTGCTGTCCTCGACCCACTGTCGAAAGATGCTCAGAAATTAATTCCAATTTTAATGGTATGTGAATATGTACTGCAATTGTTGCTCTTAGAATTTTTTATAACAGCATTTTATTTTTCATCTGTTTGCTTTACGTACTTATGCAGTAACATTTATGTTATACAAAACTGTTATAGTAAATATTTGAAGGTACTGCGTAACATCACAGAAGTAAATTTAAAGATTTACATGAATTGCAGAGAAAAGTTGTCTGAGCTACCTCTCAAAAGGTCATATTTTAATTCCTTTACACAAATTATCAAGTTATATGATTGGTGTTTTTGATTTTTTTGTTGAATAGATTATTGATTGATTATTTTTGTAGGTTTTCTTTAAATAGATTATGGATTGACTTTTATTGATTTAGGTTTTCTTTGAATGGATTATGGATTGATTATTTGTAATTTAGGTTTTATCGCTACGTTTTGACACCAAATTTACAATTTGATGACAATGGAAATTTAGTGTCTGAACCCCGTGCAGAATTCACAGATATACCTGAAACACCTTTGCTAACCATGAATCTTGATATACCACAAGCATGGATGGTTGAAGCCGTTAAATCTCCTTATGATTTAGATAATATCTACTTAAAAGAGGCGAGGAGCTTTTTTGAATGTTTTTGTACTCCGCATATTTATATATATTGTTATAATTTTCGTTGCTGAATTTTGTTGGCGCACTTTTTCATCTACTCATTTTTCACTTTCCTCCGCAGGTGGAGAAAATGGTTGTAGGAAATTTTGAATTAGAATACATATTAATTGAAGGTAAAACCGTGATTATTACATCATCGAACGTCTTTCTACAATATTGATAAACTCTTAAAAGTAATGAATTCAAAGTTAGAGATAAACATTTGGTCTCTTTCTATCTTTGAAAAACATTGTTATTTTGTCTCTCTCTATCTTTGATAAACTTCATAAATCGCGATATTTTCATTTATTATCTAAACTCACAGGTCATTGTTCCGATGCAAATACTGGACAACCTCCTCGTGGCTTGCAGTTTACTTTGGGGACTAAATCAAATCTGGAGCAGTTTGACACAATTGTTATGGCAAATTTGGTATTGCGCACAATTATTTTCTTTCTTATTTTATCCTGTTGACATCCATATTAAACAGCGTTCAATGTTGTTTTTGTTCACTGGTCTTTTTTGGTACCAATGGAGTTCTTCCTCGTGTGAATTTTTCTAGGGATATTTTCAACTGAAAGCTTCACCAGGATCGTGGATGTTACAACTTCGAGAAGGACGTTCTAGTGATATTTTTGAAATTGAGAGGTATTTTAACCATTGAGATTCCCATTGCATAGTTTATTTACTCATTTTGAGATGTTTGGGTTTTGTTGTGATGTAGATTCTTGTATGTTTATACAGAGATAAAGTTTTCCTTTTTGTGTTATTCAAGGTCTTTTCTGTGTATTTGCTTCTCATTTATTTATTCAAAACAGATATAAATTTTGTTTATGTTATAAATTTTTACCATGATTCTTTTGAATATGTAAATGCGTGTTGTTTGGATTTTTTTTAAATCTTTTGAAAGACACGGGTCTTAAACTCTAGACTTTTTTAAAAAATCGTCTTAAGTTATAATTCTTTGGTTACAGTCTGACAGGATCATCCACTGTGAAATATGGAAAAAAGGATGTTGTTATTGTTGATAACTTTCTGGGAGAATTTCTCAAAGCTAAGGTTGCGATGATCAATGATGTCGATTGAGGGTTTTTTTATTTTGCTCTCTGTAAAAATTATTTTTGTGTCTTATTAATGAAGGTGAAGCGAAAACCTGGGAGAGAAAACGATGATCTTCTTGCTGAGGACGAGAAGAAAGAAGAAAGTGGGATATGGGACTCTTTATCTAGGTAACAAAATTATGATCTTGCTTCGATTAAATAATTTTGGATATAAAGATTTTTTTACTGCTGAATGTGCTCATGAGTTATAATGGAGATTACATCAGTAATACATAATATTATTTTAACATTACAGCATCGTAGGTGGTGGTAAACCTAGCAGTTCACACAATGACACCATCAATATATTCTCGGTTGCATCAGGACATTTGTACGAAAGATTCTTAAGGTGTTTTTATTTATTCATTGTATTATTGACTGATTTATATGATCCTGTTCTGCCATGGCGGTGAATATTTTCATTCCACCGAAATTGTATAGAATAATGATGTTAACTGTCATGAAAAATACACATAATCCAGTGAAGTTTTGGTTTTTAAAAAATTATCTCTCACCAACATTTCAGGTATGTTAACAGCAGTTTTCTTTTGCATGTCGCTAGAGAAATGACGATTTGCCTTTTCTTTTAAATAAGTGTATTTCACCATACTGCTATAGAAGCATATGTCAGAAATCGTAAATTTGTTTACTTATATGTCAATAAAAAATATCTGTTTTCAGGCTTTTGTACCATTTATGTCAAAGGAGTATAAATTTGAGTATGAATTCGTACAATATAAGTGGCCAGCATGGCTCCACCATCAAACTGAGAAACAAAGAATTATTTGGGGGTAAATTATTTTGCCTTTAAAAATTGGTTGTAAGGCTCTTCTGTATTTTGAAACACTTAAAGTAAGGATAACGATTATTCTATCACTGTTTTTAATATTTTCCCTTGTTTTTTTTTTTTCTTTAGCTACAAAATCTTGTTCCTTGACGTTCTTTTCCCTCTTAGTCTAAAGAAGATCATTTTCGTGGACGCAGATTTGGTGAGTGTAGTCGAAGTTAACGTATCGAGTCGAACAAAATACTGTAATGTAGCTACATATACTACTATTGGTCTTTTTATCCATTTATGTACTCATATGTACATTTGCGTTTAATTGATGAACACTTAAACATATTTGTATGATATAGTAATGGTTAAAGCTGCGTTCTTAGATTGTCCGAGCTGATCTCAAAGAACTGATGGAGATGGAATTAGAACGTGCTGCTTATGCCTACACGCCATTTTGTGACAGTAGAACTGAAATGGATGGATTTAGGTAGAAGATTTAGGTTAACGAAGTATTATGTCTTTATTCATATTTTTTTAAATATATTAATTGATATCATTTTACTTGCTGATTCAAAACATGTTTATGAAATATGTATTAAACGCTTACGACGGGGTTAAGATTAAGTTTATGGTAAGAATTAGGATTAGAATTAAGGTTAGAGTTGTTTTTATGTTTAGGGTTGATCATCTGCGTTTGATTTTATAGATTTTGGAAACATGGTTACTGGAGAAACCATTTGGGACGAAGACCTTACCACATTAGGTAAATAGACCAAATCTAAAAACGGTATCAAAAAAAAAAGACAAAAAAAATGTCAGCGTTATTAATAATCTTACGCATGCAGTAAAGTCTCACTTGCCTGTATGATTTGTTTCAGTGCTCTTTACGTGATTGATCTGAAGCGTTTTAGAAAACTGGCGGCTGGTGATCGTCTACGTGGTCAATATCAGGTTAGAACAACTAATAAAATACAAAGTATTGGTAGATTTGTGATTTTTTTAAATTTTTTGACCAGAAAAATTCCACTTTTTGTTTTATAAGTATGACGGTATCTTCAAATCTTAAATGTGTTTTATCTATTTTTAATTGTTGTTATGCAGGGATTGAGTCAAGATCCAAACAGTTTGTCTAATCTCGATCAGGTTAACATAAAGTTTCATTGGACGTGTTTATTTCATCACATTCCTTATGAATTTTACCAAATTTTTTAGCCTTCACCTTTAATATTCCTAAATCAATTATACTTTTAGGATCTTCCTAACAACATGATCCATCAAGTTCCAATGAAATCCCTACCTCAAGAATGGTTATGGTGCGAGACTTGGTGTGATGATGCTTCCAAATCTAGAGCAAAGACAATTGATTTGGTTAGGGTGATCTTGTCCATATTGCAAGCCTGTCGTTAAACCGTTATATTTATTTTTATCTTGCTTAGTTTAATCCATCTCAGTTATTGTGTTGTAGTTGTATCAGAAATTTATTTTGTGATCGATCAAAAAGAATGGCGAAGAGCACCGTTATTGAAGTAATGATCCATTGTCTCTTACTTGATTTATTAATTTTATTAGTGTAATAATCCAATGACAAAAGAGCCAAAATTGGTCAGCGCTGTACGTATTGTTAAAGAATGGCAAGATTACGACAACGAAATTAAACAACTTCAAGAACGAGTTTCTCACCAAATAAATAAATCTGCTGATGAAAATAGTAAGATTTTGCTATGTTTACTTATGATTTGTTACAGTTTGTGAATTTCAATAACTGCTTTGTTGTTTAATAATGCATTTATAATTTCATGGCTAACCTTTTTGTATTGAGCTCTTCTTTTCTTCTTACATGTAGGTTCACCTAAAAGAGAAGAGTTATGATGGCGTAAAATTGTCTCTATATCACTGCCGTTCTGTGTACGTTCAAGTAGAAATTTATTTGCTTTCAGAACTCGTCTACAGCAGTGATTAAATAAAAGAAATGTCATTTTGCGTAGCTACCTTCGTTTGTCGAAGATCGTCTTTATTAGTGCGAGGGGATAGGGGACTTTAACCATTACCACGAGTAAAAGGATTATGTGTACAAACGTTACAGACTTTCGTGGAGGAAACAGTTCTGATTCAAATGGTTGTAAAAAAAACACAAAATTTGTTTTCATAATAAGATATCGATGACTGTTTGAACTAAAATCACCATTATACGAAATTCGCCAGCAATAATTGCGTTTCCTTTATTTTGTATCATTGAACGCTCGTGTATTTTTAGTGACTAATGTCTGCTACCGTTTTCTTTTTATTGATGTCGAGAAATATATAAGCACTGAACGGTCAATTCAAGTGACTTTTTAAAATCTGATATCATTCTTTCTCTCAAAGAAGATAAAACTATTGGGGATGATGAAATTTAGAAATTTGTAACAGAACTCTGAAGTTTAAACCTATTACTGTAGTGGTACTGAAATCACGGACATTATGCCAGAGTTTTGTCATTAATGAAGGTAGTAGTTATTGAGATTGCTTGAAAAAGAATATTTGTCGAGTTAATACAATGCTCTCATTTCGTGAATCAAAAAGTAGTAGATAATATTTTCATTGCTGGAAATGCCATTTTACCTTAGCAGATTTTAATGTTTAAATTAATAATATATTTTTCACGAATCAAGTAGAGATAGATATCTTGTAGAGTTTAAAGTTTGTTTACCGTCATCACAGAACGAAACTGAAAATTGTATAAAAGTTCGTTTGACATCCACTGTATTTTACACCTTTATGTGTTTGGAAACAATCCAAGGTGACCAGACACCATTAAAGAATGCAGGATTTGAAGCAAGATCAGGTTTAGGGTATTTCACAGGTACTGCAGTATTATTGTATTCTTGAAGTTTGGCCAATAACTCCTTAACTTTTTCTGGAAACTTTGAAGATAGTTCATGTCGTTCTTCTGGATCTTCTGCTATGTTGAACAAAAACAACTTATTCCTGCCGCGGAAATCTCTCTCTTTGCTGAAGTTAAAGCTTGCATTTGGCGGAGGAATCCATCGTGGATCTCCTGGGCAACCTGTAAGTAGTTTCCAGTCTCCTACACGTAACGCTGCCTGTGGACACCATTTATAACTGGTGTAACTAGACCATGGAGTCTTAACTGGATCAATATTATGCAAGATTTCATTCCTTGGGGAAGGCTCACCTGTGTTGATGGTTTCCCAAACATCAAAACCATCCAAAGGTTTGGTGCCATTTAAATCACCTCCAGCTAACTTTACCAATGTTGGAAACCAATCAGAAACATGAATCATTTCATATGAGACTCTTTTTGGTTTTGCTAACAAAGGACTATTGACAAATCCCACTCCACGTATACCTCCTTCCCATAATGATCCCTTCCAACCCCTTAATGGCCAATTATTTCCTCCTTGATACACTTGACCACCATTATCAGTGCTAAATATCAAGATAGTGTTGTTCCAAATTCCTTTTTCTTTGAGTGTTTGTGTTATATTGCCTATGGCTTCATCCATAGCTGACACCATTCCAGCATAAATACGTCTGTTGGTGTCTTTAATCCCTTCATATGGTTTGATATATTGTTCTGGAACTTGCAAAGGATAATGAACAGCTTGAAATGCCAAGTATAAGAACATAGGAGAACTAGTATCATGATTCCTGATGATCTTTTGAGTTTCTTTTGTAAATATAAATGTGGAATATTCACCTTTTTCTTTTGTACTTACTGATTCATTTCTACGCAAATCATAACCTTTCCAAAAATTAAATGGTATTTTGGGATATCCAAAACTTGCCGAATGTGTATAATAATCTTCAGCTCCATTAAGATATCCAAAAAATGTATCGAAACCTCTGTATGTTGGCATACATTCTTTTTTATAAAAACCATTATGCCATTTGCCGACTATATGAGTCTTGTAGCCACTTTGTTTTAATTTCTCTGCGACAATTGTTTCATCAAGAGGAATAGAGTTCGGTTGCGCAGGATAAATTACACCGTGTTGTAAACCAGTATGAATTTGATATCTTCCCGTCAACATTGTTGATCTTGTTGGCGTACAAATTGGTTGAACATAATATTTCTCAAGAATGACACCTTCTTTTGCAAGTTTATCAAGTACTGGTGTCTTAATCTCGGAACCATGATAACCAACATCGTTAAAACCATAATCATCAGCAAATATAAACAAAATATTTGGCTGTTTACCTCCTCTTGCCAAAGGCAATACATGTAATAATAGAAACAATTCAAGCACAAGCATTTCCTTTTATCGTTTTGTAATCCAAGATATTACGATATCTTTTTCTTTTTAGTTTTGCTTATGAAATGTGATACTCGTGTTTGTAGTTGCTTGTTGAATTATGCGTACGTGGTTGGCTTGTGCTGGGTAGGTTTGAATGGAGTATTTGCCATTGAGTTCTATAACGTATTATAGAACTCAATGGTATTTGCCGGTTGCCAGTCTCCCTTTTCTTTTTCCTTTTATCGTTTTGTAATCCAAGATATTACGATATCTTTTTCTTTTTAGTTTTGCTTATGAAATGTGATACTCGTGTTTGTAGTTGCTTGTTGAATTATGCGTACGTGGTTAGCTTCATTGAGTTCTATAATAACTGGAGCGGCTATCTTTACTGGGGCGAGGTCGCCAAAAAAATGGCGGCCAACGGACGTATTTCCGCTGAAATGATCGCTTTGCAGAAAAATAATATTCTCGACCTCCCCCTGGTGTCTATAGTAAATTATAAAGAATTTTTCAAAAACAAACACGATATCACAGAATATGGATATCGTTAGTTCCATATTCTGTGACGATATCTTTTTTGGCATTTCTTTTATAATGCCAACACTTCAATCGTTCAATTGTTGGATGTCGTAGTTTCCACAAAAAGGAACATATCGCTTCTCACAGGTGAGGTAGTTGTTTGTTTTGTTAGTCCGTCAACGATTGAAAAGCAATTATACATGCACTTGAAAAGCCATAAAATACATAATTTTTGATCATAATTTATCATCATTCCATAGATCGTAATTTTAAGACTGACTTGAACGCCAAATATACTGATGTTTTCCTGTTTTGTCTATAAAATTCTGCATACTTTTCTGTCATTTGTTAATGCATGAAATCGTGAAATTTACCTATCTATTTGCAAAATAGTTTCCTAGAGCAAAAAGACCCTGCACACATTTTGCTCTGTGAAAAGTATCAAGAAGAAATGATCAGCCCCAACAGTACCCATGATTTGGAGCAGAGCTTGTTATGTTCTATTTGCTGACAACATGCAGGGAAGAGAAGTAAAGATGACTGGAAGATGTTATTGACCAGGCAGAGTATTAAAAAAATGATAATGCTGTAAAGATAATTGATTTATTGTCTGCCTTATACAGAGTTATTTAATTTGATCATGGTCAAATTCTATGGATGGAGACAATGGATTCACTAATGATGCCTTGAATGCTTTGAAGTAAAAGTTCATGAACCAAAAAAAGATGGCAAGAAGGTTGTTTGTTTTTGATGCTTAATTAAATGTCAATTCACAACATATAAAATGGAAAGGCCATAAAGTTTGTGTCTATGTAAACATTTGTACTGAGATTGATGATGACTTGATGCAGATGTGAAGCATTAAACTGAATAAGCCATTGGGTTTTATATAACATAATGTTTAAATCATGTCATATCTTTATCAAAATATTTTAGTTGAGTGTTGTTTAAATGTTACTAATATCTAATGCACTATACTAAAGCATTAAAGATTCAGTGATGAAACCTTTAAAATTACTGTACTGTATATTTCTTATATATTTCTTATATTTCTTTAAGAAACAGTTTGAGCTTATTTACCTATTAGAGTACAGAATGGGGATTTATCATATGCATCATTGCTGCTTTTTTAAATAAATGTTTTTCACTTTTCAAAGCTTTTCTACAAATATTTTGCTTCTTATTTCTTTTCATGAGATTGATGATATAGAGGTAATATAATCCAATAACTTTATAATTTCTAGAAAGCTTTTAAGCTTTTAGCATAAAAGTACACTATAGGTATTTAATTCATTTGGTTTTATTGCCTTGTTATGACACATCCATATGCATTTCATCATTCATGTATGAAGAAAACACCAAATGTGGATACTCAGAGAACAAAATGCACTACCAACTGCTTATGAAATTTATTATTGAAGTGAAAACTGTGTTAATAATTCAAATTGTGCACTTATATTGAAAATATAGGAAAAACAAAACAAAGTGAAAAGAAGGGTAGAAGTATTAAAACTAAAAATGAATTATAAACACCATTGGAAGCATAAGTGTTTTGATGATTATTTGCATTTTGCCCAATTTATATATCAATACAACAAAATCAAAATGTGCTACAACTTTACAAGTATTTGATGCAGTTGCACTTCAGAACATCACAAAAGGTTACTTAAAGTAATTTCTATACAATATTGTTTGTTTTCATTTACCAAACCTATGCAGACTTGAGTCTTTTTGAAATTTCATGTGAAACTCAATTACAGAAAATCCGTAAATATCCAGAGATTTTATATGTACTTTTTTAAAGAAACAAGTAAAAATCCTACAATTGTGGCGAAAAAGCCATTGCCCATTGCATGAAAAGAAGAAAATAGCAATGATAACAAATAAGCTAACTTCTCTCGTGAACCGTGGAGATGAACTATGATATACTTTTGTATAGACTAAAGAGTTTAATCGATCAAACAAGTTTGACGCTGGTAAGAAAACGACGCATATCTGCATTCATAGATGTGTAGCCGACATATAGCTCTTTCGTCGATAGTTATAAATACATCCTCGTAGGAGCCGATAACTGGAAAGCTAGTTGACTCGCTGTTACGAATTGTAGGTTTTAACGTGATTTTCATCAAAAATTGCTTGCAAATCCCAAATACACATACATTTTCCTCACTTTTCCTCAGGAGGGAGTGGGAAATTGTGAAATTTTCGGAAAAGCGGTCAATTTCGGTAAATCTCAGCGGCAACGGACGAAATCCGCCATTTTTGGCGTCATCAGATATCTAATGCCGCGGAGATAGCCGCCCAGTTATTATAGAACTCAATACAATGGTGCGGGTAGGTTTGAATCATTGAGCTCTATAAGACCTTGGAGGGGCGCCCTGGTCAAAAACATGGCGGTAATGGGATTTTGGTTGTCAAAACTTCCACTTTGAGAAAAATTTTTAACATTCGCCCTCCCGAATCCGGAATCCTTACTACTGCTTATATCATGACAACCAGCGAAATAAACACGATACCGTAAGCATAAATATTGAAAATAATTTCAGATTTTGTGAAATAGACACATTTAAATGAGGTAAATCTACTGTAAAATAGTATATGTCAAATAATGCTTTAGCTATGTTAGAAATAAATATCAAACGGCATTCTTTACACTGTCAATGTGTCGTTGCTTTAATGCATAATCCCATGCGCAATACTTGTGTTTTTGACTTTTTAACAGCTTCAGCAACTGTCTTTCTTGAATAGATGGGTAAATATTAGTTAAATGTTCAAAAGGTTAGAAAAGTTAGCTTATTCTACGACTTAAGTCGACTGGAAATATATTATGTAGTATGTATTTTTTTGAAAGTTTTTGGTAGATTGATTCGTGTCTTATAATATTATGATATTCTGATAAATTATCTTATGAAGAAAATATCTGAACTAGAGAAAGAAAGAATTCAAAATTCCTAAATCATAATTATTGCAGCTGTTTTGAGCCACATTAGTAACTGGATTGTCATTGACAACCATGATCTACTATTGAACAGAATCAACATTAATTTCCCCTTATTGAAAATACTTTTTTTTAAATTAAAGTGCATTGGTTTCTCTGACATAACACTTTTCTTATTGCTAAATGCAAACCTGTTTAAATAATTATAATGTAGGTGAAGATATTTAGCATGTTGTATAATTATTATACAGACATTATTTATAATATTATGGCCTTGTGTAATGTATGTCAAGAACTTTAACTCTAAAAATGCTAACTCTGCACACTTTTTGTGTTCCAAAATTACAGTTACCTATAATTTTTTTTCAAACAACTCTGACAAACTTTGAATTTTACATTATGCCCGAATTTTGTTTTGTCTTTTGGTAAAAATATCAGTAAATGACTTAAAATCGTTTGTCTAAAATAGTATTTTGGTACAAAATAACTATACATGATTGGAAGTTCATGTTGAAGCGTCGATGTTTCTTTGATTGTTACTTTATTCTTTTAAATGATATCGTAATTCTCAAAGACATAAAAGTCTTTGTCATCAATTTTCTTCATTACATTCAACTTCATTGCAAATCAATGCATCTTATGTGAATTTTGATCACCTTGAAAAACATATGGATTTTGTCAGATGATGCAGCATAAGTATTTAATGTTTCATGCATGTTACTATATTGCTTGAATATTTCATAGGAGAAAGAAATTTCATTATTAACAAAGTAGTTTTATCTAGATTCTTGATGTGTTTTAACCTGTTTACATTGTAACAAATTCATTTACAGAAACACCAGATGGCATTCAAATGCATAAAGCAAATTCATTACCATCATCATGATTGTCCATAATCTGTCAAATTCCAGGCTAGCTGTTTAATACAGGTATTTTTTAATGACATGTACCAAAGAGCTCATAATTAATCTTGCACTGCATTTGATTTCAATACAGCTCTGTCCTTAATATTTCATATTTTCAGAAAATATCATGAAAAAATCCTCCATTTCAATCTTGAAACAAGGAGTTTTAAGCATATCTCGATAAGACCGGTTGCTTGTTCGTTCAGCAAGCGATCAAAGTAAATAACAAATAAGACTGGATATATATAACTCAAATTATGTTAGAAGTAAACATTCACAAATATAATATCACACTTCAAGTATTGACTTAAAACAAAACACTGAAACTTTAAATGGTAACACTTGACGTTACCGGTAACATGAATGTTTTCTGGTTACTTCAGCATCTCTCAAACAAGTTTGCAACATGTTTTAAAGATAAAATTTAAAAGTTTTTGTGTTGGTACTGATATTTTTATAATCGTTATTGTGGTTGTCAATCTGGGCGAAATTTCATTTTATGAGCCCGCGTCTTGCCGATTTTGACAACAAAATCGCCATAGATGACCGCGCGCTGTAATTTTATACTAATTTTGTTGACGTTTCCTCCAGGTCTTAGAGAACCATTGAGCTCTATAATAACTGAGGAAACGTCAACGAAATTACTATAAATTATTAGCGCAGCGGCCGCGGTCAAAAACATGGCGGATTTTGGTTGTCAAAGTCAGCGGAAAGACGCGGGCTCATAAAATGAAATTTTTCGCCCATCCGATTTGAAACCACAATTGCGATTATATAAAATTTCAATGCGAAGCACAAAACTTTTAGAAATTTTATTTTTAAAACATGCTGCAAACTTGTTTGGTGTACGGATGCTGAAGTAATGCCAGAAAAGGAAACACATGACACCGGTGAGCAACGTAAGATTGTTTACCATTTAAAGTGTTCAGTGTTTTGTTTTAAGTCAATACTTGAAGTGTGATGGTATATATTTTGTGAATGTTTTACTAAGTTATAATTTAAGTTATGTATATCCAGTCTTATTTGTTCTTTACTTAATCGCTTGCTAGACGAGGCAAAAGCAACCAATATATTTGAGAATATCTTGCAACTTTTACCTCCAAGAAATAGAGGATTTTTTCATATTTTCTGAAAACATGAAGCAAATATTAAGAACAGAGCTGTATTGAAATCAAATGCAGCAGGATTAATGAGCTCTTTGGTACATGTTGTACAATAAAAATACCTGTATTAAACAGCTATCCTGGACAATTTGGATATTATGGACAATCATTTTGTTGGTGTGTAAAGGTTTGCTTATGCTAAAGTTTTATAAATGCCATCTGGTGTTTCTGTAAATGAATTGTTTGTTACACAGTGTAGTAAAACAGGTTAGTACATCAAAATCAAGATAAAAACTACTTTGTTCAATAATGTGCCAAATTTTGCTCCTACCTTGAAATATTTGCTCAAAAGCTTATGATGACATGCATGAAACATTAAATACAGTACTGCATCATCTGACAAAATCCATATGTTTTCAATTCCAGGTGATTAAAATTCACATAAGATGCATTGGTTGCAATGAAGTTGAATGTGGAAGAAGCAAAATTGATGACAAAGAACTTTTATGTCTTTGAAGAATTACGATATCATTTAAAAGAATAGAGTAGCAATCTAGTAAAGAAGCCACATCTGTCTTCAACATGAGACTTTTCCAACTATGTATAGTTACTTTGTACAAAATACTATTTTAGATAAACTTGATTTTTAAGTCATTTACTGATATTTTTACCAAAAGACAAAAAGAAAAATTCAAAGGCATAATGTAAAATTCAAAAATTTTTCAAGTTGTTTGAACCTAGAAAAAATTAGTATAGGTAACTGTAATTTGTAAGGACGCAAGAGAAAAGTAGTGCAAGAAGGTTAGCATTTTTGAGAATTAATAAGTTCTTGACATACATTACACAAGGCCATAATATTATAAATAATGTCTGTATAATAATTATACAACATGCTAAAAATCTTCACCTACATTATAATTATTAAAACAGGTTTGCCTTCATGCAGCAATAAGAAAAGTGTTATGTCAGAGAAACCAATGCACTTTAATTTAAGAAATCGTATTTTCAATGGGAAATTAATGTAGTTCTGTTCAGTAGTAGATCCTTGGTTTTCAATGACAATCCAGTTTCTAATATCTTGGCTCAAAACAGAACCAGCAACATGATTATAGAATTTCTGAATTTCGTTCTTTTGCTCTCCTAGTTCAAGATATTTTCTTCATAAGTTCTCAGTAGATTTATCAGAATATCATAATACCTTATAAGACACCCAGAATCAATCCTACCAAAAAAAACTCAAAAAAATACATACCTACTAATAATATATTTCCAGTCGACTTAAGTCGTAGGGGTAAGCTAACTTTTTCTAACTCCTTTTTGGACATTTTAACTAAGATTTACCCATCTATTCAAGAAAGACAGTTGCACGAAGCTGTTAACAAATAGTCAAAAACACAAGTATTGCACAGTGTAAAGAATGCCGTTTGATATTTATTTCTAACATAGCTAAAGCATTACTTGACAAAATATACGTTATTTTACAGTAGATTTACCTCATTTAAATGTGTGTGTCTATTTCACAAAAACCTGAAGCATTATTTTCAATATTTTATGCTTACGGTATCGTGGTTGTTTTCGCTGGTTGTCATCAATATAAGCAGTAATAGTGTTCCGGATTCAGGAGGGAGCGAATGTTAAAAATTTTTCTCAAAGTGGAAGTTTTGACAACCAAAATCCGCCATTACCGCCATGTTTTTGACCACGAGGCCCAGGCCCCTTTGCCCCTCCAGTTATTATAGAGCTCAATGTATAGAACTCAATGGTTTGAATGGAGTATTTGCCGGTTGCCAGTCTCCCTTAAATTTGCGCGGTTTTTGCAATGCATTCTGGGATCGCCAGGGGGCAAACATTGTGTATCTTTATAAAAATATCTTTTAGTAAAAAGTTTATATTCAAATTATAATGGGAAAAGGGATCACTGTGCTGTTTATGGTTGTGATAACGATAGAAGATATCCTGAAAAATATATCGTTTTCGATCACGTTGGTATTCTTCGCTTTTTTTCTCCGAAAAACGCGAAAGACAAGAGTGCTTGGCAAAAGCTGATCAACAGGAAAAACTTCAAAGTCACTGCTAATACGAAGGTTTGTTCTAATCATTTTCTTGCTGGTTATCGATCCGAGGGCTGTCCCAATCCAACTTTGTATCTCAAAGGATACCAATCAAAAGAAACCAGTAAACAACTACCGCCGAAAGCAAATCAAATATTCCGAAAAGAAAGAGACGAAAAATTCTGTGTGAAGGCAGTACTGAGAAAAGCTTTGAGCATCAGGATAAGGCATTTTTTGCTACTGAGCCAGAGTCTGTGCACGAAGACAGTCCACATATAAATTGTACAACAGACTTGGATGTTACAAGTTATGATTATGATGATAGCTACAGCTTTGAAAGTGATAAACATGACCTCATTGACTGTTTTTGCCAGGGCGATGTTAAAACGTTGAAAAGAAATTTATTTATTGAGCAAGCTATTTGCCAGAAGAATTGCTACCGCTACATTGGATTGTCACTAGAAAAGTTGAACTTAGTTTTCAGTTTGATTGAAGAGAAAGCATAGAGTCTAAGGTATTGGAGAGGTTCTACTGATACAGCCACTGCCCAGTCTATTAAAAGAGGGCATGTCTCAAGAGTATTGACACATTGGGAAGAATTCATTCTTACTCTTGTCAGGACACGAAAAAGATTTGATGTCATGTTTTTTGGCTGATACATTTTCTGTTTCAGCTAGTTATGTTTCCCGGATTTATACAACTTGGGTTAAATTCCTGTCTAACAAGCTTTCATTCCTTGTGCCTTGGCCAAGTAAGTCTGAAATCAAAGAGAAACTACCTAAGCGATTTCAGAAATTTAAAAACTTAAGGATAATTATTGATTGCACAGAATTTTTCATACAAAAACCTAAGATACCTGGGAGCCAGAAAATTTCATGGAGCAGCTATAAGCATTGGAACACTGCTAAACTATTAGTGTTGGCATTACCCCTACTGGTATTTTTTCCTTCATCCCACCCCTTTGGACTGGTTCAATATCTGACAAGGAAATTGTCACCAACTCTGGTCTCATAAACTTGCTAGAAAAAGGTGATGGTGTCATGGCTGATAAGGGATTCCTTGTTAGAGATCTACTTGTGGTGAAGAAAGTTCACTTTATTTCTCCTGCCTATTGTCGTGGACCAAGACTTTTCTCTCATGGAACAACTCATACTCGGCATGTGGCATCATTAAGATCTCATGTCGAAAGGAATATATTGAAACTAAAGCAATTTCAGATTTTATCAGGAGTTATTCCATTGACATTAAAACCAGTTTTGGACAACTTTTTGTTTATGTGTGCCGCTTTATGTAATTTAGGAAAGCGTGGTATAAAGTAATTCTTACATAATCTAAAATAAATTATACTTAATATTTTTATTTTGAAAAACTATTATTTGTAAATATAAAATTTTATCATTGTACATATTTCAATAAAAGACTACTAATAATATAATTCTTATAGAAAAGAAACACAGTTTTAAATACATCACTCCAGAAGTCAGCATCAAATGGTATTTCTACAATATCAATTCCTTTTTCTGTATATACAATAAAATCACATCGATTTGACTTATAGCCATACCCATTTGGACTTGAAAGTAATGTAAATGGTTCCTGTTCAACACTTTCTTCCCACTATCATTAGTTTTCCCACCAATAGCTGTTGAGAAAAATGCAGATTTGGGATCCATATTCTTGCATGTTAGAGGGCACTTAATTTCAAGTGTCCTTGAGCCACAACATTCACATTGGCATATTCCATCCAAACTCACTCCCATCCATAAATTTTTGGGGTCAACAAGCAACCCAGGTTCTTCTATTTTAACTTTTTCATGCTTCTTTGTACGCAGTCTCTTATAAAGATACAGAGCCTCTTTTTCTTCTTCTAGTCCATATTGCATAGCATTTGAGTTTATCAAACTGTTCTTGTCTTCCAAAAAATTAGCAACAGTTTTTGATAAATCAGCTGAAGGGGTGCGCTCTTTTGTTTTTTGTCTAGTGTAAATAGCTTTGACTTTTTTGCCTGTTACCACGGCATGTCTCATTTTATGCCATTCTTCATTTTTGGATTGTCCTTTTGTTGCAGCTGAAATGAACAATTGTTTTCTTCTTCAGTGCATTTTAATGTGCTAATGAAGATATCACAGGCTTTCTTCACTCTTTTTTTAATCAAATGTTGATTTTCCCTTGCAAATATTTTAGCTTTTGTTTCTATGCTAAGACTATTAAGTTTAAAAACAGTTTTCATTTTTTTTACTTTGTCTGAATGTGGGCACTCAGGAAGGAAATCCAAAATACCAGAATTTTCATCAATGTCTCTCAATTTCCTGGCAAATTCAACTTTTCCTACTTCACTTATTGTGGTTCTCATACGATTTGGCATTGGGTCAAATGAGTCAACCCAAGAGTCGTCGAGAGATACATGTTTCCTTTTTCGTTTGGGTTTCACCAAGTGACAAATTTTCATTTCCAGCAATGGTAAGGGCTTATTTCTTGGTGTTGGTTTTGGTTGCCAGTATGCTGGAAGTGAAGTCACTGAAGTTCTTTCACCTGACAAAAACTCTTCAAGTTCAAACATACAAGCACCCAAGTGCTTGCATCCCTGATCTGAACCACCTTTACATTCACAAAATGCAGAAAACACAGAGCCATTTGGCGAAAGTATGAACTAGGATCTGTATTCTTTCATGCCTTCTGGTGTTTTGTCCCTTTGTGTGGGTAAAACACTGCCAATGACAATGTGAAACTTGCTATCATCGTTGTCATAGACAATAGTTCCAGATAAATTCCTTACTTGACCATTTTGGTGTAATTTATAATCATCAAATGTTCTCCAAGATGCCAACATGTCTTTGTCATATTTTGCTTTACTAACTATTAAATGATTGAAAATGTCCAACAGTCCAAATGTTGGTAAAGCTGACATGTCATTTGATGTATGGGTCATTTTAAATGGATCTTGTAGGCGCTTTCCAGCAGGAAGTGTCAATCGTTCTTGAAGACAATGCTCCAAGGAATCCTTTGAAAAATCAGGATCAATTGGTAGTATTGCCTCCTCAGTGGCTTCTGCTAACTTTATGAGATCGGATTTTAAATAGTTTGTAGTTGGTACACCACGGTCACTGATATACTCTTTCAAATCTTTAACTTTCCAGTCTTTGAAATTATTTCTCTGGTGAAATTGCTCATCCCTGACAACTGTACTAGTGTCAACATTCTTCGCAATGTTTTCATTTGCAAGCTTTTCTTGTTTGGTTTCACAAAATATGGTTTTATGTTTAGATAGACAAGATTTTTTTTGGGGGGGGGTTTGGATTTGCGGGATATTGTTTTAGGTTTTGATGGACAAGTTATAGTTCTAGTTTTAAGTGGAGATGATTGGTCATTAGAAAGAGATGGTTCTTCCTTAAGTTCAAGATCAACCAACACAGGTGGTTGGTATTCATTGGCAGGTATTGGGGCAAGACAACAACTATTGATAGGTTGCAAAAGATTGAAATGGCAAGCAGCTCTGTGAAAGTTATGCAAGACCAAAGTGATTGGACAATCACAGATTCTATCATATTTTAACAATGGACGTAACATCAGGCGAGGAGTGAAATAAAACCATTTCTGCTCAAGCATAGCATAAACACAAATTTCATGCTGCAAGGCCGTGGCACAAGCGTACATATCCACTGTTTCTCCCCACGTACCGGACATAATGTTTCGCTCCAGATGCTTTTCTATCGATTCGTATCGAAATAAATACGGTCGAAAAGTAGCCGGATTTTGTATTAAAACTTCGTTACACATTTCTCGAATGTGAGCAAAGTTTTCGTCGCTTTCACCGTTTATAGCCAACGCAACTGCTCGATAAAAGCAATTGCCGTCTCCACATACTTTTACTTCTTTTCTCCCAACTGGTAACGAATACCCATTACAACGAATAGCCATTATAATGGAAATAGGTGCTTTAAATTAAGAATTCTCAAAAATATCACTATTACAGATAAATTTCTAAAGAAATGTTTGCCCCCTGGCGATCCCAAAATGCATTGCAAAAACCGCGCAAATCCGTGGTGATTCATGATTTTTATGCATCAAAACGATGTACCAGGCCACAAATTTACTAAGAAACTGCATAACTATACATTAAAAAAAATTGCGTTGCAACTATACAACATCAAAGACCTTGGAATAGTAATCATTTAAATGCACAGCCCGTATTATCTAACTGCATCAATCCTCTTCGTATTTTCATTATTTTTGAAGACAAATAATTTCTTGACTTTTTCTTTTTTAGTCCAATTTCATAATTATATACTTGCTGGAAATAAGAAACAAATATTGTTGCCGGCCATGCCATAACAATTGTAACGCCAAATACGCAGCAAATTCCACCAAAAATCTTTCCGAGAACGGAGACTGGTACCAAATCACCATAACCAACTGTTGTTAATGTGACTATCGTATACCAAAATGCATCGATGATACTTTCAAACTTAGGATTGACATTTTCTTCACTGTAGTAAATAATGAAGGAAAACACGAGAATACACAAGCCAACACAATAAAACGACAAAATGAGCTGTTTCGCACATGCTTTCACTGTTACACCAAACAGTTTTAGTCCAGTTGAATATCGTGATAGTTTGAACATACATACAAGAGAACATATTCGCGTTATGTTTGCGAGCCATATTGTAGACGTTTGCACACACCAGTCAAAGTGATGAATAAATAATTGTGAGAATATCGACACCACGGTTATAATGTCAGCTATTCCTAAAATACTTTTAGTATATCTTGGTTTACACTCAGCTTGACGAAGCCGAAGAATGAACTCAAAAACAAACCATACACCACAAGTATATTGCAAAATTATAAAAGGATGATTGTCCTCTTTGATATTTTGAGACGATTTGGAAGAATTGGTTTCCATTCTACCACATAAATTTGATAACATCTGTTGATATTGTAAAGAACTTAACAGGCATAAAGTTAATATGTATGTCACTACAATAACTCCACAGGGCCACGATAAAAATATATCGAAAAATGTATGAACGTCTGAGTTTCTTTCCGCTCTTTTATTTGTTTTTGGAATGCTGAAATTAGATGAACCATACTCCAGCTGTGTCACATTGTTATGATCAATATTGAAAAACTGCAACTCTGACAAAAAAATAGTTTCATCGACATCAATGGGTCTGATTAGTTTTCCTCTTGACTGATAATAGAAAAGTATAGAATCAAATGCTTTTCTATCGCGATCTAAACAATATTGTTGCTTCTTTGAGTTGTAATAAGGAGACGTTTTAGTAAAGCTACCCATTAGAGTATTTGGGTATCTTGCTAGTGTTGACTCGAATGTTTCATAAATTGTTCCTCGAATGTTGATCATCACCTTTGTCTGGTCCTGTATTTCAGCATTATTATTTACCATAGTTGCTAGATTGATGATTTCTTTACTGTTTGAAGATTTTAGTATGCGCGTTGAGCTGTTTCACACTTCAGATAATTAATAACTGTTTTGTAATGATGTGTCAATTTCAGATATTTTAACCACATTCCTTACTTTAACTTGGTTACGAAACAAATGACTTCGTCGTACTTGTATTCAAAATTATCTTTCTTGTTACGTTGCTTCCTCTCAAGGAAAATACACATTGTGTCGGTATTGCTAACGCACTTAGTGTTAAAAACAATAAATACAATGACTTTTGAATGAGGATTACGTTCTTGCTATTTTCTTTGTCTTTATTATGACGATTGGATCATTTGTAGATTGTTTGTATGCAAATGTCTTCAATCGTTGTCTCTCTTAGGGCTCAATGATTGACAATATCTATCCAAAATTTAAAAAGTGAAAGGTTAACGTTTTTCTCTTCATATCACTTCATCATTCGGCATTTAAAAAATGTTTTATTGTATCAAAAATTAAAATTAATCGTAGTCATAACGATCGTTAATCATAATGATCATTCAAATCACGCTGAAGAATATAAGACATAACACAAAGACAATTGCCACTGACATTAACAGAAAGCTATGGACATGAATTAGTCATTTTGTGAAAAATATGTCGCATATCATTGAAGAAATTGTATACTTATTAGAAGAAGTTGAAAAATCAGACCAGTTTCCAAAAACTTAGTTTACTGTGTATTATACTGTTCGAGCATTTGCTCTGAGGATGACAATAGCATTATTGTATTCGCATGATGTATGATGGCATTTTTTTCTCTATTTAGCCATCGCCTCCTCTTTTTACTCATCTAACAATGACACGCTTGAAAAAATTAAGTCCCACCCCCAATCTCTGTTTATCCCCTATTCTAGGTAAATTTAAAATCACCAGGAGGTCAATTTCATGGATAATACAAAATGCACAAGTTAAGTATAAATTCATTTAGTTTCCCGATTTAATTCATTTAAATTCAAAGGTAGCAAAAAATTAGAAAATCCCAAAGGGGACAATTGGAGAAAATACTCTATATATCAATCGTTCAGAATATTGGAATACATTTTTTGTGAACTGCGTTAAAGTTGCATTCCAATACATATAGTTACAATAAAATTGCATACACAATACAATAGTTCACAAATGACTCCTCAAAACATCAAAAGACACCGGAACATCCAAACATTGAGATAGAAATTGAAAACCACAGATGAAAGCTTATATCGCGGGCTCATTTCCGGTCAGTAACCGTGTACGTAAATGTAGTTTTATTACTTTTACATCAAAATGAATGGTTTTTCTTTGTAGAAAAACCTAGCTGTTTGTACTTGTACATTGTAATTTTACAAAGGGCTTGTGGTGAAAGACTATTTCAGTTTCCTTAGCATGACTTTCTTGACATGAAGAGATAATTATTTTATGGGAACTGTAATGCACGCAAGGGTCGCTTTCCAAAGAAGAAAACATGTTGACCTTTCGTCACAACAGGTGAGAACTGTATTCTAGAGGTTATATCACTCATATGTAATCTGTTTTCAGTTTTTGAAGAGACTGAGGTCTAAAATTACTTATTATATTTTTTAAATTTCATGTTTCTAAGCTCTGTCAAAACGTTTGACTCATCAATATATAGACGACTAGCCTTGTTTACATTTTCCTGGCAGGCAGATTTGGTCGAGTTGGATTTAAACAACACTAGCAACTATTGGTCAAGCACTGTTGGGATTAATTTGCCTGCCAGCAAAACGTAAACAAGGCAAGTCATGTATGCAGTTTCTCTGTGCAAGTTTTCTCAATATAACTGTAGCTTGAAGAAAGTAGTTTTAGAAAGAAGTTGAAGAAAGTAGTAAAATGATTTAATTTGAACTTTTACCTTTTTTCAACTGTTACATTGATAATTGAAGAAAGGTTGACAATGAGTCAATATAGAATATCTTTGTCACATTCAATAAGTTTATAAACTAGATTTGGAAATGCAGTCCTGGTGATACCGTGAGGTTTCCAATTTAAGTTGTGTTAAGATGCAGACTTCACCATAAGGAAATTTGTAACAGCATAAATTTAATTAATTGCTACACAGATAACAAATTCTATTTTTCTTATTAACTTTGTTTTCAGAGACGACTACGTCATGTGACCAGCATTTTTGCCAGAAATATAAAGCAACGTGGATTTGCTTCCCTCCGTAAATTGGGAACATATTTTTCAATTTATCTTGGCAATATTGGTATTGTTGATGTTTCTATTACAATTTTAAAAGATTTTTCAATATATAGTAAATTTACTTCACAAAAATCTTATGTTTATATTTTTTATTCATCTGCTTACAGTGGTTTACACAAGTGAAATAAAGTCATCATTTGTAAGTTGTAATTTGTATGTTATGTTTCAAATTTTTCATAGCTTATAAACATTCATTCCTTGATGTTTTTTTCTAGAATCCAACTTGGCAAAGTTTTGATGTTAGTCAGTTTTGTGAAGATTTAAACACAGCAAGTAGCTGTATCCTTTAGTTCTGTGCCATGGTGAATGTGAAACTGACTTTCAAAAGATCTACACATCTCTGTGTTATGTGTGAAAAAAATTTTGTAATTTACATCTTTGACAAGGTACGTATGAGAATTCTTTAACATACTTAAGCATTCATTGTGAGAATCTGGGGTGGAGAAAATGGAAGTTATCAATTGTTGATTGAATGGAATGTTGATTTGAACGGTCTTGTTTATTTGGGAGAAAAAGTAAGGCTTCGTTAGTCAATTTTTAAATGTTTGAAATTTTGAATATCATGACATTGCTTTTTTTAATTATAGATTGATCAAAATGGGTGTTATTATGAAGCTAATTTATTAATATTTGGATTACAAGATGGATATTACATTCCTCCTAAGGACACCCAGGTACGCAGCATGATTGGATAATATTTTGTTCCAAACATCCTCAGATATACAACATTGATGTTTTTATTAACAAGATAATTCACATCTTTCGTAATGTTAGAATGATGATGAAATTATTTCTAAGAGTTTACTGAAGGTTGATCAAGAAATGGTAATGTTTTAATGTTGCTTTATTGTAATATTCTTGTTTTAATTTTTAGTAGCGTTATCATTGTTCAGTTATTTCATAATTAATTGTTACAAGACAACAGTTACTATAAAAAGTAAAACACACAAATATATTTTCTCTTGTAGGTTAAATCATCTTATAATCTATCTTCGCTCCACAGGTAAGTATTTAGTTCCTCATTAATCAGTTTTTTTCAACACAAGGTAGAGTACAATTCAATCCAAACACTCAACTCTAATCATGACCCCTTAATAAGCAGACAACTCGCATCTTTGGTATACTTGTCTACCACTTTATCATGATTCAACTTTATCCCAAAGCCATCATCTATGTTTAAATGACACCAACACTAAAATTCCTTCTCAGGACTATACCAACTCCGACAACCAATTTTATCTAATACTTAGCAAAAATCTAGTTCTCTGTATAGTATATTATAAAGACAATTCCTTTTAATGTCTTTAAAAGGCTACATACATTAGTTCGTGCTATTCGACAAACACAAATACAGATCAGAAAGATAAAGACTAGTGCCCAGGAAAATCTCCACATTTCTGGACAAAGGTTACATCGTGTATGTCAAATTCATAATTCATTAAGAATTGTCTTGACAATCTCTTGGTAACTATTTTTAATTCTGCCAAAATAAGGCTTTAACTAAAATACACTGTAATGTACAATATCAATATCTTTTTAGTATTAAAAAGTATTTTATGTAGTTTTTTTTCCAAAGTAAATTAAGCAACATTTATTGAATGCTGGCATTATCAATTTCATTATTATCTACAGCAGTACAACCAGTCATTCATTAGTCATTTTGCTGTAGCTAAAACATTTCTTAATCCCTTGCGTTTGCATGACCCTAGAATTAACAACTGCTCATCCAGTTGTTACCTTTCATATGTCACAAGCTTTTGATTATTTACTTTTCAACATATTCTTCTGTTGATGAAACTTGTATGTTTATTGATCCTGTTTCAAACAATGTACTTATTACTTAGTTTTTGTTTGGTTTTACAGGCATGTGAGCGTGAGCGTTTGAAACTTAGTGTAAGAATGCTTCAGGAAGAGCTTCATAAACATAAGAACATGTTAGATACAGGTATTCAGTATTTTTCAACATTGTTTTTGATTACTTTAGTTGAATTCATTGTGATTCAATTTTATTTCGTTCAGCAGCAAAGCCAGCTGGCAGATTTACTTCCGCTATGTAAATTCTCAAAGATTACCAATTTTCATTTCATTAGAAATCTATTGTTTTCACAGTCAGTGAACACAAAAATATTTCCATAGAGGGAGTAAAAGGTCAGACTGGATATGTTACTGAATCCAATGCAAAGTTAGTGATGATATTGTTTTACTGTCAAAGTTTTTACATTCAAAGTTGGGATGTCTATAAATTTTAGGTTTTTACAATTCCATATAATTTTTGTCTTATTGTTAAAAATCTTTTTAAGATCAAAAAATGGAAGTTGAACTTGTTAGGGATGTCCAACACGCTGGTAAGAATTTTGCTATTGAAATAATTGTTAAGTAAAATAATTTTTTCCACAAGAGTTTTCTTACGTAGTCATTTTCCACGTAGCAATTAACTTAACCAACTAAATAGTCTATACCCAAAAATACTTCACTAAACTCCTCTGTATTCATATATACCTAACTAAACCAGTGTGTACCCCACTGATCTCGAAATAAGACAGACATACAAGAAACTTTTACAAGAAATCAGTCGGATACAACAGAATATATGAACTGTCTTCAACTGATTTTTAGGAAACAAACTTCGCAATAAAGTGGAAGGCTTCGAGGTAGCCAAAAGAAATTTTGACGAAGCAAAAAAGAATCATATTGCCAGAAGGTTCACATTGAATATATTTTTATTGTATCATATATCGAAAGCATCCAGTATTTTTTTAATTGTGTTTTATCAACACGCAGGGAATTATTGGTAAAGACAAAAGCACAAGTTGTGATGCGCCGTAGGCAATTGTGCCACGAACTAACTTATATTTATCCTATTGAAACGGTAAAAAATATGAATGCATGATTTGTAAGAGTTCAACTGATCGTATTCTTTATTACATTATCTCATATTATAGTCAAAAAATGAAGAAATGATTTTATGTGGTTTACCATTGCCGAATACGCAATCCCCTGAGTTTAACGGTAATGATGGATTTTTTAGTTATTATGTTTTATAATTCTTAATTTGCATTTGTCATATGTAACTGGATATGTTGTTTGAAAATTTTGAGGGTAACTTTTGTATTTAGGTTTACGATAATGTTATAGGGTCATTGTTACTCATGAAAGTATTGTTGCGTTGTTTTAACGTAACAGCAAATATCAATCGCTTTCAACTTTCCAAAACTTAAAATTTTGTTATTTTTCATTACTTTGGAAATATGTTTTTTGTTTCCTTGTCATTTCTTCCATTCTTTCAGGTGTAAATGAAGAAACAATAAGCAGTGCCTTGGGTTATGTAAATCACTTATTATCTATGATCGCAAGGTATTTTCAAATACCTTTAAGGTATCCAGCCATCAACAAAGGCTCTCGATCTACTATTTTTGATTTTGTGAATGAAAAACTCCCTGATAAGGAGAGAGAGTAAGTGTTTATTATATTTTAATGTTTTGTTTTTTACTAATTGTAATAATTAGACCTATAATATGCTGAACACTATGTTTACAAATTTACATTGGAATGAAATATTGCTTTGAAAATCAACATTGTGTCTGTGTAAAACCTGTCATGTATTAACCATGGTTCTTCACATTGTCCGCTAGATTTCCTTTGTTTGTAAAAGGCAAAGAACGATTTCAATTTGATTTTGGTGTATTTCTTCTCAACAAAAACATCGCTCAGGTAAATAAATAACATAATTGTACGTATTGTACGTAAAAGTATTTTTCATTGTATTTTGAGGGTAACTTCTAAAATCAAAACGTGTTAAAAATCAAGACAGGAGTTTCAGAAAATCCGGATACTTTGGTCTGTTTTTTTATGATATGTTAAGATAAACACAATAGAGAAGTTAAAAATGCCATTTTCCCGCGGAATAGTTAAAACAGTTTCTTATAAAGTTGCAAAGTTTTGTTGCAATCGAAATGAAAATTGCCATAGCAAATAAGTTTACTTTGCCTTTCATTGTCGTAGATTCGATACTCTCTCGGACTAGCAACGACAGACCTTCGAAGGACTTTACCAAATATAAAAAATCTGTTTGATATGAAATTTGGTGGAAGGTATGTACACGACTTTTATTTTTTTTATGATCTCAGAAACACCAGATTGATTAAACACATAGACTCCAAAATTTTTTATGATAAACATGTTTCGACTTACATTTAGTCATCTTCAGTATGAGGTTAAGTATTTACAATGCTGAATTTATAATAGGATATGTGAAACGTCTTAATCAATAAAAATAAAAGGATAAGGTGGGATAAAATATTAGTTATACTTACATGGTAATTAAGTATTGTAAGTGTGATAGAGACAAATTAGAATATTTACAATTGGAAAATAGTGTTAAAATGTTGAATATGTTTGTTGAGATCAGGTTTGTGTTTGCGAATGGGAAGGGCTTCTTTAAGTTTTAGAGAAAATTGAGTGTTGGCGGTGTCTAAGATGGTGAAACATGAGCGAGTATATTTGGATTTGCAGTTAGGATTTTTTAGTAGGTGTTTGTGGATGTGTGAGTTTTTGTCGAAAGTTTTGTGTTCTTTAATCCTTTTTTAGACATTTTCATTAATAAATCCTCCACCACGTTTTCACTTCCGTTTATCATAAAAAAAAACATACACCGGCCTTTTAACCAACTTCTTCAGTTTCACATCTTCACGATACAAAGCGGGTCTTATCCAAACACTTCTTGATCGTACACATAAAATTAACGACACTGAAGAAGGCCGTAGACAGGACTTGAATGAAATGAACAACACACTACAACGAAACTCCTTCCCACAACACTTCATTGAACACATTTTCAACTCTTACAACGACGAACTAAAATCACAAAAATTGAACATTAATAGCTTACCAAATTAAGAAGAACAACAAAACGTTTATTATTTCAAATTACCATACATAGGACACCATTGGATAATCACTCAAAAAAACTTCATAGTCTCATCAAACGGCTCTGTACTGACATCAATATAAAATTAGTTTTCACCTTATATAAAATCAAAAACCTATTTAGTTTTAAAGACCTCATTTCCGACGATCTTGAATCCTTGGTGGTTTGCATTTGCAAATTTGGTTGCGCAGGATGTGATTCCTGTTACATTGGTGGGGCCATCCGGCATCTTAGCCACCAGGATTAAAGAACACATAACTTTCGACAAAAACTCACACATCCACAAAAACCTACTAAAAAATCCTAACTGCAAATCCAAATACACTCGCTCATGTTTCACCATCTTAGACACCGCCAACACTCAATTTTCTCTAAAACTTAAAGAAGCCCTTCCCATTCGCAAACACAAACCTGATCTCAACAAACATATTCAACATTTTAACACTATTTTCCAATTGTAAATATTCTAATTTGTCTCTATCACACTTACAATACTTAATTACCATGTAAGTATAACTAATATTTTATCCCACCTTATCCTTTTATTTTTATTAATTAAGACGTATCATATATCCTATTATAAATTCGGCATTGTAAATACTTAACCTCATACTGAAGATGACTAAATGTAAGTTGAAACATGTTTATCATAAAAAATTTTGGAGTCTGCATCCATCTTTGTATTTAAACGTTGTGCAACTTATATTTCAAGCAAAAATTTTAACTTTTACAGTTCACCGTATGTTTCCTGTCCAATATCTGTGATTAAACGTCATCTTTCACCAACTGAAGGTGGAAAAGACAAAGTTAAAAATGAAGTTAACTGTACAACTAAACAAAATGGCTCTTTGTCAAGTCAGGATTACATTTGTCAAGATACCAATGAGACAGTAATTGTAACACATCCACCTTCAAAATCACAGACATCTAAAATAGTATCTGGACAGAGTTTTTGCCTTACAACATATGCAGAAGAGGAAGAAAATAACTGCGAGCAAAGCTGTTTGAAAGCCCCTGAACGAAGTATGGTCACTAAAGTTAATGAGACTGGTAACCAAAGTTCTCGTTACTCTGATTCTCTTAATGAACTTGTCCCGAACAATCGTGTTGAATCGGGTCAGGAGAATGATGACCTAATAGATAATTTATTTAGTGTATAAAGAATTATTTAGTAACACAACATATTTAGTTGAACTGTTCTCGTCACTCTTGTGCTTGAAACAAACTCTACAATTTCACATTCGGCCTAACTTCTAAACCTATATACAACCAATTAATCGATGTATAGAATAATCAATATTTACAGTTGAAAAAGACTCTGATAACTTCCAACGCTGAATTTTTAACTTTTGTACCCTGTAATTGAAGAGTCAAGAAAAGTTGCTGAATTCACGACTTTTGTCTTTTTAAAGATTGTTTCATTTCACAAACGGTTTTCTAGACAGTGGAACCAATCATCTAACAGTTTACATCTTTTGACTCTCTATTAAAAATCTTTGATAACCTTGGGTTAAATTTTACTGTGCAAAGAAGAGCAGCGAAACTCTGCCTTAGCGTTGTGCACATCGTATGCGTCAGCAGTAAAAATAGAATAAAATTTTAAAATGGCGGACGATATTCGTTTGAAATTAATTGAACAAAATCGTAGAAACTGGGAGTCCGTTGTTATTGCTGTAAACAATGCCTTAGTATATATTGACGATAATATAGCAGAGATTCTTCACTGGTCCCAAATGACTTTAGAAATGATTAATGCGGGAGCACTACGAGTACAAAGTATTGAAAGGGGTAAGGTAAGGTAAGAAAATTCAGTAAGTATCCAGGCAGCCGATTGGTTATCAATTTTTCTCTGATTTTATATCGTTGATGAAAGCACTTTGCTTGTAGAAAAAAGGACTGCATGCGTCTCCTAGGGTTATGTAATTTTTGTGCAATAGTTTCCAATGTGTACCATTGCCCTTTGCCAAATTGCCACCTCACTTAATAATTTATTCACTTCAGGGACTCGTTGCACAAAGTATGGATGGTAAAATTTTCAAACTTGCAAAAAAGTAATGTAGTCATAGAAGCAATATTTTATTTCAGTGATTGCTCAGCTTAAATCTTATATTCATTCTTTTGTAAGATTTTTAAACATTTACCATCCAGGCTTTATGCAGTCGGCCCCTGGTAATAACGATGTCTGGTAGCCAGACAATGTTTTGATAAAACTAAGGAAGTTTTTAAGATCACTATTTAATGCTTTAAAAGTTTAATAAACTTTTCCCTAACCAGACTAACCTTAACCAGAAATTGTTATTGTTGCTCTCTTTGATGAAAATTGTAGAAAAAGAACTTATAAAAGAAATCTCTCTCCACAGCCAAGTTTACAATTGGCTTTTGACTGTATATTGATTGAATTTTCACACTAACCACTTAGCTATTCAAACCTCCAGCTCAAACATCACCACATATCATAATTTTTATGTTAAAAAACTGCCTCACATTTTGTTTTTCAAAACTACCAGACATAGAGTCACTTCCATTATTTTAATTTAGAGAAAAAATCACTTTGTTAAACTTATTTGGTTAAGATGTTTTCATCATTTTCAATTTTTTGAATTTTTTTAGAGTGGATTTGAAGATGAACAAAAAGTTGTGTTTATAACAAGCTCCTTATTGCCTGGAAAAAAATTTGAAAAACTTCAAAAACTCGTTGAATCAAGCTATTTCCAGTCCTGTTCAATATTTTGTACTGTAGCCGATGAAAATGTGTCTGTTCTGATTAAGCAAGGAGAAAATGAGTCATTTTATGCAAAACTGGAAGAAAAAGTTTCTGAATGGATGGATCACAAGGTTTGTGTGGTTTTCAGATTAAAGTTGAATCCTTGTGCATCTCTTATTGTGGTCAAATTAAGTTGATATTTTTGTACTCAATCTTTATTGATGAATAATTTTAGTTTTCAACAGTTGATATTCAATATATACCATGCTTTTGGGCCAACATTGTTCCTGGTGTATTCCTTATTCCACAATTTACAAAGTTTTTTCCCATCTTGCCATCTGATGTACCAACCATGACAGAGTTGATGAAAACCAAGGTGAAATTCCATTAAATATGTAAAATGAAATGGATTTTATTCTGTTTAATAAGTTTTTTGTTTGGTTTATTGTGTTTTATCAGGGTGACCAAAAAAAATTAACATCTTTATCGGAAGTTGAAATACATCACACTCCAAAATCATTTCAAATGAAATTAAAGGTCAGTGTTTATTGTGGAAATGAAATTGTTTTATGTACATCTGAGTGCAAGAGGGGAACATCTGAGTGCAAGAGGGGAACATCTGAGTGCAAGAGGGAACATCTGAGTGCAAGAGGGAACATCTGAGTGCAAGAGGGGAACATCTGAGTGCAAGAGGGGAACTTATCATTTCAATACCACCATTTGCAATTGAGTTACTACCGTTCATGTTTTCATTGAAACATTAAAATTGAAAAAAAGTAATAAACGCAAAGTAACTTGTTACTTAGTCGTGTGAACTTCCTTTTTTTCTTGATTTTTTTGTCTCTTGATTGTCATGTTTGAAATCAACTGTTGCATTCATGTTTAAATTGTCTTTGGCAATATTGGATACATATTTATTATGCAAAGTTTACTCATCTGTAAGCCTAAAAATCTACAATAGCACCAGGCCCAGATAACTTTAGCTAGGACAACGATGCACCCCTCTTGGAAAATCTGCACCCCTCATGTCAAATGACAACTGATACTTGTTGAAAGTTGGTTGGCTGGTTTGTTAGCCAGATATTAATGTTAGATTTTCATAGATCACATGATAATGTAATCTATGACAAAAACTAGATGTGCTAAGACAAAAGAATAATGTAAGTACATCAATTGGGAACAGACAAATATGTGTTAATTAATTTGTCGTTTGAGGTTTTCACAAAAAAGAACATCTATAGTTTATGTATTAAATTATAATCGTACCTTTTCTTATCAGTCATATTTATAATATATGAAGCTTTTACGTATAACTATTTGCTAATTCATGTTAATTGGTCAAAGTTAAAGAAGAATGCTGTATAATTGCTGTGTTGTTTCTTTGCATAGCTGTTTATAATAAAACAATGTCTTTTTAGCTTCTGGCGTTAGCGTTCAGTGAGCTTTTAAATGAATCGGAGTTACACGAAGATTGTTATGCAATTGGTCATACTTCCAAATTACTAGCTAGTGAACTTGCTAGTCTATCATCTGCAAAAATGAAAAAGGTACATTCATAGTTTGTGCACATTTAAACATGCATGCTTACCGCTTTTTCGACTTTAGTCCTGTGATAAGATGTAGTGTTTTGCAAACTCCGGTTGTTTTAGCGCCTGCTTCCGAAAAAAAAACTCTGGCTGTATATAAAAAAAAAGCTTCAACTCTTGTAGAAAGTTTCCACGCATGTATCTCAAAATATGAGATAAAACACTAAAGCTTCAAGTAAAAACCAAAGAATTTTTTTACTTTTGATTTTATTAATTATTTCTCTGTGGGCGCCACCATTTGATTATAACTTACTTTTATCTAGAATATCAAAGGTCGCTGTTCCGTCTTATTCATAGATCGTACATTAGACTTAGTTCAAATATCGTCAAAATGCAAAGACAATCTTGGTGATAAAATATTTGATTGTCTTCCAAAGCTTCCTGGCCACAATATTGACGTTGCTATTGATTTATCCAGTCTTTTTACATCTGTAAGGTAGCCAAATTATTACTTGACCTACCATTTAATTGATTCACTTTGTTAGCCTTTGCAAGTTGTTAGGCTTTTCTTGACATTTTAATTTTTTAGTTTTTGTTGCAGATACGTTTATACTCCAGTGTATTTGCATTTAACTCCACCTGTTTTGCATTTAACGTTTGTTTTAAATAATTGAAAAATTTTCTTTTCATTATGTTTTATGACTTGTATGTTTCAGTAAAAACATTCTTCCGCCCGGATCATTGTGCCATAAATATCAAGAAAAAGAAGCACATTTTTTATTGTCATCACTAATTACAGACAGTAAGCAGGTACTTTAATGTTTGTCGCCACTTGTTACAGACAGTAAGCAGGTACTTTAATGTTAGTCATTACTTGTTACAGACAGTAAGCATG
This sequence comes from Xenia sp. Carnegie-2017, assembly GCF_021976095.1. Lineage (NCBI taxonomy): Eukaryota > Metazoa > Cnidaria > Anthozoa > Malacalcyonacea > Xeniidae > Xenia > Xenia sp. Carnegie-2017. The sequence goes on along the minus strand of NW_025813485.1, from coordinate 721,205 downwards.
TAGTTTAAAGTTATTCATTACTTGTTACAGACAGTAAGCAGGTACTTTAATGTTAGTCATCACTTGTTACAGACAGTAAGCAGGTACTTTAAAGTTAGTCATCACTTGTTACAGACAGTAAGCAGGTACTTTAATGTTAGTCATCACTTGTTACAGACAGTAAGCAGGTACTTTAATGTTAGTCGTCACTTGTTACAGACAGTAAGCAGGTACTTTAATGTTAGTCATTACTTGTTACAGACAGTAAGCAGGTACTTTAATGTTTGTCATTACTTGTTACAGACAGTAAGCAGGTACTTTAATGTTAGTCATTACTTGTTACAGACAGTAAGCATGTAGTTTAAAGTTAGTCATTACTTGTTACAGACAGTAAGCATGTAGTTTAATGTTAGTCGTTACTTGTTACAGACAGTAAGCAGGTACTTTAATGTTAGTCATTACTTGTTACAGACAGTAAGCAGGTACTTTAATGTTAGTCATTACTTGTTACAGACTGTAAGCAGGTACTTTAATGTTAGTCATTACTTGTTACAGACAGTAAGCAGGTACTTTAATGTTTGTCATTACTTGTTACAGACAGTAAGCAGGTACTTTAATGTTAGTCGTCACTTGTTACAGACAGTAAGCAGGTACTTTAATGTTTGTCATTACTTGTTACAGACAGTAAGCAGGTACTTTAATGTTTGTCATTACTTGTTACAGACAGTAAGCAGGTATTTTAATGTTAGTCATTACTTGTTACAGACAGTAAGCATGTAGTTTAAAGTTAGTCATCACTTGTTACAGACAGTAAGCATGTAGTTTAATGTTAGTCGTTACTTGTTACAGACAGTAAGCAGGTACTTTAATGTTAGTCATTACTTGTTACAGACAGTAAGCATGTAGTTTAATGTTAGTCATCACTTGTTACAGACAGTAAGCAGGTACTTTAATGTTTGTCATTACTTGTTACAGACAGTAAGCATGTAGTTTAATGTTAGTCATCACTTGTTACAGACAGTAAGCAGGTACTTTAATGTTAGTAATTACTTGTTACAGACAGTAAGCAGGTACTTTAATGTTTGTCGTCACTTGTTACAGACAGTAAGCAGGTACTTTAATGTTAGTCATCACTTGTTACAGACAGTAAGCATGTAGTTTAAAGTGCTTATATCAGGGTGAGAGAAAAATCTTTAAATAATTAAATTGATTTCAAGAACATTTGTAATATATTTGATACGACGAAAATTTTATCTTTACGGGCTTTAGTGGCCAAAGGATTTTGCACCGGATGTGACGTAAAAAGTAGATCGCATACGTTGAAGATATAGCTTGCATTATAATTAAGATAGGTGTTATAGATGATAGCTGTTACACATTTAAGATGCTGCATTGGTGTTTAGTTTGACGACATTGTTTGAGCGAATAATTAAAGAAAACGTTTAAAATCTAAAACTGCGTTTTCTTCTTTTTACGTAACTTCTGTCCAAAATATTGTAAAAAACAAATTCCGAAGGAACAAGACATCTTGAAATTGCAGAATATGAATCAGAACAACACGAGAAGTAAACTGTAATCCTGAGGAGGACTTTGAAATAAAGTAGAAAATTCACAGTTTATTTCTCGTCTTGCTCTGATTCATATTTTGTAATCTCAAGATGTCTTGTTTTTTACGATATTTTTTTAAATTGTCGGCTGGACATGGTTTCTGTCCAAAAAGACAATGAATTTTCCATCTATCAGATATATTGGAAATATTTTTATAACTATTTAAAGAAACTATTTCTCTGATCCTGATATAGGTACTAGAGTACTATATAGATAAAGTTCATCAGCAAAAAGGTCCAGTCTTATGTTGTTCATTGTTTAACATTAAACAACGTTTTCTTTTTGTTGATAACAGCATGTTTGAAAGCAAATATCACTCTCTTCCCTCTTGAAATTAAAAGTATTTGTCTAACTTACTTACAAATATGACTTTTTCATTATCGTGTTCTTTTATAAATATTCTTGATAATCAACATAGCTTGTTGTTTCATTTATTTAGAACAGCATAACCAAACTATACAAAAAATTAACGGAGATCTTGAAAGAGGAATCTATTTCCTTTGTGGATGAAGATTTTGGAAAAGTGACGCCAAAGAAACTTTTGTCTTTAATGAATTATTTTAGGTAATGATTTTTTTACGAATTACGAATGTTTTTACGTTTTTTTATACGATCAACTTTGGAAATTCTTTACGACCGGCGTGCATTCATCTCTCATACCATATATGGTACATGGTGTGTGTATGTGTAAAATTCAAAATGTCGGTTTTCTTCATGCTCCATAACAGTTTGTCGTTACAAAAAAAAAACAAAAAAAACTATGTCGTCAATTTCAACGTTATTATACTAGGAATTGATTTTTTGAATGAAATTTGAGGTTCTTTCAACTTTCAATGATCTTGAGTTTCAATTTTTTAACAGGGATAACATAAAACTGTTCATAAAGCATTCTGTTGTCCTTCAACTTGCAATGGCAGTCATCAATAGTTCAAAAGTAGAGGAAAATTCAAATATTGAGGAGATTCAAAGTGCAGAGAAGGTGACGCGTTGTTATGTTAAAAGCAAGTTTGTAAATTGTGGTTTGTTTTTGTCCCAAAGTTTTGCATATAGATTTATAATTTAGAAATGAAAGATGTTTACTGTGTTTGCGCAGGCTTGTGTTTGCACAGGCTTGTGAGACCTTTGGAAAACTCGAGAGCAGATCAGTGCAAGCCCGTGACAGAAGGTCGATCGTCTTCGAGGTTTGCATAAGGCAATCTAAACACGAAAAACATCTTTTATTTCTTTTATGAAGTAACAATAATGCCAAACAGACAAAATTAAAAGAAATATGTTTTAATTTGTTCTCTAACACGTCTTCATGATTAATTAGCAAATTTTATTGATTGATTCATTCATTCATTGATGGATTCATTGATTGATTGATAGATTGATTGATTGATTGATTGATTGATTGATTGATTGATTGATTGATTGATTGATTGATTGATTGATTGATTCGGTCGTTCGTTGGTACGTTTGTTCGTTGATTGAGCTCAGATTGGTTTGCACAGTCTAATGCAAATTAAGTTATATACCTATCGGCGCATGCGTTTCATTAATATTATTTTATTAATACATATGTCACCCAATATGATCTAAATTTTTGGATAGGTACTTCAATTAAGTTTGAATGAAGAAGATTCTCCCAGCTGTTATTCGCACATTCTCTTACTTTTAAAGAACGTTAGAGAAGGTATAAGGTAATAAAAGTTAAATATTGTATTTATTTTGCAAAATTATGGTGACTTCAATGTTTGTCGTAGGTCTTTTTGTCTTGAAGATATTTTGTTGTTTTTGGTTTACACTCATTCTTTGGTTGGAGATAATAGTTATGACGTATCACATTCTGAAGAAGAAGAATTGAAGTTAAAAGTAGGAAAGTGAAAATATTATTTAGTTTATTCTATTTATAGTTTGCTTCCTCTTAGAAGCATTGTATGACAAAAATTGTGAAGAAGTCACAAGATAAAATCTACTTTAGAATAATTTTTTATCGTTTCAACTTCAATGACTTTGCATCATTTTGGTAGCAATTCGCTTTGTTTTAAGAGTCAGATTTATTTCAATTACGCTTTCTAACGTCAAATAACAATAGCTTTTTGTTTCTTATCTAATGTAGAATGAAATCATGAATGACGTTTTGGCTGGCAAGTTGAAAGTCAAGACAAAATTTATCATTGGTTAGCATTGTATAAACGTTAATATTGGCACACAAATTACGAAGAGATTTGACAGAAATAATTTGGTTTAATTTAAATTTAGACGACGAAAAAGACAGTAAAAATGTAAAACGAAATAAAATTATTGGATGTCTACAGAGAATTTTTCTTTTGAAAAAATTACGAACGGATTTATCATCCTTCAGGTATTTAATGTGTAATTAAATGTCTGTTAAATGACCTTACATTATTTAAGGAATTTATTTTGTAGGGATTTGTTTACGAATACGTCATCTAAGCATGATTTGCTGTCCTATGAATCTTTGATTAAGCAGGTGATGTTGAATTTTAAAAATATTTAGGCATTCTTAAGAGAATACTTGAATGGACCCAGGATGATTTTATGGGGAGTTATAGTTTGGTTTAGATTTCCATAGTTACGTCTTGAGTTTGGTCATGCCAACAAACAGTAAGCAGACTGGAACAACATAACATTTACTCTCACTCATTATGTCGTCACAATTCATTGTTTTATCCAGTGTCTTTTGATGCGACTTTCTTTCAGGTCTTACAAAAGATTTTTGATCCAAGAAAAACAGAAATAAATGATATTGAGTTCAAGTCAGTTCGTCTCAAAGATTTCATCAAGAGTGGATTCAGGTGAATTGAAGATAGCAGCTGTTTATGATGGATAAGAAACATGTTGAGGCTAACTCTATTATTTTATTCATTCATTTTACAAACAAACAACATCCCTCGCCATTAGCTCATTGTTATCAATGATTTTTATATCTTACATTCCATAGCTTACCAACGATTCCTCACCTTTAATCTATTGATATCGTACCAACACTTTCTCTCGTCATCTGCTCGTAAATATAGATGATGGAATCTCTTGGGAAACACCATCTCTTATCATCTGCTCATCAATATAGATGATGTGATTTTGCACAAATCGTCTTCTCTACCTTTCCAATATCAATGATGGAGTTCATATCTGCGAATGTAAACATTTTAGACTAAATTCATACTAAGCTCTTATTGTAACACCAAGTTAGCTTTTTGTCATACCTTGCTGTTTCTTTAATGCTATTTCGTTTGATGCTCTTTGCTTTCCCATATGTTATTCCCTTGTTTGCATTACTTAAGTTTTGTTGTCTTTGGTTGACATGTCTTGTTTCCCAACGATATGAGCCTTAAAAATGAACCGTAAAATTTACTATTCTCAATTAATAATCTGTCTCATCAGAATACTTTGCCAACGCTTATATGTCTGATGCCTTAGTTTCTTACGTTGTATATTGTATAACGTAATTTTCATATTTTGTTTTCTTAGCTTGTTCTTGAACGTCTCAAAGCCTCATCCTTGTGATCATCCCATTCTTATCATTTTTGTCGTCGGGGGATTAACGTGTTCTGAAGTTCAACAAATTCAGGAGTTTTTGTCTACTCACGATGTAAAAACTCAGGTTTGTATACAACCACTTAATCTTTAAATAAACATTGTAAATCATCAAGGAAAATTAGAAAGATTAAATCTTTTTGATTTATTCTGCCCACATAGCTACTAGTGGTTAAAACGCCCAATCCCAACAGGAAATCGCCACAAGATTATTCGATAAATAACTGAGAATGGATTATACATCACTCACAATACTATTTTATGTTCTACATCACATGGTTAAAAACTCTGTACCTACAGTAAAACTGGATTGAACAATCTTTTTGCATCTCATTCAGGCAAGGCATAGTTCAATTTTGTAACAACCATGTCATAAGAAAATATTGATTTTTAGGTTCTAGGTTCAAGAAATTATATTTATTTATTTATTATGATTTATTTTTGTCTCTAGGTAATTGTTGGCAGTACCAAAATGTTGACTTCATCTGATTTACTTAAACATTTATTTTCTCAAGAAAACGATCTTTATATGAGCTGTTGATGACTGGGACAATAGCAAGTTTAATAAATGCTATTTTATAACTAATATACTTGACCACTGGTAAACATGACTTTGGTTTAAGACTGGAGATTTATATTGTTCTTCTAGTGGAGCAACTAAATTTAATCATTCTGCCCAGTAAATGCAAGTATGAAAATTTTAAGTAACTTGTCAATTTTGTGTATGTTGTAAGATCTCTAAACTTTACGGCTTATTGAAACATAATGAAAAAATAAAATTTTCTTGAACTTTCAGTGCTGAAAAAAATTTGAAAAAAATTCGCCCTAAACTTACGCTTTCAAGGTCATAAAACTGTTGAATCTTAACTATAATATAAAAAAATATAAAGTAATTCCATTACTTGCGTTATTCTTTTTCTTGAATCATAACAAACTATGTAGTTTTCCTTTTGAGGTTTCAAGAATTGTATGCTTGTTGCAATGCTCTTCCATTGACTTGTTTAAACAAGTTGACATTCCACAACACGCGACAAGATTTTAGCTGTGTATGAAATGCTCTTTTGAAATGCTCTTTTTTGTCAATTTCCATTGTTTACCTGGAAAATTAGGGAGATGCAATGTATGATGAGATTTGTTGCCCAAACTTCCTGAATGGAGAAAGCTTTATGTTTTCAACCCAATCCAACTCTACACCATTTCTAATGTATTTATTAAAAAAGAGCCGACTTGAAATTAAAGTTTACAGTGTAGAATATTCTGAACCAATGTAACTGTTACCCACTGAAATCACCCGACCTTTAGAATTTCATGATTTAGCAGTAATTTATTTAAGTATAGGGCCATAAGCAATTGAAAAGCATTTTGCTTCAAACTTTGAACTTTTGCAGTATGCAGAGCCCGCAGTTTGTATGTTATTTTTTTATCCAGTGCACGTGTAAACAATGTGAGTTAGACTAAGATAATTAAGTACAATTCTTGTCTTGTAACCATTCTCTTGAGATTTACCAAACAATGTTACCCGCCCACGTCGGCTGGTGCCAACAAGAACAATGATAAAATATTCTTTTGTATCATACCACAAACATGGCTGAATTGCAAATCAAGATTAAATACTAGATGTGCTAAGTTTATTTGCGTTCGTAATCAAAGTAATTGTTAGTACAAAGTAATGGAATGTACATCTCGTTATTTAACTTACTTAATTAACGCATTAAATTAGAAAGTATTTTAAAATCCCAGCACTAGAAAAATTTGCACAGGCAATAGTATGCAGAATACTTCTAAGCAAATTATAAGTTACAAGGTTTTTATATTCTGTGCTGTGTTTAGAAATTGTTCAACGTTGCTATGAAATCCCTCGGGGGATTTGAAATTGGCTCATCATACAGCCAATCCTCTCAAAGTACACACCCACCTTAAAGACACCACCTTAGCATGCGGTAATCTAGAAGTTCTTCGCTACTCGCAAGCTTACAATTCAAAGAGCGACCTTGAAATTACTGAGTAAGACGTTAAAGCTTTCACGACTAAAGTGAAACATATGTTGAGAAACACAAGACACATCTCTCTTAAGCCCTTGAAGTTTCTTGTTATGTAAGGTAAGTGTGAAATATCAGCCGTGAAAACTTTCTTATAAGGTGACATATATGTTTGTGTTAAATCTTCAACTATTAGTTGTTGCGATGAATGTCTTTTTGGTTAAAAATTCTGTCTATACTCAACTTTGCTAGCCTTTAATCTTCAAAACTAACCACACTTCTAGCACGTGTAAGTGTCTCGTGTGCGGGTTCTACAGTGAACAGGACAAGAATTATTAGCTCGCCATTTTTGGTATTGAACCTTCGATTAACTGTGATTCTTAAGGGGACAAGAAAACAAAGATGAAACGTAAAATTCATTAACTTGCCCAAAAAACCAGTTCCAACATTTGGGTTTTATATTGATTTATATTTTGTAATCTCAAGACGTCCTGTATGTTACGATTTTGTTGTTTACTTTACTTTCCTTTCACGAAAAATGACAAAATAATTGCAGATTTAAGCTAGATTTTAATCGTAATGAAATCCAGGAATTTCAGATGATCGAGTTCATTTATAATAAACCATTTATTTTGCCTTTGTCATTTACAGATGTATGGATATGATAAATCGCTGGTTAAATACTGTAAACGAAGCTCATTGGATGCGGGCTATTGTTCAATGTATGGATTATGGAACGACTAAATCTGTGGAATTTGGATACATCTGGATGGATATTGTGGATTACTTTCTTACTGGTTGTGGTATTACAATGATGGAGCCACAGAAGACGGTGTAAAGGTTTGATCTATGACTATTTATGTTGCGGAATTTTCGGTAAAAAAATTGAAAAACTGCGGTGTTTCTTTAAAACTAAACAAAACCTAAAGCGCATAATAAACGCAAATACACGCAGCGGAAAAGCCTGCAATACATAAATATGCAGTCTACCTAGCAGAAAAAAAAGTAAAACGAGCAACTGAGCTTAATTATCCGGTCAAAAGCAAAAAATGGCAATTATTTACAAATATTACTGAAGATTTTCAAAGAAGATGAAATAAATGTTCCAGAAACCTTCAAAGACAGAAATTTCATAAAAAAGTACATGCTTACTGTATAAATTATTTATAAAAGCTGATCAGTGGTTCAATTATTAAAACATAAAAGTTCTTTATCGTAGAAATTTTATGTATTAACAAAAACATAAAAAGACGATCTTGTAACATAGAAAACTATTACAAATTTTAGTTTAATTTTACAACATTATCATTAAATGCAATATTGAATGTAAATAGCTAGCGATTTGTTATAGAAATAAAGTTTTAAATAAATATTGATTCGTGAAAGTTTTATTTCAACTTTGATAATTTTTAAAGTAAAGGTAGTTCGATCATACATTTACATGGTGACATTGTCAAAAAATGATGAATTTCAAAAAAATGTAATAGCTAAAATTTGAATTGAATAAAATTCTTGAAATCTTTGTTGTACGTGTATTTTTCTGTCATTAGGACATCCCTCCCCTTCTCCTCCCCCCAATAAATTCGTAAACTAAATGTTCTTAGAATTTATCTTTAGATAAATGTGGCCCACTTGGACGAAGTTTCAGAGACAAAACTACAACGAAAAATTTTTTGTTGTTGTTTAACAGTATTTGATAGGTAAAATATTTTTTATAAAACAAATTTAACACTTTTTTGGAATGCGTATTTTTCAGTCAGTTGGTCTTTCGAATATACCTTCAACTACCGTACTCCTTAAACTTTGAAACTTCACCATTTCTTTAGCAATGCATCAACGATTGTAGCACATACAAGATGAGATCAAAAACCAAACACTTCACAAAAGGTGAACAACTTTTTAAAGGGCTGAAATTTTTTGGTGGATTAACTTTCTTTATTGCAATAATCGCTTATTCATAACATATGTTTTTAAATTTTTAAAACATGCCTAAACATTTTCAAAAGACTGCATGTCTGACTTTTTACATTATAAATGTTCTTTTGTCATTTACAGATGTATGGATATGATAAATCGCTGGTTAAATACTGTAAACGAAACTCATTGGATGCGGGCTATTGTTCAATGTATGGATTATGGAACGACTAAATCTGTGGAATTTGGATACATCTGGATGGATATTGTGGATTACTTTCTTACTGGTTGTGGTATTACAATGATGGAGCCACAGAAGACGGTGTAAAGGTTTGATCTATGACTATATATGTTGCGGAATTTTCGGTAAAAAAATCGAAAAACTGCGGTGTTTCTTTAAAACTCAACGAAACCTAAAGCGCATAATAAACGCAAATACACGTAGCGGAAAAGCCTGCAATGCATAAATATGCAGTCTACCAACCAGAAAAAAAATTAAAACGAGCAACTGAGCTTAATTATCCGGTAAAAAGCAAAAAATGGCAATTATGTACAAATATTACTGAAGATTTTCAAAGAAGATGAAATAGTTGTTCCAGAAACCTTCAAAGACAGAAATTTCATAAAAAAGTACATGCTTACTGTATAAATTAATTATAAAAGCTGATCAGTGGTTCAATTATTAAAATATAAAAGTTCTTTATCGTAGAAATTTTATGTATTAACAAAAACATAAAAAGACGATCTTGTAACATAAAAAACTATTACAAATTTTAGTTTAATTTTACAACATTATCATTAAATGCAATATTGAATGTAAATAGCTAGCGATTTGTTATAGAAATAAAGTTTTAAATAAGTATTGATTCGTGAAAGTTTTATTTCAACTTTGATAATTTTTAAAGTAAAGGTAGTTCGATCATACATTTACATAGTGACATTGTCGAAAAATGAGGAATTTCAAAAAAATGTTATAGCTAAAATTTGAATTGAATAAAATTCTTGAAATCTTTGTTGTACGTGTATTTTTCTGTCATTAGGACATCCCTCCCCTTCCCTCCCCCCAATAAATTCGTAAACTAAATGTTCTTAGAATTTATCTTTAGATAACTATGGACCACTTGGACGAAGTTTCAGAGGATAAACTGCTACAATAAATTTATTTATTGATGATATTTTCAAAATGTAATAGCTAAACTTTGAACTCAATAAAATTCTAAAATCTTTGTTGTACGTGTATTATTCTGTCATTAGGACATCCCTCCCCCTCCCCTCCCCCAAAATAATTCGTTAACTAAATGTTCTCAGAATTTTTCTTTAGATAAATGTGGCCCACTTGGACGAAGTTTCAGAGACAAAACTACAACGAAAAATTTTTTGTTGGTTGATTAACAGTATTTGATAGGTAAAATATTTTTTATAAAACAAATTTAACAATTTTTTGGAATGCGTATTTTTCAGTCAGTTGGTCTTTCGAATATATCTTCAACTACCGTACTCCTTAAACTTTGAAATTTCACCATTTCTTTAGCAATGCATCAACGATTGTAGCACATACAAGATGAGATCAAAAAACCAAGCACTTCACAAAAGGTGAAATACTTTTTAAAAGGCTGAAATTTTTTGGTGGATTAACTTTCTTTATTGCAATAATCCCTTATTCATAACATCCTTTCTTAAATTTTTAAAACATGTCTAAACATGTTTAAAGACTGCATGTCTGACTTTTTACATTATACATGTTGCTTTTCTCATTTACAGATGTATGGATATGATAAATCGCTGGTTAAATACTGTAAACGAAGCTCATTGGATGCGGGCTATTGTTCAATGTATGGATTATGGAACGACTAAATCTGTGGAATTTGGATACATATGGATGGATATTGTGGATTACTTTCTTACTGGTTGTGGTATTACAATAATGGAGCCACAGAAGACGGTGTAAAGGTTTGATCTATGACTATTTATGTTGCGGAATTTTCGGTAAAAAAATTGAAAAACTGAGGTGTTTCTTTAAAACTAAACGAAACCTAAAGCGCATAATAAACGCAAATACACGCAGCGGAAAAGCCTGCAATGCATAAATATGCAGTCTACCAAGCAGAAAAAAAAGTAAAACGAGCAACTGAGCTTAATTATCCGGTAAAAAGCAAAAAATGGCAATTATTTACAAATATTACTGAAGATTTTCAAAGAAGATGAAATAGTTGTTCCAGAAACCTTCAAAGACAGAAATTTCATAAAAAAGTACATGCTTACTGTATATACTAATTATAAAAGCTGATCAGTGGTTCAATTATGAAAATATAAAAGTTCTTTATCGTAGAAGTTTTATGTATTAACAAAAACATAAAAAAACGATCTTGTAACATAGAAAACTATTACAAATTTTAGTTTAATTTTACAACATTATCATTAAATGCAATATTGAATGTAAATAGCTAGCGATTTGTTATAGAAATAAAGTTTTTAATAAATATTGATTCGTGAAAGTTTTATTTCAACTTTGATAATTTTAAAGTAAAGGTAATTCGATCATACATTTACATAGTGACATTGTCAAAAAATGAGGAATTTCAAAAAAATGTAATAGCTAAAATTTGAATTGAATAAAATTCTTGAAATCTTTGTTGTACGTGTATTTTTCTGTCATTAGGACATCCCTCCCCTTCCCTCCCCCCAATAAATTCGTAAACTAAATGTTCTTAGAATTTATCTTTAGATAACTATGGACCACTTGGACGAAGTTTCAGAGGATAAACTGCTACAATAAATTTATTTATTGATGATATTTTCGAAATGTAATAGCTAAAATTTGAATTCAATAAAGTTCTAAAATCTTTGTTGTACGTGTATTATTCGGTCATTAGGACATCCCTCTCCCTCCCCTTCCCCTAATAAATTCGTAAAATAAATGCTCTCAGAATTTTTCTTTAGATAACTATGGACCACTTGGACGAAGTTTCAGAGGATAAACGGCTACAATAAATTTATTTATTGATGATATTTTCAAAATGTAATAGCTAAAATTTGAACTCAATAAAATTCTAAAATCTTTGTTGTACGTGTATTATTCTGTCATTAGGACATCCCTCTCCTCCCCTTCCCCCAATAACTTCGTTAACTAAATGTTCTCAGAATTTTTCTTTAGATAAATGTGGCCCACTTGGGCCACATTTATAATTCTGTAATTCTATAATTCTATAATTCGAAACAACTATAATTCACGCATTTTCACAAATTTTCACAATTTTTCACAAAAAGACTATAATTCACGAATTTTCACAAATTTTCACAATTTTTCATACAAAGACTATAATTCACACATTTTCACAAATTTTCACAATTATTCACAAAAAGACTATAATTCACATTTTCACAAATTTTCACAATTTTTCAAAAGACTATAATTCACGCATTTTCTCAAATTTTCACAATTTTTCACAAAAAGACTATAATTTACGCATTTTCACAAATTTTTACAATTTTTCACAAAAAGATTATAATTCACGCATTTTCACAAATTTTCACAATTTTTCACAAAAAGACTATAATTCACTTATTTTCAAAAATTTTCACAATTTTTATCAAAAAGACTATAATTCACGCATTTTCACAAAATTTCACAATTTTTCACAAAAAGACTATAATTCACGCAATTTCAAAAATTTTCATAATTTTTCACAAAAAGACTATAATTCACGCATTTTCACAAATTTTCACTACTTTTCACAAAAAGACTATAATTCAAACATTTTCACAAATGTTCACAATTTTTCACAAAAAGACTATAATTCACGCACTTTCACAAATTTTCACAATTTTTCATACCAAGACTATAATTCACACATTTTCCAAAATTTTCACAATTTTTCATACAAAGACTATAATTCACACATTATCACAAATTTTCACAATTTTTCACTAAAAGACTATAATTCAAGCATTTTCACAAATTTTCACACTTTTTCATACAAAGACTATTATTACGCATTTTCGCAAATTTTCACAATTTTGCATACAAAGACTATCATTCACGCATTTTCACAAATTTTCACAATTTTTCACAAAAAGACTATAATTCACGCATTTTCACGAATTTTCAGAATTTTTCATACAATGACTATAATTCACACATTATCACAAATTTTCACAATTTTCACAAAAACACTATAATTCACGCATTTTCGCAAATTTTCACAATTTTTCATACAAAAACTATAATTCAGAAATGTTCACAAATTTTCGCAATTTTTCACAAAAAGACAATCATTCACGCATTTTCACAAATTTTCACAATTTTTCACAAAAAGGCTATAATTCAAGCATTTTCACAAATTTTCAAAATTTTTGATACAAAGATATAATTCACGCATTTTCACAAATTTTCACAATTTTTCATACAAAGACTATAATTCACGCATTTTCACAAATTTTAACAACTTTTCACAAAAAGACTATAATTCTCGCATTTTCACAAATTTTAACAATTATTCACAAAAAGCCTATAATACAAGCATTTTCACAAATTTTCACAATTTTTCATACAAAGACTATAATTCCCGAATTTTCGCAAATTTTCACAATTTTTCGTAGAAAGACTATAATTCATGCATTTTCATAAATTTTCACAATTTTTCAATGAAAGACTATAATTCACGCACTTTCACAAATTTTCACAATTTTTCATACAAAGACTATAATTCACGCATTTTCAAAAATTTTCACAGTTTTCACAAAAAGACTATAATTCATGCATTTTTAAAAATTTTCACAATTTTCACAAAAAGTATATAATTCACGCAATTTCACAAATTTTCACAATTTTTCATACAAAGACTATAATTCACACATCACAAATTTTCACAATTTTTCACTAAAAGACTATAATTCAAGCATTTTCACAAATTTTCACACTTTTTCATACAAAGACTATTATTCACGCATTTTCGCAAATTTTCACAATTTTGCATAAAAAGACTATCATTCACTCATTTTCACAAATTTTCACAAATTTTTACAAAAATACTATAATTCATGCATTTTCGGAAATTTTCACAAATTTTCACATATTTTCACAATTTTTCACAAAAAGACTATCATTCACGCATTTTCACAAATTTTCACAATTTTTCACAAAAAGACTATAATTCACGCATTTTCACAAATTTTCAGATTTTTTCATACAATGACTATAATTCACACATTATCACAAATTTTCACAATTTTCACAAAAGACTATAATTCACGCATTTTTGCAAATTTTCACAATTTTTCATACAAAAACTATAATTCAGAAATTTTCACAAATTTTCAAATTTTCACAAAGACTATAATTCACTTATTTTCACAAATTTTCACAATTTTTCACAAAAAGACTATAATTCGTTTTCATAAATTTTCAAAATTTTTCATAAAGATAATTCACGCATTTTCGCAAATTTTCAAAATTTTTCATACAAAGACTATAATTCACTGATTTTCACAAATTTTAACAACTTTTCACAAAAAGACTATAATTCACGCATTTTCACAAATTTTTACAATTTTTCACAAAAAGACTATAATTCAAGCATTTTCACAAATTTTCACAATTTTTCATACAAAGACTATAATTCACGCATTTTCACAAATTTTCACAATTTTTCATATAAAGACTATAATTCTGCATTTTTCAAAATTTTCACAATTTTTCAATAAAGACTATAATTCACGCATTTTCACAAATTTTCACAATTTTTTCATACAAAGACTATAATTCATTAATATTTTCAAAATTTCAATTTTTCACAAAGACTATAATTCACGCACTTTCACAAATTTTCACAATTTTTCATACAAAGACTATAATTCACACATTTTCAAAAATTTTCAATTTTTCAAAAAAAAAATATAATTCATGCATTTTTAAAAATTTTCACAATTTTCACAAAAAAACTATAATTCACGCATTTTCACAAATTTTCACAATTTTTCACAAAAAGACTATAATTTACGCATTTTCACAAATTTTCACAATTTTTCACAAAGACTATAATTCATCTTATTTTCAAATTTCTACAATTTTTCACAAAAGACTATAATTCACGCATTTTCACAAATTTTCACAATTTTTCATAAAAGACTATAATTCACGCATTTTCAAAATTTTCACAATTTTCACAAAAAGACTATAATTCACGATTTTCACAAATTTTCACAATTTTTCACAAAGACTATAATTCACATTTTCACAAATTTTCACAATTTTTCACAAAAGACTATAATTCACGCATTTTCACAAATTTTCACTTTTTCACAAAAGACTATAATTCACGCATTTTCACAAATTTTCACAATTTTTCACAAAAAGACTATAATTCACGCATTTTCACAAATTTTCACAATTTTTCACAAAAAGACTATAATTCACGCATTTTCACAATTTTCACAATTTTTCACAAAGACTATAATTCACGCATTTTCACAAATTTTCACAATTTTCACAAAAGACTATAATTCACGCATTTTCACAAATTTTCACAATTTTTCACAAAAGACTATAATTCACGATTTTCACAAATTTTCACATTTTTACAAAAGACTATAATTCACGCATTTTCACAATTTTTTCAATTTTATACAAGACTATAATTCACCGTTTTTCAAAATTTTTTCACAATTTTATCAAAAAGACTATAATTCACGCATTTTCACAAATTCACAATTTTTCACAAAGACTATAATTCACGCATTTTCAAAATTTTCACAATTTTTCACAAAAGACTATAATTCACGCATTTTCACAATTTTCACATTTTTTCATAAAAAGACTATAATTCATGCATTTTCACAAATTTTCACAATTTTTCATAAAAGACTATAATTCACGCATTTTCACAAATTTTCACAATTTTTCATAAAAGACTATAATTCACGCATTTTCACAAATTTTCACAATTTTTCATAAAAAGACTATAATTCACGCATTTTCACAAATTTTCACAATTTTTCATAAAAAGACTATAATTCACATTCACAAATTTTTTCACAATTTTCAAAAAAAGACTATAATTCACGCATTTTCACAAATTTTCACAATTTTTCATACAAAAACTATAATTCAGAAATTTTCACAAATTTTCGCAATTTTTCACAAAAAGATAATCATTCACGCATTTTCACAAATTTTCACAATTTTCACAAAAAGACTATAATTCAAGCATTTCACAAATTTTCAAATTTTTCATAAAGATAATAATTCACGCATTTTCAAATTTTCACAATTTTTCATACAAAGACTATAATTCACGCATTTTCACAATTTTAACAACTTTTTCACAAAGACTATAATTTCGCATTTTCACAAATTTTACAATTATTCACAAAGACTATAATTCAAGCATTTTCACAATTTTCAATTTTTCATAAAAGACTATAATCACTGATTTTGCAAATTTTCACAATTTTTCGTAGAAAGACTATAATTCATGCATTTTCATAAAATTTCACAATTTTTCAATGAAAGACTATAATTTACGCATTTTCACAAATTCTTACAATTTTTCACAAAAAGATTATAATTCACGCATTTTCACAAATTTTCACAATTTTTCACAAAAAGACTATAATTCACGCTTTTTCACAAATTTTCACAATTTTTTATGCAAAGACTATTATTACCTTATTTTCAAAAATTTTCACAATTTTTATCAAAAAGACTATAATTCACGCATTTTCACAAAACTTCACAATTTTTCACAAAAAGACTATAATTCACGCAATTTCAAAAATTTTCACAATTTTTCACAAAGACTATAATTCACGCATTTTCACAAATTTTCACAATTTTTCATAAAAAGACTATAATTCATGCATTTTCACAAATTTTCACAATTTTTCATAAAAGACTATAATTCACACATTTTCACAAATTTTCACAATTTTTCACAAAAAGACTATAATTCATGCTTTTCACAAATTTTCACAATTTTTATCAAAAAGACTCTAATTCTCGCATTTTCACAAATTTTCACAATTTTTCATACAAAGACTATATATCACGCATTTTGACAAATTTTCACAATTTTCACAAAAAGACTATAATTCACGCATTTTTGCAAATTTTCACAATTTTTCATACAAAAACTATAATTCAGAAATTTTCACAAATTTTCGCAATTTTTCACAAAAAGACAATCATTCATGCATTTTCACAAATTTTAACAATTTTTCACAAAAAGGCTATAATTCAAGCATTTTCACAAATTTTCAAAATTTTTGATACAAAGATAATAATTCACGCATTTTCGCAAATTTTCACAATTTTTCATACAAAGACTATAATTCACGCATTTTCACAAATTTTAACAACTTTTCACAAAAAGACCATAATTCTTGCATTTTCACAAATTTTTACAATTATTCACAAAAAGCCTATAATACAAGCATTTTCACAAATTTTCACAATTTTTCATACAAAGACTATAATTCCCGAATTTTCACAATTTTTTCACAATTTTCGTAAAAGACTATAATTCATGCATTTTCATAAATTTTCACAATTCAATCAGAAAGACTTAATTCACGCATTTTCACAAATTTTCACAATTTTTCATACAAAGACTATAACACCATTTTCAAAATTTTCAATTTTTCAAAAAACTATAATTCACGCATTTTAACAATTTTTCACAATTTTTCACAAAAAGACTATAATTCACGCATTTTCACAAATTTTCACAATTTTTCACAAAAAGACTATAATTCACGCATTTTCACAATTTTTGACAATTTTTCACAAAAGACTATAATTCACGCATTTTCACAAATTTTCACAATTTTTCACAAAAGACTATAATTCACGCATTTTCACAAATTTTCACAATTTTTTATACAAAGACTATAATTCACTTATTTTAAAAATTTTCACAATTTTTATCAAAAAGACTATAATTCTCGCATTTTCACAAATTTTCACAATTTTTCACAAAAGACTATAATTCACGAATTTTCACAAATTTTCACAATTTTTCGCAGAAAGACTATAATTCATGCATTTTCATAAATTTTCACAATTTTTCACAAAAAGACTATAATTCAAACATTTTCACAAATTTTCACAATTTTTCACAAAAGACTATAATTCACGCATTTTCACAAATTTTCACAATTTTTCACAAAAAGACTATAATTCACGCATTTTCACAAATTTTACAATTTTTCACAAAAAGACTATAATTCACGCATTTTCAAAAATTTTTACAATTTTTCACAAAAAGTCTATAATTCACGCATTTTGAAAAATTTTCACAATTATTTACAAAAAACTATAATTTACGCATTTTCAAAAGTTTTCACAATATTTCAAAAAAAGACTATAATTCACGCATTTTCACAACTTTTCACAATTTTTCACAAAAAGACTATAATTCACGCATTTTCACAAATTTTCACAATTTTTCACAAAAGACTATAATTCACGCATTTTCACAATTTTCACAATTTTTCACAAAAAGACTATAATTCACGCATTTTCACAAATTTTCACAATTTTTCACAAAAGACTATAATTCACGCATTTTCACAATTTTCACAATTTTTCATAAAAGACTATAATTCACATTTTCAAAAATTTTCACAATTTTTCACAAAGACTATAATTCACGCATTTTCACAAATTTTTCACAATTTTTCACAAAAAGACTATAATTCACGCATTTTCACAAATTTTCACAATTTTTCACAAAAGACTATAATTCACGCATTTTCACAAATTTTCACAATTTTCATACAAAGACTATAATTCACGCATTTTCACAAATTTTCACAATTTTTCACAAAAAGACTATAATTCACGCATTTTCACAAATTTTCACAATTTTTCATACAAAGACTATAATTCACGCATTTTCACAATTTCACAATTTTCACAAAAGACTATAATTCACGCATTTTCACAAATTTTCACAATTTTTCTCAAAAAGACTATAATTCAAATTTTCACAATTTTACAATTTTTCACAAAAAGACTATAATTCACGCATTTTCAAAATTTCACAATTTTTCACAAAAGACTATAATTCACGCATTTTCACAATTTTCACAATTTTTACAAAAAGACTATAATTCACGCATTTTCAAAATTTTCACAATTTTCATACAAAGACTATAATTCACGCATTTTCACAATTTTCACAATTTTCACAAAAGACTATAATCACGCATTTTCACAAATTTTCACAATTTTTCACAAAAAGACTATAATTCACGCATTTTCACAAATTTTCACATTTTCACAAAAGACTATAATTCACGCATTTTCACAAATTTTCACAATTTTTCACAAAAAGACTATAATTCACACATTTTCACAAATTTTCACAATTTTTATACAAAAGACTATAATTCACGCATTTTCACAAATTTTCACAATTTTTCACAAAAAGACTATAATTCACGCATTTTCAAAAATTTTCACAATTTTTCATACAAAGACTATAATTCACACATTATCACAAATTTTCACAATTTTCCACAAAAAGACTATAATTTACGCAATTTGAAAAATTTTCACAATTTTTCACAAAAAGAGTATCATTCACGCATTTTCGCAAATTTTCACAATTTTTCATAGAAAGACTATAATATAATTCACTCATTTTCACAAATTTTCACAACTTTTTACAAAAGACTATAATTCATGCATTTTCGGAAATTTTCACAAATTTTCACATATTTTCACAATTTTTCACAAAAAGACTATAATTCACGCATTTTCACAAATTTTCACAATTTTTCACAAAAGACTATAATTCACGCATTTTCACAAATTTTCAAAATTTTTCACAAAGACTATAATTCACGCATTTTCACAAATTTTCACAATTTTCACAAAAGACTATAATCTGCATTTTCACAAATTTTCAAAATTTTTCATACAAAGACTATAATTCACGCATTTTCACAAATTTTCACAATTTTTCATACAAAGACTATAATTCACGCATTTTCAAATTTTCACAATTTTTCACAAAGACTATAATTCACGCATTTTCACAAATTTTACAATTTTTCACAAAAAGACTATAATTCACGCATTTTCACAAATTTTCACAATTTTTCATACAAAGACTATAATTCACGCATTTTCACAAATTTTCACAATTTTTCACAAAAAGACTATAATTCACGCATTTTCACAAATTTTCACAATTTTTCATAAAAGACTATAATTCACGCATTTTCAAAATTTTCACAATTTTTCATACAAAGACTATAATTCACACATTTTCACAAATTTTCACAATTTTTCACAAAAGACTATAATTCACGCATTTTCACAAATTTCACAATTTTTCATACAAAGACTATAATCACGCATTTTCACAATTTTCACAATTTTCATACAAAGACTATAATTCACGCATTTTCACAATTTTCACAATTTTTCACAAAAAGACTATAATTCACGCATTTTCAACAAATTTTCACAATTTTTCATACAAAGACTATAATTCACATTTTCACAAATTTTCACATTTTCACAAAAGACTATAATTCACGCATTTTCACAAATTTTCACAATTTTCATACAAAGACTATAATTCATTAATTTTCACAATTCACAATTTTTCACAAAAAGACTATAATTACGCATTTTCAAAAATTTTCACAATTTTCATCAAAAAGACTATAATTCTCGAATTTTCACAATTTTTCATACAAGACTATAATTCACGCACTTTGACAAATTTTCTCAATTTTTCATACAAAGACTATCATTCACGCATTTTCACAAATTTTCACAATTTTTCACAAAAAGGCTATAATTCACGCATTTTCACAAATTTTCACAATTTTTCACAAAAAGACTATAATTCACGCATTTTCACAAATTTTCACAATTTTTCATAAAAGACTATAATTCACGCATTTTCACAAATTTTCACAATTTTTCATACAAAGACTATAATTCACATTTTCACAAATTTCACAATTTTCACAAAAGACTATAATCACGCATTTTCACAAATTTTCACAATTTTTCATACAAAAGACTATAATTCACATTTTCACAAATTTTTCATAATTTTTCACAAAGACTATAATTCACGCATTTTCAAAATTTTCACAATTTTTCATAAAAGACTATAATTCAAGCATTTTACAATTTTCATTATTAATTTTACAAAAAGACTATAATTCACGCATTTTCACAAATTTTCACAATTTTTCATACAAAGACTATAATTCACGCATTTTCACAAATTTTCACAATTTTCACAAAAGACTATAATTCACGCATTTTCACAAATTTTCACAATTTTTCACAAAAGACTATAATTCACACATTTTCAAAATTTTTTCACAAAAAGACTATAATTCACGCATTTTCACAAATTTTCACAATTTTTCACAAAAAGACTATAATTCACGCATTTTCACAACTTTTCACAATTTTTCATACAAAGACTATAATTCACGCATTTTCACAAATTTCACAATTTTTCACAAAAAGACTATAATTCACGCATTTTCACAAATTTCACAATTTTTCACAAAAGACTATAATTCACGCATTTTCACAAATTTTCACAATTTTTCACAAAAGACTATAATTCACGCATTTTCACAAATTTTCACAATTTTTCATACAAAGACTATAATTCACACATTTTCACAAATTTTCACAATTTTTCATACAAAGACTATAATTCACATTTTCACAAATTTCACAATTTCACTCAAAAGACTATAATTCACGCATTTTCACAATTTTTCACATTTTTCATACAAAGACTACACGCATTTTCGCAAATTTTCACAATTTTGCATACAAAGACTATCATTCACGCATTTTCACAAATGTTCACAAATTTTCGCAATTTTTCACAAAAAGACTACAATTCAAGCATTTTCAAAAATTTTCACAATTATTCATAAAAAGACTACAATTCAAGCATTTACACAAATTTTCACAATTTTTTACAAAAATACTATAATTCACGCATTTTCACAAATTTTCCCAATTTTTCATACAAAGACTATAATTTACGCATTTTCACAAATTTTTACAATTTTTCACAAAAGACTATAATTCACGCATTTTCACAAATTTTCACAATTTTTCACAAAAAGACTATAATTCACGCATTTTCACAAATTTTCACAATTTTTCACAAAAAGACTATTATTCACGCATTTTCACAAATTTTAACAATTTTTCATACAAAGACTATAATTCACACATTTTCGCAAATTTTCACAATTTTTCATAGAAGAGTATAATTCACACATTTTCACAAATTTTCACAATTTTTCACAAAAAGACTATAATTCACGCATTTTCACAAATTTTCACAATTTTTCACAAAAGACTATAATTCACACATTTTCACAAATTTTCACAATTTTTTACAAAAAGACTATAATTCACGCATTTTCACAAATTTTCACAATTTTTCACAAAAGACTATAATTCACGCATTTTCACAAATTTTGACAATTTTTCATAAAAGACTATAATTCACACATTTACACAAATTTTGACAAATTTTCGCAAAAAGACTATAATTCACGCATTTTCACAAATTTTGACAATTTTTCATAAAAAGACTATAATTCACGCATTTTCACAAATTTTCACAATTTTTAACAAAAAGACTATAATTCACGCATTTTCACAAATTTTTACAATTTTTCATAAAAAGACTATAATTCACGCATTTTGTAAATTTTCACAATTTTTTACAAAAACGTTATAATTCACGCATCTTCACAAATTTTCACAATTTTTCACAAGAAGACTATAATTCACGCATTTTCACAAATTTTCACAATTTTACAAAAGACTATAATTCACACATTTTCACAAATTTTCCAATTTTTCATACAAAGACTATAATTCACGCATTTTCACAATTTTTACAATTTTTCACAAAAGACTATAATTCACGCATTTTCACAAATTTTCACAATTTTTCACAAAAAGACTATAATTCACGCATTTTCACAAATTTTCACAATTTTTCACAAAAGACTATAATTCACGCATTTTCACAAATTTTCACAATTTTTCATACAAAGACTATAATTCACACATTTTCACAAATTTTCACAATTTTTCACAAAAGACTATAATTCACATTTTCAACAAATTTTCACAATTTTTTCACAAAAGACTATAATTCACGCATTTTCACAAATTTTCACAATTTTTCACAAAAAGACTATAATTCACAATTTTCACAAATTTTCACAATTTTCATGCAAAAGACTATAATTCACGAATTTTCATGCAGACTATTTTCACAATTTTTCATGCAAAGACTATAATTCACGCATTTTCATGCAAAGACTATTTTCACGATTTTTCATGCAAAGACTATAATTCACGATTTTCACAAATATTCACGAATTTTCATGCAAAGACTATAATTCACGAATTTTCATGCAAAAGACTATAGTTCACGAATTTTCATGCAAAGACTATAATTCACGAATTTTCAAAAGACTATAGTTCACGAATTTTTCATGCAAAAGACTATAATTTCGATTTTCACAAAGACTATAGATCACGATTTTTCATGCAAAAGACTATAATCACGATTTTCACAAAGACTATAGTTCACGAATTTTTCATGCAAAAGACTATAGTTCACGATTTTCATGCAAAGACTATAGTTCACGATTTTTCATGCAAAGACTATAATTCACGATTTTCACAAGACTATACACGATTTTTCATGCAAAAGACTATAATTCACGATTTTCATGCAAAATATTTCACAATTATTTCATGCAAAAGACTATAATTCACGCATACAAATATTTCACAATTTTTCACAAAAGACTATAGTTCACGCATTTTCATGCAAAGACTATAGTTCACAATTTTCATGCAAAAGACTATAATTCACGATTTTCATGCAAAGACTATTTCACGAATTTTCATGCAAAGACTATAATTCACGAATTTTCATGCAAGACTATAGTTCACGAATTTTCATGCAAAGACTATAGATCACGATTTTTCAAAGACTATTTCACAATTTTTCATGCAAAAGACTATAGTTCACGATTTTCATGCAAAGACATTCACGAATTTTCATGCAAAAGACTATAATTCACGAATTTTCATGCAAAGACTATTTCACAATTTTCATGCAAAGACTATAATTCACGAATTTTCATGCAAAGACTATAGTTCACAATTTTCATTCAAAGACTATAGTTCACGATTTTCATGCAAAGACTATAGTTCACGAATTTTCACAAAAGACTATAGTTCACGATTTTCATGCAAAGACTATAGATCACGAATTTTCATGCAAAGACTATAATTCACGAATTTTCAAAAAGACTATAGATCACAATTTTTGCAAAAGACTATAGATCACGATTTTCATGCAAGACTATAGTTCACATTTTTCATACAAAGACTATAATTCACGATTTTTCATGCAAAGACTATAGTTCACGATTTTTCATGCAAAGACTATAGTTCACGAATTTTCAAAGACTATAGTTCACGATTTTTCATGCAAAAGACTATAGATCACGAATTTTCAAAACTATTTCACGAATTTTCATAAAAAGACTATAGATTCACGATTTTTCACAAGACTATTTCACGATTTTTCATGCAAAGACTATAATTCACGATTTTCATGCAAAGACTATTCACGATTTTTCATGCAAAGACTATAGATCACATTTTCATGCAAAGACTATAGTTCACAATTTTCATGCAAAAGACTATAATTCACGAATTTTCATGCAAGACTATAGTTCACGAATTTTTCATGCAAAGACTATAATTCACGCATTTTCACGAATTTTTCATGCAAAGACTATAATTCACGCATTTTCATGCAAAAGACTATTTCACGAATTTTCATGCAAAAGACTATAGATCACGATTTTCATGCAAAGACTATAGTTCACAATTTTTCATGCAAAGACTATAATTCACTTTTTTGCAAAGACTATTTCATAATTTTTCATGCAAAGACTATAGTTCACGAATTTTTCAAAGACTATTTTCAATTTTCATGCAAAGACTATAGTTCACGAATTTTCATGCAAAGACTATTTCACGATTTTCATGCAAAGACTATATTCACGATTTTCATGCAAAGACTATTCACAATTTTCACAAAAGACTATAATTCACGAATTTTCATGCAAAAGACTATAGATCACGAATTTTTCATGCAAAGACTATAGTTCACAATTCATCAAAAGACTATTTCACGAATTTTCATGCAAAAGACTATAATTCACGAATTTTCATGCAAAGACTATTTCACGAATTTTTCATGCAAAAGACTATAGATTCACGATTTTCATGCAAAGACTATAGATCACGATTTTTCATGCAAAAGACTATAATTCACGATTTTCATGCAAAGACTATAGATCACAATTTTCATGCAAAGACTATAATTCACGATTTTCATGCAAAAGACTATAGATCACAATTTTTCATACAAAGACAATAAACAGGAATTTTCATGCAAAAGACTATAGATCACAAATTTTCATGCAAAAGACTATAGATCACAATTTTTCACAAAAAGACTATAATTCACACATTTTCAAAGACTATTCACGATTTTTCATGCAAAGACTATAATCACGATTTTAAGAAATTTTCATAATTTTTCATGCAAAAGACTATAATTCACGATTTTCATGCAAAAGACTATTTCACAATTTTCATGCAAAGACTATATTCACGATTTTCATGCAAAACTTTTCACAATTTTCATGCAAAAGACTATAATTCACGCATTTTCAAAAGACTATTTCACGAATTTTCATACAAAAGACTATAATTCACGCATTTTCACAAATTTTCACAATTTTTCATACAAAGACAATAAACACGAATTTTCATGCAAAAGACTATAGATCACGAATTTTCATGCAAAAGACTATAGTTCACGAATTTTCATGCAAAAGACTATAGATCACGATTTTTCATGCAAAAGACTATAGATCACGAATTTTCATGCAAAAGACTATAAATCACGAATTTTCATGCAAAAGACTATATATAGATCACGAATTTTCGTGCAAAAGACTATAAATCACGAATTTTCATGCAAAAGACTATAGATCACGAATTTTCATGCAAAAGACTATAGATCACGATTTTCATGCAAAAGACTATAGATCACGATTTTCATGCAAAAGACTATAGATCACGATTTTCATGCAAAGACTATAGTTCACGATTTTTCATGCAAAAGACTATAGATCACGATTTTTCATGCAAAGACTATAGATCACGAATTTTCATGCAAAAGACTATAGATCACGAATTTTCATGCAAAGACTATAGTTCACGAATTTTCATGCAAAGACTATAGATCACGATTTTCATGCAAAGACTATAGATCACGAATTTTCGTGCAAAAGACTATAAATCACGAATTTTCATGCAAAAGACTATATATAGATCACGAATTTTCATGCAAAAGACTATAGATCACGAATTTTCATGCAAAAGACTATAGTTCACGAATTTTCATGCAAAAGACTATAGATCACGATTTTTCATGCAAAAGACTATAGATCACGAATTTTCATGCAAAAGACTATAGATCACGATTTTTCATGCAAGACTGTAGATCACGAATTTTCATGCCAAAGACTATATATAGATCACGATTTTCGTGCAAAAGACTATAAATCACGAATTTTCATGCAAAAGACTATAGATCACGAATTTTCATGCAAAAGACTATAGATCACGATTTTCATGCAAAAGACTATAGATCACGATTTTTCATGCAAAAGACTATAGATCACGATTTTTCATGCAAAAGACTATAGTTCACGATTTTTCATGCAAAAGACTATAGATCATGATTTTTCATGCAAAAGACTATAGATCACGAATTTTCATGCAAAAGACTATAGATCACGAATTTTCATGCAAAAGACTATAGTTCACGAATTTTCATGCAAAAGACTATAGATCACGAATTTTCATGCAAAAGACTATAGATCACGATTTTTCATGCAAAAGACTATAGATCACGATTTTTCATGCAAGACTGTAGATCACGAATTTTCATGCAAAAGACTATAATTCACGATTTTTCATGGAAAAGACCATAGTATAGATTACGATTTTTATGAAAAGACTATATATAGTTCACGATTTTTCATACTAAAGACTATAGATCACGATTTTTCATGCAAAAGACTATAGTTCACGATTGTTCATGCAAAAGACTATAGATCACGATTGTTCATGCAAAAGACTATAGATCACGATTTTTCATGCAAAAGACTATAGTTCTCGAATTTTCATACAAAAGACCATAGTTCACGAATTTTCATACATTTTCATGGGAAGACTATAGTTCACGCGTTTTCATGCCAAAGGCTATAGTTCATGAATTTTCACACATTTTATGTTAAAGAATATAGTTCAATCCTTTTCACACATTTGCATCTCATAGACTATAGTTCATGCATTTTCACACATTTTGACACAAAAACTATAATTTACACAGTAGGAATTTTTGCATTACAAAGTTACAGTTAGCAATAGGGGCTTTGGAATCTTTGAAAAGTTCGAGGGAGTTTTCACATCTGTTTTTTGTGACAGATCTGTTTTATGACGTAAAAAATTTGTACACTTTGAAAGATTGCGAAACATCAAAGCATCTGAAGCATGACGCTAAATTTCTGCATCTCTTTCGTATAAGAAACATCCACACAAAAAGTTTTATGTTTTCGAACACCTAGGCTTTCAAGCCACATGTTGCTACGCTGGAGAATTTATCTATATGAACTACATGAAATTACGACGGCTTCTATTGTTTTTATGTCTTCTTTTTTTACGATTACATGATTGAATTGATTACATGAAACGACTCATTGTAATGTCGTTCAAGTTGCCTTTATGCGATTACATGAAATAACGACTTTTTCAAATGAGTTTTATGTCGTCTTTTTGTATGATTACATTGATTACATGAAACAACAACTTCACCATATGTCGTTCATGTACTCTGCATTTTATGATTACATGATTACATTGACTACATTAATTACATGAATTAACGACTTTTTCAAATAGATTTCATATCGTGTTATTTGAAAAATGTTACAAATTGATTAATAAATGGCTATTTACCAGCATGACTTCAAAATATATTTTGATTGAAATCGTCCTTCCTATTCAAACGTCTTCAGTTTTACAAAGACAAATTACTTGGAGTATGTATAAAATTGATTCAGACAAAAAAGTAGAAAATTATGGACAAAAAGGTAGATAGAATGGTGTACAAAAAGATTGACATTAAGGGAGACTTCACCTTCAAAAGTAAATTTATCCTTAAAAGTCTATAACCATCAAAGAGAAAAAGACAAAACTACTTTAACCAACTGAGTCAAGAATCATAAAGAAAAAACATGCAACGTCTCCAGTTAAATAAAAAGATTATTATTGCAAAGTAACTATTATTGCATACCACAAATGTGAACCTTTTTATCAAGTGTTAAGCTTTGAATACTTTCCGTAAAAAGAACATTTTCAAACGCAAAAAAAAACAGTTGTTTTTTATGAATAATTCTATATGTACACAAATAGGTTTTACGGAGAGAATAGTTTCACAATTAACACATTAAACGTTTTTTTGTTGCTCTGTTTTGCGACGTTTGGACTAAACGAAAAATTTCGATTTACTAAATTTCCTTTGACCTAACGTAATACTATATAAGAACTTCATTGAAAAAAAACATTCGACAATGTTTATAGCAAACTATAAGTTGAAACATCTTCATTCATTGACAATCCCATGTATTAGCAATATGTCAAGAACTCTTTCATCTTGTCCTCAGGTAGTGCAACATCAGTGACATAGGTGTATTATGAAGATGATATAACAGTTGAAAATATATGCTGCAGTATTTCTGGAATGTCTTTTGTGTCCATACAAACGAAGGATCGGCCATGCGGAAGTTTCTTTGACAATCTGAAAGACAGTCGTCATTATGTAAAAATCATTATTCACTAAATGACTATTTAAAAATACTGTTCGATGATTGGCTATTATTATTGAACAATGGATGTTCATTCAAGGCAAACAATAGATATTAATAAATGTTTATTAATCTCTATGGAGTTGTAAAGCTACTCCAAACATTTAACAAATATGCCTATATTCACACGAAAAATAAAATAATAAATCACCTTTCAGCTTCATTTCCCAGAGATCCAATAAAAATAATAAACGTATTAACTTTTGTATTGGAGAATAAAGTTTTAGTTAACTCTGTAGGAGATATGCCGTATCTTTGAAGGTTTGCATCACTGAAAATAATTACGTAATAATCGTCTGCTTTACGTTGAAAAACCTCGTTAATGGCTCTCTTGCTTGCCTCTAATGTGTTGTCACCAGTCATGCAAAACTGAGCATGAGCATACATTGTTTCTAATACTTGGAGACGTTGTTTATTGTTTACGACAGGCTTGTCTTGAGATACAAACATTATTTCAGGGTTTTCTCCCGAATGACCAACGATGTCGAACTAAATGTTTTTAACTTTTAGTTTAAGAAAAAATATACATAAATCGTAAGGAACTTTATATATTTCTAGGACCGTGTTGATATAAAAGAAAGAATATTATAATGATTTCATGATTTATATGCTCTTAATATGACATAAAAATTCAACAATATTTGGGAAAGCTATAAGTAGGGTGTTTTTATTGAATTTATTGACGCAATTTACCTTAAAACGCTGTTGGTATTGATCAAATGATTCCATTACGAGACACGCAGCCTCCATCATTCGTTCCAGTCTCCCATCCAAACCGTTAAATCGATACATACTACCGCTGACGTCAACAACAAGACGCATCTGCTTTGGTAAATCTTGCACTGATCCAGGCTATAAATATATTAGTCAACTAAAATATTTCAGTTTAAATGGTGGTGAAAGAATCGAAGTTAACATACTTCTGGATGCTGGTTTATTCTTTTCTTGTAAATAGTCTTTTCTCCAGTCAAACCTTCGATCAATTTACTGTCATCAAGATCACCTAAAGTCTGATGACGAATCCATTGCCTTTCCTTTCTTTTAGATTGTAAACTTTCTACGAGAACACGCAAAGACTGTACTTGATGTTTAACACGTGATGAAAACATTTCGTATTTTTCCGCTTCGTATTCATTCATTTCGATGTCCTTCAATCTACGCAAATGACAAAAACATAAATGTGATAAATTTTTTTATGAAAAATGATCGTTTCTTTCCTAATTCTCGCAATAAAAGTTTTCATAAAAGATTTATTTAAAGTACATTGTTTGAACCCGAAAGTATCACTACATGTTTGTACATGTAGATTGTCCATCTGCAGTCCTTAGAAGAACAAAGAAAGATACTGAACTCTGACAATCATTACTACTAATGAAGTTGAAACATTAGAAAACACCAATAGCCACAGATTTCTCATGACTACACTAACCGAAACGATCAACATCTAAAAACATTTAAGGATTTTTTGTCGAATAAAAACTTCGTAAATATCTCTTTCCAAAACTTGAGCATCGTAAAATGTTGGAAGATAAACAAAACAAATAAATGGTCCAATTAAAAAAGGACAAGAAAGAGCTTCAAAGTTTTCAAAGTATAGAAACAGTATAAATGACAAAACGGTCTTCACCTTTGTTTAAAAGTTTTTCGTCCCATTTCCCTTGCAGCTATCTTTACTTCATCAGGAACTGAATCCTTTTCTTTATCAGAAATTTGATAAACATCGTGCCCACTATCCAACCTATATGGACCTCCTTTACCACCAAGTCCGGCAGTATCTCTACCTCCAGTGCCACCAGCCCAAGTGTTGCCTCCAACGTGAGGTGCATTGTCAAAATCAATCTAAAAGACAATTTTCATATTCTGCAATTTTCACACCATATAATGTATTAATGATCCAAGAAACTATAAAAACACTCAATGACTTTGTTCAGTGTTTGGCAATTAAAAT
This sequence comes from Xenia sp. Carnegie-2017, assembly GCF_021976095.1. Classification (NCBI taxonomy): domain Eukaryota; kingdom Metazoa; phylum Cnidaria; class Anthozoa; order Malacalcyonacea; family Xeniidae; genus Xenia; species Xenia sp. Carnegie-2017. The sequence goes on along the minus strand of NW_025813485.1, from coordinate 690,185 downwards.
AAAATACTCTCTTTTATATGAATTAAAAGTCAATCAGAATAGTTCTACTAACAGAAAAGTGTTTCGTTTCAAGGGTTAAGCTGCTTTGGTTTAAGGATATTTTCTAACATTTCAATGGGCGGATTTAGGGGGGGGGACAGGGTAACAAGTCACCCCCCCTTTCTTTAGTCAAAATTCTTAAATAAAGCATTAAATGTTGTTTGTGTTTTATTATTAAAATTACTGAATTCGCATTTTCAGTAAAAGTAATTTAGATAAGATATTAAATACGAAGTCTGTCAACTCTGACCAAGTGAATTCACTAACGTCAAAATATGGAGGCATAAAAACGTAAGGGGATTTTTATTAGGTGATAAGCATAAATGGTGATAAAGCTATGTAAATGTATATGAAATGTAGATAGTGGCGTACCTAGCCTGCATAGTTTGGTCTTGCTACGTAAATTTCAAAACATCATATTTCATTTCTTTATAAAATTCGTTTTTACAGTGATTGAAAACAGAAAAAAATAGCTCGACTAAACAAGCAGGCTTACTATACTAGTGTAAACAGAACACATTAGAGAGTTTTGTTAAGAAAACTTGTAAAGATGGTCAAGAAGAAAAAAAAATCAAGTAAACAAACAGCTCATTAAACCTACGCTTCTTTTTCCAATGCCCAAACTTAATGGAATTTCAAATTAATAAGAGAGGTAAGTGTTGTCCAAAACCTCTCCAAACGAGATAATTCAGTACCACCCTTGCAGAAATCCTGCACCCGCCAAGCATTTTATTCTTCACCGATAGTTCACTGATCTTGAAAGACGTGTGATGAAGCTCACCTTTCCATGTTTTGGCTGCGAAACATCAAGGCCACTGTTTTTTTCATGAGTTACCTTAAAATTTCAAAGTCTCATTTTCATGGTCAAGTTAAATTAAAAGATCTTTGTAAGTTCAACAAACTAAACAATGTTAATATCACATGCTTATACCTATCTTCAAAGAAATACCTTTTTAACAATCATGAAACACAAATTCAAATACAAAAAACTCAACTTTGGACAAATATCAATTAAATTAAAAATTGTTTCTTTACAAAACTAACCTGTACATCATCAGAGTAAATGTTACTTCCAACTAAACTTTTCCATTGAGAAAAAGATTTTTTCAAATCATTCGCACCAGTTTCCCATAGACGCACCAAGCCATCCAGACTGACAGAAACAAGGATGTCATTGGATAAAGAACAGATTAAAGCTGTACTAGTGTTCTTTTGTGTATAAAGATTCTTTTGTTTCACATATGGTAACGGTAGGTAACAAACAGAATTCTCACTTATGTCAACAACTTCTAAATAATTTGAAAAGTTCACTTTTTCATTTTTTTCCTTGTAGTCATCTGTTGGAACAAGTGAAGATGGAACAACTCTAACCACTTGACATGAACCAGAAAGACATAATGGATCCGGATAGAATTCTTTCCACCTTGGTTTTTGCGCTCTGTCAACTAAAATGTTCCCAGTAAGAGCATCAATAAATTTTTGACGAATGATGAAGAAATATGATAAATTTGAAACGGCATTTTCGAGGTCAAGTAAAATGCTTCAATGCTTCAATGAAAATGGAACACATTTTAAGACAGTACATTTTGACAACAATTAACCATAAAATTGTATTCGTGCACTCGACTTAGAAATACATACTTTTATTTTCTCGAGGATAGAAATAAAATCTGAGTATATTTGGTTGTGATTGATAAACTTTAGACCCAGTAGTGACAGCTAAACCAGCAAGATGATCATCATCAGCAACCAGATGAACTGCATTTAATGTTCCATCACTTTGAAGTACATCAGGAAGATATTTTTCACATTTACTATAAGATTCTTGCGACAGTTTGCTGATGAATATCGTTTGTAATAATCGGTTTTCAGAATTTTGGTGAATCTTTGATAAAATGTTTGGGACAACCGACTTTTCGGAGAAGCTATAAAGGTAATAAGATCTCGATTCCTTTTGTTTTAAAATCCATTTTTCTTCAGATAAAAAACGCACTTGCTCAAGTGGGAATGACAACGACACATGAAAAACTTTGGCAGTAGAAAAATTCAGTATCCGAATATCATTTTCACCATCTCTCCAAGTAATGAGCCAGTTGGGAAATGCTTTGTCATAATGCATGATATGTTTTGACTTTGTAAATGATCGCGAAATTCTTGATGTGGATAAATAATCATTAATAACAATTTCCTGCATTTCATGTCGACAGGGATTAAGTAATAACATTACGTTGGATAACTGTTCGTGGACAATTATTTGTCCATAATATCCATCTGCATTTAACGCAGCGATCTTGACGTGAGGAGAGTGGTTGAAATAATTGTTAGGAAAAAAAGGATACAGATTTGTACAAATCACAAAATCCTTATTGGTTTGCATAGAATAAATGACAAGAGGATTGGCGGTTACAACATGAAGCCAATTGCCATCCACAACATTTACACCTAGAAAATTTAAATCTCGTTCAACAAAAGTGTTAATGAATAATTAGGAATAATGCTTTCAACAAAATACACACAAGCTCTTGGTGAATCTAACATTAAACGAAAAAGTTAAACATTAAACGAAAAAGTTTATATATAATAATTGGGTGTATGGTTTCAGAGACTACTGTAGGTAATCAAACATAATATTCATAGCTGTAGCAGTTAAAACAACCGACGTACATCATTAAAACATGTACAGTGCATTTACAGTGCATTTACAGTGCATGTACAGTGCATTTACAGTGCATGTACAGTGCATTTACAGTGCATGTACAGTGCATTTACAGTGCATTTACAGTGCATGTACAGTGCATTTACAGTGCATGTACAGTGCATTTACAGTGCATGTACAGTGCATTTACAGTGCATGTACAGTGCATTTACAGTGCATGTACAGTGCATTTGCAGTGCATGTACAGTGCATTTACAGTGCATGTACAGTGCATTTACAATATTTGTTTAGCCCAAGTAGAAAGACAACTCTTGACAGACATTTAACACAAATGGATGCGATTTATAAACCTTGAGCAGCAGAAAGATCGAAAACGACGCTAGACTCATACAAAGGAAAAATCCATTCATTTAACAATTCTGTAAAACCAGTTGATCTGGCGTTTAATCTTTCCACACCAAAATGAGAACATTTAATGTCAACGGGTTTCTAAATACATAAAAGCAGTTTAATCACAAAACTTTGTAACCAAATATTCAAAAACATTCTTAAGAAATACAAACCTTAAAAACAAGAGCACTTTCTTTGACAGAGCAAATACGAGTTTCGTCATCGCCTAAACTCCATTTGTAAAATACGTTTGGCTTGGGTAGCGGGAACCTTTATAGACAAAAATAAAATACACGCATTGCAGCAATGTACTTTTTTGAATACATCCAATAAAGCAATCACCTAAAATAAGCGCTCAGATACTACGTACATTGATTCAATAAAAAAAATACATATTAAGTTAACAAACTTTAAAAATTATAACTATACATTAAGTTAGGTCATCAATACAACTCACAGTCTGTTGTAGCTACAAGTAAACATTGACAGAATAGTCTATAACGGTATAAAAATTCTTACTTTTTACTTAACTTTATATCTTGAGAATTTACAGCATAAGGAATACCATGTTTACGTAGGATTGAAACAACTGTTTTTTGTACATCAGTGTGATAACTGTCAAAATCAAACACATTACGAAGAACTTCACCTAGACCATCTTCAGGATAAACCTGATAAAACAGCAAAAATTGACAGAAGAGTGAGACAAGAAGTATGCAACAATTGATAACAAATGAGACATGAAAATGAGGTATGAAACAAGTTTGAATAATGGATACATCCTTAATTTAAGGCATTTAAAATCAAAGAAGGTAAAATCCGATAACAAAGTCACAAAAATTCGAGAATTGGTAGCAACATAAAAATTCAATTTTTTATGTACCTGTAAATGTTTTACAACATTTACCACCTCACGTGTAGAGTAAGGATAAGCTATCTGACCGACATCAACCAAGCAACGCAATTCTGCGAATGCATCCACCAACATTGTTAAAATATGTTGAGGAACATTTGGTCCATATTGTTTCAGCATTTCCTAAAAAATTGAAGTAATTTTTTAATATTCAAGTTTCTAGCACATGTAAGCATTCAGTAATCTCTGTTTTTATCCCTCTCGTTCATCCAAAGTGGATATCTGAATCTAAATACATTCCTTTCACATATTTTGAGTTTAACGCTTTCCAATACAGTTTTACCATTTCAGATTCTTTTTCAGGATTATTTATCGCATGACAGCTGAAAACATCACCTAGAAAAAGAAAACAGAATATCTAATCTATGTATTCCTTGTTGTAAAAATAAATTACCATGATCTTATTTTATAAAATAAACAAAATGAAACGCGTGCGCTGATTGGTCTAGAGCTGTGTTTGTATTAGCCTGTGCAAAACACATCTGAGCTCGACCAATCAAATCAATCATAACAGTCAATCAGTCAAAGAGAATTTGCAAATCGATCATGAATACATTTTAGAAGAAAAATGAAAATATTTGTCTGTTTCGCATGATTGTTATTTCATAAAAGAAATAAAAGATGTTTTTCGTGTTTGCACTGGCTTATGCAAACCTCGGAGACGTTTGTGAGAACTCTCGAGCATATGCAACTTTCGACCTTAGGTCTCAGGCTTGCACTGATCTGCTCTCGAGTTCTCCCAAACGTCTCCTCGGTTTGCATAAGCCCGTGCAAACACAGTAAACATCTTTTATTTCTTAAGTGATAATCATTATGACAAAGAAATGTATTTTTACCCATTGAACCAAAGAAATCATTTCCTAGGAAAGGGAAACCAGGTCTGTTCGCCAAAACAATAACTCGAAAATCTGGATGTGTCACAATAATGTTGTCCCCAATTTTTTTGCTTCCAGCTAAAAAATGAAAAATGCAAAACTTTTGTCACAAAGTTAGTCTCCGTAATGTTTTTATCGTGTTCTGACTTTTGAACATTATTTTCTGCAATACAGTCAGAACTCGTCAAAAAATTGATCAACAAATTCAGATTAATTTCATGTAAAACCTACTAAAAAATATGTATCTTAAAGTTTCGAGTCTTAAAGCAATGAATTTTTTTCATTTCCATCCTAAAGTAATGTCTAAATTCAACATAAGCTTTTTAAGTGCTTGGTTGCAGCAAATTTAACAGTAAAAAAACAGAAGTTGTTTTCATATTTCATCTAAAAAACAGAGATGGGCTAAAATGAGGTGTCTGCTGCAAGAAAAGAGTGCAAGAAGTGTAGGGTGCGGGGAGAGTGCAAGAGGTTTAGGGTCCGTCGAGAGAGTGCTTGACGGGTGATAATTTCCCTACAAAATAAAAAAAAAACTAAACAATCAAGCAAAACACACTTCCAAAAATATCCCAATACTAAAAAAATAAAACAGAATTTCACAAAAAGAAAACTAGTGGCGTAACCAGCCTGCAAGTTTGAGCTGTGCTATGTAAATTTTTCATTATTGCCATTATTCATTTCTTTAGAAATTTATTGTTTTTACATTGAGTGAACACCTAAATATTTTCATCACACGAACAAACTTGAGGGCTGGCTAAGCCACTGGAAAAAGTCTGAAATGCTACGGCAACAAACAGTCATCGAAACCAATCCAAACTAAGGCATGCCAGCCATCTTTTTCAGTTGCAATAAAATCCTCATTATAATTACGTACATGGTACAACACGTCTTCCATCACCAAGAAACATTTCACCATTTTCAACAAGAGTTTTCAAAATACACGTGACGTTGACAGGAGCCTTGTCTGCTTCGTCAATAACTAATACATGACCAAGCTGAAGAGCTTGAACCTTAAATTAATATTTTCATAACTGTTGTATATTTTGTGTTTGTTTATAATGGTGAATCCATAAAAAGGAATATAAAATAAAATATTGAAGTTCACAAATATCAACTAATGAAAACGTAAAATGGGACACAGACAAGACAATATGTCAAAGCTACGCTATAAAATACGTACCAAAGGTGAATCTTCATAAACAATGACGCCATTATCAACGGTTGGTTGCAATGTCAATGTCTGTACAGTCGTATCCCTAAATGACGTAAAAATAATTAAAAATAGCGAAAACATAAATTTTTTCCTATTGTGTCTCTAAATAATAAATAGAGTGGCCAATTAAATGCCATCGAGATATTTACATATATTGCAAGAAAATATTTTCAGGTGTTGTTTTATGAAAACAGAACATAAAAATTGTCTAAATGTTTCATTACAGGAACACAGCTTGTTAAATTATTGCACGTTTCTTAAAATACATGGCATATTGCCTTCATGGCTGATAAAAATACTGCAATAAAGATGAAAAAAGTGAATAACGTACTCTCATCATTTACTAACCTGTGCAATTGAACATACTCTCTGGGTTTGTTAAGTAACTGAAGAAATTTATCCACTAACTTGTTTTTACCAACTCCCTAACATTAATGAAATGAAATTGCTACGATTCGCATCAAAACAATGAAAAATATGATTGAACTTTACCTGATTTCCAACAAGTAACAAATGCTCACCAATACTAAAATCTTTCAACATGTTTTTCAACACTTGCAAATGCTAAAAAAATAAATTGAAAACTAGCAACCGTCCAAAGACGACAATACTACATGTCATCAGCAATAAAAAGATAACGACGAAACAATGCAAAATCAAAACGAGACAATTTTAAATTTTAAATACTTTATGTCTGTAGATTACTATAGGTGTGACATTTACTTGGTGATTCCAATAAAATGTTGTATCAGGAACTTTAGTTTTGTTATGAGAATCGTAGATTTTATGTTGTACTTCATCAATATGAATGTAACCATCTTTATCTAAAATAATTTTTATGCTTAATCTCACATAAACTCTCGTACATCAAACTTTAAAATTACTAAATACCTAAAATCTTGATCGTGTTTCCATCTCCATTTACAGTTGTCTTAAAAATATCCATTTCTTGCATTACGTCTTCCAAAGCACTCTTTGCAAGTGAGGGCAGAAATCTGGAAATTTATGAAGTAATTTTACTTGAACCTACGTCCCCCTATACGCAACTGTTTGCTAATTCACAATCATTCAAATCTTTAATCTTAAAGCAACCGTTAAAATAAACATACTCAGCAAGACAAGAAGCAGTAATTATTTCATAAAGATCTTCGTTCGGGTATCGAGCAAGACGCTTGGCAATACGAAGAAGTTGTCTCGTTGAAAATGATGGTGTGATTGAGGAAAGCTGAAAAATACGATAAATATGATAAAGATGTTGAAATGCAAGATTAGAAAACTTGATAATTTACCAAAGAATTATCGGAGTTACGTAATTTGTCGACCATTTTGAGAACAACTTGCATCTTATTTTTTGGAACTTCGGGAACCTTACCAAAACAAAATTATCAACCCAAAATAACATTTATCATGAGATTTTTATCTTTTAATTTTAAAGGTTTTAATAAATCATTCCCCCCCCCCACTTTATTTTGGTCTCTGCTGAACAATTTACCATGTTATAAACAATATCAGCTTCCTTTCTACAATCAAAAGCCTCGACATGATGATATAGAAACAAAGGAAGCAGCTCTGAATTTAACCACTGGCCTTCACCACTCTTTATCATCGGATGCTCAGCAACACCAATTACACGAAATGAGGGATGTATAGGGTACAATTGTCTACATTAAAGATCATTTCATTAAACGAAGAACAGTAAAAAGAAAGAATCTAATGATACATCATTACACCGAAGTATGTTTCTGCACAAAGGCAAACTCACTTTATAGATAGTTGTTCATCAGAAAGTCCAGATTTTTCCTTAAGAATTTCATAGCGATCTTTACGGAGTAAATGAGTACCATCATATAAAGATATTTCGCGATCAATGAGAAGCCTGTCAACAAAATATTTTTATATTGAATAAATGTAGGCAACACACATGCGTGTTGGTAGTCCAGTTTAGTTCAGAGTTCATCCTGGGACATGATGACAAAAGTAAAGACAATCGGTTCACATACAGAATATACGAGGCAGATCCTCGCAGGGCACATTCTCGCAAGGCAGACTTGCGCAGAGCACATTCTCGCAGGGCAAACTCTAAAAGTCATTTCTTTTTGTTTTACAAAAGGTAATATACCTTTATTAAAAAAAGGTTCAAATAGGAGCGTCAAATACCACAAAGTCATCAAAATAAAAATACTACTGTCCTTTTTTCAAATTTAATTTTTGACTAAAAATGTTTACACTGCTTGATCACATAACTCAGTAGTTGGTCGAAAATCGTTTGCTACGGTTCACCTCAAAACATATTACGTGATCATTACATTTAGTACGTAATATGACGTAGTTATGCTACAAAGAACAAAATGGTAAAATGACTTCCCAAAAAAACCTAAAATCTATTTAAGTATAGAAACTAAATTGACTGAATGTTGTTAAAAATGCGTAATAGTGATCTTGAAAAATCAATTGAACCTTGAGCATAGAAGCTTCAGCAAAGCTAGAAATTAAAAATCATTTTTGCTAAAGCTATACACGAAGCTAAAATGTTAACATAGCAACTCAAATTGTCTTACTACTTTATAAAAAGAAGATTTTGTAACATGCCTTTGTAGCACAGATAACGTTCCAGGATTAATTCGATGTATTCCATCGAGAACAGCAAGATGGCCCTTTATAGCAGCAATAATCAATGGTGAAGGCTGCCATATTGAATCCCCATTGGTTGACATCATACGTTGTTGAAGGAGATCTCTTGAAGTCATATCCTAAATAATGACAAAATTTTTATCTTTGGTAGTAGAAATTATGGTTCAATAAAGGACATTGTGTTATATTAGTTTATCGGGAGTATACTACAATAAATATGAACAAACTAGATCCATTATCACACATCGCTACCTCGTGCAGATGAATCGGTTCCATTTGATAACCAAGAACTTTCGCAAATTGGTGAATCAGAGCACTTTTACCGCAACCCTTTAGAATCAAATTAATTTTAAAACGTATCGACTTCAAGATTATTTTTCTAGCACAATGTGACTTTTATATTAACATGTAGCAGGTCAACATTATTTAATTCGTTAATTATAATAAAAATTTTACCTTGGGACCAATCAAACAAAAGTCTTTCACAAGATGAGTTTGTAGCATTTCAGATAAAAGTTTGGAATGATACGAAGTCATAACAAAATTCTAAAAAAGATAGAAACATGAATTTTCTACACGATCGTCTTCAGTATTTCAACTAAAGTATTGCCTGACTTCATTTCTTCATAATTACATTTTCCTTCACAAGCTGAGTTGCAATGCCTTCAATGTTTCCAGAAGGGACATCAAACACAACTTCAACATTCTCACTCTCCAAAGTAACCAATGCTTTCTGATCTTTCGAGCAAATCACATTTTTCAAACAATATGGTTTGACAGAAGAAGGATCGTTCATATGAAATCTCTGTATAAGAAAGATGTCGCTCAACCATAATTGACAAAAAAACAAATAATAATGACATCTGTTTTACAAAGATTAAAACTAGAGCTATAAAAATCATCGATATATTACGAGATAAAACACCTGAATAACGTCATTAATAATATTTTGTCCTTCTTCTCCAAAAATCAACTGGTATGGATACAGAAGTTTAACAAGATTTTCACAGGAAACATGAGGTAAATGATTCTGAATATCAAAAAATTATATAAAAAGATAAAAATACAGTCATATGTTCATATTAGCCATATATTCCTTGATGCACTGGTACATGCGTGAAAACAAGAAAATCCGTCTTAATGTACTTTTGTAATTTTTATATTTCTGTCCTACGGTTACTTCGATTTATAAGAAAATGAGTAGGTTACGACTGTGCATAAAAATGAACATTAAAACCATAAAAACAGAATAATTTCTTTTAAGTTTTTCAAACATCACGGAAGTACAATATGAAAAACAATCATTTCTGAAACATCTACTCTAAAACGTAATTTACCATAATTTCAATGAGACAATCCATATTTTCTATAGGAAAGTCCGGCATCCCAAGTGGAAGCAACTCTGAAGAATGTAGAGTGTATACGAAGTTGGCAAGGTTGGATAATCTGGAAATATAAATATATTTTCACTTTTGAATCTCGTGAAATACATCAGAAAACATACCAATTGAAAAAATTTAATAAGAACATTCATTTGTTTTCATTTCAATAATCTATTCCCCTCAAGGCTCAAGCAACAGACCTTTTCTTAGGAAAATCAACTTTTTGTAAGGATCTCAGATTCTTCATCAACTCCTACAGAATAGTTTACTAAAAATCATTTCATATAATAACAAACGATAGGAGACTTCTAAGAATAACAATTTTCGTTTTTGTCAATAAGTAACGCAAGTCACAATTCATAATTATGACATAACTACTCTCCCCCTCCCCCCCCCAAAAAAAAAACTATTCAGTATCTTAAACTACTTAATAAGAACATTGAGTTACAATTTTTGATCGTATTAATAAGAATGAGGTTCATAGACAAATTTTATCAAAACGAAATATTTTATACCTTATATGAAATCATGGGGATATTTCTGCATTGAAAGCGTGATCGAAGTGGGGGATCCAGAGGATTGCCTGGGTATCTAGGAACAGGTACACCAAGAGCAAACACACGAAAATTCTCACTGACACGCAGCAACTTCCAGTTATCTAGCTCCTCTCTACTATGATGCTGAAAAATATTGTAATCTTTTAATTTCAATGCAAGAAATATCAAAACGTTATCCTTTACGTAGATAAGTTTTTTTTTCGTTTTCATGTTATTTCCTAACTACCTCTAATGTTTTAACGTATTTCTAGTCAACATACCCAATTCTTATCAATCATAAATGAACATTGAAATATTAAGTCATAAATATTAATGTCTACTACACTGATGAGGTTTAGTAATTGACATACTTTTCACACGCATTTTGCAACATGAACATTTACATGAAAGACAAGGAACACATTCAAGGCAGCAATCATACCATACATAATTGCATACATAACGATTGAAATAAACAGCAAATTCATGAAATCACCTTCAATAGAGAATCGTATCTTTCAGCTGACACCAAAAATCTACCATCATCAAGTTGCATTTCTCTAAAAAAGATTTCAATTGAATGTAATTGAAGTGATGTTTTTGGAAATAAAAAGTTGGTGAATATGGAAAAACACGACATTTGTCACCTGTTTTCCAAAAGATTATTTAAAACTGGTAAAACATTTCGCTCTGTTTTTTCAATACCATCTAGAATAAGAACTCGCCCTTCTATAGCAGCTCGAACAGAACTCTAGAGTAACAAATTACTGGCGATGGAAATGTGTCAAAGTTGACAGTTAAATGCTTCATTTTACCTGATTAATATAATGAGAACTACCAAAGTTAATTTCTCGTCTTTGCTTAAGATCTGATTCAGTGGTATCACGACTTAAAGATACGTATTCAATTTCGCGTTGGGTCAATTCCTTAAATGAAAACAATTTTTAACAGTCAAAACAGAAGAAACCAACAATTTAGAGCGTAAAAATGTAAGCACTTAACAGTATCTCACTGTCACAATAAAAGAATAGAATGATAAGTGAACAGGACTTAAAATAACGGCGGTGAACGTACAAAGAGCGACTAATTTTTTACCTAGCCAGTCATATTCACTGGCCACAATAATTAATCAATGTTCATTTCAATGGTCTTTTGAAATAAGTAGATTTGCCCCAAAAGTTGTCGAGTGAGACAATCTGTGATGATGTCATAAACACTTGGAGCGTCAAACATGAGATTTAGTAGCCACAAAAATGTCTTTTTTCTAGTGCAAATTATGAATATTAGTTACCAAACATATTTCGGCCATTTTTTTGAACGTTTGATGAATCAAATATACCTGTTCCAAGCAACCTAACTTTAACACAACTAAGGCACTAAAATTTCTATAATAAAACACATCTTCCTTCTCAAAAGCTCATCTCACTCACCCAGATGTTCAAAATGGTTAGAGTAAAAAACACTAAAGAAACCTCTTACAGCATATTGCATGACCAAATTCCGTCGAAAACATCCCGGAGGGCCAATGAGAAAAATATCTTGACATAAATGATCCTGATAGAAAAAATATAATGAAATGTTATTTAACTTTTCAATGATAAATGTTGATTGAAAAAATAGAACACACCTTTTGCATCATCCATTTCAAATGCTGAAGAATTTCCTTAGATTGATGTGAATTCTTATCTTAAGTAAATACTCATGAGATTACATTTTGAACATCTTTGGTTTTCAATGGTATGAAAGACTTACAATAATTTATAGGAACTTTTTCATGATATTTTGGAGTGTTCAATGTAATCTTAGCATTGCCAATACAAACAGCTTCACCTAATTCATAAAAATATAACAAAAAAATAAATGAAATATTACAAAAAACTTTCAAGGAAAAATTCTTCTCAATGACTTCAAACACTTATTCATAGATTTATTTGAAAATGACTCAAAAAGTTTGAGTTTCAACAATGTCATATTTTCTTATAAAAATTTTAATAAACATGTACAACATTGATGAAAGCAAAAGACAGCACATAACAAATATGGATAAAGATCAAATTTTTCTCTACTGTTCAATGAAATATTTGAACACTTGTTTGAACATTAGAAGGACAATACAAATGTTCATCACAGCTGATGTTCAAAAGCAAGTTGAAATTATTACAACCACAATCATAAAATGGCAAAACCAAATTGGCAAAGAAATGCAGCCGGTACATGTTGAATAAACTAATTTACTCTATTTTCCTTCAACAAATACCACAGCCTCCCCCTCTCTGCTAGATAAGGCATATGGCCCAGAACCTAGTAAATCATGCAATAATTCTGCTTGGAATTTTCTAATTCAAATTATCCTTTATGAAGTATGTAAAGTAATTTAATAAAAACATACCTGAAAATGGTTGCAACAAAACAGCTTTCACATTATTAAGTATGTTTGAAATTTGATTTCCAGCTAAGGCACGAAATGTGACAGGGCGACCAAAACATTTTCCTCTCAAAGTGTGCTGACAGGCCAGTATATTCATAAAGAATGAGAAGTTCTCAGTAAAAGAAGATAGTTTTCTTTTTATGCAACAACCTATACCAACAGCTATGGTCTATAGGAAATTTTATAATTTTATCAAAATCAACCAGTTTAAGACTTGAAGTTGCAGGGTCAAAGTCTTCGTTTCGTCTTGTTTACTACTGATCTTAGTATAACTGAAGTTGATCTCCATGGGCGTGTCTTGAAGGTGTGGTATATCAGTGTGGGAAGTAAAATATCGTATATTTCGGTATAAAGAGTAATAAAATAGCTAGAAGTGGCTCAGTGAATTGAAATTACTTCTTTTTATATAATGTCTTAACAAGAACTCTGAAGAAAACCGGATATTGGGGGGCTAAAACAAGCTTGATCGATGTCAAAACGTTCTATACCGGTTTATGGTGCTTGCTGAACATTAACTATTAACTTTGTAAAAACCATTATAAAAAAGTAGATTATTTCTTCTCTCATGAAGCTCATGGATGCTTTCGTTAATGATGAGAGAGTTACATACTGTATGAGGAGGTTCTCGTTCATCACGAGAGAGGTATGAGAAAGTTACATTGTAAAAGGTAAGAAGTAAAAAACGTATAAAATGTTTAGAGTTGGTTTAACTTATAAGTCAAAAAGGCAGAAGTTGTTTGAACCTTTGAAGTATCCTTGGATATTCTATTCTCATGAAAAGAACTCTTGTAAAACAAAAGATAAAATTCGAAAGCAAAGAAACCCCGTTTTCGGTCCATGCTTCCCGATACCTTCTTAAGCACTAGAACTAGAACTAGAACGCGGCACTAGAACGCCGCATGTTAACGTTTCGGTAGAAGGTTTCGGCCCCTCCACGCTATCCTACTTGGGAGATGCCAATAGCAAGCTTCCGCCCATCAGACCCTGAGATCACCTGCGATAGGCTTTGCTCAGGGTACGCAGGGCGAGTGCGGTCGCCACCGAAGTGTGGCCCCTAAGCCACTGCATACTATATCGCATCCAGCTTCCACTGCTAGTTGACATCTACTATATGAAGTTTTAGCTCCCTATATATATACATAAATTCAAAGGCTTACGAAAGTTGTGGTATAATTGATCGTTACTGATGCATCAAATGAGCGCATGCTCATATGATTTCTTTGAGAATTTGCGACTAAGTGCCACAAAAAAAAGGCAAAAATCTTTATTTCCATTTATATCCTCAACAGAAAATAAACTCAAAAACAATTGCAGAACTTAAAATTAAGTTAGAATGCCAGTTGAATCAACCATTGTTAACAACTTCTTTCGTCAGCTGGTTCAGCTTCGTTCTTTATCGCTTCTCGACAATATTTCAGATCAACTTGATAATCTTTGCCTTGATACACATGAAAACATTGAACTCCACGACTTTGTTTGCCGTTTATGCACTACGAAGAAAAACAAATTTGTATTGTTTTATTCATAATAAACTTATACCGTGTTTGATCAACAATTTCTTGATTTAAATCATATAAATACGAAAAAGGTAAATATGACTTGAAAAATTAATGAAAAAAAGAGTTACTCTCTACTTAACAGCTAAACAAACATAGGTTAAAAATATTGCAAAATTGTATTAAAAGTTATACATCGATCCATTACCTCATTCCAGGGTGTGGTCTTCCAATACAATATTTTAGTATTGACGGGAGGAGCTAGTTCTAAATTTAATGAAGAATCTATAGGTTAGTAAATAGTAGATACAAGGACTGTGCATCGCAAAATATAATTGTGATAGTAACTTTTGAGGAGGTTCTAAAACTGTTTCATTTCTCAGGCCCGAAGAATCTCCTCTCCCCAAAAAATTTGCTACTAAACTATCATGTTGCCTCTAAAACGCCTTATGCCATCAGCCATCAGTATCACCTTCCCCAATCAAATTAATTTTCTACTTGGCTGTCTTCTTTATATGCCCTAGATAACGAACTAATACATACAACAATGAAATGTTTTCAATGTGTGAATTGTCCATGCACGTATAAAGATTAAACATAATTTATTTGCAATTGGCACAGAATAGTCGGACGAAAAGTCGGACCTGTTTATATAGAAGTAAACACGAGCTTGACTTGTTAGCTAGATTCAATCATCGTAGTCTTCACAAAACTTTATTTTACACATTATTTGTATTTTGTCCATTTCAACATTGAAATGTAATTGCGTTGTTTACATATTGCTCGGTCTCTATGATTATTCATTACAGTACTTTGCTATGGAAGGCAAAATAAAAATATTATCTGTGTTAACGTCAAAAACATTGTGAAACATACGACTAAAATAATATGACCAGGAAATACAATTAAATTCTTGCAATCGCTTGTAACGTGGGGAACCTTCCCTTTCAAAGATCAAGCCTGTTTTGCGTAGAATTGTCGGAAATATAGTTATTCAAATCGTGTGTTTATAAATTAAAACAAGTAATAAGCGTGTTGATTTATCTGTTCAGCGAACTACACATACATGACAGAAAACTGTTTAAAGCATAAGTTGATGACAATATAGTTTCCATGGCAACAAATAATGGTGTGTTTATTGTTAAATAAATTGTGGGAACTCTTAAAAAATTCACTTTTAAAGTACAATCATTTTACGATTAAAGTACAATCCCGTGAAATACAATCTAAGTAAAGGCGCTCGGTAAATGCATAAAGAGTTTTACAACTACCACGTCATTTTATTATAAGCAGTGAGAACAAAACACATTTTTGTATCTCAAGTCCTCTGTGAATAATATTAAATATGCAGCATAAATGAACTAAAGTTTTATAAATCTATTTTATTTTATTACATTAAATGCAATAGGCTACCCAGCCACATGTACGCACTTACCTATTTTTGAAGCATACGGATAAATTTTACGTTAAAAGCGACTTGTCCACTCATGGTTCCACTTCAATAGATGCAATAGACTTAAATCGAAGCTAATTTTCGATTTTAATTAATGATCTCCCCCACACACACAAATAGAATCCCGTTGGATTTCAATTGCAATCTTTCGAAAAACACAAAACTGTACAAAGAATCTATACTTCAAGATTGAATTCAAATTGACTATAAATAAAGTTCTCAAATATCTAAATTACTTTCTTTGACAACATATGTAGCATGGTTAATTTACCCTCATACTGCATACAACGTGGCACATTCTGCGTGTTATTCAGCCACATGGCAAGCATTGTGAAGCATTGTTATAGCTATCGCAAAGAAGGGGTAACAATTACAATGACTCTTACGTCGACAGAAACCGCAGCTTCTTGGGCAATTTTTCCTCATAAATTCAGCATGATAGTCACAATATCCGTCAATGGCCGAGTGGTTCTTACATCCTGGTAACTTATCTTCACAAGCAGCGCCAATGCCAGCAACGGGTGCTTGAGCTTTGAATAATTATAAAAGTTTCGTGAGAATACATGAACTGTTTAATAATTGGAGAAGCATTATATAAAATAAAATTTCATTAAATGGCTAAATTGTAAGCCTCTAACATTGTACAGCTATGACAAAGATTAGATACTAACGTAAACAATAACCACAGGTTTTTTTACAATTCTTTTCCATAAACTCTTTTTCATAATCACAATATCCTTCGTGTGCCGCGTGCTTTTTGCACTCTTCTTCTGGGTATTTGTCTACACAAGCTTCGTCTGCCAGAAAAACATGTATTTGGAATTCAAAAACGTGGTGATTTACGCGACTGATCTTTTAAAAATTTGAGTATCTTGGTTTCAACGAAGAACTTTTGAACTAATTCCTTGTTTTAGCGGTTTGGATTTCAAAAACTGCATGGAATTGGAGAAATTAAAAAATCTAATCATAAAATGGTCATATAACAACCAAAATCTTCCAGAAAGCATCAATGCATCACACTACTAACAGTAAATGAAATTATGAATGATTGAAAGAAAAGCTTGATTACTTAATTAAAAGTTTTGGAACACATAGATAGCTACGTTCGATCTACAAAACCTTTGCTGCTCTGCTTTTAAAGAAAATGTTCATTTGTACTTACCCTCGTTGTGCCAACGGTTCATTGGAACAGCTTCCAGTATATTCGCTTGAACAACTAAAGTAAGTATTGCTAAAATATAAAACTTCATATCTTGGCCGTAGAGTATTTTTTGATAACAACTTTTCTGATCAGTTATTTTCAACCTACACAAACGGTTTGGCAATGACTGGCAAGTTTCAAGAATATGATGTGTTTTTATGTTTGACAATTTTATTCAAATCTTCAAAATGATTAGCGAAGTATGGACAATGACATAGAAACAATGTGTTATAAACATATATTCAGTTGCTTGTTGTGCTTCACTGATCATGCAGTCAAACATGAAAAGGAACTATTTTTCGCACAATCTTTGCACGATGTTTTACCTTAAAGATTTTAATGGCTGTTTGTTTCAATATGTTCCAAATGTATATGTATATATTTAGTTTTGCCTTTCGCTTCTTGGAAAATCACAAAGTTTGCAATAACAAATAAACTCGTGATGAATTTCCATATTCAAAGTTTGCATTGTAACTCACAGCTAGACGCTATTATGCATTCGACGCTATTGCCTTAGGATATAGTCCAACATAAAATTCTCGTTTGTCGTTTGTGATGTGTTTATAAATATTCTTCGTAGAAGCAATTTCATTCCTTTG